>NC_135632.1:2181250-2823125 GCF_053574225.1 Canis aureus | reverse complement strand
ACTCTCTAGGAAAAAAAAAATAAAAATAAAAAATAAAAAACTCTCTAGGTGTTAGCATGTAAATATTATAACAATAAATGACAAGCTGTTATCGTCATATTGTCTATAGTTTCTTGAGCACTTATGCCTCAGGTGCTGCATGTTTTATACCCATCATCTTTACACAAACGTTATAATCTGTATTTCCTTCTTGTGCCAACGGGGATACTGGAACTCAGGTTGAACAGCTTCCCCACTGCTTTCCCACAGTCCCTGTGCGCCAGGGCTGGGATCTGCTACTTCTGTCTCGTGTGAAAGCTTGTTCAACTGCTTCTGCTTTTCTAGATCTAAGTGCTCTCTCATGCTCTCTCTCCATAGACAACCACTTCCTCAAACACGTCTCATTTCACTCTTGCCATTTCCTTTCTTTTTTTTAATATTTATTTTTTATTGGTGTTCAATTTGCCAACATACAGAATAACACCCAGTGCTCATCCCATCAAGTGCCCCCCTCAGTGCCCGTCACTCAGTCACCCCCACCCCCGCCCTCCTCCCCTTCCACCACCCCTAGTTCGTTTCCCAGAGTTAGGAGTCTCTCATGGTCTGTCTCCCTTTCTGATATTTCCTACCCATTTCTTCTCCCTTCCCCTCTATTCCCTTTCACTATTATTTATATTCCCCAAATGAATGAGACCATATAATGTTCGTCCTTCTCCGATTGACTTATTTCACTCAGCATAATCCCCTCCAGTTCCATCCACGTTGAAGCAAATGGTGGGTATTTGTCGTTTCTAATGGCTGAGGAATATTCCATTGTATACATAGACCACATCTTCTTTATCCATTCGCCTTTCGATGGACACCGAGGCTCCTTCCACAGCTTGGCTATTGCGGACATTGCTGCTGGAAATATCGGGGTGCAGGTGTCCCGGCATTTCACTGCATCTGTATCTTTGGGGTAAATCCCCAGCAGTGCAATTGCTGGGTCCTAGGGCAGGTCTATTTGTAACTCTTTGAGGAACCTCCACACAGTTTTCCAGAGTGGCTGCCCCAGTTCACATTCCCACCAACAGTGCAGGAGGGTTCCCTTTTCTCCGCATCCTCTCCAACATTTGTGGTTTCCTGCCTTGTTAATGTTCCCCATTCTCACTGGTGTGAGGTGGGATCTCATTGTGGTTTGGATTTGTATTTCCCTGATGGCCAGTGATGCAGAGCATTTTCTCAAGTGCATGTTGGCCATGTCTATGTCTTCCTCTGTGAGATTTCTCTTCATGTCTTTTGCCCATTTCATGATTGGACTGTTTGTTTCTTTGGTGCTGAGTTTAAGAAGTTCTTTATAGATCTGGGAAACTAGCCCTTTATCTGATACATCATTTGCAAATATCTTCTCCCATTCTGTAGGTTGTCTTTTAGTTTTGTTGACTGTTTCTTTTCTAACTCATGTATTTGTGGATTTTTATGAAGGAGGCTCCCCTTGAAGCAATGCGATCATCACAGAGGGGAAATATCACTGAGGGGCTTCTTCAAAATATTTAGTTGGGTTCCGTCCTACACGGATGGTATTCCCGAGGATCTGGAAGGGTGGGAAATAGAGTCACTTTTTCTATCAGGTAGTGAGGTGGTATCTGTCTATGAAGGGTGTGACTGCATCAGAAACCTGGGTCGTTATTGGCATTTCTTTTTTTTTTTTTTTAAGATTTTATTTTTTATTCATAGAGACACACACAGAGAGAGGCAGAGGCACAGGCAGAGGCAGAAGCAGGCTCCATGCAGGGAGCCCGACGTGGGACTCTATCCAGGGTCCCCAGGATCAAACCCCAGGCTGCAGGTGGCACTAAACTGCTGCGCCACCGGGGCTGCCCTGTTATTGGCATTTCCAATGTGGGTGCCGAAGGAATCCCGGAGTTCACACCAAACCACACGCCAAGAATCCTGGTGTGTTATTTCTGTTGTGAGGGACTGAACTGGGGTCAGCCCTCAGGGCGGGGATCAAGGCAAGGGGTCCTAAGCAGGAACTTGACCAAAACAGACGAACACAGGGGATGGGGAAGAAGAATAAAGTGAGATGAAAGCACAGAGAGAGACACGAACCGTAGAGACTCAACTACAGGAAGCAAAGTGAGGGTCGCTGGAGGGGAGGGGGGCAGCGGGATGGGGTACCTGGGTGATGGGCATGAGGAGGGCATGTGAGCGATGAGCACTGGGTGGTACACGCAACCGAAGAATCACTAAATTCTACCCCTGAAGCTAAGTAAAAATCGTCACAGCAGCAAGAGGCCCATAAGGGCGGAGGGACTTAAATACCAGGCCCCTCAAATAGTTCTTGAGCTGGAAGCCCCTTGGAGTCTGGAGTCGTCCGTCACGGTTTAAAGAGACGTGGCTGCGACCGAGGCGGGCGATGGCTGGGACAGGCAGGTTGCTTCGCTCTGACACTCAGGTGTTCCCTGTAAGCTCACAGGACGCCATGGGTCCTGTCGCCTGACCGTCATCAGACCTTGCCTACTTTTAACAATAAGAAAAGAACCGCCTCCCGTTTTGCTCTGCACTTTTCCCTTTTGGGCTGCTCCTTCCTTCGTCCCCTTCAACGGGAAGGAGGTGGAGAAAACGTAAAAAGATGCGTCTCTGCATGTGTGGGTTCCGTGAAGGCTGCTGAAGGCTTGTACAGAGTCGCCTTTTTATTTATTTATTTCTTTTTTCCCCTTGCAGTTCCCTTAAGCAGGGACTGCGGCGATGGCGTAGCCCTTAGCACACGTTTCCTTGGTGGCTCCGATGTGTTCCCTTTGCCTGGCGAACACGGTATGTTCGGAGAGGGTGGCCCGTGCTCCCGCAGGGTGACGCTCTGGAATCTGCAAAGAGGCCCTGCCCTGCCTTCGGGGTCGCGTCCCAGTGGGCAGCATGTTGGGGCGGCAGAGAGGCCGGCGGTGCCGCGGGGCTCCCTACCCCGACTTAGGGATTCGAGAGCAACGAGACGGACCAGCGCTGACTCGTGGCGGGCACATGGACAGGAGGGAGGACACCACCTCGCAGCAGGCAGGTGACGAGGAAACACCCCAGAAGTCCAGCGAGCAAATGGCCAGCGCGTGCTTATTGATGCCACAAAGCGAGGGCGACCGGAGTTGACCTCTTCGGGGCTCCCCTGCCCAGAGAGTCGGCTCCGGGTGGGCTCCGCGTCCTGGGGCCACGGCCTCGGCTTTGAGTCTTTTGAAGGGGCTCAGTCGAGGGGAGCTCAGGCGGCCGTTCTGGGCCGACGGTCCTCCTCCAGGGTGCAGGCTGCAGCGGAGACAGGCGACAAGGGTCCAGGCCGTCACTACGTGGGGGGCCGGGTGTCGCCATCGATGTTGTCGTTCTTCTGACCCAAGCAGTGGCGCTCCTGTGGAAGGGCCGGTGCGAGCTGCTCCTTGGGGACACTGGGTGGGGGGCGTCCCCGTGGGCCTGCCCGCCGGGCCCTGAGCCGGGGAGGCCTGAGGGGCCCCGAGCTCCTGCCGGGTGCAGAGGACGAAGGGGCCGAGGCAACCAGGGAAAGGGTTGGGCGTCTCCGGCCGAGGATCCAGAGCCATTTGGAGCGTTGACAGCCACGGCAGGAGCCCAGACGTCCGCCCTCCCCGGTGGCCGCCTCGCCAGGTCTCCCCCGGGCCAGCGGAGCCACAGCGCGGCCCACTCAAGGCGCCTCGTGGCCTCTGGGCGCCAGCTCGGGCCCTCCCGCGCCTCCTCGCCCCCCTTGGCACAGCCCGACCCGTCAGCCTGCCCCGGGCCAGGAGAGTGGGGTGTGCGCCGCGGGTCCCCAGCAGGGCCTCTGCCTCCCCGGCCCGACCCCAGCTCGGGGAGCCCCTGGGAGGGAGCAGCGCTGAGGGCACCGCAGGGCCCGGGTGCGGCAGGTGAACCCCGGCTGTTCAGCCCATTTGGAGGGACGAGGCCGTTCCTGCCCGTCGTGTCTACGTGGCCACCAACAGTACCCCCGCTCCCCGCAGTGTCCCGGTCGCACGAGGCACCCGGTTCCCTTGGCATCAGGAGCTCGTCCCCCGGGCCACTCCGGCCCGGATGCCCTCCCGCCACGGGGCAGCCCGGCCTCTGCTCCTCAGGCCTCCTGCTGCTCTTTGGTGAAGGAGGGGAGAGGAGGAAAAGAACACTTGGGCAGTCAGCTACGCTGCCCTCCTCGTGACACGTTCTAAGCTTTCTCTCTTGCTATTTATTTCATATTTTAAAAATTTTATTTACTTATTCCTGAGAGACACAGAGAGCAAGAGGCAGAGACCCAGGCAGAGGAAGAACAGGCTCCCTGCAGGGACCTGATGCGGGACTCGATCCCGGGACCCCAGGGTCGCGACCTGAGCCAAAGGCGTCCAAGTCTTTTAGTATTTAAATAGGATTTTCTAGAAGTAAAGCAAAACAAAACGTTTTCTCGGTCCCTGGCCCTCATCGCCCCTCAAGAACCCCTGTCAGCGGCGAAGGGGAGGCTCCAGTGGGGAGGACGCTGAAGGTGTGCGGGACAGGTGGGACCTCAAAGGACAGTCGAGCTCGCTGGCTGCAGGGCTGCAGGGGCCGTAGTGCTTGCGCCTACCCGCATGTGCACCCTTTGCTTGCACCCTTGGTTTGTTCCTGAAGATCCAGGTTTCCGGTCGCCCTCATTTCCTACGGTCGGAAGGACTTCCCTGAGCCGCTCTCACAGGTCTGCTAAGGAGCAAGCTCCATTCTCCTGCATCTGCCCAGTCTTCGCAAAAGGCTCAGCCCACCCAAGTCCTCCCCATAATTTATTATGTTTTTTTTTAATTGATTTATTTATTTGAGGAAGGGAGGGAGGGACAGAGAGAGAGAGAGAGAATTTCAAGCAGGCTCCGTGCTCAGCATGGGCTGGATCTCATGACCCTGAGATCACCTACGACCTGAACCCAGACCAAGAGTCCAGGCTGCGCCACCCAGGCGCCCCTCCTGTCGTTGTTCTGTACTGCTCTCCTGGCACCAGCCCACCAGGACATCCTGTCCTCTCATCCTCAAGATACATACAGACGAGAGTCTTATGACTTTTTGTTACCACCACTATTCACCCAGTGTATTCACCCCGTCTATCATCACTGCCATCATCATTCTCCTAGGTCATTGTCACAATCCCCTAATCACCCTCTGCCTGCTTCCCTGAGCCCCTGCAGTCTGTTCTAGCAAAGCAGCCAGAGCGATCCTCTTATTACATAAATCTGTGGGTACCACTCTTCCCGTCATCTGCTTCCGTAAGCTCTCCCTCTCGGAGATGTCGCCGGATGGATCATTAACACGTCCGTGTTCAATGACACGTCATTGTGATTTTTTTGCATATACCCGCGAAGACATTTAGAGAACTGGATGATTTTTACTATAATAAAAACCCCCTTCTATTTCCAGTAACTTATTTATACGAACAAAGTTCTCAGAACAAGTATCTTTAAAAATGAAAAAAAAAAAAAAGAAAATAGAATTGCTAATGAATCTTACCTCATTCTACCAATGAAGAATATTACTCTGTGGATAAATGACCTAATTCAGAAAAAAATTTTTTTCAAGCCCATCCATGTCTAATAAGAAATGTTTTCAATGAAATTTTACTTCTCATATTATGCAATATTGTTTTTCAAAATTTAGAACATCTAATTTTGGTCAGTTATGTCCAGCAATAATTGTCATGATAACTCAATCCCTAGGACATTTTGTAATATGTAGGGTCTTATGGATATAGAAAATAAAAATTTTAACATCTTTATTTATGTTCGTGTTTTTCTTGCAGAGAATTATTTGATAGGATCGTCTGCAAAATATTTTACAAATATTTTATGTCAGAATGAAATTCTGAGCAAGAAGATGGACTAGAAAAACAAGTTCAGGGAGAAAAAGGAAGGACATAGACTTTCCACCTACTGAAAAGGTGTGTTCATGAATTTTTTAAAAGGCTGATGATAGATATCAAATAGCCATGGGATTTAAATTCCATTGGATCCATTTGAGATAGTGATGTAACAACTTTATTTTTAAAGCAGCCGTATTTACAATACTGGACACGGCGTTCTTTGCCACTACCTAACATTACGATGACAAATGTTATATATTTTAATATGTTTACGATGATAGTTTTTCAATTTTTTGTTGTTATTGTTAAATATTTTATTTATTTATTCATGAGAGACACACAGAGAGAGGCAGAGACCCAGGCAGAGGGAGCAGCAGGCTCCATGCAGGGAGCCCGACGTGGGACTTGATCCCGGGTCTCCAGGATCAGGCCCTGGGCCAAAGGCAGGTGCTAAACTGCTGAGCCACCCGGGCTGCCCACTTTTTCAAATTTTTAAAAGGGAAACATCAGAAAGTTTGAATTCTAGTGCTGTATATTATCTAACCTGGAGAATAAATATTAATACTTACTAAATGCTAATATATGCTAGATGCAGTTCTAAGTATTTCACACATATTTTGTGAAATGTATTTATCCTAAGGGTGTGAGCAATGCCCTGGTTACTATTGCTACACAGGAAAGAGCCCCAAACTCAATGGTGGTAGTAAAGCGATCATTTTATTTATCTCACCATTTTGAGGGTCAGGAATTTGGGAAGGGCTTGGGTGGGCCGCTGTCACTTGGGGTGTCCCATGCGGTTGCAGCGCGGTGTGGGCTGGGACGGCAGGCACCTGCAGGACCACCTGCGCACGGTGCCCAAGCTGGCTGGCTCGCACCCCTGCCAGTGGCCGTGTGCCTGGACCCCAGGGCCACCCCGAGGGAGCCAGGCCCCGTCCAGGCAGCTGGTTTCCCTGGAATGAACACCCCGGCATGGTGAGCGAAGGCCGTAGGGCCTTTTTTTTTTTTTTTTTAATGTATATATTTTTTTTATTGCAGTTCAATTTGCCAACATATAGCATAACACCCAGTGCTCATCCCATCAAGTGCCCTCCTCAGTGCCCATCACCCAGTCACCCCAACCCCCACCCACCTCCCTTTCCACCACCCCTTGTTCGTTGCCCAGAGTTAGGAGTCTCTCATGTTCAGTCTCCCTCTCTGATATTTCCCACTCATTTTCTCTCCTTTCCCTTTTATTCCCTTTCACTATTTTTCATATTCTCCGAACGAATGAGACTATATAATGTTTGTCCTTCTCCGATTGGCTTATTTCACTCAGCATCATACCCTCCAGTTCCATCCACGTCAAAGCAAATGGGTATTTGTCGTTTCTAATGGCTGAGGAATATTCCACTGGATACACAGACCACAGCTTCTCTGTCCATCATCTGTCCAAGGACACCGAGGTTCCTTCCACAGTTTGGCTGTTGTGCACATTGCTGCTGTGAACATCGGGGTGCAGGTGTCCTGGTGTGTCACTGCATCTGAATCTTTGGGGTAAATCCCCAGCAGTGCAATTGCTGGGTCGTAGGGCAGGTCTATTTTTAACTCTTTGAGGAACCTCCACACAGTTTTCCAGAGTGGCTGCCCCAGCTCACATCCCCACCAACAGTGCAGAGGGCTCCCCTTGCTCCACGTCCTCTCCAACATGGGTTGTTTCGTCTTGTTACTTTTCCCCATTGGCACTGCCGCGGGCCTTTGTGACCCAGCCTCACTTGCCCCGCGTTTTGCTGATGAAAGCGGTGGCAGCCGGGCCAGCGCCCAGCAGCGACAGGGGTCAAAGAGCCTGAGGCCGTGCGCTTTTCTTACTCATTTTAAATACTGTGATTTCTTAAATTATGTTCAGTTTTCTTTTTTTTTTTAAGTTTTTTTTTTTTTAATTATTTATTCATGAGAGACACACAGAGAGGCAGAGGGCGAGGCAGGCTCCATGAAGGGAGCCCGACGCGGGACTCGTTCCCGAGACTCCAGGATCAGGCCCTGGGCCGAAGATGGCACTAAACCGCTGGGCCACTCAGGGATCCCCCCAGTTTTGTTTCTAATTGTACTTAATGTGCCTTTTCCTCTCAATCAAGATTATTTTCTTCATTCTACCTGGGGTTTGTTTCTTTTTGTTTGTTTGTTTGTTTGTTTATTTTTATTTATTTATTTATTTATTTATTTATTTATTTATTTATTTTCCCTTTTGTGTCCAGGGAGTTCTATCCTCTTCCTTTCCTGAGAGCCTGCGGGCCATGCGCTTAGCCTGTGCCCAGGCTGGGTGTGATTTTCCCTACCGGACTCAGCCCTCCGTCCTTGCCCGCCCTCCCTCCCTCCCTCCTTGCCTCCCTCCCTTCTTCCCTCAAAACTTCTATTACCTTACTTCTGAGTATTTTACCTGAGAAAGGCCTTTTAGGGGGAAGGACTGGGGAATCACTATGGTGTACATTTGCTGTTGTACTGCAGTGGCCTTCCTTGAGGGACCTGGCGGTGGCGGCTGTTGCCTCTTCCTCTTCCTCCTTCTCTTCTTTTTCTCCTCCTCCCCCTTCCCCCTCCCCCCTCCTTCTTCTCCTTCCCCCCTCCTCCTCCTTCTCTGTCTCCTCCTCTTTCTCCTCCTCCTCCTTCTCTTCCTTCTCCTTTTCCTCCTTCTTCTTGTTCTCCTCCTCCTCCTCCTCCTCCTCCTTTTTCTCCTCCTCCCCCTCCTTCTCCTTCCCCTCCTCCTCCTTCTCCTCCTCCTGTCTCCTTCTCCTCTTTCTCTTCCTCCTCTTCTTTCTCCTTCTCCTCCTCTTCCTCCTCCTTTTCCTCCTCCTCCTCCTTCTCCTCCTTCTTCTCCTCCTTCTGTTTCTTTCTCCTCTTTCTCCCCCTCCTTCTCCTTCTCTGTCTCCTTCTCCTCCTCCTCCTCTTCCTCCTCCTTCCTCCTTCTCCCCTTCCTCCTGTGAATCTTCCCTAGCAAATACTGTAAGGTTCAGCCTTGTCCATTCTTACTGCTTAGCTTACTGTGGAGGACTTCCCAGGTAGAACCTCAAAAATTATAATGAATAAATAAAAGAATGAATCCAAGATTTATATAGATATAGGTATATATACACACATTGGCTAAAAAAAATATATAGTGAGATTGCATTTGAAAGAAATTATTTCTTTCCACACCCTACCCCTGACAACCACAAATCTGATCTCTGTATCTGTGAGCTTCCTTCCTCTCCCTCTTCTTTCCCTCTCTCCTTTTCTCTCTCCTTCTCCCTCTCTTCTCCTCTCTCTCCTCTGAGGTTCCACATTTAAGGGAGATCATATGGTATTTGTCTTTCTCTGTCTGACTCTATTTCACTTAGCCTCGTGCTCTCAGGGTCCATCCGTGTTGTCACAAATTGCAAGCTTGCTTTCTTTTTCGTGGCTGAGTAGTATCCTGTTGCATATGTGACCCTGTGTGTGCATAATCACAATTTCTTTACCCATTTATCCACTGGTGGACACTTAGTTTATTTCCTGAAAAAATATTAAACCTAGAACTATCCTATGACCTAGTAACTCCACTTCTGGGTGATGAATTGAAAGAAAACAAAAACATTAACTTGAAAAGATATAGGCACCCCCGTGCTCATTGCAGCATTATTTACAATAGCCAAGATAGGGAATGGGTAAAGAAATTGTGGTGTGTATAGACAAAGCAATATTATTCAGCCATAAAAATGGAACGAGGGCTAGGTTTTAAAATTGCCCCAGGTGGATAATTATTCCCGTCTTTATAGATGAGGAAAGTAAAACATAGTGGGGTTAAGTGATTTGCTGAGATCAGAGAGCTGGTAGGTGACGGAGTTACCCCAGCAGTCTGCCCTTACTGCAGAGCTCCTCAACACAACAGCACTGCCTTCTGAGAAAGGTAAGCCTGAGGAACGGTGAGACCCCTTTGGTTGAATGAACGTAGCTCCCGCTCCCCAGTGCCACTCCAGGGCCCTCTGAGCTGGTACTTGACCAACAATCTCAAACTAGGGAGACCGTCCTCAGAGTCCACACTTTGAGACTGTCGCTATGGATACTGTAGTCGTTAGAGCTCTTTGATGACTCCAGGGTTGGGGGCAGGGGAGGAATTGGGAAGGTTGCAGCTGCTGATGTTATGAGGTCTTCAGGCTCCCCTGTATCGGTGGGACAGACCCTGGTACTTGCTAGAAGCTGCCTCCTTGCCCTTTGCTCAATGTTTCAGGTGACACGTGGTCTCGTGGTCATAGTTCTAATCCTCGACGACTCTAGATGTTAACATGAAACGGCTTTTAGCTAAATACAGGAGAGCCCACGTGGTGTGATTTGCTGCCCCCCACTCTTGGCTTTGACTAATTAGCAGCCCTCGGGCTCCTCAAAGGCATCTCTATGATTTCCAGGAGATTTAACTTTTTAAGAAGAACCTTGTCCTTCCTACTTTCTTTCCTGTTATTTTCAGAGGCTATAAAAGTTCACTATCCCTCTATTTTTAACTTATGGTCTCGCATGTTTAGAGAAATTCGCCAACGTTCCCAAGTTCTTCACATGCAGCCAACACTGAGGCAGTCGGTAGAGCCGAGGGACTGCTGTCTGTTGGGGATGCCTGGGCTTAGCGGGCGGTCAAGCAGCGTTGTGGTAGACACCTAGATGGGCACTGACATCATCGCCTCTTGAGTTAGGACAGATCGGTGGGCATGTGTGGGTCAGTCCCATGGGGCTTGAGCACAAGGGCCATTAACTGAACTTTCTCTCTCCATCTTCAGGGCTGGTTTTCCTGGGCCCTGGGCACCCCCACCTCCATCCACATCTGCACACACTCCATCCTCCATCCTCCATCTTACTGCTTCCCCTCAGTCTACTAGCTTTGTCACTCCAGCATCAGCCTCAGTCTACTCAGTTGTAGAGAGATTCTCAGGCCTTGCGTCCTTGAGGAGTATCCAGAGGGTCAGTTACTGCTACGGTGGGCTTAACATTCTTCACTGGGAATGAAAGAATGTTTGACACATATTATGTGGTTCACTGACATTCAAAAAACCTCCCTCTCCCAAAGGATTATGAAGTAAGTTAAACATTATTTTAAGGCTTACACTAAAGGAATGATCCTCCCCCTGCATTGATATCGTTAAACTTATTTGAGGAAATTCACATTAAAGCTGTGAAAACTCTGAAGGGATTCTAATTAAGAATGGCTAATGAGCCTCTAGATGTCCTTTTTAAAAATATAACTCTAACATGATGGCCAAAAATAATTTGCTGACCTTAATGATCTAAGGTTCAGACATTTTTTTGAAATGAATTAAGTCCAAGCGTTGAAGAAGAACTAGCACCGCACAGCTTCAGCATCACAAAACCATTAGGGGTTGGGTTTTGTTTTTGTTTTTGTTTTAATTTCCGTGTGCAAGGATATCACAGGTAGCGCCCGTCAGCTCTTCCTCAGGGAAGCTGGAGAGATAGCCTTTCATGCCCAGCCAGGGACCTGGCTCAATTACAGCTCGGCAGCAGGATAAAGTTAAGGGGATGGGGGAGGACAGGGAAGACAGGGCGACAGAAGCAGAAAAATCAATTCAAATTACTCTGATGCCGGTGACTTGGAGTCTGGGCTGCTAGCGGAGCTCAGGATGCTGGCGGCCCGGAGCGGGGCGGCGGGGAACCATATCGCAGAGGACAGCACCAGGCTACGGAAGCAATCTGGGCTTTCCGTCGGGGGCAAAGACAGATCTCCCAAGAAAGCCTCAGAAGGTGGGAAGGACGGCAGCCTCAGCCCGTCGGGGCCGGCCCGGCTCAGGGTGCGGCCCGTGGCTCTGGGGCGCGACGTGGAGCTGAGCTGGTACCTGAGGCTCCAGGAGCTGTCCAGCGAGCACACGACCGCCTGCACCACGGGCATGCCCCACAGGTAAGGCCCCCCACCCCCCGGCTGAGGCCCCGCTCCTCAGGGGGGGCTTGGGCCCTTCCCCCCCATTTTGCTGGAGACCTTAAGGGCTCTGATCGGGTTAGGAACAACACTTCGGAAAGTCTAACCCCAAAGAGCAGGAACTTGATGAAAATGGCAAATAAGGCTCCGGGGATTGTCATTCAGAGAATACACCTCCAGGTGAGGAGGCAGGGGAGGCCTGGGAGGAGGATGGCATTCGGATTTGTCTTGAGTGCGAAGCAGAGGAGTTCAAGGACTGCAGGAAAGGGAGCCCTTTCCCAAACAGCAACAGAACCGACTTTGCGCTCTTTTTTTGCCTCCCTCTACCTTGAGGATGTGGGGGCGGAGGAGGGACCCGAGCTCAGCCCGTGTGAAGAGTGTACAGGTGAGTGAGTGGTGTGAATTTGCAGGATGGGAGCTTGGTCTGGCCAGGGGCATGCAGGGTGGACCGAATGGACCACCCATAGCGGGTGCGAGCCCCTTGTCTGAGCAAGGAAGACAACATCAGGGGAAAATGTCACATGAAAAAGAAGATAGGTGACTGTGAGACAGATCTCTATAGATTTCATTTCTGTTCTTTTCTCAGCCTCGGCTTCAAATAATGCAGAGCAGGAATATTTCACAAATCTCAATGTCGTAAGGCAAAATGTACTGAGCAGCGGTGCTCGGAGTCTGAAACTTTAAGAGTGCTTATTTCCTATAATTATTAAAAAATCTCTTAGGAATCAAAGATAATTTTGCAAGGAAAATTACTGTGAAAATAAAGCCTACGATAACTATTGCCATTAAATGGCAATAAAAATTAACTAGAAATAAAAAACAGTTGCAACAAAATGGCCAACATATAGAACACTTCTTTTGTAGAGACTGGGGGGTAGCCTAGAATCCCTGAATGCATTATATTTATCAGAGCATCCCAGTGCACTCATGCTGTCCCCATTTTTATATTTCTTTCTTTTTTCTTTTTAAGATTTTATTTATTTATTCATGAGAGACACAGAGAGAGAGAGAGAAGCAGAGACACAGGCAGAGGAAGAAGCAGGCTCCATGCAGGGACTTGATCCCAGGACCCTGGGATCACCCAGGCATCCCCCATTTTTATATTTCTAATTCCAAAAGGATATCATAGAAAAATTAACTTAGCAATTGAGTCAATTTATTTAGCCATTGATGCCTGTAGACTAAAAACTTGTTGAGCTACAGACCTCAAAATTGCCTGCACTTCCCTTTTTCCATTCCATTTTCAAGGCAGGAATAAAATAGATATTTCCAAATCTAAGCCGCTATTTAAAAAAAAATCAACATTTAAAAAGTAGAACAAGATAAGGTTTCTAGAAATGTTCTGTGAAATACATTTACTATTTATGGCCAGAGTGATTTGTCTGAAGCTCTTGTACGCAGTCGTGCCTACATTTGGGGTACGTGGAGAAAGGACCCAAGGAGGATGATCTCAAGTCAGTAAAAGCTTGAATGACCTATCTGTGTTGGGAACATACTTCGTATCTATACATCTTCAAGCTATCACCAATGAGCTTCCGGAAAGAGAGTTAAGTGGCAAAGGAGAGCCCCGATAATGATTGCCTTCCGTGATGAATTCTTTTACTTTCTCTATATCAGAAGCTTTCCTTATAGGAGTGTTACACAGGAATTTTTATGATCCTGTTTTATGCTCTATTTTATGATCATAAAGCTCCTACTCTATTATCTGATGATGAAGTAACATTTATCAGGCCAGAGGGGAATATTAATTAAGGTAACCAGGTTTAGCCCAGCAACTTTTGGGAAGAAACAAATATCTACTTTTTTTCTTTTTTTGCTTTAGTCAAACAATAACAATTTGTCCTATAGTCAGAAGAGATGACCCAGAATTAATGGTTTCCATGGTAATCTGTGGGGCAGTGTTATTAACCGTTGATTTGCAGTAACTTTGGGTGTCCTTTGCATAGTAAGAGGTTAAAGAACCGTGAAAATCATGTTTATCTTACATCATCAAAACCCAAAAATGTCTCCTCCCCCTTTATTTTTGCAACATGATTGTTTCTAGGAGGGAACTAGTGTGCGCAGTTGGAACTAAGACCTTTTAGAAAATAGATCTTCTTCAGAGCTCTATATGTGTATATCTCAGAAAAAAGATAGTTTTTCTCATTGTCAGCTCATTTCCTTTATATACTCTACTGTTGGAACTACGTCAAGCTCAGTTGAGTCCTTGAGATCACTGGGAGGATGACCGATGGTGTAATCCTCTCAAACTGTAAGTAGTAGAACATACACTCCCCCAAGCCACCTGCTTTTCTTTCATTTATAAATGAAAAGCATAGCTCAAGAGTGATAATTTCACTAGAGACCTGTATGTAGAATACGAATATGATTAAAATAAGAACAAATGTATTCATCTGTGAAGTCGTACTTACAGGACAGAAAATGAAACGCATCGAGGAGCCCTTGAAGACATTGCACATTTGCTATGGGTGAGAATTTTATGGGTTGTTGGTTAATGGCCATCAATAGGGAAGTGCTAGAGGGTTCTAATTCCATTTCTCTTTCTGAGAGGATGGAATGAAAATATTTTACAGCAGGTTAATTCTAGTTCATGAGGGATTTGAGGATTGTCTTATCCTCAGATTCAGTGATAACCTATATTTGAAAAAAAAAGGGTATTATTAAGTGATTGGAAGAAAGCATTAGAGATTGAGAGGGGTCCAGCAGTCCTAGTATATTTAAGAAATAAAATTGCAGGAAGCGGTGCAGAGAAAGCACTTTAGTTTTGTGGGACATGGTTCTGACCCCCTTTCTGGGGCCATGTCTACATAGGACTACATATAAAACAATCTGATATAATTTGCTTCATATTGATTGGCCCTTTTGCAGAGTTGACTGCTCACCCTGTGATACTGGTGTATTTTATGCGATGGTTCATTCCTCCGCATAGTGAGAGAGAGAGTGGTGCAGGCGCCAGAGTCCTGAGATTGGAGGCAAAAAGTTGGCTTTAAGTTCCTGCATAACCATGGAAATGATTTTTTAACAATTTATTTGTTGTTAAGTAACAGGGTTTTTCCCTAAATTTGGTAGAAAAATTTGAAAACAAAAACATGTAAAGAAGAAAGGCAACTACTGCTAATAATCGTTGTGCTTTTCTCTAGCCTTTTGAATTGGAATCCTACATATATATTCTGTTTTCTACCTTTTTTTTCATTTTACATTATGCCGGTCCTTTTTATTATCTTAAAGACAACATAAAAATTTCTTTCTAAGGACTGCATCTTATTCTGTTATTGCTCAGCTATTCTTATTTTGCTTCCTACTTGTCATTATTAAAAATGATATGATAATAAATATCTTTATATCAGATTTTAAAAAATCATCTCTGTTTATTTTCTTAGGCTCTATTCCTAGAAGTGTAGTTAGTGGGTGGTTATTATATAGATAATGTTACATACACATATATGCAAACGCATGCATATTCATTCTTAATGTATACTGTGCAACTGCTTTCTGGAAATATTTTCTCTGTGTGATCTCCCGCTGGCAATATTTGAGGATACCTATCTCATTGCTTTCTCTATATACATAGTGTTTATATGGAATCCATAGCATTGAGGGTTTTTATAAGTCTTTAAAATTCTAGTATAGTTAACATACAGAATTATATTTGTTTCAGGTGTATGATACAGAGATTCAACAATTCTATACATTACTCAGGGCTCATCATGACAAGTACATTCTTTAATGCTCATCATATAGCATTGAGTTTTACAGTTAAACAAATTGTTGAGTGAGTTAATTAACGTTTTTAAGTCTCAATTTCTTTGACCGCAAAAGAGGACTAATAGCATTATAAAGAACTCTGGTAAAAATTAAATGAGATACTGTAAGAGTGATGCATTTTGTTTTTGATTCTCTAAAATAAGGGTTGGGATGTGACCCCATATAGTACATGGTGTATCGAAAGCTTATGAAGGTAATTAAGGATGGGGTGACTCTTAAATACCTGGCAAAAGTGTGCACTTCACCTAGCACCTGACAGCTGAGGATCCTGTAGTGCTCAATTAATATTTATGAGATACCACCGTGTGCTCTTAATAGAGGCTTTTTGAGGATTCATACAGTCACCATCCTCCTGGGGAAAAGTGACTTAGGGATAGAATACAAAGAGCTTTTAAATACTTTTTAATACAATATTAACATTCCAAACCATAGCTGACTGAACCTATTAAATTGAAATGACTGGGAACATTTAGTGGGGCAAGTCAACACACGAATGAACATTTAGCTAGAGCATTTTAATAGTGATATCTACCAGCTTCATAAATGTTTCTTCTTAAGCAGAGAGTTACACTGAGCCACATTTCTAATGTTTCCTCTTTCTGCTGTCAAAACTCCTTGACTTCCTAGAAATCATTTCCTTCGGCCCACTTCTAGAGGATCAAATGTGGTTCTATGAGCTTTGGTGGATTCAGTTCCTGCCAACAGGGCAGCAGGTGATCCGTGAGCTAAGCAACCTCTTGACTTGAGTTTGTGCAGTGAGATCTGGAGTTAGGAATCAAGCCTGAGATCAGTGAATGAACATTCAACAACCACTGATGGAGCATCCTCTTTGTGCAAGGCCCCGTGGCTGACACAAAGATGAATTAGGACTACTGGTCCTCACAGGATTCTTACCCTCACAGGACTCTCTCCCCTGGGCTATACAGGGTACAGTTTAGGGGAGCTAAGACTTGTACTTAAACAAAAAGTGCTATAAAAAAGTCATAAAGGGACGCCTGGATGGCTCAGTGGTTGGGCATCTGCCTTTGGTCCAGGGCATGATCCTGGAGTCCCGGGATCGAGTCCCGCGTCAGGCTCCCTGCATGGAGCCTGCTTCTCCCTCTGTCTGAGTCTCTGCCACTCTGTATCTTTCATGAATAAGTAAAATCTTTTAAAAAAAAAAAGTCATAAAGCTCAGAGGAAGGAGGAGGGGGTGCTTCCAGCTGAAGTGTTTAGATCTGGACCTGGAAGGTGAGCAGGTCTTGACCAAGAAGAGGTCAGGGCTAGGGAAGGCGATTCATGTGGAGGGAAGAGTGCGAGCAAGGGTACAGAAGTATGAAAGCATGAGAGGGAAATGGAGAGCTGCTTCTATTCATGAGATTCCCACAAGTGTCCCCAAAAGATCCTTGCAGGCTGGCGCTGGGAGTGTGGCCAAGAGAATGGAAGGATCGGAGACCATTTTCAGAGACTTGAGAGTCAGGCAGAGCTTAGGCATAGAGGAGAAGCAGTGTGTGTAGGCTGCTCTCAAGAAGAGGCAATGGAGAAAAGAGAGGATGATTGTTGAAGTCTGAAGCAAGGTCCAGGGAGAAGTTTCTGGAGAAAGCCAATCTGCAGAATTTTTTTTCTTTTTTTTTTTTTTTTGCAGAGGGGAAGAGTCCAGTGGAGAAAGAAAGTGTGTAGTGCAAGTAATGAAGCCAGGTCCTCAAAGAGGAAGAGGAGAGAGTCAAGGGCACTAAATGCAGGTGTTAGGTTTGGCAAAGGGAAGTGCTGATGGCCTGATGATGAAGAACACGCCTCTGGCGTCCTGTGGTGTGCCGGCTGCATTCCAGCAGGGTCACCTATCAACCAGAGGCTCTGGGCAGGGCCCCCGCTTAACAGAGGAAGTTGGCTTGGGGGTTAAAGCCATCGTCTAGGAACCAGGTTCAATCACTGGCTCTGCCACTGACTGCCTGTGTGACTTAGTTTCTTCAGCTGTTCAAGGTGGATAATGAGAATACCAATGCTACAGAGGGGGTAAAATGACTCAAATAAGGAAAGCACATGGGGTCTGGCACATAGTAGGTGCGCTGTTATATGAAAGTCCTTAACAGAGTTGCTGACACATGCTCCATGCCCTTGTTTTTATCATGAGATTATTACTGGGCCTATTATTAGAGATGCCCCCCTTTCCTGGAGTGTAGTAACTCTGATTCCACACATGGGTATAAGAATACCTGGCTGAGGAGACTGTTGTGAGGGTTCCATGAAATTATGTAAAACACCTGGTAAATACTGACACTCAATCGCTTTGGGTCCCTTTTACCCTTTCCTCCTCCTCTACCGACCTAGAACATAGTGGACAGCATCAGTTAATGGTATCAGGAACAGAGAGAGATGGAAATCAGCTATAATGGGATAACTAAAAAATCTTAAACATTATTTGAGAGCAAGAGAGTGAGCATGGGGGAGGGGCAGAGGAGGAGAGAGAACCTCAAGCAGACTCCCTGCTGAGCGTGCAGCCCAATGCAGGGCTCGATCTCACAACCCTGAGATCATGACCTGAGCCGAAACCGAGAGTCAGACACGTAACTGACTGTGCCATCCAGGCGTCTCAGGAATAACTAAATTTTTAAACCAGTATTTTTTTTTTTTTTCAGAAAATACCATTGATTAGATTCTTTTGTTATTAAAGAAAACACTCTTTTCTAAAAGGTGATATGTATTTCTTCGAGCAACATGTTTTCTTTAAGGTTATAAATCTTAGAATGTTTATGTGAGTGGTCACCTAGATCGAACTTTCCAGAGATGTTAGAACGTGAAGATGTTTTTGTATGGCTGAACTATGATTTCAGACAATGAGCTAGAAAGATTGCTTCCAAGCTCTTTGTTCTGTTGCTTTGTATGTTGGTGCAAATCTCAGACTATTGAATGACTGGATGAGTGAGAGGGTGCGCCTCAATAGGACAGGCGTTAGATTAATTAGAGGAAGTTGGCAGCCTGGGTGGCTCGGCGGTTTAGCACCACCGTCAGCCCAGGGCATGATCCTGGAGACCTGGGATCGAGTCCCATGTCAGGCTCCCTGCATGGAGCCTGCTTCTCCCTCTGCCTGTGTCTCTGCCTCTCTGTCTCTCTCATGAATGAATGAATGAATGAATGAATGAATAAATAAATAAATAAATAAATAAATAAATAAATAAATAAATAATATTTTTAAAAAAATTAGCAGCAGCCCTAGGGGAAGGGTGGGATTGTCATGGTTTCTAAAGGTGAGGTTGATGTCCTTTGATGTTAGGGCCAGGAGGCCACCAATGCCCTGTGCTGCTGTGCCCCCAGGGTGGTGAGCTGGAAGTAGACACCCCTGGGCGGGCACATCGACCTCCACAGTAGTAACCAACTACATAGGGGCTTGCTTCAGTCTGCATCCCTGTGACTACCTTTCAGGTCATCTTAGGAAAACCCAGGCAGTTTCTCAGTTTTATATTCCTGTTAGTTGGGTCATGTTTATGTGTGTCCAGGTCATTCTGGACTGTGGACACCCTGAAGGCAATGTCTATGTCTTGGTCTTCTAATCTGCCCACAAGGTTCTTTTCTAACTGGATGTCGGTGGATTGAGGACAGCACAGCAGCTCTGGTTCCTCTGCCATTCCTGGGGGCGGGTTCATGGAACGACAGGGGCACTGGCTGAGGGGCTCGCACCTCTGGTTTGAATCCCATTTTGCCTTGTGACCATAGTACGGTTTTAAAATTCTCCAGCACTCAATGTCTCCTCTGTAATACGAGAGGACTAGACAAGTTGACATCTCAGGCTCTTTTCAGCTCTGAGCCTACATGATTTAATGATATCACAATCCAGAATTTGGGGATAAAGTTTGATTTCCTGCTCAACGACCTGCATAGAAATTGTGCAGTTGTATTATCTCTGCAGGGAAAAGGAAACATGTTGATGCTTCGTTCTGAAGTTGTAGCAGAACATTCTCCAAATTTTAAAGTGAATTATTTTAGTGATTGATTGACCATTGCTAGATAAGTTTAATTTTTAAAAGTTTTCTTTTATTTATTTATTTGGAATTATTTGACACGAACTTTATTTTTTAAAATTTTTTAATTTTATTTTTTATACTAAATTTATTTTTTATTGGTGTTCAATTTGCCAACATACAGAATAATATCCAGTGCTCATCCCATCAAGTTCCCTCCTCGTGCCCGTCACCCATTCACCCCCACCCCCTGCCCTCCTCCCCTTCTACCACCCTTAGTTCGTTTCCCAGAGTTAGGAGTCTTTATGTTCTATCTCCCTTTCTGATATTTCGTACCCATTTCTTCTCCCTTCCCTTATATTACCTTTCACTATTATTTATATTCCCCAAATGAATGAGAACATATAATGTTTGTCCTTTTCTGATTGACTTATTTCACTCAGTTTTCTTTTTTAAAAAAATATTTTATATTTAAGTAATCTTTATACCTGACATGGGGCTCGAACTCACAACCTTGAGATCAAGAATTGCATGCCCGACCAACTGGGCCAGCCATGCACGGCTAAAATTTTCTTCCCTTCCCTTCCCTTCCCTTCCCTTCCCTTCCCTTCCCTTCCCTTCCCTTCCCTTCCCTTCCCTTCCCTTCCCTTCCCTTCCCTTCCCTTCCCTTCCCTTCCCTTCCCTTCCCTTCCCTTCCCTTCCCTTCCCTTCCCTTCCCTTCCCTTCCCTTCCCTTCCCTTCCCTTCCCTTCCTTTCTTCTTTTCCTCTTTTCTTCTTTCTTCTCTTTTTTCTTTTTTCTTTTCTTTTTTTTCTTTTCTTTTCTTTTCTTTTCTTTTCTTTTCTTTTCTTTTCTTTTCTTTTCTTTTCTTTTCTTTTCTTTCTTTCGCTTTATATATTTATTCATGAGAGACACAGAGAGAGAGGCAGAGACACAGGAAGAGGGAGAAGCAGGCTCCATGCAGGGAGCCCAATGCAGGACTCCATCCCAGGACCACGACCTGAGCCACAAGCAGATGTTCAACCACTGAGCCCCCCAGATGCCTCTAACATTTTTTTAATAGAAAGAGACAGAATCATACAAACACTTTCAGTTTGTAATGTCCCTTGTTAATGAAGTGTTTTCATATATACCATCTTCTGTGCTGATGTGTTTTTTTTTTTCCATGAATATTGAGAAGAAATATGTCACACCTCATACCTATGAACTCATGGCTATTATGGCAGAGGACAAGGCTAGGTTTTAAAATAGACGAGTCAACGTAAAGGAAAATTTTCACTGAACATGAGTAGAGGTGGAGCTCAGATCTGACAAGGACTTTGAAGGTGGGACACAAAGGACTATTTATTTCATGTGCTTCACATGTACCCAGTGCCTATGACACATCACATCTTCCATCTGGGGCTTCTCATATTCATCCCAATGAATTCATACAAAAGCCCCATGGATCCTCAGTGAGGAAAAGGATGGCTCTGCTTATTCCCTTGCTATCTATTATTGATTATTTTTCCTTCCTTTCTCATGAAGGAGATAAAATCTTCCCTGGACGGTCTCTTTGCTGGATATGCTCACATGTATTCCAGGTTACCTGTTGGAGCCATTGCTGTTCTCCTCCTTGCCTAAGGTCAGCCCTTCTAGTTCTTCCTCTATGTACTGACGATTCTGCTTCTCATGGGTTGGGGTAACATCATGGTGTGATTTGAAAATTTAGCCTTAGTTCTACAGCTTAATTTCATTTTTTACAGCTTAATTTCATTTTATGCAGCTTAATTTTATACTATATAGCTTCACTTATTTTTTTTTTTTAATATTTGTCCTGCAGTTTATTGCACATGAGAGACATTGTGTACCCTGCCTTCTCTGTGAGCCTCAGGGGCAGGCTGATATAACCTGCAGGGCAGGCTGATATAAGCTCCCCTGTCAGGCCAGTCTCGGTCTGAATCCTGATTCCACCACACACTACCTAAGTGACCTCGACCTCAGTCTCCTCTCTTGTAAATGGGAATGACAATACTACGCATTCACAGAGTTGGGAGGATTAAGTGGGAGAATGTCTATAAAAGTTTCAGCACAGGGGTGAGCGCAGAGGGGGTCCTGCAGCAAATGCTATTATTACCATTCCCCCCTTTGAAGGCCACTAGCCTTCATCTGTTATTTTGCTCCCACACTCCTCTTCAGGCTGCATTCCTTCTGTGAGCATCCTAGCCTGGGAAAATTCGCCAGCCCTAAGAGAATGATCTTGATATCCTGCTTTCCTCCTTGCTTCATGTAGAACTCCATTCTTCTAAGATTTTCATTTATGCTCTCCTGTGAAATCCTTTCGGATTAACCAAGAATAAATGTCTGTCTGACATGTCCCCTCTCCAAGCACAGTGGATTGGCTCCTTGTCTCCAGGACAGAGAGGCCCAGGCTTAAATTTTGGCCGTGTTGTGGGGCCAGTTGTGTGAATTTCAGCAAATCACGTCTCCCCTGAGTTTTAATTTCTCCATCTATGTGGTGGAAATAAAAGCATCTGCATTATCTGCTAGGATGTTAAAGATGAGATAAAAGTATACATGTGAAAATGGTATGTTATATTTGCTATAGTATTATTTATTATCTTCTTTCTGACACATTGGGTCTAATTCAGTCTAGGGCATGGCTTGAGAGATTGATTTCCTCTCATCTGCTTTTCCAGCAAACATTGGGGTAAACACAGCTGTACATCTTTCCCAGACCCTGACCAAGGTTCAATGGGTACATTGACAAGGACCTGGACACCTGCCTTATCTCCTAGTATTGGCAAGTGTTTACTGAGTCCTTATTATCTACTGAACACTGTCCTTAGACTATTCATCTTAATCCCTACCAATGGTCTTGTGAGGTGGCTATTTTTGCTAGCTCTACTTCATGGGAGAGAGCCCAGGCTGACAAAAGATCCTGCCCTAGGTCAGATGCAAGGAAGTGATACAGCCAGTACTTGAACTTGAGTGGTTGGGCTGCAGATGTCACCTCTTAATCCTGTAAAACACTCTCTTTCCCTGGTTTGGATTGATTATAGATTGTGACCGAGATGTCACTTGAGGAATTTCACCTTGCACTTCCCATCACAGTATCCCTGATGCAGCAGGATCTGGGAATCTCAGCTTTCCCTCCCTTTTTGAGGTCTTTGAGTTTGGCCCTGCATATATCTAGGAGCAGCTTGGATGGGGAAAAGTCACTCAAAGGGAAAACAAAGGGCTGCATGATAGAGTGGACTGTGAATTTCAACATTTATTCAGGCTTCTCTCCCTGGAAGTTATTTCCATCAAAAGAGCTTTGTAAGAACAGAGGCTCTGGAAGCCCCCATGTGGCATCCTCTAGTCTTGGCCATCTCCCTCTCACGGGAGCTGGGAGAGGACGTAGACGTTCGACAGCAACGGCTTCCTTGGCCTTTCCAATTTTAGCTTGTGGTTGTCACTAAATGGCACATGCTAATTCACTGCTGTGTCCCTCACTTTGGCTTTGTGGGAGGAGGATGCAGTGTAGTTTTGAGAAGCACGTGCTCACATCTGTCTGGAGATGACAATCCAAGCCATGTTGCCTTCCCCCAACAGCCTATCAAGCTACACGGAATGTCATCAAGTGTGTCTTCCTGTTTGGGAGAAAAATCTCCATTCCAAGGCAAGAGAAATTGGGAGTTTTGCGTGCACTGGTGCACACATTGCAACCCAACTGCAGACAGAAACTTGCCAAATATTTTTTCAGCCACCAGGAAATTAAACCGGGCTCCAGACCAGATACCGGATTGTGGCTCCCAATCCCGAAGAGCTCCGGAACGTTTATTATGGTTAGGCTGTGAGGCAATGCCCTTCGCTGAATAAAGTCCATTGATTTTATTAAAGGTCATCCTTGCCGCTAAGTCCTGAAACTTCAGGGACGTGACCCAAGAGCGTTTATTTCTTACTCATGGGAGTCCAGTCAGGAGTAGGAAGTTGTGGCCCAGTGAGATCCAGGCTGATGGACATTCTGTCATCTTCACTTTTGTTTTCTAAGCTGGGCAGAGGCTGAGAACTGACACCGACTCCGTGGACAGAAGAGCGCGAGGCTCGTGCGAAGGCTCCTCTGCGGGCCAGGCCTCTTAAGTGCCACCTGTAGGCAGCAGTGACTGTCACGTGACCCTTCTGAACCACAAGGGAGGCTGGGAAATGTAGTCCCCACGTGGCCCCCCAAGGGAGAAGCAGGCAAGGGACCCTGGGCCGCAGGGGAGGTGCTGAGGCCCAGTCGGTGCCTGCAACCGGCAGGGGAAGGCAGTGCTTCACCCTCAGCGTGGCCGAGCCCCCCGGCCTGTGCATCTCTTTGGGCTTCTCTCCTTGGAGCTTACTTTGCTGTTTTATGGAGAAGGCAGCCACCCCTCGGAAACCTGTTGATGGTGGCAGGAGCAGGTGCATGGGAACCTGAGTCCAGGAGCACCTGCCGGGAGCCCAGGGAGCTCGCTCACTCGGTCTGTGATTTCAGAGCTGGTCAGGTGTGTGTTTGCAAGAAGAGCTCCTGTGACAGGACGTTCATCCAAACAGTGTAATTATCACTCCTACTTTTCTATGAGGCACCCACAGGAGTCTTGACGACAGACAAACCAGGCCCTCTGTTCCCAGCAGCAGGATACCACGTGCTTTTGAATGTAATATGATTACATAAAATGGCTTATCATTTATGGCTTGTGGCGTTCCTTCCTTGGCTTGACAAGAGCCTCGAACAAGATGCATGTCCGTGTTTGTGTGGGTTGATGAGGAATTGGAGGAAACATTGGCTAAGGGAATATGGGTTTGTACTCAGGATACTTTTTTTTTTTTTTACAAATATCTCCCATTTAAGTTCACTTAAAAAAAAAAAAGTCAGAGCCCAAAGTGTATTCTGTAGCTTAATCTTCATACTGAATTTGATTATGGCAATGATTAGGGAGGAAACAAGCTGTCCACAAGGGCTGTTGACTTATTTCATTACCTCTGGGACAGAGGAGGTGATAGTCAGGATAAACAATTCTGTAAGTGCGGTGCATGAGGAAAGATCAGCTCTTTCTATCTCCAGGCTTAGTAATTGGAACAATGTGACTATCCAAACACCAGTTGCTTGTTGAACAAAATAGTAAATGCCTAAATCTGTTTATAATACTTTAGGTTCCAGATGGTCATTTATCCAAAAGAAATGGCAAAGAAGTACCAAGTTGAAATGTATTTTTAAAGTCTTTTCAGTTAAGTGAATTTCCAACAAAGTCAACATTCAGAATTCAAGGATACTCTTTTATAACCTCATATGTAATATTGAAAGAATTTCCAATAGTCAAACTAGAAAATTAAACAGAAATTCGTTCAAGGGGTTTGGTTGTCTATTACGTTCAATTCCAGGGATCTGGGGGGTACATAGGATGGGGTCCTTACCTGAATAATCTTGAGTCCTCGGAAGACAAGACAATACAGTTTTATTGGTGTGATCTGAGGAGTGGGAATGAAGTGCTACGGAAATAAAGGAGCGATTAGTTCTGCCAGGAGGTGAGGAGACAAGGGAGAGAAATGTCAGGAAAAAATAAACCCCAAATGCACCATTTCAAGGACTTTTACAAGGGTGTGCTGGAGCTCGTGGGACCAGGAGCCGGCGGGGAGGCAGGTGGGAAGGGATGCGCGATCTGCAGCTCGTGAACAAAGTTGACCTGTTCGTAGGCTAGAAATCAGCTAAACCACCGAGTTGCTAGTGATGGGGAAAAAAAAGTCTGGGAGAACGGGCAAGACAGTGTTTCTGCGCGTGGAAGTTAGTCACAGGTAGGCCTTGTTCATCTGACATTGTCAGAGAATGGAAATGTTCACTCGAGCGATTTTCCCGGTATCTGAAACTTTCTAATTTAAGTGTCAAGGCTTTATTTTAACTTTTTCAACCTGAAGAAACAACTTGACAACTCCAGTTTATCTTAATAAATGTCAGCTTGTGTGCTATGTTAAAATGTCCTCAGGGACTATTAAGGAATCTAGAACTCTCTGCCTTGAAAATTAGAGGCTTCATTTTGCCATTTTATTTTTAAGTTTTGTCTTCTGTATTTCCCCCCTCTGTTGCTTTTCCCGTATCCTCACCTGGCTGTAAATTTTTCTCATTGCTGCCAGTTTGCCTGCCTTTAATCGCTTTTTCATCCAATTTGCTACCTTTCCTCTGCTGGGGAGTGGGGGGTAAGGAGCTCTGTCTTGCTTGAATTACGACCAAGGAAGAGTAAATGGTTTATGAATTGAGACATTCTCCCAGGAGGTTTGGGACATGGGCTTTGTGATGTCTTATTTGTTTATTCTTGGTGTGTTCTATCTAGCAGGATTGCTAGAAAGGTGACCTCTAAAAGATTCATTTGTTACTTGATTTGAACGAGCCTTTGAATCTGGGAAAATGCTGAAACTGCTTCGCCTTGAAGTTTATGTTGGAATAATCCTTAGGGATTTTAGGAAAGCAAACCTACCACACAGTACACAATTTTTCAAAATGTTGATGGGACAGTTGTACTCTAGGTTTTATAAATTTCCCAGCAGACAGAACATTCTATCACAAATAAAGTAAGCAAAGTGAAGCTTATTCATTTGTCTTCTGCAGCAGAAACACTCTGAGAGCTTCTCGGTGGACCATCTTTTTCAACTATATTGCCTTGAAACTTTGGTCAATCATTAAACATTTACAATTATTACATGGTGAAGTGACATTTCGAGAGGCAGTGTGGTCTAGTTAGGGATTTAAAATATATAAACTGATTTAGCTTGCTTATCTCTGCAGGGGTGGTATTGTTTTCCCCATTTTTCTGAAGAAGAGACTAAAAACTCCAGAGACAGTCACATCACACAGTAGCATATTGTCGGGCAAAGATTTAAACCCATCTGTCCGACCTCCAGACCCAGGCTTCTGGAAACTTGCGCTTCATTCCAGTTCTTACGATAACTGATTCCAAATGTTGCCCAATTTATGTGGATGTTTCTTTCCTTGTTTGCAAAACAAGAGACTTGAAGCAGCTGATTTCTAAGACTTCTTAGAGCTCTAGTTAGAATCCTAGATTTTTTTTAGATTTTTGTTAAGTGCCCCCAGAGAGGATGATGGAGAGGTAGCTTGGTTCGGATGGGATGATCCCAGTGACCTCACAGCGGGGCATCGTACCACAAAACGGGACCTGTACCTTCTTAGGCCTTGCTTTTATGGCTGCAGTTGTAGAGCCGGGTCCCAGGCTCCTGGCCTGGTCTCTGACAAGGTCCAGACCCCAAAAGGATAATGTGTGGCAGAAAGGGGGTGAGCCCACGGCAGAGCACGTGGAGCAGGGACCACGCAGGTGTGGGAGGCTTTGCAACATTCACATCTGCTTCCTGAGTCACCGCTTTAGGAGTGACGGAGGGATTTCTTACCAGATGAAGAACAAGTCACCTTTATCAAACGATCCTTCACTTCTCCTTAGAAAAGAGGAAGTTGTATTTAAAGCGATCCCATCATCCAGCAGCCCTGCGATCCCTAGCACCGAAGTCCCCTGAACACGGGCTCCATCTATCGAGGTCAGCCACGTCGAGCTCTGCCCACGGTCAACCCTAGGGGACACTATCTGTGCGGACGACAGCATCCACGGCAGCATGCGGGGGCGGTAACATGGCAGGTATCATAATAACAACCGTTTATTCTGTGCCAGGTACACCAAACACCACGCTTTCTTGGATCTTCACAACCTTATGAGGTAATAGGGCGAGGCGTATTTTCCAGAGCAACTAACTGGGATTCAGAAGGTGCCTGTGGTCAATCCACTAGCGTGCTGTAGGGGTAGGATTCCAACCCGAGTCTTTCGGATTTTATAACCCAGGTTCTTTCCACTATATTCCACCCCCGCTCCATGGAAGTTCTTCTAAGTCAGGCCAATGCAGACCAGGATAGGGGAGGAACATGTTCATAGCATCCTGGAAACATTACAGGTGTTGTAATGTTCATGACTCAACAGCTTGTGATCACGATACTATCCTATTTCAAACCTTTCAGGGCTGACATTACTTAAAAAGAGAGTGCAAAGCCTATATAGAGGAGCAAAGCCCCATCTTGCACCCTCCTTCCTCCTCACGTACTCTTTGCCAAGGTATTCTGTGCCCCCCAATAGCCATCTTTCAAGATATTTCTGGCCACAGAGCACACTTTTGTAATTTGGGGTCCCATTGGCCATTTCCTTTGCATTAGACTCAGACCAAAGGCCACATTTTGGCATCTTTTGGGACCTCCTGCAGAAGAAACAAGATACTCCCGCCCAAAGTGACGAGGGGAGCTTTGGCTGCAAATGCCAAAACTCTACTCAAAGATACTTTCTGGTTGTAGATGCGGACCAGTGTGGTGGGATAAACGCAGGATGCCCGTGAAATCCCAAGGGCCAGTCCTGCTCACAAGCTCTTCACAGGCCAAGGAAGAGCCCTGTAGATGTGGTCACCTGCAAGTAGGCTCCATTTTTCTAAAGCAAGGCTATCAGGTATACGCCTCTGTGTATATTTGCAATATGATGATCGTACATTAAGGAGGGGTTGTTTAAAGTTATAATGCGAAAGAACATAATATACAAGCAGCAGGGATAAGGAAAAGAGGTAAGTGAGGAGGGGAGGCAGTGCCTTCAGAGCTGAGGCTGGTTTGACGGGGCTTTCCATTTGTCCCCTGCTGTAATCCCTGCACTGTCACATGTGCTCCCTTCCCCATCCTACTGGAACTGTTGTTTTCCATTCCAAGGAAACTATGGCCTAAAACAAGGTGAGGGGATTGGCTCTAGGAAAGGGCAAATGAATGATGAACAGAGAGACACTGAAGATT
Organism: Canis aureus; assembly: GCF_053574225.1. NCBI lineage: Eukaryota > Metazoa > Chordata > Mammalia > Carnivora > Canidae > Canis > Canis aureus. The sequence goes on along the minus strand of NC_135632.1, from coordinate 2,794,934 downwards.
AGGCTTCTTGCTTGATTGCAAACTTCTGGAAGAACTCTCACCGCTGACCCACCTTTCCTTCACTGCTGATGTTGCTTCCTCTACTCCACCCAAGACTGGGTTTTGGTGTCTCCTCCCTCACCGTAGCTCAGGGTGCACTGCTTTGTGAGCTTTACTGGTCTCTCTCCTCCTGCTACTGGGAGCTACTCAAGGGCAGGGTGATGGTTTCTTCATTGTGTTGTGTTGATGTGACACACATATTTAACTGCAGCCTCACTACGCACGCCTAGACTCCCAGGTGCTCCTGCGAAAGTGGAGAGAAGATGGCAATGACAAGAGGAGAGGCTCCTCTGAGGACTCCCAGTAAGACAAGGCAGGCGTCTCAGTCGCGTGAGTGCTTGCCTGTCACAGCATCGCCTGTGGAGCACCAGTGAGCAGACACCTGAGCAGGAGCAGGATCCGAAGTGCCCATGAACAGCTCTGATGTGCAGCCTGGTGTCCCTTGTCCGAACCCATTTGGGCAGAGCCAGCACTCCTTCACTCCAGCCATGGAAACACAGTCTTGTAATCCTAGGCCTACCAGCTCTGGTCTCAGTTTTAGGCCAAGACAATTTTTAGGTGATTGTGATGTGCCCATAAATCCAAGATGTGGTGTTTCACAGATCATTCTTTAGCCAAGAAAAATTTTAAAGTAGGCTATAAATGTGATCGGTATATTCCAAGAATAATAGCGACAATCCCCGGGGCCTGGTGTCTCAGAGAACTAGCTAATAATTCATTGAATCCAAGCCTGTCCAGTCAAACAGGAAGGGTCCTCGCCTCTGCAGAATGTCTAGCCCAAGTAGTTTTTAAAACTCACCGAACACCAGACCTAGAAGAATCTTAGAGATAACTTAAGTCTGAGCCCATAGAAAACTAAGGGGACAGAGAGGTCAAGGCCTGCCCAAGGTCACACAGTTACCTATGAAGGCGGAGCAGGTGTGGGTAAAGCCTGCTTGCCACCCAGACCTACGTGAACCTCTCTTTGTGACTTTCTAAATCTCAGCACCCCATTGGCAGAAGGTGACCAGAAACCCCTCTCTCCTCGGGTGGCCCTGTCACCGGGGCAGGCGGGAGGGGGAGACTGCATATACTTAAAGATTCTGAACGGATTCTTGAGACACAGAAGGAGAGCAAAGCAGACATTACCGCCCCTCCTGCTGCTCAGGGGCATTTCTTATAGGCTTGGACATTTAGTTGAAAGCCGACCTTAGGGGATCCCTGGGTGGCTCAGCAGTTTAGCGTGTGCCTTTGGCCCAGGGCGCCATCCTGGAGTCCCGGGATTGAGTCCCACGTCAGGCTTCCTGCATGGAGCCTGCTTCTCCCTCTGCCTGTGTGTGTCTCTGCCTCTCTCTCTCTCTTTCTATCATGAATAAATAAATAAATAAATCTTAAAAAAAAAAAAAAAAAAGAAAGCCGACCTTAATTTGCATTGACAGTCAACGGGGCCACTGGTATCCTTGTACTCGGAGTTTCTACTTGGGGCACCTCGCTGGCTCAGTCAGTAGAGCATGTGACTCTTGATCTTGGGGTTATAAGGTTGGGCCCCATGTTGGGTGCAGAGATTACTTAAAAAAAATCTAAAATATATATATATGTAGTCTCTACCTCCCACCTTCAAACTGGGACCTTTTATTACAGTGAGCTGCTTTTAGAACTTCATGAAAAGAGACTTCAGTTTCCGACTAATCGTGGCTTGCTCATCCCTCTCTCCTCTCCCTGGCCTGGCTCCATCCTCAGAGGGCGGAAATAGAGAATGATATGTTGAAGAGGGCTCAGGTCTCATTTTCCGTGACTGCTTTTCCAGGTCACCTCTGCTGCTTCCTTGGTGGGAACCTCCACGGCTCACAGAGTTAGATGTAACTAGTGGCTCACGTAAGTGGGAGAATAGTAGGTCTGACTTTATTTGGAAACGCCTGTTTCTTCTCGACTCTATCCTAGTGTTGTTGTTCTTCTGACTTTTCTGACCTTCTCTCTAGAAGCTCTTATTTCTCCCGTGAGACTCAGCTTTTTTTTTTTTTTTTTAAGGTTTTATTATTTATCCATGAGAGACACAGAGAGAGAGAGAGAGGCAGAGACACAGGCAGAGGGAGAGGCAGGCCCCACGCAGGATTCGATCCCAGGACTCCAGGATCACGCCCTGGGCTGAAGGCGGTGCTAAACTGCTGAGCCACCCGGGATGCCCAAGACTCAGCTTTGAATGCTCGGTTGAAAATGGAAAGATTGAAAGGATAGCTTTTGGGAATCCAAGCAAGCAAACCATTAATACCTGTGGAATGTTGATTGTGTACAAAACACCACACCAGTTTTTATGGAGGTTACAAGCTTATACCAGATATAGTCCATCTCTCCCCTCAAAGAGCTTATAATTTAGGTGAGGAGTTCGATATGCACCTGTCAGAGGTACCTAGTACCTGGGACAATATATTATGAGCCTGTTTCTCAAAGTAGGTACCAGTACCACCAGTGGACAAGGGATGATTTTAGTGGGTACACAGGTAGGGCATTAAATAACTTTGATTCACATTGTAAAGATAATATATTCCTGTTTCCATTTCCTTTCCATTCTTCTGATTACCTTAAAAAAAAAAAGAAAGAAAGTCTCAGGTTTTTGCCAAAAATTTTCAAACACCTAATACCTTTTAATTTCCTCAATAAAAAACAAAAAGAGGTAGGACTCTGGTTCAGAACATTTGCACACCAACAGTGTCCAGCAGCAATTTAATAATATTCTTCATTCTTATTACACTTATTTTCAAGAGTTTACACTCTATTTTATTCCAAGTGATAAAGTTTTTCTGTGTATAATGCTAGAGTTATAATGTTTCCCTACTAAATTTCTTAGTTTGGGCTGACATGGAAAATTACTATAGACTGTGTGGTTTCAGCAACAAACATTTATTTTTATTTTCATTATTTTTCACAGTTCTAGAGATTGCGATCTCAGCACAGTTGGGTTTTGGCAAGAACCTTCCTCCTGGTTTATAGACAAACATCTTTGGCTGTGGCCTTACAAGGAGGAAAGAGAGCTAGCTCACTCTCGGGCCTCTTCTTATAAAGGCACTAATCCCAGGGTGCCTGCGTGGTTCAGTCAGTTAAGTGTCTGCCTTTGGCTCAGGTCATGATCCTGGGGTCCTGGGACTGAGCCCCGCTTGGGGCTCCCTGCTCAGCAGTGGGGCGTCTACTCCTTCCTCTTCCTCTGCCCTTCCCAAGCTCTCTCTCTCTTAAGTAAATAAATAATTTTTTTTTAAGGCACTAATCCCATTCACGAGGGCTCTACTCTCGTGATCTCATTGTCTCCCAAAGGCCTTACCTCCTATTCCCATCACTCTGGAGATTAGATTTCAACATGTGAATTTTGGAGGGACACAAACACTCAGCTCACAACACTAAATATATTCATTTAGGTTAAAAAAAAATAAAGAAAGACAAATCAGGTTAATTCCAAATAGTAAACAAATAATGGTAAAGGTGGTATAAAAATATGGCAGAGGGCAGCCCGGGTGGCTCAGGGGTTTAGTGCCGCCTTTGTCCTGGGTCATGATCCTGGAGTTCCGGGATCGAGTCCCGCGTCGGACTCCCTGCATGGAGCCTGCTTCTCCCTCTGCCTGTGTCTCTGCCTCTCTCTCTCTCGCTCTGTGTCTCTCATGAGTAAATAAATAAAATCTTTTAAAAAAATATGGCAGAAATCATCAAGTTTGTGCAAATATTTGGAAGCAGTTTACAAGTGTCAAGTGGGTGCTTTAGGAGTGAATTGCAAGAGGAATTTCAGGGAATGATCAGATACCAGAGGCTAGGAGGTCGGGGAAGAATTCCTAGAGGAAGTAAGGCCTTTGTAGGACATGGGAGGAGGGAGGTCATGTGACCAAAGCTATGGTGGTGGATGGGGTGGGAGTAGGAAGCCTGTTGGATTGGATGAGTCGTTCGTGTCCAGGAGTCATAGTTGGAGGAGAGGTACAGCTGGAATCACAAAGTGGAGAGACCCTCCCCACAAAGTGAGGACATTTGGCCTTTTTTTTTTTTTTTTTTTTGCCTTTTTATTTTGAGATAAATATTGAATCACATGCAGTTGTAAGGAACCATACAGATAAATCCCTTTGCCCGGTACTCCCAATGATATCTTGCATAACTATAGTTCAATATCACAATTAAGAAATTTAAAAAAAAATTTTTTTAAAATTTTTATTTATTTATGATAGTCACACAGAGAGAGAGAGAGAGAGAGGCAGAGACACAGGCAGAGGGAGAAGCAGGCTCCATGCACTGGGAACCCGACGTGGGATTTGATCCCAGGTCTCCAGGATCGCGCCCCGGGCCAAAGGCAGGCGCTAAACCGCTGCACCACCCAGGGTTCCCACAATTAAGAAATTGATGATGATACTAGCAAGCCACTGACCTTACTCCAATTTCATTGATTTTGCTTGCGCTCATTTGTGTGTGAGTATGTCTTAGTTCTATGCCATTTTATCACACGTGTAGAGAGGTGTGGCCACGACCATCATCAAGACACATGACAGTTCCAGCACAGGAATCCCTCATCTAGGGGCACCTGGGGGGCTCAGTGGTTGAGCATCTGCCTTTGGCTCAGGTCATGATCCCAAGGTCCCGGGATTGAGTCCCACATCGGGCTCCTCGGAGCCTGCTTCTCCCTCTGCCTCTCTCTCTGTGTCTCTCATGAATAAATAAATAAAATCTTAAAGAAAAAAAAAAGAATCCCTCATCTACCTTTTTATGGACAGAGTCACCTCCCTCTCTTTCCTCTTCTCTAAGCCCTGGCAAGCACTAATTGGTTATATCTATATAATGCTATATATCTGTATAATTTATCTCTATAATTCTGCCAAGACATGATACAAATGAAATCATATAGTAGGATGACTTTCTTTTTTACTCTTAAAGGCTTTACTGAAAAGTTGGCAAGATAAGACATATATTAAACCATTAGAAAACAAGATAAATAATGATAGCCTGACAGAGAAATTGGGAAGCTGGGAAGGAGTGTTTGTGATGTGGTGGGAGAGGAGGAGAGCAAGTGAGTCCTATTTTACATGCTTAATTGGCCTTTTTTCCACTCAGCATAATTTCCTTGAGATCCATTCAACTCGTTGCTTGTATCAATAGTTCATTCCTTTTTATTGCTGAATAGTCTTCTGTAGTTTGGATATATCACAGTTTAATCATTCACCGATTGTAGAAAATGTGGGTTGTTTCCAGTTTTGGGCTGTTATGAATAAACCTGTTGTGAACATCTGTGTATAGTTTTTTGGTGTGAACATAGATTCCATTTCTCTGGGGGAGATATTCAAGAGTACAATTGCTGTGTCGTATGGTAGGTTTGGTAGGTTTGGTTTTTATAAGAAACTGTCACACTCTTTTCCGATGTACATTCCCACCAGCAATGTGTGCATGATCCAGTTTCTCCGGATCCTTGCCAGCATGTGGTGTTACTGGCATTTAAATTTACTAATCTGATAGGTGTGTAGTAATAAGTCACGGGTTTAATTTGCATTTCCCTAATGGCTAATGATGTTGAACATGTTTCATTTGCCATTTATATATTTTCTTTGATGAAATGTCTGTTAATATCTTTTGTCCCCCAGCTAATTGAATATTTATGTTTTTATTGTCGCATTTTGGGAGTTCTTTGTATGTTCCAGATATAAGCCCTTTGTTGGATATGTGGCTTGCAAATATTTCCTTCTAGTCCATAATTAGTTTTTTATCCTCTTTACAGGATCTTTCATGGAGAAAAAGTTTTGGAGGTTGATAATATCCAATTTACTAATTTTTCCTTTTGTGGATTGTTGTTTGGATGTCAGGTCTAAGAACTCTTCACTTACCCCCAGGTCTTGAAGATTTTCTCCTACATTTTGTCCTGGAAGTTTATAATAAAGTTTGATATTTAAGTATGTGATACATTTTGATTTTTTGTATAAATATGAAGTTTAAATGAAGGATTCATTTATTTTTGTTCTTGTTTATAAATGTCCAATTGTTCCAGTAGCATTTGTTGAAAAGCTTATCCTTCTCTTACTGAATTGCTCTTATACCTTTGTCAAAAGTCAGTTGGGCATATTTGTGTAGGCCCTCTGCTTTTTATAACCATCTTTTTATTTTTTTATTTTTATAAATTTATTTTTTATTGGTGTTCAATTTGCCAACATTTAGAATAACACCCAGTCCTCATCCTGTCTTATTGATATTTCCTATCATTTGATAGCAACATCTTGAAAAGAAAAAGGTTAACGGACCTTCTGCCCAAATGAATCATGCCACTAGTATAATAAATTATTTGATTATGAAATACTTGATAATTTAGAAAGGTCTCATTACATACCCATGAATCATCTGCAGGGCCTTATGATCTTTATGAGAACAGAACATTTGGCTTATATCCCACCAAAATATTTCCTTTTACCTAAATAGAAAGACATGGGAAAGACTGCCCATATTTTTTCCCCAGGGCCAATACATAGTTGTTGAAGTTTGCCTTTGGGAACTTTACAGGGAGGAGAAAAGTGATTGGACTTTGTCAGGGTGTTTTCTTTTTTCTTTTTCTTTCTTTCATTTTTTTTTTTTTTTTTACAAAGTCTCCAACAGAGACATGTAACCAGCATCTCTGCCAGGGACTCAAGAGTCTGCTCACACACACAAAAATAAGAAGGGGCATCTAAGGAAAATGAGTTGAGCCCTTTTAGGGACATGCCAAGCCAGATAACCCAAATTAATCATAGCAAGATACAGCCAGTCTCAGGGCTCAGTACCATGAAATTCGCTCTGCTTCCTTAGGTTTTGAAACATGCATCTGTATAAACCTGCCTGTGCGGACATCCCCAGCCCCAAGCTGGGTCTGCCTAAATCCAGCGAATCAGCCCTGAAATGTAGACGGCACTTAGCCGTGACCAAGCCTCCACCCCAGGCAGCCTGCTGGCCGGTTAGGCCTAGTGGAGCAGCAGAACGGAAATATCTGGAGAAGTTTTTACGTGCTCATGGGATTTCATTGCAGGAAACCACCAGAGCCGAGACGGGCATGCCTTACAGGTACTTGCTGGTTGCACTGGCACGCGAGCAGGGCGCTGCGTTGAGGTCGAGGGGTGCTGTTACTAAAGGGATAAGGCTTGAAATGGCAAACCAAGCACCATCTAAAAAATGAAGATGGGGAGCCCTCTTCTTTGGCTACCTTAGTTTTTCAAGCTTTAGATGGTCTACTTTCTCTTTGCTCAAAAGGCCCCGTGGAAGACAGGCAGGCTCCCCTGTGGAAGCTCCTAACCATGTGCTGCCAGGAGAAATAGCTTTGGCTTGGAGTAGGTCGGTGACTTAGGTCAGAACGAAGAATGGGGGCTCTATTCTTCTTTAGGGGATTTATAAATTAAGAGTAGGATTTTAAAAAAAAATGTTACCTGGGCTTCAAGGCTGTTATTTTCATCTGAGCCTGAATCGTGTGGTCTGTGTTAATGGTTAATAAAACAGTGCATGAAACTGAGCAAGTTCTTCTTGAAATGACGACACTTTTTTTTTTTTTTTTTTTTTTTTTTTATCATTGCAGCCCAAGATAAATTACTGGTTGTTCTCTAACCTTCTAATACCATCATTTATTCTGTGAAAGATTAACAAAAAGGAGAAGTGTTCCCCTGGTATGGGGTTGGATGTGTAATCTTTATAAATTGCTCTGAGATGGGAAGTATCATTCTTTGTCAGAGCAATTATTGTCCAAAGCTCTGTGAGATAGGCCAGTGCTTAGCTAAATTACCTGGTGGCACCGCACAAGTGCTTCCTTGACAAATGCCTGGAGTTTTAAATATCCAGGAAACTGAGCAAAAGCCGTTCGGGAGGACAAGAGTGCCGAAAATGGGGAAAGAATTCATTTAGCATTGCTAAGGAACAGTTGTCTCCAGTCCCAGCTCCTGTCCCAGCTCTGCACTCCACAGAGTGGGATTGTTTTTGCATGGATGTGAAGTCCCCAGGGATTTCGTCTTTCTGTAATGTAAAGGTCTGTTTTCATGGAGTAGCTACTGCTCTAGTTTACCAGCTAATTTGATTAATCAAACAATTTGCAATGAAATGACTTCTTTCTGCAGAGAGCAACGTATTTCACACAGACTCGATGCAGTTAAGGGCTCCAGGCAGACAAGGAATGAGCTCCTAGAGGTTTGCAGGGGATGAGGTAGACCCGGGGCGGCCCACCCCGTCGTGCCTTGGAAGTGGAGCCTGAGAAGAATCTAAGCACCTTTCCGAGACAACTCACGGCTCCCCACGCTGGCTGTTCCTCGTCCTCCTTTCCTGAATCTGGCTTCCACCAGGAGCCACCGTCTCCCTCTGCCTCTTCGCCTTCTCTCCTCGATCCTCAGTGGTGGCAGGGGGGTGAGGTCCGAATACAGATGAGGGGGGTGGCAGATCTCTGTCTCTGCGTCTCTGCCACAGCCTGGGTGGCGTTACCATGAGCCCTGGCATAGAGCTGCAGGGGGCATGGCTCCTTCCAGAGTTCGGGTCTGGATATCAAGGAGCCTTTGCGGTGTGTGCCAACGTCCAGATGAAGATATGTCCTAGGATAGTGTTTTTCCGACCGTTTCAAAGCAGAGGAATTGTCCCTCCTCAAGTGGTTAAACGCAAAGGGGTCCTTGTTGAAGGTGGAAGCCCGGAGCCCTGCCTGCTGGAGGGGGCAGGCTTCCCCAGTCTGGCTCCCGAGGCGGCCCTGCCAATCCCACACTCCTGTGGTTTGAGGGCACAGTTCCAAGGCGGCTCTTCCTAATGCCTTGGAGAGCAGGGCCCTGTGGCCTTGAGGATGTCCCGTCACAGGGGCAGGCTCTTGGGCAAGGGTAGGTGCCCCTGGATCACACCGGTAAGAGGTGGGACCTAGAAGATAGCCATTTCCAGATCAGAATTTGAGGAGAGACAAGTGCACCTAAATGGATAATTGGCCCCAGGAAATAGCCAAAGTTCTGAGTTCTGAGGGGCTGGCGGTGCTGTCACCCCGTCCTCCATTACATGCCTCCCTCCCCCTCCTTCCTTTCTCCAGATTTCCATAGTAATTTGTCTGTTCTTTGGAGACCCGTATTAATCATCCTTATTTAAAGCCTTGTCCTTGTAACATTAGGGAGGGATTTTTAGGGAAGAGAATACAGGTTCTCTCAGTCCCCCCCCACCCCCCCAGCTTGGCTTTTTGCCATGACATTTTTTTTTCTTTTTGGGTTTTTCACTTTAATTCCAGTATAGTTAACACGCAGTGTTGTATCAGTTTCGGGTGTACAGCGTAGTGGTTCAGCTCTTCCGTACATCACCCGGTGCTCCTCACCCGGTGCTCCTTGACCTCCCTCACCTATGTCACCCATCCCCCCCCTTCCCCTCCGGCAACCATCTGCTTCTTCTCTAGAGTTAAGACTCTGTTTCTGGTTTTCTCTCTTACTTCCTCCCCCTTTGTCCATTTGTTTTGTTTCTTAAATTCCACATGTGAATGAAATCCTATTGACTTCTTAGAAACGTAGGTGGTGTTGGGTGAGAAGGTGAATTTCATATTCTTTCTTCCTTACCCTCATTTCCATCCCTCGCCTTCCCAACTGTGGCTATGTCAAAATACCCTGTGCAACCTGTCTTTTTCTATTTTCTTCCTTTTGAAGGGTATTATTGCACGTAGAGTGGAAAGAGAATGGAAATAGTGGAAAGAGAATGGGCTTTGGAGTTAATCAGAACAGAGTTCAAATCCCAGCTCTTTTGATCTCCAACCCGTGTGACACTGAGCTGGCTGTGACATGTAAGTGCCTAACACACAGTAGGTGCTCGCTTCTTGCTTATTCTCTAGCCTCTGTGATTCATTCTAGGGGCAGGGGATGGAAGGCCCTATAGCTGGAACGTACAAATGGGGAAGACAGAACATCTTAAAGGAATATAAGAATATCTTATGATAAGATAGAATGTCCCTTAGAAGGAATAAAAAAAATCTGCACTAATTCACAATCTGTGTAGGTTTTCATGCTGAGCTTTAGAATTCTGAGAGTTCTGGAAGATCCCATAAGCTGTTTTCTCTTCCTAATTTGGTCAGATGCCATTGCAGCCTCCAGCCCAATACCAGCTGCTTGGGTCCCTCGATCATCTGTGAGAGAGCATTCTGTTGTGTTTCCATGGAGACTTGGTTTTATTTCTAACTGAGGGTGACCAGGAGAGGGAAAAAATCAGTAAATATGCAAACACATGTATCAACTGAAAAGAAACTGGAGGAAATTGTTTGAACGTGGTGCACAAAGTGCCAAGTTGCTGTGTAGATCCTTCTGTTGGCTTAGAGTTTTTCGCAAAAATAGAAGGTTTTTGTGGATTCATCTTATTAGTGTCTATAAAATAGTTACCCAGGAGGGTCCTTTAGTCATTCCTAAGAGGTTGAAAGTTAATTGTCTCCATTACACAGCATTGAAATCTGAGCCAGATAGTAAACCTGAGCTTAGTTCAAGATTAAAGAACACTGAGTAGTCGTTTTATGGCTAAAACACACAAAAAATATCTAGACTGAGTAAGGATGTAGCAAATATTCAGCTTTGAAGCAATTTTATAATTAGCCAGGAGGAACTCCAGCAGGTGTAAAATGAAGGTCTGATGCAGGGGTCAGCAAACAGGGCCTGTGAAAGGCCAGGGGGTAAATATTTTAGGCTCAACGGGCCGTGTGCACCGTTGTCACAACTACAGAACGGTGCCACTGTAGGGTGAAGGCTGCCACCGACAGGAAGCGGAAGGGGGTGTGCTTGCGGTCCCACAAAACCGTATGCAGGGGCTGAGGGATGACACGAGTTTTATGTAAGTTTCACATCTCGTGAATCTTCTTCCTTTTTTTTCTCCCAAATCGTTAAAAAATGTACGAGCCAAGCTTGGCTTGAGGAACAAAGGTAAGTGGCAGGTCGGCATTGGCCAATAGGCCGCAGTTTGCTGACCCCTGGTCTAGAAAGCAAAGCTGTCAGGCGCATAGCTTCTTTGTTTGTTTGTGTTTATTTTTAAACCTCTTTTTTCCAGAGGTATTTAAGGTACCCAAGAGCGTCTCATTGAGAAAAACAAAAATACCAAATCAGAAGGAGTGAATTCAAGGAGCATTAAGAGCAAGAAGGGGCCAGGCTCTGTGTTCTCCAGGGGCACGAAATTGCAAAGAGTGAAGCGGCGCTCTTGATGACAGTCGTGCAGTTCTTGCAGGAGGTGGGCACAGGCCAGTTGCTCAGTGTGGGCACATCTCTTTTTAATCTGGAGGCCAGAGAGGATTTCTCTCGTGGTTCTTCACTACATAAATAATAACATCGTTTAGTCATCTCGCAGAGTTCGAAAGGAAACGTGTCTCACCATATGCCTAAAAAAGAGAGGGGCGGAAATGCACGCTTACAAATTGAATTTTGCACAATTTGGAGCGTACCACCCTCCTTTCCTCCCTTGCTTTTAACCATTTTTTTGTTTCTCCTGTCGGAATCTGTCCTTAGGATCTATTGAGAAGATGTCTTTTTTTTTTCCACCTCACACATGACCTCTTACTGACTTAAAACGGCCTCACGGAGCATTGTAATAAATTACTCTCCAAATGGTGTATAAGAAGACGAAAATAATCTTTTATCAAACCATGTGTTTCCATGCCTGGCATTGTGTCCAGAACAGAAATATTTGAAGCAGAACCCAACTAAAAGGCAAAAACTACCACCTGCTCGTAGCACCTCTCCCATCAGCTTTGCCGCAGTGTCTGAGGTTTTCTCCAACTGGAGGCCTCGGTTCCGTTACAGTAGAAGCCTGGAAGCTAAGCTGACAGGCAGCCCACCTAGGAGGAGACATGTCGGGCAGGTGTGGCCTGAAAACAGAGAAGGCAGGAAAGGAGGTTTCTAAAGCAGAGCAAGAGGAAAGCTTGGGTGTCGAGGCACATGTGTGGAGGAAGAAGAGGGCCCCAACGCCAGAGAGAATCCTCACCCAGCCACTGCTTTCTCCAGGATGTTGGGCAGAGCGTCTGGGAGCATCTATTACCTGGTCTCTACACGGAGATCCTTGTAGAGACCAGGTAATAGATTCACTCTGGGAACCTTTGCCTGGGTTCTGTCAAAGTGAGAAGGTGGCGTCCCAGCTGCAGGATTGGATGGCCACCTTCTCCTTCCCTGCTTCCCTGATGCCCGGCTGCCTTACCCAGAGGATGAAAATGAACCCTCCTCACAGGGTAATACCGTTTGTGTAAAGGCCCAAACAGTAGGCACCCGGGAAGGCCTATCCCCTTGTAGCCCTTTCCCCTTTCTTGTGATTCCTGTAATACAGCGCGGAAACGGAAAATTATTTTTATTCCCAAATTGAACTCACTGTCATCCTTCCAGCTAGCCCCCCGCCCCACCCTGGCCCCAAACAAAAATCCCTTCACAATGCATTCCCGTGACCTACTTTTTTCACGGAGCACTTGGCACACTTGGACCCGCTTGAAAAGTGGCTATGGCCATGACCATGAAAAATCAAAAGCCTAAAAAAAATAAAAAAAATAAATGGCTACATGTGCAGGGTTTGTATTTTCTACATTAAAAAAAGGGCGCCTACATGATTTATTTTAGACTGGCCTGATTTTGGTCAGTTGTGAGGCCTGGGCTAAAATTTGCTGTGACTGCGGCTCTCCTGGCATCAACATTTCTGGAGGAACATCGGTGTCACTGAGATGGTTCAGACTCAGAACCCGTGTGATTATATGAAATCTGAATAGCCTGCTGGGGAAGGGCCTGGAAGGCTTGGTGAAAGGGGCCTATTCAGAATGGAGCAGACTGTTTATTTCCTCTTGAATGTAACAGGGGTTCTAAAATAAGTACGTTTTAAAAGTGTCAGTTTAGATCGAAAACCCTTTAAAAATTTAAGCAAAAGTGAGAGAGGAGTGCCACTTGGATTCGAAGTATTATTTTTATTCCTTTTTGAAATTTCCACGTATGTTTCTCCAGGGGGAGCGTTGCTTCGTTTTTCCGTAGCTGAAGGAAAACATCTGAAATTTGGGGCTCAGGAGCAACACTGGGTTCTATTAACCCACGTTTTTCTCATGTAGAAATTGGTGGTGGTGGTTTCACAATAAGAAAAAAAAAATGAGCATTTAGCCTGAGTTTTCCTGACCCAGGAGCTACTGTAGGTCACATATGTTTTCACTCAAGGAGGAAAAAACAACAAAAAACTTCCGAATTTCCCTGCAGTGCCCAGGAGTGCCGCTAAGATGTGCTGTTTCATAAAGAAAAGGAAGCCCCTGGGCTCCTGACCCGCAGCTCGCAGAGATCTGTGAATTGTGCCCAGGCCGTGCTAGGCCACGGCTTCCACTCCCATCTGCGGGTTTCCCTTGATTGTGAAAATTAAGAAATCCCTCTTTTGATGCCACTTGGGAAGTTTCCCGTGGTGAGAAAAAACAAGAATTTATGGCCAGCGTCCTCCCAGGATTTGGGGACCCTGATGCCTACAGCAGGCCTGTGTCCCCGTAACCCGGGTGAGCCAGGTGTCCGGCTGCGCAGATTTCTGTGTCTGGGGGCTTCGGGGCCACAGCACAGAGCCTGGGGGCGGCCCCTGGGGTGGAGAGGGGGTGCTTCACGCTTTGGCCTGGCTTTAGAGAATGTTCCGTTGATGTGTTTTGCAGGCACCTGGTCGCAGTGGAGCGGGCGGCTGCAGGGAGTCTGGAGGAGCGCGGGCCGCCGGCCCCCGCAGAGGAGCCAGCCCCTGCTCACATCCCCGCTGCCTAGGCCCGGCCCCAGATACACAGGTGGGGAGTGGTGCCTCCCGCCTCTGCACTCGGGGCGCAGCTTCACCTCTCTGGGTCACCCTCCACACCCGCTGCCTTAGTCCCCAGCCGGGGATGCTTCTAGCTCCTCATCCAGCTCGTTATCAACCGCCGCTCCCTAAGGTTTCGATGGTACATTGTGTCATACATGCCGGTGCCCAGGTGAAGAGATGTTCTAGGTCTCTGTGTTTCAAACAATTATAAAGAAAAAGAACACTTCTCCCCCCAACCCCCCCGGACAGGGGAAAGCAAAGCTGTCCCGGTTGATGGGGTGGGGTGGGGTGGTCTGTAAATATGTCACAGCCAAAGAAATGAACCTCTAATCATGGGAGTCCAGGTGGTAGAGGAGCAATTTTTAGGCAATCTACCTATTTCTTAAAACCAGATTATTATTATTATTTTTAGAAAGATTTTATTTATTTATTCATGAGAGACACACAGAGAGAGAGAAAGAGAGGCTGAGACCCAGGCAGAGGGAGAAGCAGGCCCCATGCAGAGAGCCTGACGCGGGACTTGATCCCGGGTCCCCAGGATCACACCCTGGGCTGCAGGTGGCGCTAAACAGCTGCGCCACCGGGGCTGCCCAAAACCAGATTACTAAAAAGTAAAAACAAAACTTCTAATTTGAAGATAATTTCAATCTGTCATACAACTTGTAAGAATAATACTAATAACTTTTCAGCCATTTTTCTTCTTAACATATTGTTTGCATTTTGCCCCATTTGCCTTGACATTTGCTCAGGTTCTTACGTGCATGCTTCTTGCACTCCCACCACCTCCTAATTTATTTTTCCAAGAGAAAATTAAGTTTGAGGGTACGTTACATATGTCACGGCCCTTTACCCCGTACGTACACCCCCATGCAAATACCAAATTGATGGGGTATGATACCTTTACCTGATAGGCTGTCTGTATTCTAATTTCATCAGGTGACCCAATGACGCCCTTTATAGCAATTTTTTTTTTCTTTTTTACTCCACTAGTACTGGATCCAGGTTAGAATCACATACAGTGTTTAGTTGTCCTGTCTTTTTAGTTTCCTTCAATCTGGAACAGTTCAGGACGGATTAAATTTAGCTCAGGGAGGAGGTCAGTGGGAAAAGGCCTCTGACTATTTGCAATGTCTGCTCGGGGTTGGGAGGTGGTGCTATAGTGCCACACAATTGCTGTGCTTGTCCTAACGGGTCCTGGTTACTGCGACCAATCCTGTCTCCAAGACGGAGTCTTCCACAGCTACACGACAAGGGCCACAACCTTGTAAACTGGAATTTCAGGTCCGAAGCTGAGGTGGATCTCAAAGACGTACTGACCTACACAAACTCAGTCATCTCTGTTCTGCTTGACACATCCCCTGAAGGGTGTGTGCTGGTCGCAGGGGCAGGGCTGTTGACTCGTCAGGAACTGGGGTTAGGCCCTCTGAGCGTGGACAGAGTGAGGGGGCTGGGAGCATCCAGCACGTGGTTAGCTCAGAATGTGCAGCCCCAAAGTCAAGTACCGAGGAGATGAGCCCAGAGCCACCCCAAAAGGCTGGAGCAGCAGCCCAAGGGACAAGTCTGTTACAAACAGGCAATGGTGTGGGTTCGGGCCGAGGTCCCCCTGTGGGCGAGGGAGAGGAAGCTGAGCTGCCCAGCAGCCAGGGAAGCATAGGTTCCACGTGGGGCACAGGGAACACCTTCAGACAAGGAACTTTGGCCCAGTTGTCTTTGGTCTATTTTTCCTCTCCCCATATTCCTTTTAATTTATAAAGGCAGAATATTTTAGAAGTTCTGACAATTGAAGGGTGTGGGTGTAGAGTGTGTAGCTCATCAGGTATCGAAGCTGTGCGTCAGCATCGGGAGGGTTTGTAACAGGTCACTGCCCTGGAGATGGTGCAGCACTCTGCAACTCAGCACAGGGTGGCAACACGCGCTCAGAGGCTGGTTAGGGCCTTAAAAAGGCGCTGTCACGGCTCCCAAGATGACCATTGGGTATGACGGGCACCTTATGCGTAATGTCCCAAAAGCTTAATCCTTATTGTAGCTTCTTTGTAAGACTTGTCGAATTAGTGCCTCCTTCCTTTGTGCCTGTTGTTCCTCTTGGCACTCCGGTTCGTTTATTTCTGTATCGCGTGTCTCTCCCTCTGGAGGGGGAGCTCCGGGAGGACGGGGTCTTATCTGTAGGGGTAATTGCTGCTTCCCTAGAATCCAGTCTCTGGTGTAGAACTCGGTAAACATTTGCTGAGTAAACAAGTTATTAAGCAGAATAATAACAAAGAAGCCCTCGTTCTTTACTGGCAGGCAATCGGCTGGATTATCAGACTCAGGGAATTGTTCTACCAAACTTTCCACCCATAGTCTCCCTGCTACTCACTTCCTGCCTATCTCTCTTTACTAAAAGCATCACAAATGTCCTCATTTGAGATAGTGGCACTTGGGGGACAACATTGTTCTCATGGGAAATGGATTCTATTTTAAGGTCCTTTGAAGTTTTCTATCATATTTATAATGTCATAAGCCCACTTTATTTTTGTTCCTCCTCACACATCCATCTTGTTTCACTTTTCATTCATTTATTTATCTCCTTGCATTCATGATGTCTTCACTGTACTTTCCTCCAGAAAGTTGTCCGTGATGTCACTGTCTAGTCCTACCCACAGTTGGGTCCTGAGTTATAGAGACCAAACAAGACACTCATGGCCTTCGCTCTGGGCATACGCCTTATTTCTCCTAGATGTGGTGCTTGTGTGCCAACATCCTGGAGCCATGGGTCTCTCCTTTTACACCCCTTCCCACCACACATTCTTCCTACCTCTTGTCCATCAATTCTATGAGCCCTTTTGGGCTTACTCTTTTCCTGATCATTTTCTGGTTCCATCTCATTGCAAGAGGCTCCTCATCTCATTAAAGCACCCGAGTGTCATTTCCCAAAAGATGGGAGACAAGTCTGCAGGGTCAGCTATCCTGTTGGGATTCCTAGATGACCCATCAACCTAAATACACTAGAGGATTCTTTCCCTACTCAGTAATTATGCATGATTGTGAATTCTGATTAGACCTTCTTATTCTTGGTATAGCTCAGATTTTCCCAGGAACAATCTGGCCTATAACTAAGGAATTCTTCAGCTGATGACCAGCAGTTGGAGGATGGTACCTTGGTGGTATCATTAGGTGTTTGAGTCATTGAGAAGTTTTCTCACTTGACTCTGACCACCTTTATATCTTGGGAAATATCCTGACCTGTTCTACTCAGCGTTACTGGGACTGGGCCATACCAACAGTAGGGTCACACTTTTCCATTCGAGGGGTTTAATTGCCTGAGGGAGCCAGCCTGGGTGAGGCTCAATGAGAGTGGATGAAGTCCAACTACCTTCTTTCAGTTCCTTCCTCACCACCATTTTCTCTCCAAGGACCTTCCATTTTTTATTCCATATTCACTAGTTCTTGGTGGATGTTCTTTCTGGACGTCCTGTGTGGGTAAATATTTTCCCTTTTATGTCTCATGACCCATTTAGAATGTTGAGTGATCCAAAACACAGTCCCTGAGAAAATGAAAAATCAGGCTTGTGCAGCCAAATCCATATTTTATAATTCAATGGGGCACGCTTTTTATGAAGTTATTTTCTATGACCACTAATTGGTCCTTGCTGTTTTGGGTGCTGTGTTTATTTTTGGTTGAGCTATTTACCTTATTTCCTCCCCAACATACACAGATTCATTCTTTCATTCAAGAGCTATTACTAAGTTTTCATCTATGTTACACACTATCCCAGGAGACACGGCAATGAACAAGACAGAACAAAACAGTAAGTTCCCTGTTTTCTTGGAGATTTCATTCTAGTTGGGATGAGATAGACAATAAACTGTAACATTTCAGGAAGAATAAGTCCTCTGTAGAAACACAAAGCAGGAGGGAGGATGAGTATATGTGTCAGTGAACAGCTAAAATTTTAAAGGGTGCACCCAGGCAAGGCCTCACCCAGAAGATGGTATTTGAAGGAGGTGAAAAGGACAATCACCTGGGGTTCTGGGAGGAAGAATGCTTCAGACAGAGATCACAGCATGTGTAAAGAAAGGCCTAAAGTGAAAGTATATATATATATGCTTCACTAGGAAGACTCACAGAACTCAGGAAAGAATTATATTTGCAATTATATTCTATGGCTACAAAAAGATACAGATTAAAGTCAGCTTGGAGGAAAGGGGCCTAGAGTGGAAGTCCAGGAGAACCAAGCAGAACTTCTGATGTCTTCTTCCAATGGAGTTGTATGGAAAGTACTTTCCCCCCAAAATAAAGTGTGACAATATGCACAGAGTATTGTCAGCCAGGGCAGCTTATTCCAAGACTTGGTGTCCAGACTTTTCACTGGGGATTGGCCATATAGACACACTGACCACCTGCATGGTTGACCTTGATGTTTAGCCCATGTGGAGGATGAGCTGAATTCCCAGTAGCCCAAGGGCCCCACAATGAGCCACGTATTTAGCATAGATCATCAGGCATGGCCCAAGCCTCCCCAGTCAAACAAAGACACTCCTGTTGTGTAGAACATTCCAAGGGCTTTGAGGTTACCTCCCAGGAGCCAGGGGCAAAGGGCCAATGTCTCCTTTGATCATGCTTAATACTTTACTGCACAGAAGCCAAGTCATACTGGTCTTTGTAGGTCATTTAAAAGATGTGGACTTCTAAAACTGGTGCAGCCACTGTGGAAAATGGTGCAGAGATTCCTCAAAATGTTAAAAATAGAACTATTTCTAATCCAGTAATTGCACTACTGGGTATTCACCTCAAAAATTAAAAGACACAAATTCAAAGCAACACATGTGCTCCTATGTTTATTGCAGCATTATTTACAATAGCCAGATTATGGAAGCAGCCCAATTGTCCATCAATAGATGAATGGAATATGTAAAATATATATATATTATGGAGTATTATTCAGCCATAAAGAAGAAAGAAACTTTGCTATTTGCAATGACATGTATAGAGCTAGAGAGCATAATGCTAAGTGAAAAAGTCAGAGAAAGACAAATATCATATAATTTCACTCACGTGGGATTTAAGAGACAAAACAAATGGACAAAGGGTAAGAAAGAGAGAAAGACAAGCCAAGAAACAAACTCTTAATTATACAGAACAAAGTGATGGTTACCAGAGGGGAGGAAGGTGGAGAGACGTGTGAAATGAGTGATGGGGATTAAGGAGGCACTTGCTGTGATGAGTACATGGTGATGCATGGAATCACTGAATCACTATATTGTACACTTAAAACTAATATAACACTGTATATTAACTACATTGGAATTAAACTAAAAAAATAAAAGATGTTGGCTTCTAGTCCTAGTGAGATAGAAGAGTATTTTAGAGAGTATTAAACAGGAAAGTTACATGGAGTTACAGGTTCACTCCAATAGCTAAGTTGGAAAATAGACTGAAAGTTAGAAGCAAGGTTACTGATTAGGAAGTTATTGTAATGGGTCAGACAAGAAGTAACAATAGCTTGAACCAGAGTGGAAATGGGTTAAGAGTAGAATTTAAGAGCATTACAAATTGGGTGTAATGTGTGATAAAAGGATATAATCCAAAGATGACTTCAAGTTTGTTGGCCTGGGAAATTGGGACAATTAAGTTGCCCTAAAATGAGATGAGTAAGATTACAGGGGAGCAGATCTCATGGAAAGAAGAGTTAAGAACTTAGTTCACAGACATGAGATATCGAAATGCATATTAGACAAGAAAGGGAAAATTTCAAGTAGACAAGAGTCTGGAGTTCATAGGAGAGGTCTGGGCTGGGGATTTATATTCAGGATATAAAGATATAAGTTTTGGAGTCGTCCATCTAGCCTGAGAGAGTACAGCCGTGAGAGTAGCACACCAGCCTCCCCAATGATAGGAGGTGACAGAGATGAGGAGGAGATAGCAAAAGAGACTGAAGGCAAACTCTCAGAAGATAGGAGAACCATGGGAGAGTGTGTAATCAGGAGCTGAATGAAGAGGTGGGGGGATCAACTATGTTAAATCTGCTATTGGGTCAAACGGGCTAAGGATGAAGAGTAGACCATTGGAGTCAGGAACATGGAGGTCACTATTAACCATAGCAAGAGCAGAGAGATATAGAATTTACTTCACACACAGAGATCTACTTAATAGAAGAAAGCAAAGATCCATGTGCATATGTAGGAAAAATGTTAAAAGCTAATTCTGAACTTCTAGTTAACAGAACTCTGACTCCCATCCACTGAGCAGCATCTCTGGATTTCCTCCTACTAGGAACATTGAGAAAAATATAAAAAACCATAGTTGAAAACTTAAATTAGCCCGACTCGTGACCAGAATGTGGAAGGATTTTCTACCAATGATATTTATAAAGCTGAATTATTCAAAATGATGCACACGGAGTTATCTATGCTTGCCTCATGAAACAGAGCTTCTCTGCCTCCAGAGGGAGGGTAGGAAGACACCATGCCTTTACCCTCTGACTTTGGTGCTCTCTTCGTTTTGACATCTGGAGACTTCTCTTTCTAGGTTTCAAACTTGCATGTACATTAATTTTGTTATATTTTATTCAGCAATTCTACTTGGTTGGAGTATATATGTGTGTGTGGAATGTTCCACATCATCTAAATCTTTCATATTGACCTCAACTTCACTTTTTAAATCAGGACAGATAGATGTTATACCAACAATGATAATGGGCCCAATTGCAGTTTTTAAAAACATTGCACAAAGAATAGAAGGAAAAACAACCAATTATTATCAGTTGTTATTTTTAAGTAGAAGGAATGTGGACAATTTTTCCCCCTTCCTCTATTCCCAATTTCCAAATGTGTGTGTGTGTGACTATTATAAAAGAGAGGAAAATTGAAGTTAAAATGAGATTTTAAGAATTTGAGATATGTGCTTTTGAAGTTCTTCTTTTTGAGATACCTCAGATCTAAAACAAGGACTGGAATTCATCAGTCTGATTTGTAGTGAAGTTTACAGAAAAAGACTCTTGTTCTGATTCTAACCTGAAGAAAATGTGGGGCCTTATGTCAGTAAGAAATTGAAATGCATTCTATTAAAATGCTTCTATTTTATAGATAACCTTGAATAGCATAGACCATCTTCTACCAGATATATATTAATATATTTTAAACATATATATGTATGTATGTATATATATATATATATATATATATATAGTAAGCAACAGAAAAACAAACCAGCTTAAGTATTAAAGGAAACTGGCTGGTGCACATAATAAAAAGTCTAGAGGTAGGGAAAAACTTAAGGAAAGGGTAGATTTAAGGTTCAAGCATGATAGACAGGACCTGGTCTATCTGCATTTGTGACTCTTTTTTGGCAACAACCCCGCTTTCAGCTCCACATGATGGGTCTGAGGCAGCTTTAAGCTCTTCTCTCATCTCCAACGTGGCTGACGATAGTTCTCATTCACTTCCAGAAGGAAGAAAGAAAGGAGGAGCTTTCTTCTCCCAGAATTTTCATCTTCTTGTTGAGTCCCTCATTTTGATTGGGTGTCCTGTTCACTTCTGGGCCACTGACTACATCTGGGCAATGGGAGATAATGACTGACTTCTGTAGCTTTGTGCTCAGCCCCTCCTAAACTACCTGGCTGAGAAGGAAGAAGCAAAATAGGCTTGGTGTGAGGAAAGGGGAGTAGGTTATGGGGCGGCAACCTATGTCTGTTGTTGACATTCTCTAATGATCACGTCTGGAAGGGATGGACATATCATAAACTAGCATGGCAATGAACTCATGCTAGTATGACTGCAGCTGGTCAATCATCTGAAAATTGGGAATGAGGCTACTCCACTATTAACCATTGGTGTACTGTCTCCATCCTTGGGCTTTGGATTTGAGTTTTAGTTCTTCTCTTGCTCTAAAACTCTCTGACTTTTCCTATGTAGAGGATATTTTCCTCTACTAGTCTTATCTTCTGAGTAGCATGTGCTGCTTAATCACAGGACTAAAATAAGCAGAAATCTCATTTAACTTAAGGTAAGTAGGGAAACATTGGCTTTAAATGTATTTAATTTGGCATGGAAAGTAATGTATTTTTAATAAGGAACACATTAAAAACTCATAAAGTGGTTTATTTATAAGGTGGCTAGTCTCCCCCTCCATTGCCCCAATAAATATAGTCAAGTTCCATCAACTATGCAGTAAGTGCAATTATACAAATGCCATGTTTCATTTTGCATCTGATTATAGTTGTTCTCCCTCCACACATGCTCTGTATGCAAAGGGTAAGTGCATAGGATTTTGGAATCTGAGGAGATATTAGAGATCACTTAATATCTTCTCCTTTCCCTTGAGTAATTGTGCAGATAAGTTTTCTGAAGCCTGGGAGGTTATGCAATCTAACAGTCACATAGATGGCTTGCTAAGTTCTAGTTAGGAATTTAACCAAAAGCATTTGGTTTACCAATTTACTCTTTTCACAACAGAATTGTTCAGGTCAACAAAGATTGACCAAGCACCAGCTGTGCCCTGGGCAGTGTATCGATCACTGAGCTCACAACAGGAAAGGCATGGTTCCTGGCTTTAAGTATCTCCAAGAACAGCATGTAGGGGGAAGAACAATGTCAACCAGATAATTAGAGTTTGACTTGATGCATGCAACGTTGCTACTTAAGACGTAGCCGTAATGTAGTAGAGCAAGTGATAAATGCTACTTTGAGAGTCAGGGATGACTTTGAAGAGTTGGCGATTCATGTGCAGGATTTTGTAGGATGAATTAAGGGTTGAACAACCGGCCTAAGATTGGTAGAGCATTTAATGTAAAGGGAATAGTATATCTGAGGGTCTAGAGGTGATGGTTATACAAACAAGTTTTGGAGAGAGACAGATATGAATTGAATGCTGGTCCTAAGGCTTACTGAGTAGGTGACTCACACAATTATTTATGACTTCTACACATTTACTTTTTCATCAGTAAAACCCCATAGGATCATGGAGAAGATTAAATAACATTACAGCTACAAAGACCTAACATAGTAGGAACCCCGGAGTAGGTGACCACTTGTCTCCATGGTCTTTCTCCTCTTTCTCTTCCTCCTTGCTTTCCCCAAACCTTCTGGATGGGGGAGCTAAGAGAGGAACAGAAGGTCATTGGAGGAGCTGATCATGGAAACCTTTGAAGGATTCATAGGTAAGACGTGATGAGATCCTGTTTATATCCTAAGAAGGTATTCGTGGAGAAGCCATGCATCTGAAGCTGCTAGAGAGCTAGTTTGCTAACACAGGGGAGAGGGCTGGGATGGGCAATGA
This sequence comes from Canis aureus, assembly GCF_053574225.1. Taxonomy (NCBI): domain Eukaryota; kingdom Metazoa; phylum Chordata; class Mammalia; order Carnivora; family Canidae; genus Canis; species Canis aureus. Next base: position 2,771,938 of record NC_135632.1, on the reverse strand, counting down.
GGGCAGTAGACTGGTCCAATGATTTGGGCAGGCTCGAGGAGCAGGAGGCAGGCTGGTATAGCTCTGCTCGCTGCATTCTGGTCTTTCCACCTGTGTATCAGAGGTCGTGTGGAGGAAAAATGCTTATAGGTGTAGTAAGGTCCAGGGGTCTGGCACCCTGACATCAGGAAGGGGGCAGGAGGGTCCAACTCTGCAGCAGCTGCTGGTGCTTCCAGCTCTTGTCCCTGAAGGGCTCAATGATTTAAGGGATTCATCCCTTAAATCATCCACATTCTCCTTCACATGCAAAGAAGCCTCAGAGCCACTGAGGTACCAAATCTTTTCTCTCTTTTCTGACTTTAAAGCAATTCCTTAAACCATTATGTTCCTGAGGCAATTGTCTCTTTACTATAATTCATTAACTCACAGTAAACCTCAAATGCAATGCTTGCAAGCAGCTGGAGACTTCGGGCCAGCTGGCTGTGGTGCCTCTTTTTTTTTTTTTTTTTTTTTTAATTTTTATTTATTTGTGATAGTCACAGAGAGAGAGAGAGAATGAGGCAGAGACACAGGCAGAGGGAGAAGCAGGCTCCATGCACCGGGAGCCCGACGTGGGATTCGATCCCGGGTCTCCAGGATCGCGCCCTGGGCCAAAGGCAGGCGCCAAACCGCTGCGCCACCCAGGGATCCCTGTGGTGCCTCTTTAATGGACAGTGAGGGGTCCCGTGCAGGCAAGGCCCCAGGGAGCTCTCGCGGAATCCCTCAGGTCAATGGCATTACCTCCGTGACTTCTTTTCTACCTTCCCTTATAAAGCCCAGTGACCTTAACTCTGTCTTTCTTGCTTCACATGAGTTTTGATGGCCCTTTTGTTGATGGCCAAACTGAAAGATGGAGTAATTTGTTCACACATGCCTCAACCCCAGGGCTGATATCAAGAAAAAGAGTGTTGTTATCTGACTTTGAACCTCCTAACATGGGGGTGCTGGGCTCCGGGCAGAGGGAGATTTTCCCCACCCCACACCCTACTACATTGCATGCTGATTTTAGATGTAGCTAGTACTGGTTTTGTTAATATTTTCTTTTTGAATATGAACAGTCATCTGTACATTTTGCAAATGTTTTAATTCTACCCACATATGGGTTTCTGCATAATCTGTGAAAACTGGTCCTCATAAGCAAAACATCAGCGCTTCACACTTTTCATAAGATGATTGGTCTTTGACTTAAATATCTACAGAGTATATCTATATATGTGAGCCCTGATGAAAATGAGTCAATTATCGGCAAGGTATTTCAACTGTTATCTGTTTAAAATGATTGTGTGCTTTCACAGCTTATATTAAAAAAAAAAAAACTACTTGCCTAATTTTCTTAGGTATGACATGATTTTGAGTTTTTTTGACTTAGATATTGAAAGCATCCCAAGAATTCACAAAACCTCAGAACAAACATTTAGAACACTGTGCTGAGATACCTGATTTGCAGTGTTGGGCACATGAAAGAAGCCTTTGAAAAACTCATGTCTGAAGTACTTTCATCACTTGAAATAATAAAGTGGTTGTCTAAGCATTGCTTGAGGCCAAATGGAATAGACTAAGTATTTAGGGATGTATTTATACTGGATATTTTTAAGCAAAGAAGACAGTATAAATAGTAGAAATAATACTATACCTGTTTATTTTTGTGCATTAGGTAAATTTGCTCTTTCTTCCAATTCTAGGCCCATCAATTATGCAACCAATCAGCTAATAATTTTGACCACCTGCTACATTTAAATTATTATGCTGGACACTAATAAGACCAACTAGCTCCCAAAACCTCCCATCAGCGGCCTTTAATCTCTTTCCTTCTGACTGTCCAGAGAACTGCTGTCTTATTTTCATTGTACCCGAATCTTTGGCTCTGTAGAGTCAGGTTGGGGAGAGTCACAGATGTTATTGAGACATGGAGTCTCTCACTTCAGAAAGACAAGGTAGTCACTAATAGCCCTCGTAGACATGTGGCATCTGTGAAGTTCCTTTGGATTGTTTCTGCTGGTGACTCAAAGTGAGGTCATTTGCCAGCCAGCACCCTGACATCTTTAGTAACTTTTACTCTTGGATTAGAAAAAAGCCCACTAAAGATCTTGACCTTGGAAGAATCTGGGATTCTTCAAATGAGTGAAAAAAAGACCTCTTCATCTCCTTCATTTGATCAGCTGCCTGAAACTAAACCAAAGAACTCTAAAATCTCAACTGGCATTTGTTTAAGATAGAAATAAGATGAGAAAAACAAGGAAAACCATTCTATGAAGTCAATTATATAATAATCCATAAAACTAAGGCGCTCTGAAGTTAGCAACGCATGGTGGAAGAAATACACTGAGGTAGTTTAGAAGACTGCTTTTAAACTTAAGTTTAGATGTGGTTTACTCAATATTATTTGAAAACAGGACTCATACTAGGCTCTCTTATATGGTAGCCACTCGTCACGGGTGGCTCTTTAAATTAAAGGTAACTAACATTAAGTTAAATTAGAATTTAGTTTCTCAGTAGCATTAACCACATTCCAAGTGCTCAATAACCACATGAGGCTAGTCACTACTGTATTGTACAGTAAAGACATAGAACATCTGCATTATCCCCTAGAAGAGCCCTGTATTAAAAGATCAATTCAAGGCAAAAATCTTTACTTTTATGGATTTTTTTTTCAGGTTTTCAAATGAACTGTGGTATTAAAAGAATTCTATGTAATTCCTTTACCTTGAGCCGAGTCAAATAATAGAGGCCCAGGTCAAGCACCATGTCAAGCTCATGGTGAGAGTATAGATATGATGATCATCAAGTATGGAATTACTACCTGGCAGTAGGGTTGATTTAGTAACTTGCAAATAAAACTCAGCCATGGAGAAGGTGTCACAATGAACCTCTCACCGAAGAGCATTTTTTCCGTGTGTTATTCTGCTTGTCCAGTTATTTTTCAAGTCAATGAAAAGCATTATTTGGTCTTGGTGATTAAATTACTGCAACAAGCAGATTCCTGGCATCAGCTAACCCCTCTGATTAGGGAAAGAGAAATATGAATTTTGTCTGTAGTTGTGGCAGTTCAAATGCAGCCATAACTTTTTGCTGGGTGTAGACATTTAAATGAAGAAGTACTTTTAATTCAACTTCATCTTGTTATTTCATTACTCTTTTGCAGCAATGGCAAACTTTGTACAGTATTATAAATCAAGGCCAAATGTTGCATGGATGCCATGGTACAAAGATTCATTAGTGCACACACAAGCTTATGATCTATGAGGTGATTCATCACTTGTTATCCCGTCTTCCAGCTGAGGAGTTGGGTGCTGATGCATACTAATGTACAAAAGTCAATGCTGGGCATCGAGCCTGCCGAGTCTTGCATATTATCCTCCTCTGATCTAACTGATTCCCAACTGTTGGCTACGGGGAGGGCTGCCTTTCAAAATCAACTACCTAAATACAGTGAATTAATTTGGGCAAATAGTGAAGGATGAAGTATGGCTTGGCCCACCTCTCCTCTGGCTGTTGACAGTGTGCCCGACACTCCAGCTCATCCAGGATGAGCCTGGATGAGAGAGAGACAGGGAACAAGATGAGTGCCCTAGAGGAGACGAGAGCATTGTGCTTTTCAGTGTGCTATCACATGCTGTACCCCATTCGACCCTCACAGCGTTCTGTGTACAAGCAGGGAAGGTTTAGGTGTCACAAATGAGGCAGCTCTCTTTAGAAGAATTGATCATTTTTCTCCCTGCATCCCATTGGCTCTGTTCCTCCCCATATGCCTCTGCGTGTAATTATTTGTATACATGATCATCTCTCTCATTAGACCCGAAGGTACCTGGAGTGGTAATTTAGAGGCTCTTATTCTTCTTGTGTTCCTGGCCTCTAGCACGATACCTGGTGCCTGAGTATATTTGCCTGGGAGAAGAAAGGTGAATGTGACACACAAAAAAAATCTATAAAGGAGCTATGGTTTTTTTTTTTTTTTTTTTGAGGCACAGAATATTATGCTGGGTTTGTTGCTCAGGGCGTTGACTCCTTCTGGGTTCAAGATGTTGTTGCCCATGTGGGTCCCACAGTCCCCTATAACGGAGCTGGATCTCAGACTTGAGTGTCCTTTTAAGGTTTCTTTCCCACTACAAACTTCTGTCAGTTTTATACACTGGATCTTTAAGACATTCCATTTTTCTTTATAGCCAGCCCAGCAGAAGGAAAATGAATTTTACCTGCATTGTGAATAGGAAGAGTTTACCTGTTCTTACGTAGGAGGAATTGAAAGGCTATACCACTGTCCCCTGGGATGATGTCTAAAATCCTTTCAGTGTGAAAGGAGATCCTGATGTTCAGTGTAGACACTCAAGAGAAGGGAGAGGCAGAGCTTGGAGGGACAGGATAGACAGATGCAAGGGGCAACTGTCTTCACAATCCTCAGGACTTCATGTTTTATGGATTGAGCCAACACTCCTTACGAATCGAATCTGGTTATGAAGTTCACCCTATCAACAAACCTCCTATCCCCTTTCAGAGCTTTTAGGTTATATTTACCTTTCCTCTTCTGGGCAACTGATGTTTTATGTTTTATGTCTTTATTTCGATTTATCTTTAACATTACTTGTATATTTATGGTTTAATTCCATTTTGTGCTTCTGAACTCTCCTCATTTTAAATGTAGATGGTTAGTTCTCATTTTTGAATATCATTTGGAATCTTGTTGAACCAAGGACTCAGTTTACTGTGTAGGAAGCCTGTTGTGATTTGGAGATATGGGAACCACCCAGCTTCTGGCTGGAGTTTAGGTCCCTGATTTTTTTTTCCCACGTGTAGGTGTTCCGTGAACATGCATATATTATAAGAGAAAGAGGGAAATGTCCTCACTTAAAGTAGAGATAATATGCTGAGATAAACTGCAGAAGAAATGAGAAAAGTGTAATATTGCAAATGATATGCTGGTCTTCACTTTTATTAATTTAAATTTTTTTTTTTTTTGGTCTTCACTTTTAAATGCAGCATCACAATAATTCTCAGTGTTATGACGTGGAGCGAGGTAGAGATGAGGTGGCACAGGTTTCCTGCCCTGAAATCCTGTGCTCCGTGGAGGCCCACACTCAGGGCCTGTGATAGGTGGGGATGAGGGGTAAGGGGTGGGGGGGACAAGCTGAGCAGAGGGTGCATATGAAAACAAATAGAAATGTAAGGACCTTTAAAGAAATTGTGTAGTAGAACTGGAGGGACAATTGCAGAATGAGATTAAAAAAGTATCAGGTAACTGCAAAATAAATAATGTCAGCACATTGTTTTATCATTGTACTAGAAAACGTAAAATTGTATGTACATAGGTAGGTATTAATATTGTATATTTAAAAACAACCCTAATTAATGATATTCCATGAGATCCCTGTACCTCTTATGTGGTTTTAAATCTGCTAAAGGGCTTTCAAGTCTAACCTACTAGCCGTTTGCAAATAATTTCCTAGCTTTTGTGGTAAAGCTATTGTTATTGCACAGATGTTATTGCACAGATACCCTTTCGGACTAAACGTATAGTGGAAATAGGTCGAGTGCATGCACGGAGTGAATAATTTGGTCAATAATTTTATGACAAGGTCTTTATCCCATTGAAATGTCTCTCTTCTTATTAAAGTTCTCTGAGAAGGCTGAGCTTTCTGCGGAACTTCTTATAAAGACTTACTAGGATTTTTATGAACCCGTCTATATTTGCAGTGTGTTACTGTGGCAGGATATTAGGAAGTCATCCAGGACGTGGGTAGTTCCTGGCTGTGCTGGACCGTCTTTGCAGGACAACATGACTAGCCCACCCCAGGCAACCTGGGACCCTATTCTGACCCCGATGGGGCAGAGTCCTTGGGATGCAAGGGATGTATCCATCCAGCTGCAGCCTTTTCTGGACCATCCTCTCTGCAGACCTAGAATTCTAGAATTCCCTGCCTAAAGGGCCTGCAGAACACTTCTTAGTTCCATGACTCTGATGACTATGCTCCTTCATTTCTCATTTCTTTTCTGGTAGAAATTAGGCAAGGAATGAGTGTTCCATGAAACATTTTCATACTATATAATAGGAAACAATTTACATGATATCATTATGCTGCATTAAGTTGATTTATAGGCACTTAAATCTTTACAGTACCCATTTGAACGTAATAGTGCCCCCAGACATCAGCAAGACCCTAAAGTCGCATTTTGTAAGGAATGATACTGAGTCAGAATCTGGAGCATGCCAGACCAGCGACAAATAGAGTTCATTTAACCCCAATAGCTTCGTCTCTAGGGGTTGTGCTAGGACCCAAGGAGGATGGCAAAAGAATTAACTGAAGATGCTTGAATCCACTCGATCTAATGGAAACCACACGCAGTGATTTTAAGCCGAGCTACATACAACAAACAAATGCTGTTCTGTCCCTTTTCAAGAAGGAATCGGCAAGATCCTTAGGGCCCATGAAGAACGGCTTCCGTTCTTGTTCTGTTTGGACTTCCCTTCTGAGCTGATCTTGCCACATGGGATATGGAATAGTTCTAATTTCTTTATTTTATTATTATTATTTTTTAATTTCTTTATTTTTTATTATTATTTTTTTAGTTCTAATTTCTATCTCAAGGTGCCTTTGAAGCAGGGTCCCTCAATCCCATTTCCAGAGGGGCCCCCTTCGCCTCCTGCTGAGGGCTGCTCATCCCACGAACGGCTTCTCCCTGGTTTTGCAAGGCCGCAGCCCCCTATTTCTCTGGATCTGGGCATATTGTGTGGTCTGATAAGCTATACCTCTTCTCCAAACTGGAGCGGAGAGAGGCGTTGCACACAACGCTCTCTGGGAGTGAACTGGGCAAAGCACAGCTGCTCGGATACTTCCTGAGTCATGGGCCAGAGGTCATTGCGGACTATCTGCTCAGAGGCCTCGCACTCACCCAACTACGCTGCCTTTCCCTTTGCAAGCTCTACACGAGGGTAACATTCCGTAGTTGGTTAAATACGTCGCCGAGGGCCATTTCTAGTGAGTCTGAGCATCAGAACCTTAACACACACACCCACAAATTAGTTCCCACTTCCATCATTTTGACTTATGACACCCTTTCCAGGAACATCATTGTTAGAGTTCGAATGGCCTAGATTGGTTTCTCATCCCCGTAAATGTCACTGAATAGTAGCTTTCTTGAAGAATTCTAATCCATAGGAGTTCATTTTAAATATAAATTTCTCCCCAGTGGTCCTTTGTCTACAGAAAAATTAGCACAGGCTCTAAAGCAGAATATTTGAGGGAAATGGGCTAGCAAGAGGGAAAGAGATTTATACTTTTCATTTAGCGGCAATACTCATTTATTCAATTTTATGTCATTAGGCCTACAAGAATGTGAAATATGTCCTCCCTGAAGACAGTTCTTCATCTTTGCCTAACATTTTCTGCTTTGAATAAACCAGTCTCAGGGAAGAGTCCCACGCGATGTGCGCCAGTGCTCTGAGGGTTTATTTCAAGGGCTCTACATATTCACTGCGCCCTCCAGAGAGCTGAAGCGCCACGGAGCCTGCGATCATCGTGCTCATAAACGATTATCCTCTCTGGACAGTCTCCAAAAATTCCTCTTGAAACCAATGACAAAAACGCCCAACTGGTAGATTCCGTTTCGAAAACTTCCCTTAAAAATCACAGACTGCTCCGAGGTCTTTGTATTGTTCGATCTGAACAAGTTTTAAGAGATTCCTGGGAGTAGCGTGTATTCGAGAACGTGTGTGCCAGGTAGGGAGGTTCGTTAATGAAATCTTATCACAAACACTTTTTAAGTGCATTTCGGCTCAACCTGGACACAGTAGACTGGGTTTTTGTATTTCTTGGCAATATATTCAGTACATATAAGAATGTTAGAAAATGATCCTTGAACTGGGACCAAGATGAGGGTTTGATGCCCAGTAGATTCACACATAAACCTGGCAATTTTTTTGATTATCTGTATTCATCAGAAGCTGTTATGAAAACAGATACTGTGAGCAAACACCCTCGAATTCCCTCCGGTGGGGTGTGACGAGCAGAGAGAGTTTCATAACACAATTTTCAAGCATTCTCCTGTTATGTAATTCAAATGCAATTCTTCAAAAAGGGAAATAAGGATGGTGATGTGGTTGGTCACCAGTATCTAGGCCAGTGGTCGGTGGCAAGTGGTCACTGAGGGAAGATGGGATCCTTTCCAGGCAAACTGATGCAGTCATTGTGATGTCATATAGGAGGACAAGACAAGGAGGGAAGAACCTCAGGCCAAAGGGCTGAGGTAGGAGCTGGGAGGTCCTCAGGGTGACTTCAGAGGCTGGGAATACTCTCTGTGCTTGGCTTTTCCTAGCCAGGGAAAGAGCTTCGGGCATCTGATGCCTTTCAAGGTAGAGTGGTTCTAACTTCTCTAGCTTCGTACTACTTCACCAGCGCCTTTGGATGTAAAGGCCCTTTTGCTGTCATGGGCAGATTCTTCCAGAAAATGATTTGGACGTTTTACTTATTGATGTTCCTTAAACATTTTGTTGGTGAGGAAAGACACGTAGGGTGCTTCAAGAGTCCTGACAGATGTTGTCTAGCAAAGGTTCCTTCTCAAGGGAAAGAAAAGCCTGGAAGAAGGTCTGAATGTCAGATGCTTCAATCCATCATTGTCAACTTTTAGAGGGGCAGTGGGCCTGGTTGTATGACCCTGCCACGAAGTCCGTCTGTTCAGTAGGAATGGACACAGCACCTTCATCACAGCGCCTCTGCCGTGTGTTAAGGAGTCCTGTCCTGACTGCGCCGAGGGGGCAATGGAGCGGTGATGGAGATGGCAGACGAGTTGGCCAAAGTGTTTCTGAGATGAGAATAGTGGAAAGCACTGGGAAGAAGAGGAGAAACAGCAAAGGAAGAAGAAAAATCATCTTGTGGAAGTGAGACCTTTCCTAGTTTTAACCAATGAAAAATGTCCAACACCCCAGAAATGAGTAATAAGAACATTATCATCCAGTGGTTGGTATTCAAACATGGCATAATTCATCCGGGCTTATTTCCAGCTCTGAGTCAAGTTTCTGAGTTGAGTCTCTTACCTCTCCAGGGACCTCGGTTTCCCCACCTTTAAACGAGAAGGCTTCACTCAAAAGTCTTGTTCAGCCTTAACACTCTAGGTAACCGAGAGGAGCGCGGTGGTTACCTTGGCGTGCCATCTTCCCGGGGCGGGGGGGGGGGGGCAGCCGTTTGTTGAATCCCTATTGTGAGTGTGTCGGTGCGTGTTCCTGGAAGCGATTAGGGCTGCGCTGGGAGACGGGGTCGAGCAGATGGCCTGGGCGGTGCGAGGGGACAGCAAGCAGTCATCGGGGCCTGCGGGGAGCCTAAGGGCAAGGACGGGAGAGCTGCCGTCTGCCCGGGAGCTCATGGGGGCCCTCGCTCTGCTCCCGGGCCAGGACTCACACCGTCGGGCCCGCTCCTCAGGCTTAGGGGTCCTGCTGCGGCTGCACCACCCACCTTGCTGGGCCTCCGGTGTGCAGGTGACAGGCCTTGGGACGCGGCCTCCGTCATCGCAAGAACCCTTTTCCTTCTAATAAGTGTCTCCTCCTCTGGGGAGCCCCAATGGACGTTACATCATCCTCGTGGGAACAAACATTTTGCTCAAGTCTCAACCTCTGGTCTTCAACTTCACTGAACACAATTTTAGGGACTCAGTTCTTGGTATTTTCTGTCTTGGCTTCCTTCAAGCATCTTGATTTTGAACCATTTGCTTCCAGGCAGGACCAGAGCGCAGGGCAGGCTGTGAGGGGCAGCAGGTGCGTCCGGCCGGGGCCCTGTGGCCTGCTTGCACGCTCTTCACCTGGGCGCCGGCCCGTCCCCCTGTGCCCAGGGCCCGCGGCTCCCCTGCCTCTTGCCCATCCCTCGGCTCAGCTTGCGGTCCCTCCACTGCACGACGCTTCATCTCCATTGTGTGTGGTCACCACTTCTGTTGTGTCTTTGTGGGCGTCTGACCTGAGGAGGGAAAAATCCATTAATGAGCCAGATTTCAGGCAAAAGCCTCTGAGCACGTGGAGGGGCTCTCACAGAGTGGGGCTTTTACGCATCCATCGAATCACACTATGTAGGTGTTCTTTTTTTTTTTTTTTTTTTAAGATTTTATTTATTTATTCAGGAGAGAGAGCAGGGAGCCCAATGTGGGACTCGATCCCAGGACCCCAGGGTCACGCCCTGGGCCGAAGGTGGTACTAAACTGCTGAGCCACCCAGGGATCCCCTATGTAGGTGTTCTAACTGAATGCCTGGTCCTGTCTGCATGCACCGACCTGCAGTCTGGCATGCCTGGTCCTGCCTCAGTCTACCAGAGATTTGGAAGGATTGCCTGGGAAATAGCCAATCCAAATTTGAACCTATGATTCTTAAATATTTTGGGCGGTGGATCTTTTTGAGAATCTGTTGAGAGCCATGGATCTCCTCCTCTGCTAAAGGCACATATGCACACATATCTAAATTTTACCTACAATTTTTAGTGGGTCATCAGACTCCCTGGAACTCATCTCAGGATTCCAGGATTAGATAAATCTTGGTATGTGGGGTAAGGAGGACTGGATGTGGGCTTCTGCTGTGTTCTTAGGCAAGTTCCTGGCATTCCGTGGACTATATAAAAATCTTGGGCCATGCCAATGGTTAATTAGGAATAGTGCTGCAGTCATATTTCATCCCTCCTACCCATCCAGAACATATCTAATCTGGAGGACAAGAGAATGCTGTCTTGAAAACTATGTCCAACTGAGCTGATAGGCTCCTAATGGGGCTGAAAATGATGAGGTAACCACCTGATCAACCAAGGGACGTCTGGCTCCAGTGCTCTACAGCTCTGAGGTTTCGCTCTAGAGACTCTAGAGATTTTACTCCAAAAGTCAAGAGGCTATTCTTCCAAGTATTCGTGGGGGGAAGAGGAGGCCTGTATAGCACAATGGAAAAGACTGGAAGCTTAGCTTTCCCCTTCTTACAAATCTATCTGCTTGTTTAATGGATCAAAGTGGTAGAAAGGGAGCAAAAACACTTCTAGAATTCTCTTTCTTGAGAGTTCATTGAATTGGGAGAGGATTTGTCTATCCAATCCTGAGAGGATAGAAAATCTAGTTTGTTTTTTGAAAGCCTGTGTCCTTGACATATTATAGATACAGAATAAATGTTGTTTTGACTAAACAAGTTTATTTTTTTAAAAAAAAGATTATTTCATTCGGAGAGACACAGAGAGAGGCAGAGACATAGGCAGAGGGAGAAGCAGGCTCCTCGCAGGGAAGGCAGACACTCAACTACTGAGCCACAGGTGCCCCATTTCTTTCTTTTTTTTTTTAAATGAATTTATTTCTCCTTAATTTTTTAACTAGATAATATGATGAATTCCTGCTGGCCCACTCTGGTTGAATATCACCAATATTGTCTAAGGTTTTACTTTATTGAAGTCATTGAAGTAGATATTAATTTATTGATTAATTGAAAGGAATATTGACTAAGCTCTTATTATGTGCTTGATTCAGCAGCATTTTCAAAGTAGTGATGATTTAAGAAGAGTGTTTTTAGTCCTGCGCTAACACCAAAAACCATATGTAAATACCAACTACTGAAAAAAATTATAGTCCAACTTTTCTTTTTCTCCCCATTCCTGAAAGGAGGATATAAACAAATTTTTGTAAACTAAAAGATTTTTTTAAAATGGCTTTTATTATTCCCTGGTTTGGACCCCCTGGAGATTTTCTGGCTGTTCTTTTGGCTTCATGGTGAAGGATGCAGACACATGCATATGTTTTAGGGTCGGGGAACAGCCCATTCTGGGCTCTCTCAGAAAGTACATGTTATATAGCTGAGCCTATTTCAACAAGAGCTTTATATCTCCATCTTTGCATGAAATAACTGTGACGTAGAGTTCTGGCTGTTTGAGGAGCAGAGTAACTGTAGACACCAGAGCCATCAATAGAATAGATTAAAAGTGATGAGATTATATATTTCTTTGTCAATGTTCTAGCTCAAAACTATTTTCATTCAGGAGGTGATTAAATTGCTTCAAATACTGGAACCTTCTCTTAGAAACTGTATAATTAACAGCGTATAACAAAGACTACTTTTCCCTCATGATGGTAGTTGGCATTTTTGATGTAAATCCTCCTGGTGCAAGTAATAATAATAGTAAAAATACACTTATTGGATATTCTTTATGTGGTAGTCTCTGTGTTAGGCACTTTAGTAATGACTTATTATGCTGACATATATTAAATATTTACTTTCTCTCTTAGTCTCGGGGTCCAAGTCCCTGCTCCGCTGTGTCGGGTATACTTGGACCCAAGCTCGAGCTTGTAAATAAACCCTTGTGTGTTTGCAAAAAAAAAAAAAAAAGATTATTTACTTTCTCTGGTAACCACATAATCAGACTTTATTAGCTCAGAACTCTGATTTGCTACCATCCTTTTATAACTGAGAAAAATGAGGCTTAATGGGATTAAATGATTTGTTGGAAGTCATTAGCTGATAAATGGTGGTATGCTGGGATTCCAACCCAAGCTCTCTAACCTTGTTTTTAATTCAGTCCTCATGGCAGTCCTATAAAGTTGTTCCAGACATTTCACTTTACAGATAAGGAAACAGAACTGGAGGTGAACTACTCTGATAATGCTCATATAGATAGTAAATTGCAGAGCCAGGTGTGGAACCAGATTAGTCGGACTCATAAACCAAGGCTTGTTTCACTGTGCCACGCTGGCTAGCCATGGACTTAATGTGTGCTATGATGTAAAAAGGGAGGTCCTTACCTATCTAAACTTTAAACACAATAACCATTTATTTTGTCTAATCACTTTCTTTCCTTGGGTGTTCAATGCCAGGGAATAATGCTTGGTACTTGGGAGGGTTTGTAGAAAATGTATGACATTTTTGCTATTGCTTCTAATAATTCATTTTATTCCCTTTTTTTTGAATACAGCAATACTTAAACAGATTATTCTGCAATAAAATTCCTTTTAATACAACCCAGTAGGTGCTTTTTGAGTATCTACCATTGGTAAGGCTCTGAGTTAGGCACAGTGACGACCACAGACAGAGATGAATAAAACATAGTTATTGTGGGGGACAAGGCAAAAATCCAAGACACCACATAGGAGATCAAGTAAGCAACTGGGAAATAACAGAGTATCATGGGTCCCAAGGAGAGAGAACAGAAAATGGAGAAGTTGGAACTAGAGACGGACCTTGAAGGGTTGTGCATGAGTTTGCTAGGGCAGCTACTGCAAAGTACCAACAACAGAAGTAAGTACAAAAATAATTTCCTCACATTCCTGGAAGCTAGAAGTTTAAGATCGAGATGTCAGCAGGTTCGGTTTCTTCTGAGGCCTCTCTCTTTGGCTTACAGATGGTTGCCTTTTTGCTGTGTCCTTACATGGTCAGCCCTCTGCATCATAATCTTGATTGCCCTTCCTATAAGGACATCAGTAATATTAGATCAGGGCCTACCCCTATGACCTCATTTTACCTTAATCCCCTCTTTAGAGGCCCCGTCGCTAAATACAGTCACACTCCAAACTACTGGGTGTTAGGACTTCAACACGTGAGTTTTGAGAAGACACAATTCAGCCTATAACAGATAGGTAAACTATCAAAAGAAGGAAAGTCCAAGGGACAAAGTTTAGAAGGGAAAAATATGAACTCTGTTTGCGGGAGTAATTTAGTAATTTAAATCAATGGGGAAAAATTGCATTTAGAGGAATCCCGAATGCCAGGGGCCAGGAAGTCAGTGCTTACATTGGTGGGTAGCGGGGAGCCACTGGAAGTGTTTAGTAGCAGAGTGACTTGATAATGCTCTACTTGCGGAATATTACTCAAGCAGTAATATGCTGGGTTTGCTAGAAGGAATAGAGCGGGGAGGAAAGGAGGCCATCTAGGAGGCTTATTAAGAATTCTAGTCATGAAGAGATGAGGGTATGAATGAGGAAGCTAGTCAAAGTGGTGGTACAGGAGGTGGTGGTTCTGTGAACAGTTGAATCAGAGAAACACCACAGAGGTTTAACTCATTAAACTTTGTGCTTCATTGGCTCTGTGTGTGTGTGTGTGTGTATGAGGGGGATGAAAGAAGAAGTCAAAGGTGCCTCCAAGCTTTGATGAGTCAAGGAATAGTCTTGTCATCAACTAAATAAAAGAGGAAAGGCAGAGAGGTTTGGGGGGAGGGGATTTTATTTGCGAGTGAAGATAATGTAATTGAGGACCCATCAAGTTAGATGTTCAATTGACAGGAATTCGAAAAGATGGGTCTAGAGTTTGGGAGAGAGGTTGGGGTACATGAAAGTGTGTGAATATATGAAAGTAATGTAAGTGTATAAATTATGTGGAAAGTTGTATTAGGGAAGATATTGGAGAGTTGTACCCTAAAATGTTAATAATGATTGTATTAGGGGTTGGCATTATAGTGAATTTGTTTTTTTATTTTGTTTTTTTTCATTATAGTGAATTTGTATTCCTTATTTTACTTTTTTGCTCTTATTCCGAATGTTTACCATGAGCAAATTCTCAACTTTATAATTGCATTATAGTGAAGCAGACTTTCCACGTTTCTTAAGGCCCATGTGAGGTGAATTAAACTCCCTGTTTCTTCACTCATGGCAAATCGGATATCGGAGAATTTAGAAGGCCCTCCTTAAATTGGTGTGTGGATTGTCTAAGATCTCACGGGCACTGCCCCTATTCTGTACCTCACTTATCTAGATGTTGAATCAGCATTGTCTTTATTTGGAGGTAAGAGAGTTCATAAAAACAGGCTCACAGCAGTCCTTTACTGATCGTAGAATTTATTGAACATCAGGGGGAATTGAGGGGCATTACATTGCAGATATGCAAATAACCTAACTTTGACTCGGGGACATCCCTCTTTTTAAAGAGGCTCTCAGCCGTTTCTGCCAACTCAGGGAGGCATGGGTTCATGTCACTTATCTCTACTTCTCCCTTTGGGAACACTCCACCCTCCACACACATTCCTCAAACCCCTCCCATTTCTTAAGGAAATCAGTTTGGTCCTCCTTACTCTCTGCCCTCTGCTTCCGGATTTTGCCCCAGGTCTTATCTTTTCCCACTCAAGAAGCCCAGTAGTGTATCTTCCTACAGGAATAAAGCTTCCTTCAAAACAGAGTTTTAGTTTCAGCCTTTAATATGATTTGTTTTAACCCCGCAATAATTGATTTATTTATTTGTTTTTTTTTATTTTTTTTAAACTTTTATTTATTTATGATAGGCACACAGTGAGAGAGAGAGAGGCAGAGACACAGGCAGAGGGAGAAGCAGGCTCCATGCACCGGGAGCCCGACGTGGGATTCGATCCCGGGTATCCAGGACCGCGCCCTGGGCCAAAGGCAGGCGCCAAACTGCTGCGCCACCCAGGGATCCCAATTGATTTAAAAAACACTTTTAAAATAATACCAGAAGTCATGAAATGAGACCATCTGGGCCGTACACAGAGCTAAAAGCAAATGGGTTTGCTAGAAGGAATAGAGTAATTTAAATAGTAATTTAAATCGATGGGGAAAAATTGCTTTTAAGGGAATCCTGAATGCTGGGGGCAGGGAAGTTGCTGCTTCCATTGGTGGGTAACAGGGAGCCGCTGGAAGTCTCTAGTAGCAGAGTGACTGGATAAGGCTCTACTTGTGGAATACTAACAATGGTATGGTTAGGACCTATTCAAAAAGCTCTTATTGGGTTGTATTAAAAGGAATTTTATTGCATTGACAATGGCATGGTTAGGCCTTGAACAATGCCTACAGCGAGCGGGGAGCGTGGGGATAGAGAGCCCGGGGAGTCAGGGGAGGCGGCCGCAAGTCAGGGAGACGGGAGCTTTGACAAGGGGTAGGACGCTAAGTCTCACAGGCTAGGGTGAAGGAGGCTGAAGCTGAAGAGAGAGACAAAGTCACTGGGGCAGCAGGATTCGGGGCAGGGCTGCTATCGGGGCCCAGACCAGAATGCTTGTTGGGATTGCCACACGCCCAGAGGATCTACCACTGCCTGTAAGAACCGTGCACGGCCAGAGAACCCCTTAGCACTGAGCTCATCTTGTCAGAGCTTGTGCCCCCCAGGACCCACCGATTAGCCAGGCTGGCTTTGTGCCCTTCCTGGGTCCCTGTTGCTTGTCCTACACCATCTGAGACTCGAGCTGCTCTCAGGTCATCTGTGTCTCCTTGGTGGCGGGGATTTAGAGTAGGGAACTGGGGTTCCTAACTCTGCCATCTCCTAGGAAGGACCTCAGATAATCACTTTATTTCCTTATCTGTTAAATGGTCATGAGCATCATTAGACGTGCCATCTGGACCTCTCGGCAAAAGCCTAGGTGTGAGAATGCTCTACAAAATGCTAATGACCCGGCCTTCCTGGGTTTAACCATTTCTACCCTTAGTATGCGACTGAGCAAGTTACTTACCTTGTGTCCCTCACGTCCCTCATCTTAAGCTAGAGACGATGATGCTACCTGCCTCAGGGGATGATGCTACCTGCCTCAGGGCTTGCGGCGTGCTTTAGAGAAGTGAGTCTACATAACCAACCAGAACAAAGCGTGGCCTGGGTAGAAGCTACTCCGCCGGTGTGGGCTACTGTTGTTACACGAGTGCGCTATGCTTGTATGTCCCACGTCTTATTCCTCAATGAAATCAAGGCAGCCAAAGGTCTACCCAGTACGGAGAGAAGACTGGAATTAGAAAGATGGTTCTCTTTTCTGTTTTCACGCCCCTGTCTCCTTCGTGTACCCACGTCCCCTTCTGACCCTGCTCCCTGCCACTTCCCTGCTGCCCGGGCCAGACCTGGCTGGGATCACCGTGCTGCAGCTCCAGGTCCCTCCTCTCCCCAGAGGGACTCTTCTTCCCTGTGCAGCTCTGCTCCAGTCCCCAGTGTGGCCCACGAGGAAGTGGAGAGAGACTGGGTAGGGCTGCAGGCTGTTTGGAGCCTCAAAGGAGGTTGCCTGCGGTGGAGGAGTCGGGGGGGAAGCAGGGGGTTGGGTAAGTGATGGGGGGAGCGCGTGGAGAGGGCAGGAGCAGGTGGGTTCAGGAACACAGGCCTCTCAGCACAAATTGGCTGTTTTTCTTGGTTTTGTTTTTTTTTAAACAGTCTTGGTAAATCAAGCGAAATAAAGCTGTCAGCTTTTGCAGACACTCACGACCCAAATATCTCCCAGGGCAGCTTCTCTCTGCCTCTCCCACTGGACGTGGGAAGGTCAGCTCAAAGCAAAACTGGGAAGAGGTTAAAAGGTATCCGCTCTCTGCAGCCCGCTTCTCCTCTCTCCGTCCCCATATTCTCTGGGCCCACCTTCCCTTAAGCCCCTGGGCCCTGGTGCCCCCTGCCTGACACACCACTGTCCACGTCCGGTCAGCATGACGGAGGCCGGTCACCCGGCAGGAGCTCTCCTGCACGTTGTTGACTATTGACAGTGCCTCTTGTCCCTGTTCTCAGGAGGAAACCGAAAGCCAGGGAGTGGAGGTCGAGCTCAAGGTCATGCAGACAGGAAGGGGCAGGGGTGAAACCGAAACCCAGGACTCCTGACGGCAGGTCCAGAGGTCTTGGTGCCGCTCCCAGGGAGGCCCCACTGGTTATCTTTAGTGGCCCTGGTTGACACTCCACCCGCTTTTGCCACTTCTTCTGTGGCTCACGAGACTCCCTCGGGCCTCAGAGCCGAGGGCCTTAGATGTTGTGGCTCTGAGAGTCCTTCGGCCCACACAGCCACCTTCCGGCCCGGCCGGCCCGTGCCCCTCCACTGTCACGGCTCCCTGAGGCCCACGGTGCCGCAGGCTTCTCTTCTTTCGCCCGCCAACCAAGCACACAAGAGCCATCTCAACCTCTGGCCTGATGCCTTCTCAATCTCCCAACCCTGTGATTCTGGCCTCACAAACCCCAAGTTCTAAATTCTCAGCCTTGGGAATATTGAACTATTCTCTTCTCCGCACCCATTCGTGGGCAGCAGCTGAGCATCACAGAGGAAAGAACGACATCATCTTGCCAGTTGGTGGGCCCCAAGTTTCCAATGACTCGCGTCAGTAGGAGCCTCACTGCTCCTCCCGTGGCCCTGTTCCTCGACCCTGCCAGTTCAGTTTTACCTGCTTCTTCAACTCATTCCTCTTTCAAACTCCCTTCTTATGCCTGACTCCCTGACTCCTACCTGATGACCTTGCCTTTTTCTCTGGGAAGAAATTAGACACCATCCCTCAATATCTCTCTGAAAATTGAGCCTTTCAATCTACCACATCATCCCTATCAGTTCCTGTCTTCGTTCCTTCATGTTGTCCATAGGTTCCCCTCCTGTTCAAAGCCAACACCCTCTCCCAGGCCATGCGGTGGAGCACATCCCTCCAGGGCCTGGAGCCATCTATGATCTCCTTTCTTCTGGGTTCTCTCTCTCTCTCTCTCTCTCTACCCCCTATTCAAGTGTCTCTCTTTTTAAAAACAAAATGAAACCCTCTCCTCTGCACTCTACTCCTGCTGCTGCCCGGCCCCCTCACCCCTCCTACCTGTGTCCATCTTCTCTTAGCCTCCTGCCTCCCTAAACTTCAGCCTCCACCCTCCATCACTCCAAGAGCATGGCCCTTGACGAGGTAGAGCTTGCTTTTCCTAACAGCCAGCAGATGGTTTCTAGTTTCCAGCCTTGTTTTGCTTGGCCTTTGAACTCTCCCTCTCTTTTGTGCATCTTTCTTGACTTTTAAGATGTTGCTCTCCTGACTCATTTCAGCATTTTGACTCCCTCTTTGTTTTTTTTTTTTTTTTTAAGGTTTTATTTATTTATTTGAGAGAGAGAGAGAGCATGAACAGTGGGGAGGGTCGGAGGGAGAGGGAGAAGCTGACTCCCCACTGAGCTGACTCCCCACTGAGCAGGGAGCCTGACATGGGGCTCGATCCCAGGACCCTGGGATCATGACCCAAGCCAAAGGCAGCTGCTTAACCAACTGACCAAGAACGACTTGTGCGCTTGACTCGCTCTTTGAATCCTGTCTGACTGGGTTCTCTTTCATCACAGATCCTCTAACAGGGTTCTGCTCAGAGCGCTCTCACTCACCCGGCTTTCCTTTTCCCTCTACACATTCCCCCATGAGTTAGCTCATCGGCACCCTGGGTAAGGGAACTGCCACTTGTAACTCGTGGCTCTAACACCCTTGTCTCTCGTCCACTGTCTCTTCTGGCTGCCAGACGCATACCATTCTTGTTAGCTGCCAGTTGGGAATTTCCACCACGATGGTCCACAGTCACTTCAACTCAGCATGTCCATAATGAAACGAATTTTACCTCCCCACCCCCAGTCTCCATCTTGAACTCCCTCCATTCCTATTTCTTGGAAAATACCATGAAATGGTTCTTCTCTATTCAAAATCCCTCATATCAGAAACCTGGGCATCCTGCTGGACTCCTCTTTGACCCACCCTCCGTCCCACGTGCATCTGATAATCATTAAGGCCTATCTGTTTGGCTTTCTAACGATCTCCTGAATCTAGTTCATCCTCATTATTCCACACCTTACCCCTGCAAAGCCTTATCCACCTTACTTCAGTCTTCCCATGTTTTATTCCATCATGCAGAGTGGAGACAGTGAATTCAAAGCCAATCAGATCCTGTCACTCCCCTACCTTAAATCAATCAGTGGCTTCCTTGGCTTACAGATCCAATTCCAGATTCTCTAGAGCACTGGGCCCCACCTTATTGCTTAATTCTTACCAGTTTCACTCCTCCCCACTTCATAAGCTTACATGATATTTCGTGACTATGCCACTCACTCTCTTTTTTTTTGCTCTGTGTCCTTTTGCACACAGTCCCCTCTGAGAAAGGGGGGATGTCCCCCCATCTCCTTGATGAATTTCTATTAATACTGCAGGCATCTCATGGGCATTACCTACTTGGATAAGTCTTTTCTCAATTTCCCTAGGTAGGTTTATTGTCAGAGAGTTATTTACTCCACTTTTTGTGACTTATCTTGTATTCCCCCCCCAATTATAAATGTCATAATTCTAGAAAGCTGGAAAGTGTATAAAAATAAAAAAATAAAAATCACCTTCAATTCATTCACCCAGAAATTGGATTCTTGGATTTTAATGGATTTCCTTTTAGTATTTTTTACTACCAATATTTACAAATGTTAAGAAATCAATACCATATTATATAGATTGTTTTATAATCTGATTTCTCTTTAAGAAAAATTTCCATGTTATTAAATATTCTTCAAAGGCTTGACTTGATTTAAAAGATGTATTCTTCTGTTTTCACAAAAATGTATGCTCATTGTAGATAAATATACAAATGTAGAAGTACAATTTAGAAAGTGTTTCATGATTTGGTCATAATTTTAAAATAGTTTGTGGCATATTCTTTCAGATTTTTTTTCCCTGCGCTTCTACTAACTTAAATAAACATTTGAAAATTTGCATTCATGGGATAATATGCTTCACACTGTTCTGAAACTTTCTTTTAAAAAAATGTTTAACAACGTATGTTTGAAAATGTATAAACAGACTCTAATGATGTCTCGACTGTAATTATCGTTTCGCATTTTTCTCTTCTGCTGCACTCCGAGGCCCTGGAGGCCAAGCTGTTTTCCTGTAGGTGGACTTAATTTATTATTTTTTGAGTGTTTGGGAGAATATCAGAAAGACAGTCGTGACCTCTTCTCTCCAGGGATCCCCTGCCCTCTAGGGGTGGATGAGTCCTCTGGAGCGCCGGACACTGGCCAAGCTTTGGCAGGTGGAGGTCTCTGGCAGCTGTGCGAGGAGTTGGCTGAGCAAGCCCTTGGCTCTGAAACTTGCCCTGCCCCAAGATGAATCCCAGGATACACTTTTCTTGCTCCTCCAAAGTGTATGTGGTACTTTGGCACATGTTGAATGATCATCTTGTCCCTGCATCTGACACTTTCCCAGCCTCCGCTTCTGATCAGGAACCATGGCCTTGTAAACTCTTTGGGTGAGGTAGAGCCACTGGAGCTCAGCTGATAGGATCATGAGACTGGGGACATAGGACCCACTCCAATTTCTGTGCAGTCCAGTCCACCTGTCCCATGGGGAGAGCCAACGACCTAAATCCAGGCAACCGCCTCAGAGATACAGGCTCTCCTCCATCCCCGAGAGAGGGTATGTGAGTAAGCAGTGATCCGTCGGCAGTGCTGGAAGCAACAGCAGATGGTAGGTCCGGAGCTCCGTGTTCCCCTACAAAGGACAGAACATGATTGTTTTGGTTGGTATATGCTACACTACCACGTTGTGAAACCCAATGTTTTATTAAAGGGATGCTGGGGGATGGGATGTTGGGGCTGGTGCTCATGTACTAATAAGTCATGAAAAGCTTCTTTCCCCTCTAAGCTTTCATAGTCCCCATTCTCTTTCTCATATTTAAATCACTAGTATACCCATAAAATGAAGGTGTGGTTAAATAGCTACGATCATGAAATTCAGGAAAAGGAAAGCTTATTGTTTCTGGTCGCTGTTAGTTAAAAATTCACAACGGCACATGCTTTAGACTTTGCAGGGGCAGGTCAGGGAACATCTGTCTCCCGGGCAGATGGGCCATGTGGAACCCACAGTGGACCAAGAAGACATGTGCTATGATCTCTTTTGGGGACACAGCGGGGCAAGGTCCTATTCCTTTACAAAATAAATCACCAATCAAATCTCTTCCAGACTTAGATAATAATGTTGGACTGAAGAAGACTTTGGACAGACAGAGGGTTTGAGTAAATAATAAACCAAAAGGAATTATTAGAACAACAGTTTTAAAATGCTGATTTATCTCAGGAAAATATGTATAAGTATACTAAAGAAGCTCAACTAAAATTAGTACCTGAGCTGTGTTCACTCAAACACCCAAAGCCTTGGTCCTGGGGAGTTCTGTGAGGTTTGCAGCCTCACTTTCCTTGCCGTTTTTTTTTTTTTTTTTTTTTTTTTTTTTTAGCTGGTTTTCTCTGGCAATTTCCTAGAGTGTTTGAAAGTCCCTCTTCCTCTTGTCTCCTCTCCCACTGCCTATCTATCCATCCTCAGTATGGTTGCAAACTATTCCCAATTGCCTTTCCATCTCTTTCTTCCATGAGGACCTGCGGATTGTGATTTTTTTTCCTCCTCTTATTCTTTGTCAAACATAAAAAGCTTAGCTTTATACATAATTTTATTCTTCGTTTACAGACATTGACATGTTCCTCATGACAGCACAAAAACATAAGCAGCTTCAAAAAGTAGGAGAAAGAACCAATTTAGCTTATTTCTAAACACAGGCAGTCACTTGTAAGGTACCAGCATGAGTTAGGGAGAGACATAGCTGTCATTTGTTGAATAGTTAGGTGTCCACCCGCTTATTGTGAGACTTAAAGGCAAACCGCTCAACCCCCTGGGCCCGGTTCCTCCCCTGTAACATGGGAACCGCTACCCCGGCCCTGCCGACATCCCAGGCTGTATAAGGGCCAAATCAGGGGATGCCCAGGAAAGAGGACAGCATGTTGAAAATGCTTTTTAATAACTAACACCCATGGTAGAGAAGCAACGTAGAGGCGGGCCTCCTCCCAAAAGCAGGCGCAGGGGTTCATGACTTGAGGACGTCTGCACTTGCTAGAGATTTGCGGAGAAGGTGGATTCACTTGTGATCGACTCGTAGAAATAAATACCTGCTGGTTAGATCGCAGGAGAGGCGCTCAGGGCATCAGGTTGGGAACATAGAGAAAGAGCCGGGCGAGCCAGGGTGTGCCCCAACCCTGCGGCAGCCCCACGAGTTCCATGCTTTTCACACGTCAGCACCTTATGATTTTGTGCTCAGTCACCAGGGAACCCTGTTATTTGATCTTTACAAAGAAACTGAGCTCCCATCTCAGCCAAGTTGCTTTAGAGCAGCACCGATCCCGCTATGGGGGCTTGGGTTTCCTTTGAAGATGATCTCATAGGAAATGCTTCCCTCCAGGAGGTATTATTAAACACTCTCTCATCTTTCGTTCTTCCAAGTGCTTCTCCTATGGGTAAGGCCTCTACGTAACCCCCATATTTTTCATGAATCCAACTTAGAGATGCATAACGCAGTTACTGTAGGTGAGGAAGGTCGTAGTCAGAGGTTGACGAAATGTGTCCAGACTCTTACAGTTACTGGGGCAAATGGAAAAGGAGTTCAAACCCACTTAAAATCTTCCTTGGCCCACAGAAATAAGCCAGAATGAAGAACTACCAGCTGTTTGCGACATCTGCTTTCGCTGCATTTTTGTTTTCCCTCGTTCTCCTGTGCGTCTCCTCTCTCGTTGCATGCTGTCTCCACCAACAGAGAGCCACGGGCACAATCCCACGTACCAGCAGGAGAGAGCCTCCCCGACAAGGCCCTGAATTTGAAGACAAGGAAAAGAGCCTTGACTCCCCAAATGTCCTTTTCTCTAGGTAGCTAAAAGTGGACTATAAAAAAACTATATAAAACTAGTTTTATAGTTAGAGCTTCATTCCTTTGGCATGTTCCTCCGTAACCCCCTTTTCCATCCCCAAACAATCATTGATCTGTTTTCTGTAACTTTAGATAGTTTGAATTTTCGGACACTTTATATAAAATGGAATCATAGAGTATACATTCTTTTTTTTGGTCTGGCTTTTTTTTTTTTTTTTGACTGCAAAATTTTCTTTGAGATTCATCTATGGCATGTAGTACAACTTCATTCTTTTTATTGCCGAAGAGCACTCCAGTGTATAGATATACTGCAATCCGCGTAGTCACCTTTTGATAGGTATTTGGGAATTTCAAGTTGCCATTAGCAGTCCTGCACAAATCCTTGAAGATATTCTAGAGATCTCTCTGTTATTAATTCCTAATTCAACACCAATGGGACTAAAGGACATATTTCATGTGATCTGAATTTTTAAAAAGGTTATTGGGATGTCTTTTAATAATCTTGAGTATGATCACCTTGATAAATGCTCCTTTGGAAATTGAAAAGAATGGGTGGGTATTCCATTGTTCTTAGATATAATTTTTTTTTAAGGCTTTTAGTTTTTTAAAATTTTAATTTCAGCATGGTTAATTTACAGTGCTGTATTTGTTTCAGGTCAATACAGTGACTCAACACTTCCATTCATTACTCAGTGCTCATTGAGATAAGGGTGCTCTTAATCCCCTCATCCCCTTCACCTATTTCACCCTTCCCCTCACCTCCTCCCCTCTGGTAAGCATCAGTTTGTTCTCTAGAGTTAAGAGTCTTTTTTTTTTTTTTTTTTTTTTTTGGTTTGTCTCTCCCCCAACCTCCCTACTCCGTTCATTTGATTTATTTCTTAAATTCCATATTTGAGTGAAATCACACGGCATTTGTCTTTCTCTGACCAGTTTATTTCACTTAGCATTATACTCTCTAGCTCCATCCAGGCTGTAGTGAATGGCAAGGTTTCATTCGTTTTTATGGCTGAGTAATATTCCTTTGGATATATATACCACCTCTTCTTTATCTGTTCTTCTACTGATGGACACCTGGGCTCTTCCCATACCTGGCCATGGTAAACAATGCTGCCATAACCATAGGGGCACGTGTGTCCCTTCAAATTTTGTTTTGTATAGTAACATGTCATCTGCACATAGTGAAAGTCCTACTTCTTTCTTACTGATTTGGATGCCTTTTATTTATTTGTGTTGTCTAATTGCCCTGGGTAGGACATCCAGCTCTATATCGAAAAGAAGTGGTGAGAGTGGACATATTTGTCTTATTCCTGACATTAGGGGAAAAGCTCTCAGCTTTTCACCAATCAGTATGATGTTCGCTGTGGGGTTTTTTGTGTTTTCTTTTCCTACAAGGCCTTTATTATGTTGAGGTATATTCCCTCTTAACCTATTTTGTTGAGGGTTTTTATCATGAATGGATGTTGCACTTTGTCAAATGCTTTTTTTTTTTTTTTTTTTTTTTACCTCTATTGGGATGATCATATGGTTTTTATCCTCTCTCTTGTTGATGTGATGTAGCGTATTGGTTGATCTGTGAATATGGAACCACTCTTGCTTGCAATCTAGGAAAAAAAATCCCACTTTATAGTGGTGAATTTTTTTTTTAATGTATTGGTAGATTCAGTTTGCTGATATTTTCTTGAGGATTTTTGCATCTGTGCTACTCAGAGCTATGGGCCTACAGTTCTCTTTTTCAGTGGCATTTTTGTCTGGTTTTGGTATCAAGGTAATACTGGCCTAATGGAATGAATTTGGAAGTTTTCCTTCCTCTTCTATTTTATAGAAAAGTTTGAGGAGAATGAGTATTAACTCTTCTTTAAATGTTTGGTAGAATTTGCCTGTGAAGGCTTCTGGTCCTGGACTTTTGTTCGTTAGGAGTTTTTTGATTACTGACTCCATTTCATTCTGGTAATCAGTCTGTTCAAATTTTCTATTTCTTCCTGCTTTGGTTTTGGAAGGTGATGTATTTCTGGGAATTTATTCATTTCTTCTAGGTTGTACAGGTTGTTGGCATATAATTTTTCATAATATTCTCTTATAATCTTTTGAATTTCTGTGACATTGGTTGTTATTCCTCCTCTTCGTTTCTGATTTTGTTTATTTGGGTTCTCTCTCTCTCTCTGATGAATCCAGTGAGAGGTTTATATTTTTTGTTGATCTTTTCAAAGAAGCAGCTTGTGGTTTCATTGATCTGTTCTATTGTTCTCTTAGTTATGTCATTTATTTCTGTTCTAATCTTTATTATTTCCTTCCTTCTACTGGATTTGGGTTTTATTTATTCTTTATCTAGCTCCTTTATGTGTAAGTTAGGTTGTTTGAGATTTTTTCTTGCATCTTGAGGTAGGCCTATATTGATATAAACTTTCCTCTTAGAACTGATTTTGCTGCATCTCAAAGATTTTGAACTGTTGTGTTTTCATTTTCATTTGTCTCCATGTATTTTTTAATTTCCTCTTTGATTTCTTGGTTGACTTATTTGTTGTTTAGTAGCTTGTTATTTAACCTCTATTTTTATTCTTTCCAGATTTTTTCTTGTGGTTGATTTCTAGTATCATTGCATCATGGTCAGAAAAGATGCATGGTATAACTTTGATTTTTTTAAAAATTGTTGAGACTTGTTTTGTGGCTTAATATGTGATCTCTTCTGGATAATGTACTGTGTTTACCTGAAAAGAATCTGTATTATACTGGTTTAGGATGAAATGTTCTGAATAGATCTGTTAAATCCATCTGATCCAGTGTGTCATCCAGTGTTTCCTTATTTATTTTCTGTTTGGTTGATCTGTACATTGATATAAGCGGGGTGTTAAAATCCCCTACTATTGTCATATTACTATTAATTAGTTCTTTCATATTTGTAATTAAATTAATTACTGATAGGTATATATTTACTGCCATTTTGTTATTTATTTTTGGTTTGTTTTTGTGGCTCTGTATTCCTATCTTCTCTTGCCCTCCTCTCTCACCATAGGGTGGTTTTCTTTAGTGATATGCTTGGATTCCTTTCTCTTTAATTTTTGCTTATCTATCACTGGTTTTTGATTTGTGGTTACCATTAGGTTGTATATAACAGCTTTTGCAGAGTATTCTAAATTAAGTTGATAGTCACTGAAGTTTGAGCCCATTCTTTATTCCTTTTCTCCTCCCATTTTATGTATATGGTGTCAAACTTTACATCCTTTTATTTTATGAGTCCATTGACTGATCTTTGCAGGTATATTTATTTTTACTGCTTTTGTGCTTCCAATTTTTCTTGCTCTTACTTGTGGTTTTTGTTTTCCACTCAGAGTCTCTCTTAACATTTCCTGTAGGGTCTGTTTAGTGGTCATAAATTCCTTTAACTTTTCTTTGTCTGGGAAACTCTTTAGCTGTTCCTCTATTCTGAATGATAGATAGTCTTGCTGAATAAAGTGCTCTTGGCTGCAGATTTTTCCCATTTAGCACTTTGAATATATCATGCCACTTCCCTCTGGCCTGCAAAGTTTCTTCTAAAAAGCCTGCTGACAGCCTTAGGGTTTCCTTTGTTTATAACTGTCTTCTTTTCTCTTACAAACTTAAAATTTTTTCTTTATCCCTGCTTTTTGCCATTTTAGTTACTATGTGTCTTGGTGTGGACCTCCTTAGGTTGATTTTATTGGGGGATCTCTGTGTCTCTGGATCTTAATTTATGTTTCCTTCCCCCAATTCAGGAAGTTTTCAGCTATTATCTCTTCAAATAAATTTCACCCCCCTTTTCTCTCTTCTCTTCTGGGATCCCTATAATGGGAATCTTATTAGGCCTAATAGAGTCACTGAGTTCCCTAAATCTATTCTCATTTTGCTTATTTTTTTTCTCACTTGCTCAGTTTGATTACTTTGCATTACTCTGTCCTCCAGGTCATTGACTCATTTTTCTGCTTCTTTAGCTTGCTATTTATTCCATTTAGTATTTCAATCATTGTATTCTTCATCTCTGACTAGTTCTTTTTTAGCTCTTTGGCAGGGGTCTCACTGATGTCCTCACTCTTTTCTCAAGCGCAGTGCGTATCTTTATTGTCACTACTTTAAATTTGCTATCAGGCACATTATCTCCATTTTGCTTAGGTCTCTTGCTGCGATTTTGTCCTGTTTTTTCCTTTGGCACATATTCCTCTGTCTCCTTGTTTTGTCTAACTCTCTGTGTCTGTTTTTTTTGTGTTAGGAAAGTCAGTTATATCTCTTGCTTTTTTTTTTTTTTAAAGATTTATTTATTTATTTATCATAGACAGAGAGAGAGAGAGGCAGAGACACAGGTTCCATGCCGGGAGCCTGACGTGGGACTCGATCCCGGGACTCCAGGATCGCGCCCTGGGCCAAAGGCAGGCGCTAAACCGCTGAGCCACCCAGGGATCCCCTATCTCTTGCTTTTAAAAGTAGTGGGCAGGCCATGCACTTTTAACAAGGTGGCTCAGGTTCCTTTGTATATAACTGTCTTCTTTGCTACAGGAGGCACACAGGCACTCCCAAGACTGGGGTGGGCCAGAGCCAATCCACAGAGTGCACATGAGTGGGGTGTGCAATTCTAACAAGGTGCATGCATCCTCCACAAGTGGTGACCAGCTGATGTTGCTGCCAGTAATGAGGCCCTGCAAAATGCATAGCTGAGACATGGTGTTGGCAAGGTTTATACTGGTCTTCTTGGGAAGCCACACCTGTGGCTCCCTCTCTGCAGTGGATAGACCCTGGGGTTTAGCTCCTGTCTGCCTCTCTGCCCTTCCTACCCTCTTCATTCTGACCTCTTCTCTACATTTAGTTGTTGAGTTTGTTTTGCCAGTCTTTGAGTTGTTTCCTGGTATTTGCACTGATGTGACTGTTATCTATAGTTATATCCATGGGATGAGGTGAACTTGGGGTCCTCCTACTCTACTATCTTCCTCAGAAGTCTTTTGGTAGAAATTTTTATACGTGTCAATTATGGCAAGTTGGTTGTTAATACTATTCAAGTCTTTGGTATCATTACAGATTCTCTACATCTTTATTTTATTGATTATAAAAGAGAGGTATTAAATTCTCCAAATGTAATTGTGGCAATTTCTTTACAATTCTATCAGTTTTTGCTTCATTCATTTTGAATCTCTGTTACTAAATATATAAATATTTAGATTTGTTATGCCTTATGATACATTGATGCTTTTATCAATATGAAATGAATGTCCATGACCTTAGTAATATTCTTTGCCTTGCAATCTATTTTGTCTAATATTAAAATAGCTAGTCCACCTTTCTTTAGATTAGTATTACAATTGATATGTCCTTTTCATTCCTTCTTGCTTTGATTTGTGTCAAAATTTCAATTGGTATAAATTTTAAAGTAAATCTCTTTAAGCTGCATACAATTGAGTCTTGTTTTTTTTCAACTTGATATCTCTGTACTTTTTAATTGGGTTGTTTAGACCATTTGCATTTAATATGATTATTGCTATGTTTTAATTTGAATCTATCATGACTTTTTTCTGTTTAACTTATCTGTTCTATGTTCCCTTTTGCTTTTTGGATAGAGTATTTTTTGTGAGTCCATTTTTCCTCCTTCTTGGTTTATTAGCCATAACTCTTTGTTATTTTAATGGTTGCTTTAGAGTTTTAGCACATATCTTTTATTTTATTTTATTTTTTAAATAAATTAATTTTTTATTGGTGTTCAATTTACCAACATACAGAATAACACCCAGTGCTCATCCCGTCAAGCGCCTCCCTCAGTGCCCGTCACCCATCCACCCCCACCCCCGCCCTCCTCCCCTTCCACCACCCCTAAGATCGTTTCCTCGAGTTAGGAGTCTTTTTCTTCTCCCTTCTCTTATATTCCCTTTCACTGTTATTTATATTCCCCAAATGAATGAGAACATACACTGTTTGTCCTTCTCCAATTGACTTACTTCACTCAGCATGATACCCTCCAGTTCCATCCACGTTGAAGCAAATGGTGGGTATTTGTAATTTCTAATGGCTGAGTAATATTCCATTGTATACATAAACTACATCTTCTTTATCCATTCATCTTTCGATGGACACCGAGGCTCCTTCCACAGTTTGGCTATTGTGGACATTGCTGCTAGAAACATCGGGGTGCAGGTGTCCCGGCATTTCATTGCATCTGAATCTTTGGGGTAAATCCCCAACAGTGCAATTGTTGGGTCGTAGGGCAGGTCTATTTTTAACTCTTTGAGGAACCTCCACACAGTTTTCCAGAGTGGCTGCACCAGTTCACATTCCCACCAACAGTGAAAGAGGGTTCCCTTTTCTCCGCATCTTCTCCAGCATTTGTGGTTTCCTGCCTTGTTAATTTTCCCCATTCTCACTGGTGTGAGGTGGTATCTCATTGTGGTTTTGATTTGTATTTCCCTGATAGCAAGTGATGCGGAGCATTTTCTCATATGCATGTTGGCCATGTCTATGTCTTCCTCTGTGAGATTTCTCTTCATGTCTTTTGCCCATTTCATGATTGGATTGTTTGTTTCTTTGGTGTTGAGTTTAATAAGTTCTTTATAGATCTTGGAAACTAGCCCTTTATCTGATACGTCATTTGCAAATATCTTCTCCCATTCTGTAGGTTGTCTTTTAGTTTTGTTGACTGTATCCTTTGCTGTGCAAAAGCTTCTAATCTTGATGAAGTCCCAATAGTTCATTTTTTCTTTTGTTTCTTTTGCCTTCGTGGATGTATCTTGCAAGAAGTTACTGTGGCTGAGTTCAAAAAGGATGTTGCCTGTGTTCTCCTCTAGGATTTGATGGAATCTTGTCTCACATTTAGATCTTTCATCCATTTTGAGTTTATCTTTGTGTATGGTGAAAGAGAGTGGTCTAGTTTCATTCTTCTAGCACATATCTTTTATTCATTACAGTCAACCTCCAAGTGATAATACAGAACTTTACATATAGTAGAGGTACCTTACAACATATACTATATTTCACCTCCCACCCTTGTACAATTGTCCTCATACTCTTTACTTCTCCATATTTTATTCAGTCCATAATATGGCACTATTATTTTTATTTTAACGAGTCAATTATCTTTTACAAAGATTTAAATACTAAGAAAAAAATCTTTGTATTTACCTATAAACTATGTATGTAGTTTTATTTCTGATGCTTGTTTCTTTTGTTGTTTTGAATTAGTTTCTTTTGTTGTTGTTGTTGTTGTTGTTTTTACTTCTGAATGACTTTCTTTACCATTTTGGTGGCTAGAAGGAGCCAGAGATGGATATAGTTTTTCCTCTAGGTCAGTTATGCTATAATAATATGTCAAGTAGGTTAATCTCTGGTAAAACAGTTTCTTTTGAGGGCAGATCTTGTTGAACAGAATGCTTTGGCATATTTCAAAATGGTTGCTTCCTCTCCTCCTGTCAGAAGCATGAGGATATTTTTCTCTTTTTCTCTGATCTTCACTGTGAGCATTTGGTAGAGCTCCTGGAGGTAAAACTAAAGTAGGTTATCCCCACAAGAGTGGTCCCACTTTAAGTCTTTAACTCTCAGAGTTGTGCACACTGAGCCTCCAGCATTTCATTAATTACAATTTAGGTTTTTCTACTCTGGCACTAGTTCCCATGGAAGTTTCTCCTCCTGGGCTTGTGCTGCAAAAAGTTGTGATTCTGTGTATTATATCACCTGGAAATTATTATAATTTTGGTTCCTACTTTCTAATATGCTTTTCTGGTCATATTACCTCAGTTAGAATTTTCAAAATAATATTAAATAATAGTGTTTGTAAAGGCTGTCTTTATCTCATATTTTATTTTCATGGACATGTCTTTAGTATTTAAGCCATTTTTACAATGTCCACATTTTTTGGGCATAGATATTGTTTATGGTATCAGGTTCAATATTCTTATTCATTTTTTTAAAGATTTATTTATTTATTTATGATAGACATAGAGAGAGAGAGAGAGAGAGAGAGAGAGAGAGGCAGAGACACGGGAAGAGGGAGAAGCAGTCTCCATGCCGGGAGCCCGTCATGGGACTCGATCCCGGGACTCCAGGATTGCGCCCTGGGCCAAAGGCAGGCGCTAAACCGCTGAGCCACCCAGGAATCCCCTCTTATTCATTTTTTATGAAGTTTTTTTTTTTAACTTGGAAATGGACTTGAATTTTGAAAAACCTACCTGAAGAACTAATATGTTTCATTTATTTTATTTATTTATATTATTATAACAACACATTTTTAAAAGTCAGACCTCCTTATACTACTGAAATAACCTCTATTTTGTTACTGTGTAATGGTCTTGCTGCCAGTTTCAATTTGCAAAGATTTTATTTGTACTTTGCATTTCTGTAAGTGAGATAATTTAAAATTTTTGTGGATGATCTTTGAAGCATTTTGGTATTGGTGCTATGATAGCTTCATAAAAAAAGATTATGTTCTCATCCTTTATATGCTCTAATATATGGGTTGGCAAACTATGGCCTACAGGCAAATCTGACCAATCATTTGTTTTTGTAAGTAAAATTTTATTGGGAGGCATTCACTACCATTAATGTAGTGTCTATGGCTGCTTTCTCACTATAATGGCAGAACTGAGTAGTTGTAACAGAGACTGTGTGGTCCACAAAGTTGAAAATATTTACTCCAATGCTTTAGAGAAAAAGTTTGCTGACTCCTGGTCTACAATAATTTAGAGAGCATAGAAATACTCTCTATTTCTTGATGACCTATAGGAGCTTACTAGAAACCAGAACACAGGCTATTGAGTAAAATAGCATTGGGTTAAAACCCATTTCCAGCCCACATTACTAATTGTGTGTTTGCTGTTGAGTAACATACGTAACCTTCCTATGGGGCATTTCCTCAAATATAAATTGTGAATAGAAATAATAATACTTGCTTAAAATAATACTTTGGGTTTTTTTATGATTTTATTTATTTATTCATGAGAGACACACAGAGAGAGGCAGAGACATAGGCAGAGGGAGAACCAGGCTCCATGCAGGGAGCCCGATCTGGGACTCGATCCTGGGAATCTGGGATCACGCCCTGACTCAAAGGCAGATATTTAAACACTGAGCCCCCCAGGCATCCCAAAATAATACTTTGAAGATGAAATATGTTAATGAATGTTCAAAGTACTTGGCAGAATGATAAGAACTCAAATTCTTAAACAAAATTTTATTCCTGGAATAGTTTCTTGACACTGCCTTCACAGAGAGAGAGGCAGAGACACAGGCAGTGGGAGGAGCAGGCTCCCTGCAGGGAGCCCGATGTGGGACTCGAACCCGGGTCTCCAGGATCAGGCCGTGGGCTGAAGGCCGCACTAAACCGCTGAGCCACCCGGGCTGCCCTTGACACTGCCTTCAAATCATGGTTTGTTTTCTTTGGTACTCAATAGCCTTGTTGGTGCCAATGAGGTATCCTTAAATTCAGTAATTTTTGTTTTTAAATTATTTTTTCCAATTTAGATTCTTTCTTTTAATTAAATACAATGGCTTTTAAAATTTTACTGAAATTATAAAAATTTCTAAAGTTTACTCTCTGTCTTTTCAGCAAATCTCTTTCATAGGGAAACATTTTGACTCTTCACTTCTTCCTTTAAACTTCTATGATTCTTCATATAGTCAGTAACTGTTTTCTATTCATGCTCTCTCAGGGAGATCTCTTTTCATTCATTCCTGGAATTGAAGATAGATCCAGTTTATGTGCTTTTTTTCCTCCAATATTTCAGGTGCAGGCAAAGGATGAAAGAAAGAATTTAGAGCAAAAACCAAGTAGTCAGTGGGACATCCACTGTTTTTGAGTTCAGATTTGAAGCCAAAAGTTGCATCTGTCCAAACAAGTTTATTTTGTATGATTATTATTGGATTCATAAGTTAGCTGAGTGCTATCCTCTTTCCAACCATCTCATTTACTGCATGATTACTTAGGAGTTACTCACTTCTGGGTAGTGTGGGGCTGATATTTGCTCCCCTACTAACTGCTACATGACCTTTCCTTTTCTCTAGCTTTTGCCACTTGTTCAAATTTGGCTCCGAGTTCCATCCACTTAATTTCCAGGTAGGCAATGCCTTTTTAGGCCGTGACTTGGGGTTTGATAAACTCTTTTTAAAATCTGGTCTTGTGGGGCATGTGGGTGGCTCAGTCAGTTAAGCATCTGCCTTCAGCTCAGGTCATGATCTCAGGGTCCTAGGATTGAGCCCCATGTGGAACTCCCTGCTAAGCAGAGAGCCTGCTTTTCCCTCTCCCTCTGCCTCTGCTCCTCCTCCTGCTCATGCTCATTCTCTTTGTCTCTCAATAAATAAATAAAATATTTTAAAAATAAAATAAAATCTGGTCTTGCATATATTATATCATAAAAATATTTTCAAAGTTATTGGAATATAGAAGACACACTTCCTTCTGTCTAGAATTGTCATAAATTCTCTGCTTCTATCCATTTGAGTAGAAATAAGGGTTTGCTAATTGGGCAGCTAAGTCGATAACTTTGAAACAGATGTCAATTGATTTTCTGTTTTAATTGTGGTATTTAGAGAAAAGAGTAAACTTTTTTTTTTAAAGAGTAAACTTTTAATGAAATAGCCAATATGTACAACACCAGAGTTAGATGTCTCTTAAATGCTCAGGCAATTACTAATTACATATTTGCAATTTTTGTAAATCACTTGAAAAGATAATCATATAAAAGACTTCTTACTTTTGCATATGTTCTTTACTTTGTGATGATTACTTCCCTGGCATTCATTTTACCAATAGCCATTAAATTGTTCCTTGACAATCTGTCCCTCCTGCATTAGCAGGACATTGGGTTTGGATTATCTCCATACTCAACCTAAATGATGGGCTTTCATTGACTTAAGATAACCAGGGTATCACATTTTCCTGGTTTGAGTGATTGATTCAAGAGTAATTTAAACCCATCCAATCAGAGGGAAGCCAGAACTTTACTATGACACATAGTCATTACTTCTTTTCTGAGTTTATGAGTATAAGGGTAGAAAGCTTAGATTCCTATTACCATTCCCCTACCACAAAGAAAAATTTTGTGAGGAGCCAGACAAGCACCAGGGGGAGGAAGATCTGAGAGAAAGAGCTTGGAAACATCAGCAAGGCCCAAATCAGACCAGGGCCAGAAGGAGCCAATGCCATCTTCTGAACTACCCTTTGTCATCTAAAAGCAAACAGAAATGAGTTCCCTACCATCTGCCATCTTTTTTGATTGAGCCAATACAGGCAAGGTTGGTTTGTTTCCACTTATCTTTGCATCTCAGTGTATTACAGGGTACTTAGGGGCATAGTAGTTGCTCAGTAAATGTGAAAAGATGGGAAGGAAGGAAGGAGAATTGAAGTTTTACCTAAATATTTTATGCTTAGCTATGTGAATAGCAAAGCTTTGCAGTGATATTTATAGATTTCAATCCTTTTACATTTCATTTCTTGGCCAAAGGATGGGAAAAACCATGTGAATAAAAAAGAAGGACTCACATAAGGAAAATCCTCAGGGATTCCTATTTTTCATTAATTTTTTCAAAGACTATATTTTTTAAAAGATTTTAATTTATTTATCTGAGAAGGAGAACATGACAGAGAGCATGAGCAGAGGGAGAAGGGGAAGCAGACTCCCTGCTGAGTGGGGAGCCCAATGCGAGGCTTGATCCCAGGACTGGGATCATGACCTGAGACAAAGGCATATGCTTAACCAACTGAGCTCCTCTGGTACCCTTCAAAGACCATATTAAAAGAAGTTTGCAGGACCTGACATTATCTGTCCCTGGAAAGGGCTGGAAATAAAGAAGTTCAAACTATGACTTTATAGCTGTTTTAGGTGAAAGAAAATATGAAATTGGCATTTAAAAAAACCTTCTATTTTGTGCCAGTTATCTTCTGTTTGCTTCTCTAGATCTACTCTTCCCACTTCTCCACCCTGCTTTCTGCCCCAGGAAGCTGACCTGCATGGCTTACATGGAGCCTTTACCATCTGGCTTGGCCAATGGGAAGCCCTAGCAGTAGGGGAGGAAAGTGAAGTTGGGGTATTGACTCTGTTTCCAGGGGATGGCCTTAGGCTGACTGTCTTCACCAGAGGTTTTAAGTTTTGGACAAGGAACTCATGACATCCTTTTTCACATGACTCTCTGGAACCTGATTCTGGCAACCACTTCCTCTTCTCTGCTGTTGGCCCCGGGTACTGCAGTGTCTCCTATAATTCTTCTACACCTATGCAAATAGACCTGGTTTGACTTGCCTAATCTGAGTATGCCATCTGTTTTCTGTTGGGACCCCAACTGATACGTATTTCTTTCAGAAATAAAAATATTAAGCATGAACAATAATGCATATCTAATGCACGTTGATTCTGCTGCATGAAACACTGGCTTTTCAGACAGGTGGAGGAGTAGAGCCTATGTAAGCTGTGCCCATGTGAAAATGCCTAAACAGTCAACAGGGAGGGAGATGCTTAGAGAGAGGCTTCTTTCGTTTAATTCAAGCAAATCTTCCCATCGCACAACCCCAGGGGTGCCATTCACAGGATGATTCAGGCTAACTGTAGGAATGTTTGACAACCAGAACCATTTCTGCTTAGTAAGAAGAGAATGAGAGCAAATCAAGCAATTTTACTTGAGTGAAATTAGGCTAAAACTGGTATCTAGGAAAGCCACCGAGGAAAAAAGGAAATTCTCAAACTACTTAGCTTCTTTTGGCCTTGGAATTTACTCCTTTGGTTCTGAAGCTTTAAAACAACACAGATGAAGAGCCATATATCAGAGTAAAGAGGACTAGTCAGCTTTGCCTTGGAGGTTTGGTTTAGGTTAAAATATATAGTGGCTGCTAAGATTTTCATCTAATATCAGTTGGCAAAACTCCCAGTTTCCTTAGAATTGCTGTGCTCAATCCTGTCCATTTCTTTGGTCAGGGTTGGGAGTGTCCCCTCCTGGGCCCCAAGTTTGGGAAGGGGGTTGATCATCATGATTTCCTATTCCTTAGGACTGCCTCTGTCCTACTTGACCTTTGTAATGGTTCTGATTTCCGAGAAAAATTTTGAACCCCTCTCTGATGCCTGCCCTTGTTCCCCTCCTCTCTTTCTCATGCCGTGCTTCCTTCCCAGGACTTGCTTTCCATCTTGTGAATAGGGCTGCACCTCTGTCTCCGCTTGGCTTTCTCTGAAGTGCAGCTGTAGCAGTGTGGAGTTAAAAATAACGTCTTGAGAGACTAGAAGGTGTTTGGATGGGGGGAGCAGAAAGCATGTTCATTAAGAGCTCTTAAATTTCTGAATGCCCCTTCTGAGTCATTAACACGCTTGGCTAAGAACATCTCCGACAACTCAGAGGGAGAGAGGTGTTCTTGTGTTGTACTCTGCGTGTTATGAGTGTTTGTGTTAATAAGGAGGGGAAAAATGCTTGCCCATGCTGATGATGAGCTGAACTCCATGCTGTGAGCAAACAGAACAAAATGTCAATTCTGAGTAAGTCGGCTGTCTGAGGAGCTCATGTCCTGACCACCCGCCCTTTTACCATGATGGGCACCAATTAGCACTCTCACTAGTTAGGGGTGTGCTATATCCACAAGGCAAGCCGAAATTTCCCTAGTGAAACCTCACTCTTTGTACCAAGTGGACGTGATAACTAATGGGACTTAACAGGGAACATCAGCTCTGGACTATTTACTTCAAGTGCATGGTTTTCAAGACTACCCCGTGACAAAGACGCCTAACTGGCAGGTATTTTTCAGCTCTGCCTTCATGGATAACCACCCATTGTTGTTCATACATTCGGTATTCGTGTATTCAGCTAAAAGAGGAATAGATTCTATGTTTTTTAAACTTCTTTAAAGAAACAGTCAAGTGGAGAAGTACAGTTGTACACGATAACATGTGGAGGTGACATATCATGAGCAGAGTGTGTATGGTATTAATGCCACACCGAAAAGACACGATTTAGCTTGGTGGGAAGAGAGGCGGGAGCCAGGGAAAGGCTTTTGGAAGAAATGCGGAAGTTGGAGTTGGATTGGGATGGGCACCATAGGCAGAGTAAATAGCATGTGCAAAGGTACTGTGGCTGGGAAATAGACTGCATTTGTGTTAATGTCTTGGTCAGGGCTTATCCAGGAATAGAGGCGAGTGCTGTCTTTTGGGGGGAGGATTCTGAGAGGTTATGTCAGTGCTTATACTAATTAATAAGCCAACACTCATGTCAAAAAATCTTAGTATAAGAGCAGAGTCTTTGAGAATAAAAACAATTGTGTAAATATGTCCCGAATATCAATGATAGATGCTATGGTCTTGCTTTTTTTTTTTGAAAAAAAAACATAGATTGCATGCATTTCAGCTCATACTGATAGATACTTTCTAGAACCTAGGTATATAAACACCCTACGGCAGGCCATATATGTGGTTAGAACACAAAAATCTGGAAATTTCTATCACAGCACAGAGGCATAAAGGAGTCTGTTGTATGGAAGGGCTACAAACGTGCTCATTACAGGTGTGTCAGCAAGCCTGCTAAATTTATTTCAAATCGTTTATTTTCTTGTTAAGGTTAAAAAACCTCCAACACCTTGCTCGTGTCATTCTTCCCGTTGTAAATCTTATTAATGAAGGGGAGAAAGGAAAACTGTAGCGTAGAGCAGGCGATGGTGATCAGAATGAGCTAATTTCACACCAATGGATTCTATATTTCACGTTAGGGAACATTTCTTTGAAAAGGATCTTAAAATTATTGCCTTGCTGTTACTTCTTTAAAACTAGGAATCAGGGGCACCTGGGGGGCTCAGGGGTTGAGCATCTGCCTTCGGTCCAGGGCGTGACCCCGGGTCCCAGGATCGAGCCCCACGTCGGGCTCCCTGCATGGAGCTGCTTCTCCCTCTACCCGTGTCTCTGCCTCTCTCTTTCTCTGTGTCTCTCGTGAATAAATAAATCTTAAAAAGAAAAACCAAAACCAAAACTAGGACTCATTAGTAGATGGTGCCGATGTTCCCTTTGCCCCCAGGACACCTACAGGGGCCTGGGCTGGCCATGAACGCACCTGTCGGGCCCCACCTGTGGGATTCCCGCCTTGGAAGGCAGCGGGCTCGGGCTGCTTCACAGCTCGGACCTGCTCTAAGAGGACAGTCGCAGTCCCTACACACACACACACACACACACACACACACACACACACACCCCTGTGCATCTCACTTTGCCTGGAGTCTGGGATCAAGGACCGAATCCTGGCCGGGTTTGAACGTGTGTGGCCTTCACGCGTGTCTCTGCGCTGCCCGGGTTAGAGCCCTGCTGCCCGTCCCTCTCCCACGCGGCGGCGGGATTGCGTTTGTGCAACAACACTCTGGGGCCGGTGCTCCCAGGCAGTGCGTGTGCTTTGCAGAAGCCTTGGGGCTGGGGGGCCTGGGGGGGCTGGGGGGCTGGCCTCCAGAAAAAACAGGAGGCTCTGGTGCTCGATATCTGTCAAACCCATCGCTGATTCGTGCACTCGTCACAAAGGCAGTTACGGGTCACATCTTGTGAGAGGCCGCTAGTGTGCCACGCTCACTCAAGGGGCTCCCCCCACTCTCCTCCCCGACCTGAAGCCACAGGCGTGGGCTCTGCAGCAGGGCCTGCGAGCCCGGCCTCCTGGCCTCCCGGCCTCCCAGCCTCCAGGCCCGTGCGGCTTCCCCTCCTCACTCCTGCCAGGGCTGTGCACCCGGGCCTGGAGCCCATGATCTTCAGTCTCTCTCACCCACACCATGCCCTTCTGGAAACTTCCCTTCCATTTGCAAGTTCCCTTCATGTTTTATCTGCTCAAGAGGACGCAGGGCGGAGAAACGAGTGGGCGGCTGCCTCAAAGTGGGATTTTCTACAATGTTTGGCCCCAGAAGCCGGGGTGTAACAAAGGCAGAGTGGAGCTTTCAAAGGCTGTGAAAAAGGAATGAAAAATTCCTTTGTCCATGATAATGAAATACGAGCTGCCGGTCTGAATTTGATGTCCAACAAGGGGAGATCTGAGACTGTCCCGCCATGAGCGTAGGCGCCAAGGGAAGGGGGTGGCGTGGGGACACCTCTTGTTCGTGCTGAGGACAGTCGTGTAGATTACTCGGGGACAGGACTCACGTGATGGCATTGAAGTTGTACTTTTAAACACCTTCTTCTGAGGACCACAAATCAAAGAGGGAAAATGAGGAAAAAGAGTCACAAAATGAACTACTGATTAGAAATTGTCTTCGAGGCTTGCTTGCTGCCAGAGGCTTTCCAGCAAATTATTACTTTCTGATTTGTTGAGTGATTAGCTGCCATGCTTAATATTTGGAATATGCAGACATGCATTATTTTTAGACATATGGCCAATGCAGTGAGTTGGATTTCTGGGTAATCAGCAGTCGCTTCTTCTAGATTCATCAGAAGGTGCAGATCGTAGATGCCTTTCAGGCCTCATTTCACGGACTCAGTTCTGAACCCTCAGCTTCCCAGCCCAGGTGCTGCGCCAGCGCACACGCACGGGGTGACCCAGGAAGCGCTACTGCGGAAAAGGCATCCAAAGGGCAGTTTGCTTCTTCGTTATCATGTCACGCTCCCGTGAAGGTCAAAACAGATGATGCAGTAATGGAAAAATAAGTTCGTTCACTTACCCCTGGCCAAGGGACTTGCTTACCTCAATGCTTCTCAAAATTCTGTGGTAATTACTCAAAGGAAATGAATGACTCCAGGAAACGCAGGGATACGTATGTGTCTATGTGACAGTCCCAGATGGTGTCCAAGCATGTGGCAGGCTGCCCAGTGGAGTTTCTCATCTGAGATGTAGCAGGCTCAGCAAGAGTCGTTCGCAGGAAGATGCTCCCGGGAGGGGCCGGGCTGGAGTCAGAGGAAGAAGCTGGGCTCTCAGACCAAAATGGGAAAGGAAATCAGGCCAGAGAGGGTGGTGCTGCCGAATGCAGCTATACAGGGAGCTTCGCCCTCCAGATTGCAGGCATCCAGACGAATTGGTAGAGGACACCTTGTAGGGAAACTCCAGGCCCCCTCACACCTGTTAGTTCTTGCAGAGAAGCAAGTACCTTCCTGGTTCCAAATCTGGCAGTAATGTATCCCAGAAAGGCGGACGTAGGAGGGGGAGTGATGTAAAGGACACAGGCTCCTGCAGGGACGTGGCAGAGGAGGGGCCTGCTTCACCTGGACCACTCCAAGATGAGCCCAGAAAACAGTTCCAGTCTTTCCCAGTTATCCTTTCATTTTATTGACCTCCCCAGAAGACTCAAAAATCCTCCACGTTTGGATACAGTTTTAATGATGGTTTCAGGCACAATGGAAGATGGTGTAAGGATTTTTTTCTTTTTATGAATAGAAAATAAAATGCTGTTTCCCCTGCATCCAGCAATCAACAGCTACCTGTGAAGCCCCTCCTGTATGCAGGCATAGGCCAAGCATGAAGGATGATAGCCCCAGTCGAGCAGAAACGGACTGATGGGTGTGTTGGACAAATGCCTGGAAATTTGCACCCACCGCCAGGTGGCAAAAGATAGTACTTGTTACACGGAGCTTACTGCAAAGAAGGTTCATCTATTCAAGAAGGGCCATGATTGGGCTGAGATCTGAGGGGTAGGCATAGAGAGGAGGTGAGCACTACAGCTGGGGGACAGCAGGGGTGCAGGCCTGGGACGGGAGGGCCTGAGAGGGCTAGGTTCTGCAAGTGTGTCACAGAGGGAAGGTGGTGAGAGGTGCCTCCACATGGTGGATGGCAGGTAGGCCATGGGGGCCTGGCAGACGGTGTGGACTGTATCAGTAGGGCAGTGGGGCAATTGAGGGAGGCTTTTAAGACTGGAGAGTGAGGTTTTAAAACAAAAATGCTCTGCCTGCTGTGTATAGACTGGATTTAGTGGGGGTAAGTGGGGAAGCAGGGAGACCAGGGCCAGATTTCAAAGCTAGTTAGCATCTCAGACTAATCTGATTTGGTGATGGGCTGAGTGTGGGGTAGACAGGAGGGAGCTGTCTCGTAATCCCAGGCCTGTATTCTTAGTTACCCCCCAAAAACAGCTGAGAGACCTCTCAGTCTTCTCACCTTACATAGGCCTCCTGTGTGATCACCCGAAGACCCCACGAGGGACACTACACACCCACATCTCTGCCAGTGAGGGGAATGGTAGGTGGTCCACTTCCCACCTCGCAGGCTGGGGCTTGTGGGCAAACTCTTGCCACATATGTTGGCCTTTGAGAAAGCCTGATAATACGTAATAAGCACACTCTTATCTCTCCCCACCCAAGATAAAAAAAAAAATGGAAACCTCATTAAACATCGAGGTTCCCCAGCTTCCTATCATTGCCCCCAGTTTTGGAAGATGGAGAGGCTTCGCTGGCTCCAAGCAGGTGGCTACCTCCGGGCAGGGCGTCCATCGGGACAATTCTCAGCCCAACCGCAGGCTAAACAGACTCAGAAATAGCCCTGTGGTGTTGTCAAGGGGCAACAGAATGGGATGAGTTCAGAAGCACTCACAGCTCAATTGACGCTAGACTCTAATTTCTTAAAAGCTCAGATGCAGCCGTATCTGCCCGGTGGGTGTGAGCAATCAAGGTGGAGAGATTCATCCTTGTCACCTGGGGATAGTGGGATTGGTGTGTTTGCACCCAACACATCAGGCTGGCGCCCACCGGTAGCCAACTCTTACAACCCCGACTTTCAGGGTGGAACGTCTTTGAAAACATCTGTTCCTTCATCTGCCTCTGGCACTACTCGTCAACCCATAACCTATCGGTTAATTGTTTAAGAGGCAATCATCAGTGTCGTCGGAGTGATAAAATTGTACTTGTCCTCCTTTTTGAGCGCTTGCTCTGTGACAGGGACCACACGGAGCATGCCTCCTGTGTTGTTTCATTCAACCTCTACGTGGACTCTGAGAAGCAGAGGCTGTTGGCCTGTTTTGGGGATGAGAAGAGGGAGGCTTTAGGAGTTGGGTAACTTGCAGAATGTGAATCAGATGTTAAATGGCGGAGGTGGGGATAAGCAGCACCCGGGCCCTTGCCTCCAGGCTGAGCGAGGTCATGGAAAGTGGGCGGGTGGCCTCCAGTCAGGACTCAAGTCAGTCATCACTTAATGACACCTGCTGGGTGCTGTGCTCAGTATGAGGAACACAAGATGGGCAAATTGAGTTTCTCCTTTCACAGGACTTAAAGTCTATCGGGAAGTCGAACCTAGAAGTCCATACAACTCAAGACACGCTATAGTGACCGCTGATGCGGAGGTCCGGCGACAGTTTTGGGAACACTCATGTGATAGGCAAACTCTGCCGGGGTAAGGGGGACTAGGGAAAGTTTAGGAGAGGTGCTCTCTTTTCAAGGGCAGCTTGAAAGACCACCAAGAAGTGGAGACTATTGGGGGAGGTCACCGAGAGGACATGACCTCCAGCTGACCCTGGGGCTGGGAAGGGCGACCGGAGGCTCCTCCGCTTCCCCTGCTATTGGAAGCTACCATCTGCCAATTGTTCACAAGTGGGAATCACTTCAAGGACACAGCCTTCAGGGAGTCTTGTGTTGTTGAGACCATCTGTACCCAGTTAAATCCTGATGTAGCTATCCCGTGGGGCAGGTGTGGAGGTCTACGCGTCTTGTGTCTGCCCGAGACACGCCCGATAAGTCCCCTTGCTGGTTCAAGCTACCGCCTACCAATGCGGAGTGGCCGGCCGGTTTTTTCAGCCTCTCCTTGTCTACTGCATGGGGAGACCAGTCTATGAGCCGACAGAGCTGGAGAGGACCTTCCACACGGACGGAGCATCTTGGTCAAAGGCCCTGAGATGAGAGCGCGGAAGGTGGGCATGTTGGTGCTTGGAGACAAGCCATGGAGGAAGCCAAGGCTTCAGGGAAGAGGACGAAAGGGACTCTGGAGGATGGCCAGCCTGGGAATGAGAGTGACCTGCGACGCTGGCCAAGGGGTTTATGTGGAAAGTATTTCAAGGAGCAAGGGGATGTGGTCACGTTGTTTCTGGGGGAAAGTGACGCACTCGCGGTTTGTGGGCTGGTGCTCTGCGCGGTACGAGATTGAACTACATAAAACGGCTGATGTTGGGCTATTTGACCTACAAAAATAATTTCATATGGTTCAACCTAATACGTTTCAGGGATTTTTCTTCTGATTCTGGAAGAGACTTTGCTTCCAGTGTGTGGCTATATACTTGGAGTTCCCTGGCTTTTGAAGTTCCTCAGAAGTACGAGTGGGGTTGAATGACTATCTTGTATATCTTAGTTTAGCCAATAAGGTGATGAAATTAAATGCTGTTTTAGGCTGGAATGTGATTAACTCAGGATGGTGATCCCAGCTCCTTCATGGAGAGCAGAGGCACTGATTAGTTGTTGATGAAATCAGAAATTTCTAGTCTCTGGGACTGGGGGCGTTCGGGGAATGGAGATGAAAGCAGGTCCTCGCTGCGTGATGTGGACTGCCACTGCGAGCCAGCACGGATGTGGATCCACCATGTTCCTAAGCAACCTTAGGTGTCCTGGGACCTGTCTTCATCCGTCAAGTGTTTTCTGAGCGCCTAAATGTTTCATGAGTGGTTCCAGGCCCTGGGGATATGGTTAGATGCAAAACAGACCTATTTGTGTATCTGGTTCTTGGATTTGGGGGCAAAAGCAGAATGACTAATAGGCAACTAAACTATTGTTTGGAAGAGTATCCAGTGTCAACCCTGTGTATGAATGTGTGGAAAGCGGGTGGGATGGGAGCCGGAGAGAAGCATTTGCTGAGGGCCTGTTTAGTGCCAGACTCTGGGCTTGTTAGCTGATTTATCTCCTTTTAATTCTTCCCACCTCTGGGCAAATCAGGTGGCGTTATCCTCCTTTTAAGAGCTGGAGAAAATGGACCCTCAGAAATTGAGGGACTCCCCGGGGGTCACCGGGCTGGAAGGTGCTAGAGCATGGGGTTGAGCTCCGATCTGCCTCCCAAGCCTTGGTGCTTTCCGCCAGCATCCGACCAGGCAGCAATTCTGGGGTTTGCATCACACATCCAGGGGCTCAAAGGCTTAGCTGTCCAGGAGCTTGTTTTCAGCCGCAGCAGAACCAGAAGAGCGTGGTCCTAACTGCTTGTGGACCAGGGCCGCGCAGGCTGTAGAGCCCGGAGCGCGATGTTGCGGCTCGGCGGCTGCCATGGAACCCGTGTCCCCGAGGGAGCGCTGCCGCCACTGCT
The DNA here is from genome assembly GCF_053574225.1 of Canis aureus. Classification (NCBI taxonomy): domain Eukaryota; kingdom Metazoa; phylum Chordata; class Mammalia; order Carnivora; family Canidae; genus Canis; species Canis aureus. The sequence goes on along the minus strand of NC_135632.1, from coordinate 2,727,498 downwards.
GTGTCCCCACGAAGCCCGGGGACGCGGCTGAGAGCCAGCCAGCCTAAAGACTGCTGGCCCCGGTTTTGAGGACTTTGTAGAAGCTGCGCCCCAGAGCTCGTGCTGGGAACTTGGGTGACCGGTTCCCGTTACCTTGGCCTCTCTGTTCCCGACCCCTGAGCACAGTGGCCCCAGGAAAAGCGCCCAGCACGGCCCCATGCTTTAAAGCTCGTGCCAGGTCGTCTTAGTTGCAAAAACGACTTTCTGCAGACTTGAGCGGAAGGAACTTATCCTGGCGAGTTTGTCCATCCTGAGAAGGTTTTTGTTCTGGTCAAAAGTCCTCGAATTTCCACGCATAGTTTGGTGTGAACCGAGAAAAGCAGCAACTCCTTCCCTAGCTTGGTACCGGGGATGTTGAGCATCTAGAATGGAGTTTCTTATTTTAAAAATGCATGAATCCTGCAGCTGCTCTGATATTTATTATTGATATGAAAAGGAAGCGTTTTTTTTTTTTTTTTAAATCAGTAATACGCCCGCCGCTCCCTCCGGGGATAAACCCCATAAAGGTGGCTCTGCAACAGGCTGGTCCTAACGTCCCATTAGATCTGCACCGGGCAGGGAGTCCTGTACCTTCCGCCTGTGACTGGGACCCCAGGGCCAGATGTGGAAAGCCTGCTCTGCAAAAGCTTGTGAACCACCTCCCATGTTTGGGGTGATCTTTTCATCCCAGATTCACGAAACCCCCTGCAGCCAAGCCCTGACTGCCAAGCACTCTTCCTTTCTCTTGTGTAAGTGATAAGCACCATTAATAGTCCTGTCAGTCTCGATTAATTCAGTGCACAGGATCAGGAGAGTATTTTGACTTTGGGGCAAATCAAACTATGGTGGACTAGGCGACCCTGACGTAAGGGATGAACATTTATTAAAAGAGGAAGAAAAACCCAGAGCCTGGGGCTGGTGGGGATTCTATAGAAATAAAAGCCTATAAACCATTATTTCCAACTATAGATTTTTTTTTTTTTTTAAGCTATAGGGATGATCAAGTACTTTGCGGTTTTTTTCATTTCATTGCATTTTTTTTTAATTGCATTATTTTTAATGGCTTCCAAAATCAGAGCATTTCCTGGTTACCACGTTGTTAAACAGATTATCCATTTGGTCTTTGTGTGAACAAGTGTAGGCCATTAACCCACTTAATGCGAGGAAAAATGTCTCCTTTATTCTTCTACAACGTGAACCTGTTTTGATTTAGTGCCGAAGTGGTTGGTCGTTTGTAAGAAGGTAACTAATTTCAAGGAAAATGGTAAAGAACATGGTCCTCCAAACATTATATGTTCTCATTCATGTGGGGAATATAAATAATAGTGAAAGGGAATATAAGGGAAGGGGGAAGAAATGTGTGGGAAATATCAGAAAGGGAGACAGAACGTAAAGACTGCTAACTCTGGGAAACGAACTAGGGGTGATGGAAGGGGAGGTGGGCGGGGGGTGGGGGTGAGTGGGTGACGGGCACTTGGGGTTATTCTGTATGTTGGTAAATTGAACACCAATAAAAAATTAAAAAAAAAGAACATTGTCCTCAAACGTATTTAATAGGACTTAAAAGTTGGACTTAGAGAAGGTGGGGGTGGGGGAAGGTGCTTGGAATAGATCATACGAAGGATGCGGTACAGTGTGACGATTCTGGGAGCCTGGAAAAAGCCTGTCTCTGGTTTCAGTAAGAATTTTTTTTTTTTAAAATAATACTGCTGGGCTAGCATGGGGATTATATATAAATCTTGTATCTATAACCTACCATCTAGTGTCTGAGTCTAGCTGGACTTAATGTCAGGTCGGGTAGAGGAGTTGGCCTTGGCCAACTGCAGGGAAGAGGGAAACGGGGAGGTAAGAGATTTGCTTCTGGACGTGCGTTTAGTAAACAGACGTGCTTGTGAACCGCAGCCACTTCGATGCCACACGACGTGAGTGGAGCCCATGTTAGTAGGCGCAGTGGTCCCTTCTTGCCCGCCCCCCCACCCCCCATGCCAGCACCGCCCTTTCGGCAAGCTGCCTGTAGGGAGGCCTCCCCAACAGCTTTTCTGCCCAGACGTGGCTTTTCCCTCCGGTCCTCCTGTGGTGTCAACGGGTCAAGGCCTGAAAGGCCCACCGAGTCAGCAGTCCCCATGGGAATCCGCTGCCTGCTTAGCCGTGGAGCCCTGAGACCTGGGGGGCAGGTACAGTGTCCGGCTCCCTCCTTGTTGCATAAACTGAAGCATCAGAAACCTCCTGTCCCCTAAGGTTTGGTACAATCATCCGTTGGGCCATCTGCCAGCAGGTGACACGGGAGGCAGCCGCTCACCCTGCCCTCGGGTGGGGCACAGTCCCCAGGGACGGGGATGGGAGAGAGAAGCAGGTGCTGCTCAGGAGGTGGTAGGCGGCTGGAACCCGGGGACTCACGGGAGGCCGCGCGTCTCTTGTCCCTACCATGTGCTCTGAACGTGACCTCAGCATTTGACGGTGTTCCCCCCCCCCCCCCATTGTCACAATCGCCAGTATTTCTGGAAGCTTCCAGAACGTGGTTGGCCATTATGTGGCCCCTGCTGTCCCCCTGCCCTGCCTGCCTCTTCGGGGCTCTCCCCTGTCCTACCAGAAGGCGCAGGTGTGCGAGGTGAGGGGCGGGAGGTGGTGGGCACCTCTCTCCTGGCCACGTTGCTCTGTCCGCCTGTCTGTGAAACCCAGACCAGTGGGTTCTGGGGGCCGCGGGGGGCGGTCAGGGCCACACGGAGCAGGTGCTGTGCCAGCACGGGGTTCGGGGACAGGGCGCTGGCCCGGACCCTACAGCCCCCCATCCCTGCCCTATGGGGAAGGCTCCCAGGGGCCTAGCCCCGGACCCATCCCTTCCAAGGAGACATGGGAGATTCTGTCTAATGAGGAATGAGAGGAGCGAGACCCGTTTTCTTTCTATGGCCAGAGATCAAGCAGCTGGCCTGAGGGATTCTGCGTGAATTGCTGGAAAGGCCAGGACTTCCCATCCGGAGATGTCCTCGGTGCAGGAGCAAGAGGCTGTAAGATCCCTAAGCTGCCAGGGAGGGGGGAAAGCAAGCAGGAGACCCCTGGAAGTCTGGAATCCAGGGACGTGTGGGCGGGGCCGTGGGGGACCCCAGCCCCGTGGCAGGGATCCGGGCAGTGACCCCCCTGTCCTCCTCCCCCTGCCGGCGGGTATCGGCGCGGCCGGGGCCTGGGCTCGGTGGCAGGAGGTTGCCAAGCCTGAGCCCTAGAACTAAAAAAGGGATCCAGGCGCAACAGCCCCCCAGAGTATCTGCCTCCGTAGGAGGAATCTGACGTCCAAAAATGTGACGGTTGGTGCAACAGGACAAGATTCCGTTCGACGGTCGATGCGGACCTACTGAGGACTTCTCCCGTTTCAGGCGTTGTGCTGAACACCAGCTTGTACATAGAAGATCCCAGGCTTGCGGCTTCCGTGTGAGCCCGGAGTCCAAAGAGCATTAACCAAAAGAAGCCCTAGAAGGCACCAGCGTGCTTCGCAAGTGACCGTAGAATTCCTAGCAGGTTTTGTGCTCCTGCTCGTGGAACCGGGGGCGAGGGAAGGGGGAAAAGGGGTCTTTTTTGTTTGTTTGTTTTGGTTTCTTGGTTTGTGGGTTTTTTTTTTCTTTTTTGCAACTTCTCAAAATTTGAGTATGTGTATTTTGTAATGTCAGACCTGAAGGAATACTCTAATCACGAGTTAAGCTGTCTGCTGGCAGACACTCCAGAGGTGGGCTTGTGTCCTGGGAAAGCCCTGCCTGGGAGTCTGGGGCCTATATCGGGGCACTCAAAAAATCTGAGATTAGGGACAAGCTTCATGGGGTTCTAAGATGCTCTGTGGCATCTAATCCTATCTAGGGCGGAGTGGTCCTAGATACTTGACTAAGCCACCAGGTGCCCCTTACCTTTCTAAATCTTAGACGCTCTGTGGCATTTAATCCTATCTAGGACCGAGTGGTCCTTTATTCCTTCATTTCTGAGGATTTGAGAGATCATGATCGTAATCAACGGTGGCATCAGGCCCGTCGTGGTAAAGACATGGAGCTCGACTGACTTTAGGGGACGACACACAGAAAAACCCACCTGATGCGATGAAGCCAACGTGTGGGACGGGGAGATCAAGAATAACTGTGGGAGGTAGTCCTGCAGGAAAGGAAGTCAGGGACGTGTTATCCGGATTGTAAGACTTCTCTGCTTGTGCAATCTTGTTGATCTCCTAAGATTTGCTTCGACAAAAAAGGCCGGGGTAAAATTGTGCGCACACGCTTGAGTTCGGCAGGTCTGCTGGGAGGGGCCGGCGTCCCGTCCCCGCTGCTCTTCCCCGTCTCCGTGGGGCCAGCTGCCTTCTCCCCCGAGACAGACGTGTTGGCATTTCTCTGGATTTCTGGTTTGGTATCTGGGGGTGTTTCAGCTTTCTACCCCCCGCCCCCCTGCCTTGGACACAAGTGCACCTTTCCCATCCTCCTGGTGCAGATTTATCTCCAGTTTGATTAGAATAATCACCAGCCCTTGTACTGGTAAGACTGCAAGCACCATTCGTGGCTGAGCCGGGATTACTTGTAATCGTTTTCTTTCTCTGCACGGTCTTTTGCTTTTCCTGAAATAATTACCTTTTTATTTTTTAAAGACTTATCTATTTTAGAGTGGGGTGGGGGAGAGAACCTCAAGCAGACTCCCCCTGAGGGCAGAGCCTAATGCAGGGCTTCGATCCCATGACCTTGAGATCATGACCGAAGGGAGAAATCAAGACTTGGATATTTAATTGAGCCACCCAGGCGCCCCTTACCTTTTTAAATGAAGCATTATTTCCCATGTATGTATCCTTTACTTGACCTCAAATACTTATTCAGTTGTTGAAACCTCCTCTCTAACTCTCCATTCATGTTCTTGAAGGCTCTCCTGGGTTCTTCTGAGCTGTTCCCCATGGGATGGGCGTCCGTGCCTGCAGCCGTGCGCTCACCCCTCCCCTCCTGCTTTTGTCGGACTGGTTTCTTCCATCCCATGTGTTTCCCTTCATCGACTTTTATCCCTCCTATTGTTGGGACAGATCTTCCAATAGCTTTCTGGAAAAGGGTACATGGGAAATTTACTGAGATTTCACCTGTCCAAATGGATCTTTAGCTTCCCACTTGATAATTGGGCAGTATGGATTTCAGGGTCAGAAGGGATTCGCCTTGGGATGCCTCGGTGGCTCGGTGGTTTAGCGTCTGCCTTCAGGGCGTGACCCCGGAGTCCCAGGATCGAGTCCCATGTCGGGCTCCCTGCATGGAGCCTGTTTTTTCCCTCTGCCTGTGTTTCTGCCTTTCTCTCTCTCTCATAAATAAATTAAGTCTTTAAAAAAAATTGATTTGCCTTCAGAATCTTGAAGGCATTGCCCTGTTCCCTACCTTCTAGAGTTGCTGTTGAACCATCCAGAGCTTTTTTTTTTTTAATTTTCTCTCTAGAAGGTTTTTTTTTTTTTTTTTTTTTAAAGATTTTATTTGACCAAGAACGTGGGATGAGCACAAGTAGGCAGAGCAGCAGGGAGGGACCCTGGAGTACTGGACCCAAGACCCTGGAGTCCTGACCTGATCTGAAGGCGGATGCTGAACTGACTGAGCCCCCAGGTGCCCCTCTCTGGAAGCTGTTAAGGTTTACTCCTCGGCCCCAGTAAACAGATTTCCTACTGCGTGTAGTGTGGTTTGAATCTATTTTCATCCGTTGTGCTGGGCATGTTTGGGTCCTTTCAGCCTGAGCTCTCCTGTCCTTTTCCTGGAAAGTTTCCTTAAATTATCCTACTGTTGACGTCTGTCCCTCTGTCTTACATTTTCTCTTATCTTTCTAGAAGTCCTGTAGTTGAAATGCGAGGCCTCCTGGACTGACATTCTATTGTCTTTTCTCCCATTTAGCGTCTATTTGTCCTTTTAGCTTTCTAGCAGATGCCCTCAATTTAAGTTTTTATTTTCTCCTAATCTCTCTTAATTTACAGAGCTCCTTATTTGTTCTCCAGATGTTCCTTTAAAAGAAGAAAAATCTTTTTCATTTTCTCTTATATCAAAAGCTGCTAGTGAGACTGTTCTGGTTTCTTCTTTCTACATAATTCTGTTTCTTCAACCCCGCCACTTTTAAAATTTGTCTTACCTAATGAAAGACAAATTAAGTGGTAGGCTTCTGTCTCTGCTCACATGTAAGAGTGGATGACCTAAAATCTCTTTGGAAACTTGGAGCGTGTGGATGAGGCTTTTTAACTCCAAGCAGATGATATCAAAAGTGACCTGGCTGGGATTTTTTTCGGGAGAATCCAATGTTCATGACTTTCAGGATTTTCCTCCAGACGGGTCACATTCTCCCATAAGTTTTTTCCAGTTTCTGGAGTGAAGGCCCAAGAAAGAGGGCTGGGAGGTCTAAGCATACCTTACACCTTATGTGTGACTTCATTTCTCCTCTGCTTTCTGTATTGTACCCTTGCCCTCAACCATGCGTGGTGCTGCCACTTCCAGGGGCCCCATATTTCAGCCCTTCGAGAGGTAAGGCTTCTGCTGGAACTGGGTAGGAGAAAGAACAGCTGTCTAGACCCTGAGAGTAGGGGAGGGACTTCTTAAACAGCTTGTACAATGTTCCTTATTTTCTATGGCCTTCATCCCACTCCCTAAGGTACCTGGGGCCTCCATTTGGTGAACCATTTTTTTTAGGATTCTGCAGAACAAAGATGTTTCTTGGCCTTCCCCTGTAAGCTTAAGAGACCTCTTTCTCAAAACTGGTCTATTCTCACTTTCTGAGCTCCCCAGCATCCAGCATTTTATTTTTATTTTTTTAAAGATTTTATTTTATTTACTCATGAGAGATACAGAGCGAGCAAGAGGCAGACGGAGAAGCAGGCTCCACACAGGGAGCCCAACGCGGGACTCGATCCCGGGTCTCCAGGATCAGGCCCTGGGCTGCAGTCGGTGCTAAACCGCTGCGCCACGGGGGCTGCCCCAGCATCCAGCATTTTATTGTGGCTTCCTGTCCTTCTTGCCCTACCATTCTAGATGTAGGCCTTTTCGAAGTCCTTCTGCTATAGATAGAGAAAAATTTATTGTTTTAAGCTCCCATTTTTACCTGAATATCCCCAAGTAAAGACTTGAAGGCATGGATGTGACCTGAGTTGACTTCTGTTTTAAAATAATCACTATTTGGGGCACCTGGGTGGCTCAGTTGGTTAAGCAGCCAGCTCTTAGTTTTGGTTCATGTTATGATCTTGGGGGTCATGACATTGGGCTCTGTGATCAGCACAGTCTGCTTGAGATTCTCCCTCTGAATCTCCCTCCACTCAAACGCTCTTTCTCTCTCTCTCTCTCTCTCTCTAAGATAAAAACCACAATGATCACTTATCTGCTGGGTGGAGGATGGATTGGTGAAGAGCCATGCAGGAACTCCCTGTTCTAGAAGGGACATGGGTGGGCCGGGTAGGGGAGGAGAGAGGAAGAAGGGCATGGCTCCAAGACCTATTTTGTATGTGTTAAGTACTTGCTGATGGACTGGAGGAGGGGAGTGAGGGAGAGCAGGGCAGGAGTGAGGACTGTGGGTTTTGCATGAGCAACTCTATGCATGATGGTGCTACTCACTAGAGGGAAAACGTTGGGAGAAAGACTTTCACAGTAGAGACCAATATTCTGTCATTTTCTGGCTATTCAGAGGCCTCTCGAGACCTGGGCTCCAAGGACTATTGTGCGATTGAGAAAACCGTTTTTGATACGGTTTTGTTTCCTGGCTCTGTTTTCATGAGGAGAGCTTACAGGTGTATAAATAGCAAAAGTGTAAAAAGACTGGGGACACCTGGGGGGCTCAACAGTTCAGAGTCTGCCTCTGGCTCAGGGTGTGACCCTGGTGTCCTGGGATCGAGTCCTGCATCGGGCTCCCTGCATGGACCCTGCTTCTCCCTCTGCCTGTGTCTCTGCCTCTCTGTGTCTCGTGAATGAAAAAAGGACTGTAGTGTTGGCATGTTGCCGCTTGCTACTATAAGTAAATGTTCCTGTTTACTGTTTATTCCCCATGTAATGCTGTGTTTTACAATAAGATCTGGGTTTTAATGTAAGAGCTAATCCAAGAAGTAGCAGAATGTAAAGACCTGCTTTCTGACTTTAGGAAATACCCTTATGAATCTTAAAATTCCCAAATATGCCTTTCTCATTTTCATTGTAGTTTAGTATCATTTGACTTTGGTTATTTAGGTTTTTTTTCTCTTAATAAACTTGTTAATCCAACAAATAACTAATTGTGAAGAAATTAAAGTTGCTGTATTTGATATTCAAAGCAGGTAATTAGGTAATACTGTAATCTAGGAACAGAGTTATTTCATGGACAGAGGTAGTGATGCTATAGAGACCAACACATTAAAATATTTCTCAATCACTCAAAGTTGTTTTCTTTACCAATCGGTCTTCTTACAGACCTAGAAACTCTAGAATTCAAGGTTCGGCTTGGCCAATCAATTAAGGTAATGTCTAAACATGAACATGCTGTCATTGCTTGTCTTAGAGGGCTACATAGTCATAAAGAAACGACCTGTTGAGAGCTCTAGTTTAATGTTGTCGGGAACATATATCCCATAGAAGCTGGAAAGCTTAGGACCACAATACTCATTTGTAGATCCTTTTTTTTTTTTTTTAAAGATGTGTTCCCTACCAAGGAACATTTTATTTTTAATTTTTCTTAAAATTAACAAGGTCTGTCCCTAAGGTAGAACATGAATATGTGAATATAAAGTCAGTTGCTGGAGAATTTGTTGGGGGTGGGAAGGAAAAGGAAGTACCAACTTTCCAAATATTAAATCATAGCTAATTATGTGAAGCAAAAATAAAAAAAGGAAGAAAGGAAGGAAATGATTTCTAGTTCATAGGCCAGTCATAAACGTGATGTGATAGCATGTAGAGACCTGCCAATGGTTTAACTTAGATGTTAATAGTAAACAAGAGTGTCCTGCAACTGTGAAATCCGATAGATCATTGCCTCTCAGGTCCTCTGCTCATCAAAACTATCACCCCCATCTGTGAGGTACAAATGTGGATTTGATTTACATGGCTGGTGAACATATGCAAGGAAAGCTAAAAATAGACGAAAGTATTCTGAATTCGGGCAAATGTTAATTTACCTTTCAACAAAGAAATACTGGTTACTTAGTAGTGCTTCCTCTACTCGCCTCTATCTTGATGCTTTTGTATAGGAAGGCCAACGGGTTTTTCTTTTTCTCCAAGGACAAACCCAACTTCCCAACAGGGCCTGCACTCCTCCTACACCTAGACTTAGCTAAGAGGGCAAGGACATGGCCCAGAAATCCTACAACTGATAAACAGGAGCCCACATGGGAAGAAGGCATGGAATTATTTTTCCTGTCTTTGTGAATGCACTAGGAGGCAGAAATGCAGGGCTGAGTTTTCATTTCAGAGTGAGGCTGTGATATTTTTCCTGAGTGTGTAAGAATTTTAATTGAACTATGAATTTTAAAAATCTAACCATTACCAAAGTTTTATAAACCATTTGGGGAGAATGAAGGGTGGGTGGTAAGTTATAAATGCTGGGGTACCTAAGTCACAATTCTACAAATATAACAAAACTTTTTTTTTTTTTCCCAGAAAAACCCAAAAGCTATAGGAAAAAAAATTCCATTTTTTTTTTTCCCCTCCTGCCTGGCTTTCTTACCTCTTACTTGATCTGAGAGGTCTTGTTGGTTATGACACCTTGGGGAGTCCTCCTATCTAGAGGATGGCCTATGCTCTGCAGAAGCCTGGTTCAACTCTTACATTCATTAAAACAAAACAAAACAAAAAAAAAAAGGTTTGGTGCTAAAACCTGTCAGGTGCTGTTTTAGGAACCATTTTGGGCACAGGAGTGAGCAAAACCCCTCTCTGCTCTTGTGGATTTTATGTATGTGGCAAAGAATATGGAAGATAGTGATATTAAACACATTACATGGTGGTACATGCTAAGGAGGAAAATAAAATTGTGCGCTGGAAACCCTCTCATTCAGTAAGAGAACAGCGGCTCTGGGTGCTGGCTGCCCTTCAGCTCCTGCAGAGGTCCACCCCGGAGGGCCTGCCGGTTTTGCTCCTCCGAAGCTCAGGCTCCCAAAACCCCAGGTGTGTCCCCTGCAGAAGACTTGGAGGACCCAGATTCTGAAGCTCCAGCCCAGGCGGGCTGAACTCTGTAGCCTCTGGGAGCAAAATTCAGAAAGCCCCCGGATGACTGCGAGTAGGAGTCCAGTTTGGGGACCCCAGGTCTGTGGCTGGGAACTTCCAACATGCAGGCGCCCTCCCGGCCCTTCAGAGGTGTTCCAGGCCTTGCCAGGTGGATGACAACACAGATGTGCCCTTGGACTGCACCTTTCCTGATCATACCACACCTGACCATTGGCACTCCCCTAAGATCCTCTCCATGAGAAGGACTTTCAGGTTCTCTTCCCTCCAGTCCCTCCACTCTCCTTCCCTCCTCTACCCTCCCCTGCCACCAGGGCCTAGTGCCTCCTGGGCCACTCCTGAGCTCTGTCGCTGCCGCCTCTGGTCGTTGCTCAGAACTGCCTGGAGATAGAGATGCTCTTACTCTGCAGAATTGCATTTCTACTCCGGGAGCTTAGATTCCAGCCCTCCTCGTGCGGCTCGTACGACTTCTGAGTCTCTTCCAACACCCTCCGTTTACTAAACCTGCCAAACTGCTCACCGGCTCCCTGACTGGGCCAAAGGCTGAAGCAGGACCTGGTAAAAGGTTGTGTTAAAAGGACAGGTTTATGGCACTGGCATCCTTGTTCTCCAGTGTAGGTGACGAGCTGGGGCAGAAAGGGGGCTGAGCTGTCGGTGAGGCCTGTAGGGAGACAGCCCTTCGCCGTCTAGAAGGTGCTGTCCAAACAGGAAACCTAGACAGGAGTGGCTTGAACAGGTTATTGGTTTTAAGCCCTTCCGTGAACTAGCCACTTTCTTTGAATGACTTCTAAATAACTTATTTTCATAGATGATAGCAAGGCAAACTTCAGTCCAATGCATCTGGAATTAGCTCAGGTTTTGAATTTCAGAAGTCCAAGTGATATTTTCCTAAATGGATAAAAATGGTCGTTTTCCTCTCTGAATTTTTTATTGCCCTTAAAACAACTTTTCTGAGGATTGCTTTATTAGCTAAGTAATTAATGTTAATTGTAAAATAACTTGAAGTCTCCAGAAACGTAAAGGAGAGAATAAAATGTGCCTATATTTTTACCATGCAGGAAGTGACAATGTTTTAGAGAACAGCCTTCCATTTATTTTTGAGAGCGCGAGAGAGAAAAGGAGCATGAAGGTACACGTGGGGTCGGGGAGGGGCAGTGGGAGAGAGAATCTCAAGCGGGTTCCACGTCCAGCCTAGAGCCTGACATGCGGCTCCATCTCCCAACCCTGACCTTGTGCCTTGAGCTGAAGCCAAGGTCCAGCACTTAACACTGAGCCACCGGGTGCCCCTAATAGTCTTCCATTTAATAAACACACACTAGATACACATGTCCTATATATTATATATCATATAAATACTACATATGTTTTGTAACTTGTAGAAACCATGATTTTGGAGCCTAAGGTCTCTGATCAGGTGTCCCCTCCTCAGAGGGCCCTTCCCTGGCTACTCCAACTAAAGCCGCATCCGTTCTCCCGTCCTTTCCTGACCCATTACCTCCTCTGTCTCCAGAGTTAGTTTACTCATTTCCTGCCCGTCTCCTCTCCAGGGTGAGGCTGTCTGAGCCAGGACTTTCTCTGTCCTGGTCCACTGTATTCCCGTCTCCTAGAACCATGCCTGACCCAGAGTAGGGGGTTAAGGATATTCATAGAACAAATCAGGAGATGGCTGACAGGGGACAAGTGAATGAGCCTGTTAGCCTGGCGGGGGCACAGCCGCAAAGGCAGGAGCTGTGGCTCCTGTTCAGGCAAATAGTCGTGGAGTGTGGGAGGCGGTTCCGAGGACCATCCATCCCTCCTCCTGGCCCACAGGGACCTGACGGGCATTGCTTGGCCCGTAACCAATGACCAGTAGCAGAAAGTGGAAAAAGTGTTAAGTCTCAATCCTGATTGAAGTTTGGTGGGATTCAAACAATTGTACAGTTACCTTAGATTCATCACCTTTTAGTTTCAATATCTCATTTTTGGTTACAGTTTTGCCTCTTTCAGACTGTCTAGACTGAAAACTTGTGGTCAGTCATCAATTTCCAGTAGTTGACTCTAGAAAAATATGGGGAACTTTTCCAAATGGCATTGCCTTCTGTGTGTCATTGATGCGGCTCACTGGCACATTCTGGCCTGTGATAAAAAGTGATGAGAAATGAACAATATGTTGAGATATGAAATTCTGCATGAATGCTCAGACTATAAACTAGCTGACAATGAGGTTACTGTGAAAAATGTCTACAAAAATACTTTGCTTTCCTGTCACATAAGACCTTGACTTGATGCAAGCAGAAAACAAAAGATTCCTTAAGTTTTAACCCTTTCAGGGTGGAAAGGGGGAGAGAGCATTTCATTATTCCCATTTCAGAGACAAAATCCTTGAAAAACAAGTATTTTGAGCAAATATTGTTGTGGGAACTATAATGGACTTGGTTTGAGTGACCATTCAGTTCTCTCCAGACGTCAAAGGCACATGTCCTACTGCCATGGGAGGTACATGAATTTATACGTAAAAGGAGCCATTCTACTTTCCCGGGTATTTTGTAGTCATTGGAGAAATACTTTATTGTCTTTTAAGTTTAATGTGAAGATCAAAAGATAATTTAAAGATAAAAGAAATTTTAAGGCAGTAGTTTGTACTTCCAAATGAACATTAAGGAAATCCATTTTTGGGCAGCCCCGGTGGCTCAGCAGTTGAGCACCTGCCTTGGGCCCAGGGCATGATCCTGGAGACCTGGGATCGAGTCCCACATCGGGCTCCCTGCCTGGAGCCCGCTTCTCCGTCTGCCTGTGTCTCTGCTCTCTCTTTCTCCTGAATAAATAAAATCTTTAAAAAAAAAATCCATTTTGTTGCTACTGAGAGCTGCTTGGCGCTCAGCTGGGAGAGTCAGTGCCAGGTGAAACTGCCCAGGAGTTAACCTTGTCCGCACCTCTTCCCTTCCAAGCTGATTGCCTTCTTGCCACCACTCACCTGCAGGGGTCACCACCTCTCTAAACACAGGTCTGTCCCTGGCTCTGGGTCAGGGCCTCTAGAATGCTCTTCCATGGAGAGGCCACATCCTCAGGATCTTGTCTGAGTCCTTTGTACTTGCTCTCATTCACAGTCCACTGTCTTTTTCATGGCATTTATCATAATCGGCAAGTGAGTTGTTTTTTTTTTTTTCCATTATCTGTTCCCTCCATAAGATGTAGGTTTTTCTTTCCTTTTTTTTTTTTTTTTAAGATTTTATTTATTCATGAGAGGCAGAGGGAGAAGCAGGCTCCCTGTGGGGAGTCCAATATGGGACTCAATCCAGGGACCCTGGGATCACGACCTGAGCCAGGGCAGACGCTCAACCACTGAGCCAGCCAGGCATTCCAAGATGTAGGTTTCATAAAAGCAAACACTGGCTTGCTCATCTTTCATGTTCTCTGTGCTCCAAACCAATGAGGAAGCAAGTCTGTCCCCCTCTTACCGGGTGTTTGTGCAGAAAGGGAGTAAAAGTGCCTTTGAAGGCATGGAAGAAAACAAAGCTTCGTGAGCTATAGATGGTTTTTCCTGCAGCTATTGGGGTCCTAAAAAGTATCACGAGGGAAACAAGAGCGAATGAGAAACAAACATATACTAAGGATTTTGTTTATGACTTAAGTGAGTAATAGCAGGCATATTTCATGGTCTTAAAAATAGTTCCTACAACAGATGTATTTTATGACTTCATGGGTCTCCAAAATCTATTTTCCTAGCTCTGGATTTAACACAAGCCTTGAGGTTAAGGGGTTCTAGTTCAACTGAGGAAAGGCCGTTTCTGTCGTCAAACATCTTGGCATATCTCAGAAAGACAATGTCCTTTATCTTTGTCCTTTTTATGTTTCCTTATTTCTCCTTTTCTCCTTCCTTAATTCCTTCTATGAATTAAGTTCTATCAAACCGTACATGCAGGGGCACCTGGGTGGCTTGGTGGGTTAAGTGTCTGCCTTCAGCTCAGTCATGATCTCAGGGTCCTGGAATTGAGCCCCACGTTGAGCTCCCTGTTCAGTGGGGAGTCTGCCTCTCTCTCCCCCTGCTTGCTCTGTCAAATAAATAAAAATCTAAATGAATAAAAATAGTAATACTATTTAAAAATAATAGTACAATTGGGTGCCTAGGTGGCTCAGTTGGATAAACATCCAACTCTTGATTTTTGGCTCAAGTCATGACCTTGGGTTGTGGATGGTGTCCCACGTAGGGATCCATGTTCATCCTGGAGACTGCTTCTCTCCTCTCTCCGTCCCTCCCCTTCTTGTGCTCTCTAAAGTAAATAATCTTTAAAAAAAAATTAAAAAATCAAATGGTATTAAAGGATTTGTCAACATAAGACAATTTCTTGTCCCATTCCCCTAACTCCCAAGTCTCTGAAACACTTTTGACTCTTTATAAACTAGTCCTTCCTGAATTTCTAAATCTCCATTCCTTTAAATATGTAAATGTTGTTCTCCTATGATTAATCAGAGACCTAACCTATTGAATGTCTAATGTGATAGAGGACTCCGTTCCTTTTTCTCGCCATTCCCTCTGCTTCTCACCTACTCTCCTAACATAATTCTTCAATTTCTGACTAAATCTAGATCCCTTGTTAACATTATTATGCCTGTGAAAATTTTATTTTCTGAAGTTTGTACTATCGGGTTCTCCAGGGCAGACCCTGACACAAGGATTCTGGTACAAGTAGTTTGGGAGTTAAAGGGAACCCCAAGAGGGAAGTAAGTGATCAAGAAAGGAAAGGGAGTGGGACACCCGGGCGGCTCAGAGGTTGAGCATCTGCCTTCGGCTCAGGGCATGACCACGGGGTCCTAGGATCGAGTCCTGCATCGGGCTCCCCGCAGGGAGTCTGCTTCTCTTTCTGCCTGTGTCTCTGCCTCTCTCTGTGTGTGTCTCGTGAATGAATAAATCTTTTAAAAAGAGTAATAAAGGGTGTGTTGTCAAGTGCTTACCCCTATGGGTCATTGGAGCTTAATCCAGTGAGGGGCACTCTGGAAAAATGGCATAAAACACAATACTCCGTGTCCTCCCACCTGGAGGGTGAGGGAGTTTGGGGTATTTGTATACCAGATCCTATCAGTCATTTGTGGAAGGTTGCTCCCAAGGATTAATTCCTTAGCACTTCTAGGCCTGCTGTGTGAAAATGTGGCAGTTGGAAGGTGGCCAAGAACACCGACTATATAGTTCATTAGGATTAGGCTTTCATCTTCTGAGGTTTTTTTCCTGACACTAATAATTGCCTTTTAAAATTTGCTTGGTTTTCTTCATACCTATTGTCAATTCTTCCCATAGTGTCCAATGGCTTCTCAAAATTTTACACAATTAATTACATCAGGGAATTAGCTCCAATTTTTTTTCTTAGAGACCTCCCTGGAGGCTTCTTATCCCCTGTGGACTGCACATTCTCAAGAACTTTTACGCAGATGACATCCTGGGACTGACCACCTGTGCTTGTGCTAGGAATATGCTGTACCTCTGAGCTGGTCCCTTGCTTCCCGGTCTAGGTGTATTTCTTCTTCTTGGCTTATTTCTTGGTGGAGCGTGTTGTTCAGCACATGGTCGGGTTAGAAGGCCATTTGGGGGAGAGCGTCTATCTCCTGAGCCATGTGCTCCCATCGGGCTAGTTGCCTCCCTGGCCTCAGCATTGCTGTCATTGTAGCCTCTACCTTCCTACTGTCAGGGACGGTTCCCTCAACAAGATCTGTGTTGAATCGCTTTTTTTTTTTTTTTTTGTATTCTATGTTTTTATATTTTTGTGGACTATTCCCTTGGGTTTATTCTTTCCAATGTCTCAGAAAAGATGCCTGGGAGGTGAATGTTCGAAACTTTGCATGTCTCAAAGTAATTTACCTTCAAGGTTTGGAAAGTAAATTATCTTACTTCTCTGTAGTCTTCTACCTTCCAATGTTGCCATGAAAAAGTATAAATTCTGATACATAAAGCCTTGTATTTGGCCTGTTGTTCATTCTAAACCTCTAAAAGCTTATAGAATCCCTTTGTTAGCTCCTTTATTCTGAAATTTTATGATGAAGTCACCTGGTGCGGGCTGATTTGTATCCATTGTGCTATGTGCTCTGTGGGCCAGGTCCCTTTAATCTGGAAATTCATGTCCTCAGTTCTGGGAAAGGTTCTTAAATTTGTTGACTTTTTTTTTTCCCTCACCTCTATATTTTCTGTTCGTGTGTGTGCACACACTCATGTTATTCCAATGAATTTGATGAATTGGCAGCTCTGGTTCACTAATCATCTTATATTTCCTCTTATTTTTCGTCTCTTTTGATATTCTTCATTCTGAAAAACTTCCTCAACTTTAATCATTTCATTAGTTTTTTTTTTCATTTCAGATAGCTTTTTTTTTTTTAATTTCAGAGAGTTCTTCGTTGTCTGAATGTTCACTTTTTAAAGCATCCTGTTAATAGTATTTCATGGATGCAATACTTTTTTTTTAAAGATTTTATTTATTCATTCATGAGAGAGAGAGAGGCAGAGACCTAGGCAGAGGGAGAAGCAGGCTCCATGAAGGGAGCCCGATGTGGGACTCGATTCGGGGACTCCAGGATCTTGACCTGAACCAAAGGCAGACGCTCAACTGCTGAGCCACCCAGGCGTCCCATCTTTTTTTTTTTTTTTTTTTTTGCATGTGATACTGATTTAGTTTATGAGCACTGCATTATTGAAGGACTCCAGGTGAAATCATGGCTTAGAAGAACTGATGGAAATTCTGCAACAGGCTGATCACAGGAAGTTAGGACTCCATTAATTTTTTTTCTTTCTTAACCTTGTTTAATACAACTGTAAACTCAAGTTGGAAGGAGCTCTTTCCAACTTAGGTATAGATGCATAAAAAGCATCCCAAAATTTAGAACCTTAAAACAGCAACCACTCCTTGTTGCTATTGAGTCTGTAGCTGACTAGGAGAAAAATTATTGATCTTGACCAGGTCAGGCTTATCTTGGCTACACTCAGACCTGCATCTGTGGTCAGCTGGCAGACTGGCTGGGCTGGCTGGCTTGGGATGACTCTCTTTAGCATGGCTGCTTGTCCCGCAGAAAAGCTTAAGCTTAGGCTTGCTCAAGTGGTTGCTGGAGCCTAACCTAGCATTGAAAGTGTGCAAAGCCTCATGGGGCCTAGGATTGGAACTGACCTCTGTTGCATTCTATTGGCCAAAGTAATGCCCCAAGCCAATCAGTATCCAGAGCTGATCTCAATGGCTAAGAGAAAAATACCAATGTAATAACCCAATTGGTGTCTTCCTGTGTTATTTTCTGCACCCGGTGGGCAGGAGTTTTCCCCTAAACTCCTGGCAAACTCTCCCTCGAACTGGGACTTGGAGAACAAGCTGCTGGGGAAGAACCACTTGGGCTCATTTGCATCTCCAGGAACTGTATTGCTATTGTCTGTTTATCACTCTCTGTGCTGTGAGGATAGGGACTTTTTTCTCGATTTCCTACCTCTAGTTCCCAGCATAGTACTTGGCCCAACAAATAATTTCTGATTAAATGAGGTCATGGCCATTTCTCAGTTCTGATCCCCGCCCCCCCACATTGTTGTCATGCTATTTTTCCAAGGAGACCTTTTTCTCCCTCCTAATTTCTCTCCTTTGAATGCCTTAGCACAAATTGTGCTATTTGTCAAGTTGTAATCGATAGAACAATGGTACCCTATCTCTCTGTTTTGCAGTTAGTTTTAAGTGTTTGTCAACTTTACTGATTGCAATGTAGCTTTTCTGCTTTGGTCTTTGTTTGGGGTGACTCTGTTCTACATCCTTTTCACGATACAGTTGTAACTGCCCAGATTCTTAGGATTTGCAAGCACAGAAATGTTAATGGTCAGATGTTCAGAATCCTTGGCTTTTGGAAGTACTTTAACTGGTGATCGTGGTGCCAGGGGGAGTTGTTACATAGTTCTGGGGGCCTATAATGACAGTTCCCTTCTGTAACAAACACCTCGGTTTCACACCATTTGCCTCTTACTGCATGTTATTGCTTAAGGGTAGAAGTGCTGTAGAAGAGCCTGTAGTTAAGACTCCCTGTGGTTGAGAAGGATCAAAGATAATAGGTAGTCCCATATAACTTTACTTTATAGAAGTGACAATGGAGGCCCACAGAGGTAAAGTGACATACTCAAATTTACATAATGACGACTTCAGGGTTTTAGGAACAGGATTTGTACAGTTGGAATAATTCAGAAATGTTCCAGAGAAACAAGCTGCCCGGCCAGTTGGCTCCTTCTCTCTGGTAAGCCAGGTGAAGTCCCATGTGCTAACAGTCCTCCCTTAACAGAGATCCCGTCTTTGAAAATGCATCCTTTGTATCCTGGGGGCTGTAGCACCTTTTGGCTGGACCGGAAGTTTGTATGCGTACCTGAGCAACCTAGCTGTGGATCAGGCATCTAGTTAAATGCAGATTACTGGGCGCTTTCCCAGGCCTCCTGAGTTCCTGGCGCTTGTGGGCAGAACTCCGTATTTTTAGCAAGTGCCCAGGTGATTCTGATGTGCTCTGGAGTCTGAGAATAAGTGAATATAATGTCAGCCAATGATAAATGCTATGGAGAAAAATAGTGCAAGATGATGTAAGGTGCTCTTGAATGGGTAAGTTAGTGGGGATGTCGGACAGAGACCTGGGTTGTTGAGAAGTAGCTGGCTGTGCAAAGATCTATAGTAAGAGGGAATGAGGAAGAGCAAATGCAGAGGACCTGCCCCAAAATGAGCTTTGCAGGTTCAAGGAGAAAGAGGGCCTTGCTAAAAACAAAGTCCATCTTAGAATAAAACCTAAACTTCTTATTAGGCTCTATAAGACCCCATCTGATCAGGTCCCTGTCCATTGGCAAGAACTAGTCTCATGGCCACATATGGTTGTGGGGCTGGTAAGAGTCCCTGGAGAATGTAGTCCCTGGTTCAGCAGGCATCTCTCCACACTGGCTCCACTCTATGGAATGGGGAGCACACACCTTTTGGAGGGAGCTGCTTTAGTAAGATCTCAATAGGATGAGCTGAAAATTGACTACTGGATTCAGCAAAATGCAGATCATTAATGACCTTGACAAACCCTGTCTGAGTGAAGCCAGGGGAGACTTTGATCAGGCTGGTAACTTTTAGAGGATTTTTATTAAGAGTGAATAACATTGTGACTGGAGGGATGGGGGTCTGGGAGATTTTTTTTTTTTTAATTGCAGGTTCTATAGCATCTTTGCTGTCAGGAATGATACAGTTGGGAGGGAGAAATGGACAATGTAGAAGAGAGGCAAGATCAAACACTTTGAGAAGGGAGCAGAGGAAGGAATCCAGTGCACCAGGGTGGTTGGCCCTAGAATACAACAGGGACAGTTTTCCTTTTAACAGAGAAAAAAGTAAGTTCAAAGAGCTTACAAGTGGTGGAGTCAGGATCCAAGTCAGGCCTGTCTCAAAGCCTATTTTATAAATTTGCCCAAAGCCAGCTCTTGTTCAGGAAAAAGGGATTTCATTTTCTCCTCCTTTCTTTTCCTCTTCCTTCTATTGTGTGCCATGTGGTGCTTTGCTCCCAGATCCCGTGGCTCTAGCTCCTACCATTTATTCGTTCAACATGCTTTTTGTGCACCCGTCCTGCAAAGTGCAGGCTGTGAAGATAAGGTGACTGGAAAGCTGAATACTCAAGATGCATTACTCTAATGCTTCTCTCCTAATCCCCAAAGTACTCAGGAGAGACCCCTATCTTAGTGCGGGAGCGTGGACGGGGACTCGCAGCAGACGGGAATCTGCAGTTTCCCAATCCATATCTCGTCGCACGCTTTCATGTCCTGCCTACTGGGTTATCTGAACAAGCTCCCCCCTCAGTCATTCCACGTCTGAATTCTGTTGAGTGACCCTAGATATGCCTTTGTAACACAGCCTAAACCCTCAGCTGATGAGAATCAAAATTGTTCAGGGAGCAAGGCTTATCTTATGACCAAGAAAGGGTCACAGTCCCAGGTTCTTGAATGGCTTGTGTTCCCACAGGGCACCGGTGGGGCTCTAATATTTGGCCTGGCTCCTACTATAGCTGTAATGAAATACTTGGGTGTTACTGCACACACAGAAGACCCGTAAAAGGCAAGTTGCTGCTCCAGGCTTGTTTACAAAGTCTGACTCCTTTCAGCTTAAAGGAGCAGTTTAAGATCATGTGATTGTTTTATTTTATTTCTCATCCTGTCCGCTCAGAGAGCAGAGGTACTTTCCCAAAGACCCCAGACTGGAACGGGATGCATAGCTGATGCTAGTTACTGGGGTGCACTGGTGGCTGCACCCTCTGCACGGGCTCCGCTGGGCTCCGTCCCTGCCGTGGGCCGTTGGCCATCGCCGGCATCAGCTCTGCCTCCCTCCTAGCCCTGGACGTATTGGGAGCAGTAGTTGAGGGCTATTAACCAGGTAAGGAAGGAGCCGGAGTCAACCTAGACCATAAAAGATGCCTCTCTGAAGTTCAGGTTGGCAGCTGGCTTCCAATTCCGGAGACTCTGGGGGTCACCATTCAGCAGCAACATGCCCACCCTTTTCCTCGTTGAGGGAACCTGACTTGATTGCTCTTCCTCCACAGAGCCATGTGTTTAAGGGGAGGCACAGGGGACGACTTCATTTGTCTAAGCCATAGCCTCCTCACGTAGACCGGCTGCATCAACCCCGACCTGGGAGCTTGTTAGAAATATAAATTCTTAGGGGGCGCCTGGGTGGCTCAGTCAGTTAAGGCTCTGCTTTGGGCTCAGGTCCTGATCTTGGGGTCCTGGGATTGAGCCAGTGAAGAGTCTGCTTGTCCCTCTGCCCCTCCCTCTGCTTGCACTTGCTTTCTCTCTCTTCCTTTCTCAAATCTTAAATAAGAAAAGAGAAATATAAAGTTTTAGACCCCATTCCAGACCTGCTGAATCAAATTCCAGGAAAGGACCAACAATCTGTTTCAACAAGCCCTCTGCATGAGTCTAACACCCTCTCCAGTTGCAACCACTGGTCTAGGGCCAGCCTGGAGCCTTGTGCCCTGGTCCTGTGGTTGAGGTTGGGCATGTGATGCATTCCATCCCCAAGCTGTGAGGGCCAACTGAGGCTGCTTAAAGGGGAAGAGACACAGAAACAGACAAAAGACAGCTACATCCCCCTTTTCCCTGCCTCTGAACATCCACATGTAAGACTATGATGGCTTTTGCATCTGGTAAACTCCTGAATCTTTATGTAACGAGGTGTTTATAAAGAGGTTTGACTGCCAGCTGGGTTCCTCTGAAAAGCCTAAAATAAGCAAGGAGGGCGAATGTAGTTTCTGTACGAATTTCTTTGGCCTACCGTGGCCAGGTTGGGCCCCTTCCATGGTGCGCCGGCCGCAGGGCTCCTTGGTGGCAGGTGCCTGCTCGGGTCAGGGTGGTGGGGCCGGCAGCGGGGTGCGCACCCCTGGGCCCTGGTCCCCACTGCAGCTGCTTCCTGGGCAGCAGAGGAGGCCCCGGCAAGCAGCGGGCCTCAGGGGTGCTTGGCCCGGCTCCGAGGCCACCGCGCAGCTGGAGAGCAGGGTTTGCAGAGCAGGGTTTGCAGAGCACCACCACTTCTCCAGGGCTGTTTGCAGTTCTTGCCGGGCTCAGGCGAAGCCTCTGCGAGCGCTGCACGGGCCACCCGCTGTGTGCTTTCTAGTCCCGGAGGCTCCACGGACGCTGTGGCCTTTCCTCTGGCTCGGTTTTCCTAGCTGGGCGCTAAGGCAGGTGAAGTGCTGGGTGGCCCGGGGCTTGGCGTGCTTCCCGGGCTGTCACCCTGCGTGGCCCTCGGACTTCACCTCCTGTCCACCTTCCAGTCTTCTGACCTCAAAATCCAAAGCGTCTCCCGGTTTGGCCTCTGGGGTTGGGTGATCTGGCCTATAAAGGAAGCGGGCTGGCTTTTTCCTTTTTGCTTTTTAATGCCAATCGGCCCGGTGGAGAAGGAAAGTGCGGGGAGCTACACTGGCAGAGTGCGAGGGTCCATCGGCGGCCTCCCCGTCTCTGCCCCGCCGAGCCGCCGTGTGGGTGACGCGGCCCCCCCCACCCTCCCCCTGATTTATGGAGCATCCAGCCGGTTCGTCGGAGGGCCTTTTAGCAACGCGGCCTATCTGCCCCAGTAGGACTATTTATAGGCTACTTTGTTCCAACAAACCACTTTCATTCCAGCTCCTTCGTCTGGTTGGTATTGAACTATTTCCATTATCCATGGGGGTGCTGTGAGCCAGACCTTATTTACAGTTTGAGGCCATTAATATCATTTCGGTTGCAGTGATTTAATGTGGCACATAAGGGATGGATGCACTATACAGAACTTCCCGTCAAGGAAACAAATTGGGCACAGACGAGTGGCAGTCAGGGCTGCCGTAGACCACGATGCTCCAAATAAAACCACAAAAACTACTTGTAACCCTTGTCCCAGCCGGATAGGGCGCCCGTTAGAGTTCCTGTTACCTCCCAAATAGTGAAGCACGCTGGTATCTAGGATCCTCCGTGGTTTGACCCGGTCCCTCCGCCCTGATCCCCCTGACCTTTGGTGTGGGTCCCTCCACCCCATGCAGCTATACCACCCTGCCCCCCGCCCTTTGGTCTCTACTGGCCCCACACTCTATGCATCTGTGTCTCTGTTCAAGCTTGGCCCTGGCTGGAGGTCTCTGATCGTGGGCTCCCGGGCCCTCTACCGTCAGCCTTTTTGGAAGCCCGGAGCTGCCGTGGCCTGGGCCTTCTGGGGTTCCCGGGGTCAGAGCCCATCTCTGCTGAAGGCTACTTCCCCTCAGTCACCGGAGCTGCTTTCCGCACGCATCCCCTCCTTGCCCTGCATTGCGTTAGCTGCTGGCCTATGCCCAGCTTACTAGAACATAAGCTGATTAAGGGAAGGATGGGTCCTGTGGATCTTAGACTATTGTCCCTGCTCTCAGCACCTGCACCAGTGCCCAGCATGCGGTAAACGTTCAGTAAATGTTTGTTTAAGAGATGGAGAGTTAATGTGATTTCCCTTCTGTATTAGATTCTCCCTAGAAAAAGGAGCAAAAAGCAGCCTTAGCTGGATTCTGAGCGAATAAATTTTGGTGAATTTGTCTTTAGGGTTTAGTGGCTTAACTTTAAAAATGAAAAAGCATTATATTTTCAGTACATATTGTCTTCCTCTTTTAATCTTAAATGGAAGATCCTGCTTCTGGAAACCTGACCTTTCTTTTCCATAATGTTTTTCATTTCTTACTTCTTAAGCATAATATTTATCCGCAGTTTGATTAAAATTAGGGCTTTAAAAGAATGGAAGTATTCTATTCCCATGTCTCTTAGAGAACACCCGAAGAATGATGTGGCCGGCCTTTATGACCGGTGTCACTTGAAGCAGACCACTCAAGACTGTCCTCTCCTCCAGCCTCCCTGTTCTTAACGGAGGGGGTAGTTTCTTATTTCACGATACCCTCAAGCTGGGCAAACTAGCCCAGCAGTGGGAGTGGTGGGCGCTCACTGTCTGCTTGGGCGTTGTCTCCTGCTTCTTGCCAAAAGCACATTGGATCAGCCTGTTGCAATATGATTTACTGGTAGGTTATGATGTGTTGAAAAAAATTATTGCCTGCTTGAAGGAAAATGTAGCTTAAGTACCGCCCCCCCATCCCCACCATGTGTGTTGAATTCAAGTACTCCTCCGTGCTATGTATGTTGAATAGTTTCCATTTACCCCTCCAGACCATCACTACTCTCCTCTAACATGCTTTGTACATCTAGGGGGTTGTTCTATGTTCCGGGGCCTCCAGCTTCCAGTTGGGTTTAGCCAATTAGCAGAAGATTGGAGGTGGCGCCATATGTATTCTCTAAACTCCTTCCCCATGGGCCGACCATAGGCTCCATCGAGGGTCACGGGTTTGGTCAGGGGGTCCTCACTCAGCCCACTCTAGCTCTGGGTTCTGGTAATCATTTCTTCCAGTCATCCTTCAGGCCCAGGGGTGGTCATGCACCTAGACGTTACCAGGCTTGAGGCTCTGTGGTGTTAGGGGTATACTTCCCTTAAGGAGATATTCCTGTTCTACTTTATCAATAATCTCTATCTCTCTTCAGATTACCCATGACTTTGCCATCTTTTTACCTGCTGGGAGTCAACTGAATCACCATGTTCTATCAGACAAGTCTGGGGTGTCCCGACAGGATGGGGCTGGTGGCACTGGGGGGTAAAATAATTCACCTAAGGCAAAACAAAAGAGCTAAAAGTTTATGGACTACACTGCAAGGGAGCAGTAGGTGGGACAGCAAAGGAGAGACTGCCAGGAGGTGATGGTGAGGGGCTGTAATTATAGGGTGGAGTGAGGAAGTATGGGGATATATAGAATTTTTCCTTGTTGGACAATCTTAGGTGCTGTGCCTGGTTGTAATTGGTTAGGGCCTAATGAATCTGCCAAGATGGGTCACTTGATGAGCCTGTTTGTCAGCTCGGTAGTCACTGTGGGCCCTTTTGCATCTCTCAAGTGTCTCTTATTTAGGCCTATTGCCTAAAAGGGGCCTCTCTAGATTTGTTTCTAATCACCTTCCCTTGTGAAAAACTCCTGTCTCCGTTCTTAGTGGGACAAGTACTGGGTAACAGGTGAGGGAAAGAGCAGAATGCATGAGACTCGGCTCAGCAACAACTTCCTGTATCAATCCTTATGGGAAAGATCACAACACTAACAAAAATCCAAACAAAATAACAAGGAGAATTGAAGAGAAAAAGGGATTCTACAAAACTAAAATCGGAAAGGACATTGACACTTGTTTGGGCAGGCACCTGGAGTCCCGTTCTGAGGACAGCATATCTACAATATCATTGCATAAAAAAGTTTGAAGCTCTGGTCTCTTAGGAGCCCCACCCTCATGACCTCATCTAAACCTAATCACCTCCCAAAGGCCCTCCTCCAAATACCATCACCTCAATATATGGAGTGTGAAGGGGGCACAAATATTCAGATTATAACAGTCCCTGACATGAAGATGGCCTTCCTTGGTGATCGAGTTTAAAAGCCATAGTTTACTTGGGTAGATCACAGGGATGGAGACTGATTGGTATGGTCAGGTTCCTTCTCTTGGGAAATCTGAATAGGAGGTTTACAATTAGTCCGTAGTCCTAGAAGCAATTGAAGCTACCTACTCAAGTAGCTGAGTCACTGCAACATGGTGGCTAAAATTCAAGAGTGGGGGAAGAGGAGATACCACCTGCTGAGGGAGTCCACTAGAGAAGATGGTCTCCCTAATGACCTTTAAGTATATTCTCAAGCAGGTTCTTTCCTTGAAATAACCCTAAGTGGGGGCAGCCCGGGTAGCTCAGCGGTTTAGCGCTGCCTTCACTCAGGCCTGATCCTGGAGACCCGGGATCGAGTCCCACATGAATAAAGAAATCTTAAAACAAAACCCTAAGTGTCTTTAGGCTTAACCAGCTATAAGTCCAGAAAAGTTTCTCTTTTCCAAAAAGAAGTCCCAGGATTATGATTGAACTGACTGGGGTCATATGACAGTTCTGGGTCAATTACTGTGACCTGGACAGTGAATCTCATTGACTGGGTCACAAGCCCATCAGGAGCCTAGGGAATGGGCTCTGTCCCACTTCAAGCATAGCATGCTATTATCAGAAGGCAGAAGGGTTATTGAACGTGCTAGAAGAACGAACCCAGGTCACCTAAGCAAAATTCAGTTTCTTACCACCTGAAAAGGCTCATGGAATGCAAGTACTATTCAGAGAAGCAAATACGGTTTCCTCTATCCTGTGTGGACATCCGGTTCTGTGGCCACAATTTGCATATGTCCAGTGACCGCAAGCTTGCCAGATCTCTAGGTGGGCGGTCTGGTGTGGTGCTGAGCAGCCCACACTGTCGGTGAGTCCTTTACAATCTCCCCAACCTGCCTGTTGCCACTCTCGCGGGTCCTATCTCTGTCGTGTATAACCATATTCCCAAATGGTTTCCCTCCTCCCCATGACAGCCTTTTGAATTTCAGAAGATAACAATTAAGAATGATTACAGGGAAATTAAAATCATTTCCTGAAAGGGATGCATTTTCTCACTTTCCTACACGTAACGTTAAATAACTCACTCCTACTCAATTAAAAGAAAAGCCCCAAGCCCAATCTCCTTTCTCCCCTTCCCCCACGTGAAAGCTTTTATAACCACCAACCATGTTGCTATAAATACTGTGCTGAGCCGTGAGTGAGCGAGCCCTGGGCCTGCATAACGATGTTCGGACCAGCAAGCCCCCTTCTGGATTGTGGAAGGACTCTGCTGCCAATTTGTTTTGTTTAATGATATCTCCCTTTGAAATGCCACTTAAAGAGTTACAAACGGTTAATTGATCTGTAAGTGAACATAGAAACACCTGAGGTATAAAACCAAAGAACACTCCTGGGACCTAGTGACTCGCTGTGCTTGTTGCAGGATCCAATTCTTTTGGCGCCCTGGCAAGGCCTCCTGTAGCTGCAGGTTTCAGCTGAGGCTCAAAGTGAGAAGATTCCAGGGACAAGAAGATAGTGCCCCAGCCATTATCTCTGGGCACCTTGTCCATCTGCTCAGGCCCTCGCAATACCTGAGCTACGTGAGAGGCAGAGACTTCCTTTTATGACTAAAAAAAAAAAAAAAACAACAAAAAACAACAACAACAACAAAAAAAACAAAGAGGGAGAAGGATCCCTGCAGGGAGCCTGATGCAGGACTCATCCCAGGACCCCGTGATCATGCCCTGAGCAGAAGGCAGACGCTCCACCGCTGAGCCCTCCAGGTGTCTTGAGACTTCCTAACATTTTATACCCAGAAGGACTAGCTACTAGGGGACAAAGGATGTTCTTTCCAGCAGGTCACCCTAGGAAGCCTGAGGTCAAAGGTCACAGTAGGAGTCCTTCAGCCCACTGGGAGCCTTCTACATCTTGCACATATCCATCGAGGATCAGAAAAATTTTATTGACTGCTCTCATCTGGCTTTAAAGTCCTTAGTCCCACTAAAGGTGGGAGAAAGCCTGTCCCTGCTGTTTTAAGGTAACTCCATTTCCCAAAGAAGAGTTTAGATAAATATTATTTCAAAATTGTAATTCCTCATCAGAGGAGTCTTCTTGCCACTCACCAGGTTCTCGTTACTCTCCTGAGTTGTCCCTCGTTCAACTGTTGTGTCTTAAAGCTGTCCCACCTGGGCTTTGGGGACTTACCAGTATCCCTGACTGCAAACTTTGCACTGCCTCAGTATCCAGTCTGTGCCCTATGACCTCCCATGTGCTGTGGAGACCTTGATGATCCTTGGCTGCTTTGTCACCTTATTCCACAACGTGGGTGACTCCATGAGGCTGCCTTTGGCACCACCCCTGGCCCATTGCTGCTCTGCCATCATCCCTGCACGCAGCCCAGATCCAGTGTGTGCCCAGTGTGAACTTCTTTGGGATGCCCTTGGACTCTCTCCACAACTCAGTTAGAGATTCTGGTATGTCAGCCCTGTGATGGATGAGGCCAACTCTTCTAGAGAACTCCACAGCCACTAAACTCCTTGTTCTTTCTGATCCTGTTTTGCTGTAAGTCTCAGAATTCCCAGACCTCTGATCTCTGTCTGCTATAACTTATAATAAATTCTACATTCTGACCTCTCATCTTTTGATTGGAAAGGGAACTCGGTGATTAAAAATAACAACTCTCTCAGAAAAGTCGTGATTTTGTTTTAAACCACTGGTGTTGTACTTATTTTACATCGTGGCATGGCACTTGGGGGTTTTTTTCTTAACAGATTTGTCAGGTATAATTTATATACCATAATATTCACCCAAAGTAAATACATAATTCAATGATCTTAGTAAATTTCTAGAATTGTACAATAATAACTCAAATTCAGTTTTAGAACATTCCTATAACATCAAAAAAACTTCCTTGTGCCTATTTGTAGTTAGTTCCTGTCCTCACGCCCAGATGCAGGTAACCTCTGGTCTGTTTTATCTCTAGAAATGTGCCTTTGTAGACCTGTCCTAAGCATAAAATTGTGTAAATATACAGCCTTTTTGTCTAGCTTCTTGGTGTAATGTTTTCGAGGATGAGTCATGTTCATGTATCAGTAGTTCATTCTTTTAATTACTGAATAGAAGTGTATAAATTAACACTGTTTATCCACTTGACATTTGGACATTTGGGTAAGTGTCCGGGTTTGATTGTTATGAATAATGTGGTTATGAACGTTCATGTACATGACTTTCGTAGGCATACGTTTTCATACCTAAAAGTGGAATTCCTTGGTCATATGGTAAATTTGTGCTTAACTTTTTAAGAAACTATCAAATCATTTTCCATAGTGGAAAATTTACATTATCACCAGCAACATATGAGGGTTTCAGTTCCAGTTTCTCCACATATCACCAACTCTTGGTTAAACATTTAAAAGATATGCACACATTTTAAACACACGTTTAAAAATGCTAAGGACCTCATTGCAATGTGTTGTGTATTTCCTTAATGACTAGTGAGGTTGAACTCTTTATGTGCTTGTTACCCTTTCACATATCTAT
Source organism: Canis aureus (assembly GCF_053574225.1). Classification (NCBI taxonomy): domain Eukaryota; kingdom Metazoa; phylum Chordata; class Mammalia; order Carnivora; family Canidae; genus Canis; species Canis aureus. Next base: position 2,698,910 of record NC_135632.1, on the reverse strand, counting down.
CATAATTCATTAGTCAAATATTAAAATCTTTATTTTTTAGTTTAGTCTTTATATATTCTGGATACAATTTCTTTACCATGTAGGTCATTTGCAGAATTTTTAAACTAGTCTGTCTTGTAATGATCTGTTATTAACTGAAATGGCTTTTTTTTTTTTTTTTTTTTTTTTTTTTTAAGGAAGTCCAACTTACTGTTTTTCTTCTATGGATTGTACTTTTGGTATCCTATCTTTTCCAAACCCAAGTTCACAAAAGTTTCTCCTATGTTTTCTTGACGGCTTAGTCTTAACTCTTAAATTTAAGTCTATGATCAATTTTCAGTTGTGTGTGTGTGTGCGCACACAGGATATAAGGGTGTAGTCTGTTTTCTGCATGAGGATAGCCAATTGTAATAGCGACTTTTTTTGTTTTGAAAACCCTTATTTCCCAATTGAAGTGTCATTGAAAACCAACTGAAGACAAATCTAAGGACTTATTTCTGAAGTCTCAGTTCTCATCCATTAATCTATATGCCTATCCTTTGCCAATACCACACTCTCTTGGTTGATCTAGCTTTGTGTAATAAGTTTTGAAATCCTATAGTGTAAGTCTTATAATATAGCTGTTCTTCAAAATTATTTTGGCTATTTGTTTATTGCATTTCCATATAAATTTTAGCATCAGCTTGTCAAGTTTTATAAAATTCTGAATTTTGATAGGGAACACATTGAATTTCTAAATCAATTTGGAGAGAATTGCCATCTCAACAATATTAACATTCCAATCAGTAACCATTAATGTTATTTAGAACTTCTTTAATTTCCTAGTAATACTCTGTAATATTTAACTTATAAGATGCACATTTCTTCAACTTATTTCTAAGTATTTTATTATTTTGTAAGTTTTACTAATTTTAGACTTTTCATTGCTAGTATAAAAATACAGTTGATTTTTGTATATTGATCTTCTATTCTGTGACCATGCTAAATTTACTAGTTCGAATCAGCTTTTGATTACTTTCTTTTCTGTTAAATATTTTTACTCCTTTTGTTGATTTGAGAAACTACTTTCTTTTCTCTGATGATTATAATATATACTTACCACAATCTACTTCAAAATAAAATGAATTTAATTCTGTTAAAACATAGAAATCTTGCTCCAGTATAGTTCCATGTTCCATTCATTCCCCCATCCTTTGTACTACTGTATACTTATATACACATATATGTACATATATCTAAGACTATATACTATTTGCTAGTACTATATGAACTACTATGTACACAAATACATTTTTTATAATCTCAACATAGTGTTAAAACTGACTTATACAGTACTAATATCTTTTAATATTAAACCAAAGTACTTTTCATTTCTCATAAATCTTCATTTGTAATAAGTTAAATTTTTGATTTATGGGTAATAAAAAATGCTTTAGTTTAATACTTTTTAGGATTACCTTCATTTTAGGGACTGGTCCACTTTGACCTCAGTGACCATTCTGTTGAATTGATCCCTTGACTACTGCCTTCAATAATCTGGATTCCAAGCTGCTTTTTATAATGAGAAGTACTTAGTCTTTTTAGATTTAATATCCTTCCCTGCTCCTCAACATCATAAGGCCCATGACTCGAATCTTCTATTCTCCTACTGAGTCTGGAACTCGACTCGAGCTGCTCTAGTCCTGCTCCACATGATCCTGTGACTACCAGATTCTAACACCTACCTCTCCTGACATGATAGTTCAAGCTTTTACTAAAAAGAAAGGCATCCATTAAAATAACTTGAGGGTACTCTTGATCAGGAAAATGGTAAAAATAATAAAGCATTGATAAAACCATAACTGGTTGCCATTGCCTCCATAGCTTGCATGCCTCATAGCTTCTGTTATACTGTGTCTTTGCTATTTCTACCTCCCAAGTAGTCCATGTACCATTCTCTCTCCTCCCTGGGCTAATGCTTCTTCCAGAGAAGCCCTGGTTTAGTGGATGGATCCGTTCTTATGCAGTGTGGTTACTTATGATACCTTTATGTGGATTCTTTCATGCGCGATCTCTGTACCTAATCTAGTACTGTTGACTCTGGGCAAAGAGCTACTGTAGGGCATGGGAAGGGCCACCTGCTTGTATTTGACCTATGAAGATTCTTCTCCTTTCTCTTTGTTTTCACCCTGTTAAGGAAACCACTCTCAAATGGGAGCTCTCAAACCTGTACTAGAGTGAGTTTTCATCTCCATATAGTCATGGGTGGTTTTGTTGTATCTTGAGTTTTACTCTCTTGTCAGGACAGAAAGCAAGTGTAGTCCTGCTGCCCTTCTCTCCATCTTTTCTCCACTCCCTCCCATTTAACAAATGCTTTCCTCAAACTGACACTGGTCAGTTGAATGGTAGTCCCCCAAAATACGTTCATATCTCAATCCCTGAAACCTGTGAATGGGACCTTATTTAGAAAAAGTATCTTTGCACATGTAATAAAGTTAAAGATTGTGAGATGAAATCAACTTAAGTAGGTCTGAAGTCCAGTGACAAGTGTCCTTATAAGAGACCTGAGAAGACCGATACACGGAGAAGGCCATTTGAAGGTGGAATAAGAATTTGGGGAGCTGAAGTCACGAGGAATGCTGATGAGCCACCAGAAGCTGAAAGGGGCAAGGACCAATTTGTCCCCTAGAGCCTTTGTAGGGAGCATAGCCCTACTCACACCTTGATTTCAGACTTCTGGCCTCCAGAATTGTGAGAATACATTTCTGTTGTTTTAAGTCACTTAGTTTGTGATAATTGGTGACCATTGCCCTAGGAAACCAAGACCCTGCTCTTTTCCCAAAAATGACCAACCACCTCCTGTGGAATTCAGTTAGATTATGCTCAAGCCTTGTGTGTCTCTTCAAATCCTTCCCTACATTTGATTTTGACTAAAATTCTTTTTTCTCAGTCCCCTCCTCATTCCTATTCCTTTGCCAACATTTCCTAACATCTATACAGAAATACCATATTGCATTATTCCTTCCTTCTCTCATTTCATCACCATAGAACTATTTCAAAAACAAGTGGATGGAGCAAAGAAAGGGTAAATGCAGAATACTGGGGAAAAACTACAATTAGAGCTCAGAAATTTCAGCATAGTGATTGGACTACTTTATAGCATATTTCCCCTCAATTCTGGCATTATCCCAGAGCTTGGTATAAATTCATTTATTCAGCCAATGGAAATTAATAAAGCACCTGTCTGCACGGCTGTCTGAGAGATTGAGACGTGCCCTTTTCCCCTAAGGGGCTCAGCTCCCATTAATTTGATTATCTATGAACCAACATAGGTTCCCTTCCCTTTAGTAGAGGCCAACTGCGGGGGAGGGTCAACCAGGCTTGGCTTGGTATAATTCAGTCACTATTATCAAAAATTCCTTTAATGTCTAATAACTATGGTCTTAAGGGATCAAACCACTTCTTGCCTGCTTCCCCAGCAGGAATCCATATAAAATCTATAGCAAAACAGTGATTTGATTTGATAAATTATTTTCCACATCAGTTAGCATAGCTTAATGGTCACATCCTGGATAATCTATTCCTGGATACTTGTTTGTTAAATGGCACTAAACGGATTCAGTTTGTTTTATCTCCCACTACTGGGTGCTGTGAAATAAAGTCTTGGTCTTCTGCCCATAAGTATACCTATAGGCCCCTGATTGCTTCAAGCATCATTTCTTTTTCTCTGAATATCCCTTTTCTTTTTGCTCCCTAATATGAAAGTACTGTATACCTATAGCGGGAAATCTATTAAAATTAAGGAAATAAAAATACTTCCACCATCCATAGGTGACTACTGATAATACTTGAGTATCTCAAATATATCCAGTATACCAACTATATTTGAATATATCCTTGGTTTCTTTGCAGAGGCAGATAATTTTTGCTTCTGTCAAAATAGTCTCCTGCTGTACATATTTTGTAAACTGTTTTTTTTTTTGAGAACACAGTGCACTGTGAACACTTTCCCAGTCTTTCTGTTAGAACTGGCAGTGAGAAGTACAATTCTTTTGTCAGCAAGTTTTACCTTATAGCTTGCTGATTCTAGCAGTCTCCTACTGGCCCACCCTATTGGTTTCCAGAGGGATCTTCCAAAAATACTGCTCACCCACCTGTCCCCAGACCTGAACCCTTAATGAACGTTCTATCTTCAGCCTCCCTGTGAATGCCCTGAGCAGAGAGTCTTCACCAGACTCTTATTCCAGGCTGTCCTGGAATCAACTCTAGTTGATCTATGTATATTGGTTTTTGCATCATTTCTTACATAAATCCTCTTTTTAAATCAGGTTCCATTCAGAGTGCTTTGCTCATTGTTCCCTAAGTGGTCCCTCAACATCCCCATCTTTGCTTAAAAAAAAAAAATTTTTTTTCATCTTCCCATGAGCCTCCCTCACCCACTTTCTTTCCTTGCTTGGGTTCTTTTCTCTCCTTAATGCCCAAATCTTTTCTGACATTACCATAGTCTCTTGCACTGCCTCGACCTCCAGTGATGTCTTCCTCTAGAGTCTCTATCAGCTGGATCACTCATTCTGACCTGTAAGCAGTTTAGCCATCAAGGAGTGTCTGCACACGCCCCAGGCAGGAAGGGAACCCTATGGGAAGGGGCTGAGGGCTTCATCTCTTGGCTCCCTCAGGGTAGAGAACTTACCAACTGGACAATGGAAGATGCCTATTGACCTGGTGATCAATGCGGGTGGTGACAAATAAATGACCTAAGGGTAGATGATGTATGAAAATGAAAAACAAAGGAACAAACACTGTCTTTTGACACATACTTCAAAAATTATTCAATTACATAAAATGACAGCAGCAACATTAATACAACCACAGAACTACACGTGGAAAATAAAAATGTGCAAACCAAATACTGACAGATATTAATGTTAAAAATGGATAAATAATGACAGACACTTAATGTTAAAAATTAGAAGTCTGGATTAATGTGACTTTTTCCTTCATGCTTCCATGTATCCCTCTTTCCTCTTAGATGAATTTGTGATAAGGTTGTGATAGAAAAAATTCAAAAATATGTATTTTTTACAAGAGTAATATATGTGCATTATAAAAACTTCAGACAATACAGTACTTGATAGAAGGCTCCAGCTCTCACTCTGTACTCTATCTCCCCCAGAGGAGTTTTATTTTAAATGTGATGAAAGCCTAAGGAGTCGCCTACATTAACTTTCTGTGATCTATCAAAAGGAAGGACTTAGACGGAATCTCATAGGATCTAAGGCCTGCTCTTTCACAACACCACCTCTTTGAAAATGAATAGAACAAAGAAGGGAGAGACTACATCTTTTATCAAGATGCATCAGTTATGAGGTAGAATGACAATAGCTTTTCTCACCCTACAAAGACCAACACATTTGAACTGAAACCAGGGAATTTTAGCCCATTCGTGTATTTCTAGAAAGACCCTCAGGTTGCTTCCTTTTCTCAGCCCTACCAGGCATGGGTGACTTTATGTGGAAAGCCCTTCTGGAGTCTGATTCACGTTTAGTTTTACAAGGGTGAAGATGATTTTTGTAGCTCCATCTGTAGAACACGTGGTTGAGGGACCAAGTAATTTAAATGTTTGATGAAAGTGGATTCTTTTCTCCCTTTCCTCTGGAATGAGATCGTGGATATACAAGTCTTTGACACAATGCCTGGAACACAGTAGGTGCTGAAAGAAATTTTCCCTTCCCTCCTTCCTTCCTTCTAGGATATTGTAGATTTAAATGGCCATGAAATGAGAGTTTAAAATATATATCTTAGGAATCCTTATAGTTCATCAATTCTCTGAAGCATATGTTTCCTTTAGTGAAATTGTGACTTAACTTCCTATAGCTGCTGCCTAGGTGACCGTCCTGATGTGGCTGTCAATGCCTGTAAGTATGCCTCACAACTTTCAGAGTGGGTGTCAATAAATTTGGGATTTTTTTTTTCCTGAGACCATGAGTATCTGATTTTTTTTTAATTCAGGTATAATTAATATACAGTCTTATTAGCTTCAGATGTACAAGGTAATGATTCAACAGTTCTATTCATTTCTTAGTGCTCAAGACTGGTATACTCTAATTCCCCTTTATTTCACCCGTCTTCCCTCTGACATCTGCTAGTTCTCTGTATTTTTTTTTTTTTTTTGCTAGTCTTTTTTTGTTCTTTTTTTTTTTTTTTTTTGGTTTCTTAAATTCCATATATAAGTGAAATCATGAATTTGTCCTTCTCTGACTTATTTCACTTGGTGATATATCTTCTAGGTCCATCCATGTTACAAATGGCAAGATTTCATTCTTTTTTATGGCTTGGTAATACTCTGCTGTATATGTATACTACCTTTTCTTTATCCATTCATCAGTTGATGGACATTTGGGCCACTTCCACTATTTTGGTATCATAAATAGTGCTGCGGTAAACACTGTGGTGCATGTATCTTTTCAAATTCATGTTTTTATTTTTGGGGGATAAATAGTAGAATTACTGAATCATATGGTAATTCTATTTGTAATCTTTCTGGGAAGAGTCCCCATACTGTTTTCCACAGTGGCTGCACCAATTTATATTCCAACCAATAGTGCATGAGGGTTTCATTTTCTCCACATCCTCCATTGACCTTTGTGTCTATTTTGTGTGTGTGTGTGCTAGTACCATACTGTCTTGATTATTATAGCTTTGTAGCATATCTTAAAATCTGGGATTGTAATACTATCAGCATTATTAAGATTGCTTTGGCTATTCAGAGTCCAGTGAGCATGTTTTTAAAAAATGGCCACATTACCAACGCGAAGGATGACTATGTAGAAAGATGTGGAGATTGATGACTGAGTAAACTATCCAGGAACATCAAATTTGGATTGTGAATGTGTTTGAGGAATACCTTAACCAATTTCTTTTCTATTTTCCCTTTCATGCATGTACAAGAGTGAAGTTTTGGGCACAAAAGCCCAACTAAGTCTAAAATGTCTCTTTCGATAACTTTAAGTGATTAAAAAAAAAAGCATTGTTTCATAACAATTGACCATAGTTTTTATTTAAGTGGGATGCAAAGTAATGTGTCTTATGATTAATGATATCTTAAATTGACAAACATTTCTGACCAGCTTGTTATAAGGCAACAGCAGAAATCACACTAATGGCTACTAATTGAGGAATTAATGACATTTGCAAAATAAACTGACCACGTGTCTGTTTCCCCCCAGCTTTATGTCCAGGTTCTAGGCAAGCTTATGAGAACTTACCTACCATGAAGAGGCCTGAACAAAACAATTGGAGTTGTAAATCTCCTATTTTTCCATTATTTGCTTCCCATAGCACTGTGGCAGCTTGCCTTGAACACAGAATGATAGATAAATATGGAGATCTTGCTGGTACATCTGATATGTCACAAGTTTCTAATTAAGGAAATATTTTATCAGTGGCTATGGGTATAGTTCAAGTGTTAATTGAATAGCTTAAGTGTCCTTATTTATGTTTTCTGTTTGGATATGTGGACAGTGGTGTGAGAAAATTTGTATTTTGTCCTCAGTTTCCTAGTGGGGGTTCTCTGGTGAAACTTTCGCCCAGGGAAGAATGGTCTATACCTGGAAGTTTCTTCTATTCAGCAGAGCCTTGAGTATTTCCAATTTGGCCTCTCAATTTTACTTTCCCTGTTATTCTAAAACCTGTGCCCACGCAAACGTAGGCCCATTGTTACTTTCATGGCTGGTTCAATTTGTCAGAATATAATAAATTGTTCTCCAAACCCAGATGTTAAGAATTTCTGATAAATAGCAGACTCTCATCCTAACAATTTCTCTTGTAACCACAAATAATAGGCACATAAAGGGGCTTGCCATCTGTACACTTGCATGTTTAAAATTCTTCATATAGTAGCAGATTCTTTTCTGTTTCGAATGAATCCAGTTTTGCCTGGCTGCATAATTGAATGTTTCCTGGCCTCCACTGGCTCCAGTTTCCAATGGCATAGAAATCATAAATTCTAAGTGGACTCAGCAAAAAGCATTTGTTTTGACTTGACTTGTAAGAAAGCCAGTTAATCAGAAATGTGCCAGGTTATTGGGGAAAAAAATGTTTTCTTGAGCAATGAGAATAAAGCATTATGAAATATTTTAAAAGGTTGTTGGAAGGACTACCCCAGAGCTACCAAGGGTGGATGATTTAATTGTTCTGAAAGTTTTAGACTTCTAATGTTGAAATTTCCCCCTCTTAATAAGAATAAGGCTTCTCAAAAAGGATATTCATAAAATGGCACTGGGTAAAGCCCCTCACAAGGATGTTCTTGCATGAGGAGCAGTACACACAGTGGTTGAGAACCAAGTCTGTGGAGGGGGACGACCCCGAGTAGACGCCGGCTCTGTGGCTTCCTGCCTGTGTCACCTTGGGCAAGTTATTTAACTTCTGTGTCTTGTTTCCTCATCTCTAGAATGGTGTTGAAAACCTATTACTCCCCATGGGATTATGTGCAGATTGAGTCCGTGCATGCCGAATGTTGAGAGCTCCTAGGATATAGGAAGTATGGTCTACATCTTACTGGTGGTAGTAATTGCTGGGGTCCCCTGGTAGAGCCTGTTTGAGAGATTAAGGACTTCTAACAGCCCTGCCTTTGATAAATGGAGATGGATGCTTAGCAGTTACCAAGTGCCTACTGTAGGCCCAGTACCATTGCATGTAATTCCTACATGCATCCAGAGAGGCCTATTCTTGCGCCATTTCGTGTGAGGACGCCAAGGTGCAGGGAGGTGGAGCATCCTGCTGGTGGGCGAAGGGAGGAAGAGGACGGCAGGGCTGGGGTTCACACCCCGCTCCCGCTGACCCCACGCTCTAGAGTCCTTCCATGTTAGCGGAAGACTCTATGATGAGCCCGAGAAGACAGGGGGCAAGTTCAGTAGCCTGCAGTCTGCTTCTAAGCAGCTCTGTCGCCACGACTCAATGACCCTTTGACGTTAATGCCAAAGAATTCCAAGTATCGGGTAATAAATTGAGACCAGCTGAGATCCAGGGGAAATTGCAGAGTAAGCGATTAATTTGGTTCTCCGTGATCCCGTAACCTCCACAGCTCTCTGCAAAAGCATCCTGCTGAATCTGTGGAGCCCTCTCCTATGTCAGATGAGGAGAGAACAGTGGTGCGGAGTATTAGGATGACCCTCGAGGTCACAGGCAGAGCGACAGAGCTGGGTTTGGAGCCCAGGCCTTTGTCTGCTGGTACAGGTCTCTTGCCACCACCCCATGACACGTCTAATGTTGCTGGTTACCCGAGCCGCTGTAAAGCAAGCCCTTGAAAGGGAAAATTGGCAGAATAAGGAGAGTGTTAATAAGGGAAGGGCACCTGGGTGGCTCAGTTAGTTGGGTGACTGACTCTTGATTTCAGCCCTGGGCATGATCTCAGGGTCCTGGGATCCAGCTCTGCATGGCTCTGCGCTCAGCAGGGTCTCCTCGGGATTGGGATTTGCGCTCTCCCTCTCCCTCTTCCTCTGTCCCTCCCCCTGCACACAGGCACCGGTGCTCTCTCAAATCTTCTTAAAAAAGGGGGGGGGGGAGTACTAGAAATGTCTTAAACCATCACTTGTATCAAGGATTGCCTTGTAGAGGCTTTTACAACTTTGTGGAACAGAACAAATAGGAGTTCTATTTAGAGCTCTTCTTTGCAGTACACTTATAACTTTGGCTCAGGTTGTATAGAGTAGCACAATCATATCACTGTGGTCTAATAATGGCTTTTAGGAGCATCTCCTCTAGAGCGTTCCAATATTTTCTTGACCAGTAATATAAGTATTTAAAACTTTTTTTAAAAAAAGCAATATACTTGTACTGGTTTGTGAGGGCTGCCATAACAAAATACCATAAATTGAGGGGCTGAAACCAAAGAAATTTCTATTGTCATTCTGGAGACCAGAAGTCCAAGGTCAGGGTGTGAGCAGGGTCAGTTTCTCTTGTTGGCCTGTAGAAGCTGTCTTCTCCCTGTATCTTCACAGGATCTTCCCTCCATGTGTATCAGTGTCCTAATATCCTCTTCTCACAGAAACACCAGTCACATTGGATTAGGGCCTGCCTGAATGACCTCATTTTACCTCAATTACTTCCCTAAACACTGTCCCCTATACCATCACCTGCTGAGGCACTTCGAATTAGGACTTCAACATATGAATGGGGGGGGAGGTGGACCCAATTTAATCCATAACCTCTGTATCTGCATCTATAGCTACATCTATGATTATATCATCTGTGGGTCTTATTTGAATCTGAAATAACTGTTCCAAAATCCTATTGTATGACAATAACAGGATTCCTATCTCATTTCCTACCGCAATCAGCATGTGGCCTGTTAGCACTAATTTATTAGGAATGAGCGTTCTCCCAGCCAGCCATTATCTAATTCCCAGACTCCTGAGACCTACTGCTCCATTAATGCTGGGCAGGGTGAGGACAGCTGGATAAGTCACCCAGCTGCTGGTGGCTGTCAAAGCCTACGTGGTATCGGATCTGAAGAGGCACACTGCGGGCAGCAAGAAAGAGGCTTGCGCTGCAAGCGATCCTCTGGTTTCCATTCTTTGATTCTCTTTGAGGCAGACTAAAGGCGGATGCTCCTCAATACACAAGAGGTGCCGATGTGAATGTGGGGCAATTATTGGCTCCCTTTAAGTAAGCAGGCTGTGTGAAACTAGAACGTGCAGGATTTTCTTTTTTCTTTTTAAGGAATCAAGTTTATCCAAGAATTTGGCATCTTCCCATATACCTCCCTTCCTGCCTCCTTCTCTCCTTTGCTTCCCATCTCCCTCTCAATTATTCATACAGTGAGGGCCTGCTCTATATAAGGCACTCTGCTTGGTCCTGTGGGGGATGGAAAGGTGACTCAGAGGCACTCCGCATAGCCTGTTTTGTTCTGATAACCTCCTCCCCGACCTGGTTTTGGTTATGCTTTCAGGGAAACCCGAAAGCCGTCTTGGCTAGCCGCGTGCAGATCTCCTGCACCCCCCACACCACCCCTCCCTTGGAAATCGGCAGGCCGCTTACTTACGTCAGCCCTCAGCCAGCTTCTCGAATGTCCTCCCCCACAGCCAGGGCCCAGGGAAACTCCTGACCCCTCTGGGCCTGTGGTGATCACCACGCTCTGCCTTGCCTCCCTGGCTGCTTTAGTTTCCTCTTTTTCTGAGCTGTTCCTTTGGATTCCTCCCACTTCTTCCTCTTCTCATTTTGACTCTCCTCTTGATTCACATTGATCATCTCCGATGAGCCAGCTTAGTGTGAAAACATAAAGGTTCTAATGATGTGCTTCCTCTCTGCCCACTGTTATTTATTCCAGGGAACGCAGCTATCTTCAACAACTCCCTCCTGGGAGCCAAGGGTAAAAAGAAGACATCAACTGTCCCTTTGCACAACCCTCACCCCATCCTAAGGTTATTTCTCCACCACTGAACAGTAGGTAGTATGCTCACTTTCTAAAGTAAGGAGTGGGAAGGTCACGAAGAATAAAGGACGAGCTTCCACAATGTGATTTAAACCTTATCTGCGGGTTATAAAATGTTGAGATTCATCTCTGGAGTAGAATCCAAAATAAGCACATATTCTACTTAAAATTTTCATTCCTATAACTTAATTTAGCTGGGAAGAAGTGGTCAGACCTGCTTTTTTTTTTTTTTTCCTCTCTCCTTAAAGCACACAGACACAGCCAGCACATGTGTTCTCCCCACACTTGCCAACCCATGGGAAGACCACCTCCCTCCTCTCCTGTTCATCAGGTTCACCTCCCTTTCCACCCCGGCAAAGTCCCACTTCTCTGAGGGCTGCCCAGGCTTCCGTGAGCTCCATGAGGTCCAGCCTCTAAGCCATCTTTGGGCCCCAGCATCAAGCGGAGTCTGCTATCCAATAGAGACTCAGTAGAAATGTGGGGAATGAATCAAAGAACTTTCTGTAGCCTTCTGGAATTACTCCCCTGCTTAACTCTAGCATATTTAGCGTCTGTACCACTCATCTGAACACTGATGCACCCATGACTTGTTAATTAGCCCCTTTAAGACTTTGTCCTTCCCACACAGATTGCCAATTCCTTGAGGGGGAAGGACCGTGCTTCCTCTCCCCCGTCTCTATTGCCCAGTAGAGAGGTGGTGCTCACAGATACTGTGGATTTAAACGCTGTTCCTTTTTGCTGGACAGCAATGTCTGTTGGGAACCACGCTTAGAAAACTGACTTTGGGGGATCCCTGGTTGGCTCAGCGGTTTGGCGCCTGCCTTTGGCCTGGGGTGTGATCCTGGGGTCCAGGGAGTGAGCCCCACGTCAGGCTCCCTGCACGGAGCCTGCTTCTCTTTCTGCCTCTATCATGAATAAATAAATAAAAATCTTTAAAAAACTGACTTTGCAGAAGCCACGATTCTATTAGGCGTATCTATAAAATGGGTCTACCTTCCCTGAATTTCAAATTGGTGAATTATCAGCCCACAGCTGCTTAGTTTTGTTCAGCCCCATTTATGGAGCAGCTCCTTCGCACCTGACACTGCCCCACAAGATGTGTCTGCCTCCCGTGGATTCAAAGTCAAGGAGGAGGTCTCGCTGCTCACTGGTGACCAAGGTGACCAGGGAGGGGACAGCGTTTGGGCATCGCCGGCTGGCCTGGACCTTCCGGGTGCCGGTGGGGACCTGCTGCTCACCCAGGGTGGCCCCTTCTGGCTGGTGCCAACTTTCTGTCCCCGGCCCACTCCTCGGTCGTCTAAGGTCCGGGGTGGATCTTCCAGCGAGTTAGCGGGCTGGAGTCCTGCGGGCCTGTACTGTGGCCCTGAGGACGCTTCAAGCGCCCCACTCCCGCCCCCAGGGAGCAGGTGTGCAGGGGTCACGACCTCGGCCTGGGGTGTGCAGGGACCGTGACCTGGGCGGGGCTCAGGCGGGTCTCCAGCAGGGGTCCGGGCAGCCCGGCCCGTGCTTGCTCGAGTGGTTCCCGCCCCCCATCAGGGAGCAGGTGTGCAGGGGCCACGACCTCGGCCGGGGTTATGCAGGGGCCGTGACCTCGGCGGGGCTCAGGCGGGTCTCCAGCAGGGGTCGGGGCAGCCCGGCCCGCGCATGCACTGGTGGTCCTCCCCCCACCCCATCAGGGAGCAGGTGTGCAGGGGCCACGACCTCGGCCGGGGTTATGCAGGGGCCGTGACCTGGGCGGGGCTCAGGCAGACCGGGGTCTCCAGCAGGGGTCCGGGCAGCCCGGCCCGCGCATGCACGGGTGGTTCCCCCCTACCCCCCGCCCCCGCCCCCGCCCCCGCCCCCAGGGAGCAGGTATGCAGGGGCCGCGACCTGGGCGGGGCTCAGGCGGACCGGCGTCTCCAGCAGGGGTCGGGGCAGCCCGGCCCGCGCATGCACGTGCGGTGCCCCCGCGCGTTCTGGGGCAGCAGCTCCCCCTCCCCCTCCCCCTCCCCGCCCCCCGCTCCCGCGGCGGAGCTGCAGCAGGATTCGGTGCGGGTCCGAGCGGAGTCCGGCAGCGAGCACCTGGGGGAGGGGCGGGGGGGGCGGGGAGTGGTCGCTGCCCGCGCGCTCGGCGCCCTGCGTGCAGCCCGTGCTCCCCCGCGAGGAGCTGAGCCGGGCGCGGGGGGGGGGGGGGGGGCGGGGCGCGGTCCCCGGGGACCAGCCTGCGGCGGCGGCGGGAGCGGCGGGAGCGGCGGGAGCGGCGTGCCCGCGGAGCGCCCGGCCGTGGCCCGAAGGAGCCGCGTCCTGCCGCCAGCCCGCGCGCCTGGGAGCCCCCGCCCGGAGCGAGCCCGCGCCCGGACCCGGCGCACCGGCGCTGGCGGGGCTGCGCGCACTCGGCGGCGGCGGCGCGGCTGCGGGAGGCTGCGGGCGGCTGCGGGAGGCTCGGCGCCGCGGGGATCTGGCCGCTCGGGCGGGCGGGCGGGCGGCCCCGGAGCTCGGCGAGCCCGCTCCGCGCTCCGGCTGCTGCGCCGCCAACTTCGCGCCCGGCCGCTCCCTCCCTCCCCGTCCCGGCGCCCGGCGCCCGGCGCCCAGCTCCCAGGTGAGCCCCGAGCACCGACGGTGCATCCCCCCGCCCTGTCCCAGCGCCCAGCTCCCGGGTGAGCCCCGAGCACCGACGGTGCATCCCCGCATCCCGGCGCCCAGCTCCCAGGTGAGCCCCGAGGACTGACGGTGCATCCCCCAACCCTGTCCCTGCTCCCGGCGCCCAGCTCCCAGGTGAGCCCGAGGACCGACGGTGCACCCCCTCCATCCCAGCGCCCAGCTCCCAGGTGAGCCCCGAGGACCGACGGTGCATCCCCCCACCCTGTCCCAGCTCCCAGGTGAGCCCGGAGGACCGACGGCGCATCCCCCCCTCCCCCGCCGAGGGCAGCGCGGACCCCGCGGCCGCTCCACCTCCCGTGACCGCCTGCGTCCCGGCCGGGCTGCTGCGCGGGGCCGTGCGCGCCCGGGGGAGCGATGCAAGTCTCCATAGCCTGCACAGAGCACAACCTCAAGAGCCGGAATGGGGAGGACCGACTTCTGAGCAAGCAGAGCTCCGCCGCCCCCAATGTGGTGAACGCCGCGCGGGCCAAGTTCCGCACGGTCGCGATCATCGCGCGCAGCCTGGGCACCTTCACCCCCCAGCATCACATTTCTCTCAAGGAGTCCACCGCGAAGCAGACTGGCATGAAATATAGGTACGGATGCGGGGCCCCCGCCGCCGGGGCTTCTGGGTCTAAGCAGGTGCGGTGGGGACAGTTCACGGGGTCCCCAAAAGTGGCCGACCCCCCCCATGCCCACCCCGGGGAGTGTGGGGGGGATGATTTAGGATCCTCGGGTGTCTCCAAACTAGCTGGTTAGCTGGGGGGGCCCGGGGGCTGTGCTGTGCGGAGCTGGCATCTTTAGGGACGCACCTGCCTGGCGAGCACCTGGGGCTGCCGCTGCCAGTCCGCGCGGACTAACGCAGCTGCTGCAAGCCGCTGGGACGGAGATCAGGCAGTTTTTCCAACAGCAAACGTGTTGGCCCCCTTTCGTGCCTCAGGCTCCGCTTCCTGTGATCACACTACTTGCCCACCTCGGACGGTGTTCTTATTTATCCCTCAAAGGACCAAGGCAGCAAACGCTGGGCCAGCTCTTAGGGAAGTTTTGTTGCAGGAGGAAACACCCTTGAAGGTAAAACAGGCAGAGCGTTGACCCATTTGGATCTAAACGACTGCCCGAACTAAAATGGAGAACTTCTTGTGAAATATGGAGGAAAAAAGTTAATTATTTTAACGAGCTTCCTCATGAATTTTTCAGCTCCCTCTTCCTCTGGGTGGTTTTCCATAGTTGGAAACCTTCCTGGTAATAGTTGATGCTCTCCTTAATACGGGATGACTTAAATCTGATAAGTAGAAAATTTCATTATTCAATTATGTGACTCCTGCCATCTCCTGCTCTCTGCTTTGCCCTGAGCCTTCCTGGCTGTATTCCTTAAACCTACGCCTGTGCTTTCGTCTCAAAGCATTTGTAGGTGTAGAGGAGAGAAGCTAATGATGTGTATTCCCAAGGCTTTGGTTATTCTGCTGTGCAGATACGGTTTTTGTCGATTATTTCCATTTATCCATCCCTCATCTTTGTTA
Source organism: Canis aureus (assembly GCF_053574225.1). Taxonomy (NCBI): domain Eukaryota; kingdom Metazoa; phylum Chordata; class Mammalia; order Carnivora; family Canidae; genus Canis; species Canis aureus. The sequence continues at coordinate 2,683,382 of NC_135632.1, read as the reverse complement.
GGGACCAGGTTTTGGAATGGAAGGAACTTGATGCAATTGAAATCATGCACACCTAAGACTCTGCATGTGGGATTTCGGGAATAGGCATTTAAACCAATTTCTATAACCGTTACCCTTGAAAAAGTTTCTTGGTGGGGTCACGGGAGGGCTTCTCGTTGCAAAAACACGAAGCACAGTTGTTTTGCTCTATTCTGGAGCCATTACAAAAGAAAGCCGTGTGTGTGGCGGCAGGGATGCCACTGGAAAATCAGAGCTAAAGCTCTTTGCCCCAGGACTGCAGGACGATGTGAGCAGCCTGACTCCAGGCAACTCTTGCTTCTCTCGGTCTTTCCATGGCGGCGAGTGGGCCCCACGCTGCTGGTGTGCTGGGACTGCAGTCCCCGGTGCACTGGCACTTTGTCCTGCTTGTGTGGCGCACACGCAGCCCTGCCCCACGGACACGGCGCTGCATGCGGCTGGGCTGCTGCGCGAGACCAGCGGGGCCCCTGGGAACGGCCGCTCGGATGAGGCAGGTCACAGAGGCCAGTGGAACTGCAGCCGCTGGCCTGTTAGCAGCACCATGAGCTTTCTCTTGGTGAATCAGGAGAAATAGCAACGCCTTCACCTCCTGTGGCAGAGTTGCATAGTTGCTTATGCGTCACTGTGTCTGGTTTTGTGAAGCTGTTCAGAGGGCAGGAGATTTCCATTAAGGTTTTGCTGGTCGCATTTACAGCTCGGCTGATTGGATAGTGATCCTCTCTTTAAGGAAGTTCAACGTGCAAGTACGATTCACTTGGGCATCTTCCGTTACTGGCAACTGAGTACAGCTCTTCTGACAAAAAGTTAGCCATCTGTGGCTTTTCAGTTTTCTTTGAGTCGTTTGTTGTTTATGGTGATGGGACAAGCTTCTCCCCTCGGATTCTGAACCATTTTCCCTATGATAGGCAGGTGGTTGTGGGTGTGTGCGAGTGTGACTTAACCCCTCTCTCCTTCAAATTCCACTCGGAGTACCTGCAGGAAAGAGCTGATGAGATTATGCTAAGTGTACACTAAGGCTTTCTTAAGGTTGGGGACAGAGAAAGGGAGGGAGGGACTAGCTCTACGCTCCATAAAATATGATAGAACTATTTTAATTAGCTCAATTATCCTTGTCTTTGATCTTAATGTCCCTAAAATATCATGTTATGAATTATCCTTGTCTTTGATCTTAATGTCCCTAAAATATCATGTTACAACAAATAGCAAAATTTTTTAAGGTGGCTGTGTTTACAATAACTTCACCCTTGAAAAGGATTTCCATAGGCATAGCTGAATCTGACATCTATGAACTATAGAAGATTTTTTAAAAAAAGTCTTTTTGTACATATTTTTCCCAAGGGGAGGCCCCCAGCTTTCATCAGCATTTGAAACGTGTCTACCGCCCACTCTTCTTTTTTGCCAAAAAAGCAGTGTTACGGGGTGAAGAGGTATTTTAGTCAACGGATATTTATTGAGCACCTATTCTGCACCAGGAACCCTACTTGAACTAGTTTCACAAAACCGGTGCCGAAAGCAGACTAGGTCTGGGGCTTACATTCAGGTTGGGGAAGCAGATCACAAGAAAACAGATAATCTCTATTAGGAGACATTCTTAGGAAGGCTATATTTTGGGAGGGTGATGGTCATGCCTGGCTACCTTGACTTCTCCATTTTGAGATACCATCTCTGTCTTCAGTTCCAGAATTATGGTTGTATGTTGGGGCATGAGGAATTGTCTAGATCTGCCACCTATTTGCCAATTCAGGGACTTACACTGCTACATAAAGGGTCACCTGACCATTGAGGACCTGCTGTTTATAATCCCGATAAACAAGTAGAATGTTCTCTGCTCATTTAATGACTTGTAATTTTTAAAGCCCAACTCGTACCATAGCCCGTGATTATTATCCATTAATTAGAGCTCACGAACTTGGGGTTTTAGAAAGAGTTAATGTACACTCGTGTGAAGCATCCGAATTCTGCAAGAATAAAATACTCAGTCACTGTTACCGTCACGCTACCATTTTGCAAAAATCTTGCGTAAAGTTAGCTATTGTTTCAAGGCTAAGGATGGGGAAAAAAAAAAAAGTCTGCTAGAGAAATCTGCTATTCAAATACTACTTTCAGCCCTGTTCAGAGAACAGGATTCCACCTAACGTTCATCCTGGGGACTAGGCCGTATGTCAATAACATAAGACTATTTCATTTCTTATGGTTTTTACACTTGTGCTTTGTTAATGCATGAGAGTTCCTTTATTTTACTTTCGTGTGTTTTTAATCTCAGTTTGTCACATTGTGTTTGAGTTTGATGTACACTCTGTAACCATACATGATAGAAGTAGATTGGTGCATACCTCTCATCTTAAGAAAGCCAAATCACTGAGAATAAAAGTTAAATCAGATTTGTCTTATTGTTTTTATTTGATTAGTTGGGTGTCTTTTTTAAAATAACCATTTTAGAAGGATCCTACTAGTATTTGACATGGTCCCAGAGCCTTTGTCATTCAGAATTGAGCATCTTTGTGCTGATAAGTTACTGACCCCCATTCTAAAATTGTTACTTTAGCCCTAGAACAATTTGAACATTGATGGACCCAATTTCATCTAGAAAAATCTTACCTGTAACATAAACATCCATGTCAATAAAACATTGTACTGTAATGTTGCATAAAACAGGCTTTGAAATCAAGAGAATTCATTATAAGAATCAATATTGTTGAGCAATAATCTTTAAATTTCACTTTAAAATCTTTAAATTCCCCAGTTTTTTAAGTTAATCACGTTTTCACCATTTTTGTCACTTAAATTTTTTTTTGGAATACTTATAGATTCCTAGGAATTTGCAGAAAAAAATATGGAAAATTTCTGTATACACTTAATCCAGTTTTCTCTAGTGGTAATAGCTTCCATAACTATAGCATAACATCGAAACTAGTGAATTGACATTGGTATAATCCACAGAATTTATTTGGATTTTACCAGTTACACATTATTCATATTTGTGTATGTTTACATGTCTGTGGTTTTTATCAGAGGTAGAAGTTCCCATAACTGCCACTCCAGTGAAGAGTCCCAATTGTTCTATCACCACGAGGGCCCCTTCACGCTCCCCCTTTATTACCACATCCATACACCATTCCAGCCCCTCTTCTTTGGCAACCAAAGATCCAGCTCCATAATTTTCTTGTTTCAAGAGCACTTCTGTAAATGGATTTTTTTTTTTTTTTTGGTAATCTTTGGGGATTTTTTTTGCACCCTGTATAATTCAGGTGCATCTGAATTGTTGCATGTCTCAATAGTTCATTCCTTTTTTTTTTTTTAATAGTTCATTCCTTTTTATTGCTGAGTGGTATTCCATGGTATGGATGTTTCAGTTTGTTGCTTGGTGGGTGAATGGTTTTTAAAAAATCAGGTTGTGGTCATTATTCTCAGGATGCTTTAGATAGCTTCAGATTACATCGTTATCCTCAGATTTCTTCAGTACTGCCATTCAGTAGCTCAGAGAATACAATGTGAATCACCTAACATGGCACCCGAGGTCCTTTGTGGTGTGGTTTCTATCGGTTTTTCCCGGTCGCTATCTTCATCTTTCCTCTGATGACCACATGCTTCATCAGAAATACCTACCTGAGAGAAGGACCCATCATAGTACTCTGAACCTTCTTGGTGCTTTATGCTTCTGTATCATTTTCCATTTTCGTCCTTCTGATCTAGAATTTTCCTACCTCACTTGGTCAGGCAAATTCCTATGCATCCTCCAACACCCAACTCTAGCATGACCTCAGTGAAACCTACCCCAGCTCTACTCTATATAGCATGAAATGAGTGCTTGTCAATGCCTCTACTGCAACTGGTTCTTATTTCTGTTATGGAAATTATTGATTGCATAGTGTTGCTCTTACCTATTTATGTCTGTAGCTTCCCCATTAGTCTGTGAGCAGCTTGAGTTTTGGAATTTATTCCTCTCTGTAACCCCAGAGTCTAACCTGGCACTTGGCATGTGATGGGTAGTCCATGAATGCTTAGAAAGTGCACGGCTACGCCTGTGGGACCCTATGTTAAATGCTGGCGATACAAAGTGAGAGGGTTGTCTACGGTTTGGTGTGACTAGATACCTACCCAAGAAGGCTGCATAGTGGTACGAAAAATAGTTATTGCTGTAGTTTGAGGAGACCTCCTGCAGCAGAGGCTGTAGGAGTCAGGGAGAGGTCGCATGAGGAGAGCCAGTGAAGTTCAGTATTGAGGAAGGAGAAACACCAAGCTGGGCAGAGATCGAGGAGCAGGCTGCAGCAGGGGTGGGCAGCATGTCCCAGAGAGTGTGCATGCAGTGGTGAGAAGTACTGGAACAGAGCAGAGGGTCTGTGCAGGGCAGTGTGGCGAGAGCATCCTGTAGAGGTAAGACGGGGTCAGGGTTGGGCACCTGGGTAACCCACTTAGATATCAGGTGTACATCAGCAGTGGAAGTTGCTGATTTTTGAACAGGTTGTCTGGTTAAAGTTCTATTTAAAGAGGATTAACCCGGGACCCCTGGGTGACTGAGTGGTTGAGCATCTGCCCCCTGCTCAGGACATGACCCCGGTGTCCTGGGATGGAGTCCCACATCCGGCTCCCTGCAGGGAGCCTGCTCCTCCCTCTGCCTCCCTCTCTGTGTCTCTCATGAATAAATAAGTAGAATCTTAAAAAAAAAAAAAAAGGGGGGGGGAGATTAAACGCAATTGTTCCACAAAAAAAAAAAAAAAAAAAAAAAGGTTGTAAATGTGAAGGAAGAGAATTTAATTCCATAGCCTTCCTTACTTTCCTGCAGAGAATCAAGACTCCAGAGAAGACTCCGGCCACATGCCTCTCCCATGCTATTCCTTTCACAGCCTCTTTATTAAAGCACACGTGTCCTCTACCATTCTTTACCTCCCACGAATGGTGGGCAGATTTTGAATCAAAGCAATTGAAGTGAAAGATCAATCTTGTCAGCCAATTACGTAAAAGGCACCAAGAGTGTGTGTGTGTGTGTGTGTGCGCGCGCGTGCGCACGCGTATGGGGAAAAGTAGGAGGAAATAGTGGGCTGAAGAGGGAGGAAGAGAAGAGCCAGCTCTGTGGCTGTGTTTCAAATAGAAATATTTGATTTCAGTCCAGAGAAGAGAGCAGCTTGGTTATTTAGAATGCCAGTCTTTTTTTTTTCCCCCTTTGATAAGGAATACCATTGTCGTTTGTACTGACACCCATGGGTGTGGGCTTTCCCCTCTTCCTCAAAGCAAAATGGTGAGAATGGGGAGGTGGAGAAACCTTCCTGAAAATTAGTTGCTGATTCAGTCTCCTAGAGTTAATTCCACCTCTGCAAGGCAGCAGTCAGAAGTCTGGCATCCATGGGATGGTGAGAAAATGGTAGGAGGGGAGGCAGCCTCCCGGAAGTTGTTAGGCAAACGTTGCTCCAGTTCCATGGCTCTGTGCGTGTGCGCGGCACATACAAGTGGAGAAATGTCTCTGAAGCGTTTCCAGGAGCAGCTCATCCTCCAGCTGTAATCCTCAATTGGTTTGTTATAGATGAAGTCTCTAAACCCAATCCATTCACTGCCCCTCTTTGGAAGTGCATTCATTTTCTAGAAATCCTTTCTTTAAAAAAAAGTTCTGCCGATATTTGAACTTGTAGTAATTTCCAAAATGTTCTGAGAGGAGGAAAAAATTCCCATTATATCCAAAAAGGAAATCAGATTCATAAATTCGACTTTTGAGTTTCAAATTCATTTCTTCAGATTCAAAATCTGTCATTGGTATGTTCAGAAACAGATTGGGATTTATTTAGGTCCAGTGAATCTGACCAAAATCTAGGACTCTTGGTTAGTTTTTTTTTTTTTTTTTTAAACTCAAAACATCCTTTAGGAGAAGAAAAACCCCTGCATGAGAGGAATTGAATTCACCAGCATCAGCTCCTACTTTTCTTTACAGGAATATCAAAGCCATTTTGATAGTCATTAGACAGGATAAAAAAATGATTGAGTGTTGCAAATGGATCATCGTACGTTTGAAAAATATTTTGGTCACCAGCTTTCCATGCTTTTCAGAGCTAGAAAATAAATATTGATAGAGACTGAAGAACTTATGAAAAAGTCTTAAAATTTTCCATTTCAATATTTTAAAATTTTATTCGAGACAGAGATAGCGACACAGAGAGAAAACAAGGACAAGCAGGGGCAGGCAGAGGGAGAGGGAGAAGCAGACTCCCTGCTGAGCAGGGAGCCCAACTCGGGGACTCGATCCCAGGACCCTGGGATCATGACCTGAGCCAAAGGCAGATGCTTAACTCCCTGGGCCCCCCAGCTGTCCCTTCCATTTCAATATTGAGAATATTTTTTAAAGAATTTTTAGTTCTATGTGATCTCTAGAAATAACGGAGTTAGCAGTGGATATTAGCACTGAAGAAACTTTAGATGCCATCTAGTTCAGTACTATTATTTTTATATGGAATGGCCAGTTCCTTGGTCAGAGTGACTCAAGGAGGTGATGGGAGGATCAGGACCGAACTCAGGTCCCCTGACTTCGGGATTCCTTACTTCAGCTTCTACCCTCCACCTTCTTGGTTAGGTCTCATTTTTCAACATAAGAAAGGAGCGCAGAGCATACGATGCTTCTAGAAAGGACAATTCTCTTCTATACATATGCACAGTTTGCAGTTCAAACTTTTCTCTGGAAGAAGCAGAGCCCTGCTGTGCAATGAGCGAGCCAGACCAGCTTTCTTCATCTTAGAGTTGTGAGGACCCCAGAGGAGCCCCTGTGGTGGAGGTTCTGAAGCTGGACAAAAATTAAGTTCCAGATGGAAGTGTGCTTTAGTGTCACAGTCTCTAAAGAACTGGTGTCTCAGAAAGAGATCTGTAAGGCACAGGCACAGATGATAGGACGGCGCTCCATGTCAACCCCAGATGTGAAATGCTCATTTGGATTTTCAGTACCGAGCATCCTTTACTCTCCTCCATGCTTTTAGAGATTACTTTGAAAGCCTGCTCCTGAGAGTCAGAATCAAAATACATTTAAAAAAATCCTCATTGCAGGATGATTTTCAGTTACTCAGATTGGAAACCAACACAGAAGCCCAGCAGCAATTCTTTTTCTTGGAATCGACAACTAGGGAGGACTCTGAGAGCACTCGCACAGGCCATCTGGTCCAGCCCTCATGAGAAATCTGTCCTGTTTTTCCAACTTGTGCTGTGCAGTAGCTACTTGTAAAGGCCCCTAAAGAAATATTGTGTAATCTCCTTTCATGGCAGTCACGAAAAAAAAAAATTTGGCTCTTCTTTCTAAGAATTAGAATCATTCATTAAGCTCTGAAATCTTCCAAGGAAGCAATAAAGTAAGGGTTTGGAGAACTCTTGTCTGTTGTCTGGACCCTAACCATCACGTCAGGTTGGGAAATGAAGGCAGAATGAGGAGTAAGGTAGTAAGGGTGCAGTGGTGAGGCAAAGGGAGGCCCCCAGGGGCCTGCTGGAGGATCCCGGCCTCCTGTTAACACCTTGGTGGGGGGCGGGGCGTGATTTGTCCCCATTCTGGTCTGGCACCTGCTCACCTAGCCTGGTGGTTCTGCTGCTAGATCATCCAAGAGTCCAAAAAGAAAAAAAATTCACCATGACGAAGTTCCTTCTTGTGATTTATTCGGCTTCTTTCCGGGTACCCTGGAAGCTTCTTGGCCTGTCCTCTGTTGAACAGAAAATGAGCTAGCTATAATTTCTCGTTTTGTAAGCCTCCCAGTACTAGAACATCACTAACACTTAGCCTCCTAATTTTCAGGATGGTTCCAGTTTTTTTCCTCCCAGATTTCATTTTCTGCATCCCTACAATAATTTAGGACTCTCATTCACAGCCTCTGTACAATGACTGCATCTCCTTGAAGTCATCTAGTGCTGGATGCAGTTCCAAGTAAAGGCCTAGATTTTTCAAGACCAAGAATATCAAGGTCACCTAATGACAGAAACCTGGTCTATCTCCTTGTTCGCATTTCATGGCTGGGCTTACTGTTTTTGGGGAGAAAATCATTTTTAGCATTTTGAGCTAGTCTTTGAAAAACTTGCTGTGAAATAGGTTTTACAACTCTAACCCATTAGACTCGACAAGGATGATGAGGCTGGTAGATGGCAACTCTTACAAGGTCATCGGCTCTAAAGGTCATAATGGTAGCCGTTGAAGTCTCTTGGGTTAAATAAACATGAAAAGGGGTAAATCTGATCTATAGGTTTCAGTTGTAGTTGGGTATCCAAAGAGAAAAACTAACAGTTTATAGCATGAGTAATTTGCTTTTTGATGTACTCTTATAGAGATGATTTAAAAAAAACTTGAAAGTTTCAAGATCAAGGCAACTGTGCAGGACTAGTATTAATAACAAGAAAAGTGTTTTTTTTTTTTTGTATTGGTAATTAACATCTTCCAAGAGAGTGGCCCTGAAGGGATGGATTCAGCCTCAGGAAATTCCAGGCACAGCGTTCTCCATGATGAGTTTATCTCTTCTAGAAGGCCCATCTGGTTGAACAGAGCTCTTATATAAGAAAAGCGAGCTTTTTCCTGAAGAACATATGCTAATAAAGCACACTCTTTTTCATTTCTTTGAAATTAATTTCCACTTTAAACTTGGTTTTTATGTTATTTGGTTTTTGTTGTTAGACTCTTTGGCCTGAGACCACAGCAACAAGCTGGTTATAAAAATCAATTGTGTAAATAACATGGCTTTACCACCGAATGCCACTCCTCTCTCAACTCAGGAACCAGCAAAGAATTCCTCTGCGGCCTCTTGATGGAAATAGGTCTCTGGACTCACTATTACTCCATTTCCTACCTCCACATGCACAAGCACCTCTGCATCATGGAATCTTTGCATTGGCTGAAAAGACTAGAAATGCTCAGAAAAAGTCTGTTTGATTTCAGAGGGTTTTCACCTTGCGAGAAAACATATTCAGTTTTAAAAGAAGATCTACAAACTACTTAAATAGAAAATATCAGTTGGGAAATTTGTGGTCTGATATACAGCTTCTCTCTCAATAATGGCTTTTCTTTCATTTGCAAAGAAGTGTCAGATTTCAGTTTCTCCAGAAGCCACCTTCTGAAAGCACGGAGCTCTGATCTTAGTCCATGAGAGCACGGGATCACTCCTCACCCAGAGAAGCAAGCAGAGGCTTGCCTGAGGACTTCAGATCCAGCCGCTGTTGCCCCACGGGCTTCGGCAGGACCTCCGGTGGTCCTGTTTCAAAGAGAGAGGTAATTTAGGAGGCAAACAGCAAGTATGCTTAGGAAGCAAGCTGGACACTTCACAACATAGTCCTTTCCTGGTGCCGTTGCACCAAACTATCTGCAGAAGTAGTGCCTTAACCAACAGATTTATTCCCTCGCTGTTCTGGGAGTCAGAAGTCTAAAATCAAGGTGTCGGGAGGGCTGTGCTCCTTCTGGAGGCTTCAACATAGAAATTCATTTCTTGGCCTTCTCCAGCTTCTTGAGGACACTTGCATTTCGTAGTTTGTGGCTCCGCCCTTCATCTTCAAAGCACATCTTTTCACTTCTGGTTCTGTCTTCACATCTCCCTTTTTTTCCTCACTTTCATCCTCTTGCCTTCTTCCTATAATGACTCCTATGATAACACTGGGTCCAGCCGGCTAATCCAGGATAATCTCTGCATCTCAAAATCTTTAACTGAATCGCCTCTGCAAAGTCCCGTTGACGACATGGGGTAGCCTACTCACAGGTTTCAGAAATTAGGACGGGAATACCTTTCAGGGGCTGTCTACAGCCTGCGACACCTGCGGTGCTAATATGTTATGCAAGAGAGGGGAGAGTTAAAGGAGCCCAAGTATCAGGCGCTACATCCTCATCACTTTCTCTAGCATCTGAGACTGAGGCAAGACAGCAAAAGGAATAATGGGGTCATCAAAAATGCAGGGCACCGGGGATTTTCTCTGTGTAAGGCTACAGCTTAGGTTTTTAATCAGAATGAAAATTGCTGTTCATAGAGTATAGCTCCAGTGTGAAAAAAAGTTTAAAGAGTCTTACCTTGGCCTTGGCACTTACTCTTGGGAGCCTGGGTGGCTCAGTCAGATAAGCATCTGCCTTTGGCTCAAGTCATGATCCTGGGGTCCTGGGATGGAGCCACCTAGGCTCCTGGCTCAGTGGGGAATCTGCTTCTCCCTCTGTCCCTCCCTTCCTCATCTTGCTCATAAGCATGCACACACACTCTCAAATAAGTAAATAAAATCTTTTAAAAAATGGCAATTATTGCTTGAGCTTGCTGTGCTTGTTAGGCCCTTCAAGGAAGCATCTCCTGGGAATATCCTTTTTTGCTCTCTCTTTTTATTTCCCCCTTTCAAGCTATATGTACAAATTGGAAGATTTGGCAGTGGACGTTGATAGAAAAATCAACGGATGGCCATAAAGATCAAGCTGTAATTAAAATCCCCATGGCTCAAAAAATATATCTGCATCCAAACTTCATAACTAATTGGTGAGCTGTGAATCGTAGTCCATCCTGGTACCTGGGGTGGTGGGAGCTGTAGCAGCGTGCCTTTCTTCCTGACGTGATGCGCCTGTGAGGCTCTGCGCTCGCCCTATAACAGAACTCGACCCTTTCACAAAACTCCTGCTGTTCCTGCCTCAGTAATGTTGCCACAGCAATGTTGTGGGGGAGAAAAGAAGGAGTTGCTTGTAGGAATATGAAATTCTTTTTGCTGAACCCTTCTATTAAGTGTTATTCTTCTTGAAGCCATTAGGGTGGCCAGTCATTTTCATCACTGAGGCTTTTTATTTTTATTCGTAAAATTCATATTCGGACACAGATTTTTCAAATGTTTTAATCACCTGCAGTTTTCCTCTGTGAATCTTTGTCTTCCATGCCAGTAGAGGTAGGTGGTGGTTCTCGGTTCTTTCTGCCCCCTTCTGAAGGCCTGCAGCCCTTCCCCCACCCCCTCACCCCCTGCCGAGGATGATGAGCTTTGAAGATTTGGCACACCGGGTGCCAAATCATTTCAATTTATTTACCCCTTCTTGGCATGCAAACAATAAAGACCTGGCTGTATCAAATTCAGGGAGAAATGATAGTGGCCCCAGATCAAAGTGAGCTAGAAAAAAGGTTCGTTGGGAATCAGGAACCTTTGAGAATTGGGAGTCAAGGGTTAAAACAACCGTGACCTATAATTGAGTCTCGCCTGGTCAGACCGTGTTTCCTGGAGTCTGCAGGGGAAGCGATGCTTGAGTGAGAGGGAAGTAAGGAGTGTGCTACGGCCCTCAACTCCACAGCTGGATCAAGGCGTGCATTAGAATGTAGTGGAGGAGGAGGTAGTTCCAAGATGGGACTGGGAAGGTACTGCTATAGACCCCGTCACAGGGCTGGACAATTCCCCATGCATTTTCAACTCGGTGAAAAGTGACACCTTGATAGAGATGTGACCATGTACTTAGAGCCACCAGTGAGCACCAAGGCCCACCAGTAGGACTCGAGAGCCCGGAGGGGAAGAGCCTGATCTATCCTTGCTGTCCCCCTGGATCATCAACAGGATCTGTACTCCAACTTGGAGAAGACCTTTTCCTAGTACAAGTGGAACAATGTCAACATTGGCCAATGTTGTCAAAGAAGAGAAAAGTAAAACCAAAGTCTGTATATTTATTCCACTGATTAATTCTGCTCGGTTACAGGTCATCGATGCCCCCACCCCCCCATGAAGCAAATGTGATGGATTTAATAAGCGTACTACATCAACTTCGTTTCTTGGCGGGAGGGCAATACTACCACATGATAATACCATTGATCAAAGTATTTGACCTTTCACGATGATTAGTTTTAGCAGTAGAAATATTTAGAACATGTTTGTAATTTTTCTTGCTTGTTCTTTCTGCTAAGGAGATTAGCCATGGAATCCCTTGGTATTTTGAGATGGGAATGATTTGGGGACGGGGTTTGACAAAAGACAAATACTAACCATTATCAGAATGCCCGAATGATGTTCTATGTCACTAAAATCTTTGTCGATGGTCCCACGCAAACATTTTAGCCAAGGGGTTGAAAGAGCCTAGTGTTCTCTATTATCTTTGAGGAAAACCTTGAAAGGGAGCGGCAAGTAGTAGTATGCCCTTTTTCAAGGACAGCAACCGAGGCACAAAAACAAAACCTAATGATCTATAGTGCCATCGGAAATATCAGACTTTTGGTTTCCATTTAAGTTCAGATAGCCCCTGGCCAAGTTTTCCTTATAATGACCAGCATATATTTGTGCCAGTGGTGACTCAGAACAAAAAGGAATCTGATGTTGGCAAGTAACATTTCTGGGCAAGGTTCTGTATTCCCTTGTTGTCACGAGGCAGTGGAATGGTCCAGGTACTAGGTGTCCATTGTTACTCTGCCCAGAAAACCAGGGCAGAAACAGGACTAGATAGGGCTGTACAGTGCTACTAAGAACATACAGTTGACCTTAGGGGTAATCCCAGAATCCACAGGCTGATGGGAAGTTCAGAGATGATGTGTTTTTTTTTTTTTCTTTGGCATGTCATGCTATTATAAATCTGTCTTGGAATAATGCATCTTCAGGTATTAGTAGGTAAAGTTACATGTGGCTCAAGGAAGAAACCAATATTTTCTAGTTGATTCTTTTGGATAAATATTTGTCATATGTGTTTAGCCCAGCAAGGTGTGTGTGTGTGTGTGTGTGTGTGTGTGTGTATGCGATCAAGGTACGAACAGAAAACATGGATAGGAACAGTGAATGGCTTCGTGGTATCATAGCTAAGGGCACCATAATATTGTTTACCCAGCCTTGTCTTAACTAGCAAAATACTTACCTTCTCTGGGCCCCAGGATCTGTAGGATGGACCTGGTCATCCTTTATGGGGTTTTTGGAAAGATTATAGGAGATAATGTGTATGAAATGTGAAACACTGATTGTTATTCATCATAATTGTCAATATCGATAACACTGGGACCGACTAGCTGAGGCTCTAAAGCATATGGTGATAGCCTTGCAATAGGACTTTTTAAGAAATGGGGTTTTTTTTGTTTGTTTTTGCCTTAGAACATTCATATTCTAATCACCCCCAGTGCTAGCACAACGTCTGGCGTGTTGTAGGTGAGCAATAAAAGCCTGTTGGACGGGTGATTGGGTGTATGAATGATTCAGTCTTCCTAAGCTCCAAAGGCTTCCATGGGATTATATTACAATATAACTGTCTTGGCTCCCAGCGCAGGCTTCATTCTCTACCAGACTTGTCCTCTTCACGGTCATGATGAGTTTTCTTTCCTTCAGCGGCAAGAATCCTGTCTGCTTTTGACCTTGGCTGTTGAAAAGCCTGACCTACACTTGCTGTCTCCCGTGGTTTCTGTTCTATCTACTTCCACCCAGCCTCGGGCAGAAAAGAATGTGAGGTGATTCCCCCAAATCACATGGATTATGGGAAAGAAACTAGAAAGGCAGAGTTGTTACAGGAATTAAGGGTGCTTGTAGTGTTTGTTCAGACCCCGAAGCATGCACACACGTCCTTGAGAAATATCTATCTGCTGGTCATACGCTGTGTTGTTCCGAAAGACAAAAGTGCAGCTCTGAGCGGGGTCCTGGGAGAGGATTGTGCAGAGGACTTTTTTTTGTCTAACACGTTCTTGTTGTTTTGTTGTTTTTCTGCTTAGAATGGGAGTCTACGTAAGATGGTCATTCTTGACTTATCCCTTGATCTTTTATAAAGAAGGGGGAGGCATTAAAAGTAAGATGGTTCATAAAACTATATTCCTTGTGGTAGTAAACAGATGAAGTCATAAAGCAAGACTACCTACATGCAAACTGTACTTTGGGAACAAGTTATTTATATTGTTAAATAATACAGGTTCATGTTGGTCCATTAAAATTTGTGCTGTAACAATTCCCAGACTCCCTCAATGACTTGGGTTTTGAACAGAACATGATGTGCAAATGGAGCTGGCTGAGTTTTCTCCTCAAGGCACATCCAGTCACTCTGGCTGTCTCTCAATGGCTGCAGTAACCCAGGGGTCTGAATTCCCCCCACGAACCCAGGCAGCAGGACTACTTGACACCCCCAAACCCAGACCCAGTCCCTCCATCCCACACTGAGTTATACCATTTTCTTCTGAGATGCATGAACAGAGAAGGGATCTTCTGGTTTGATTGCAGTGGAGGCAGATGTAGAGACACCATTTAAAAAATATCTGTGGCTTCTCCTCAAATCTCTGCATTGTTTTTTTCCCTTTGTTGAAGCAGGTAGCTTATGTTTTCTTTGCAGGAAGTGTTTTTTGTTTTCAAAAGCCTTGGCTGGTTGAAGAGAGTCAAGCTTGAGAAAAGGCATTTCCCAGATTAAGCTGAGGTTCTGTTGGACGGGAGGTTCAGTGGGAGGTCTGGGGCCCCATAACCTCGGTCCCTGGGAGCATTCAAAGAATGTGAGATGGGAATGATTTGGGGACGGGGTTCCCCAGCCCAGGGGTTCAGCCTCTCCCAAGATCTATGAAAGTCCCTGTATTGCTTGAAAGTAGCATAGTCCATTACCATGTCATCTGGCACAAAGGCTGCCTCTGGGGTACAGTGGACAGAGGAGCCATGGTGGAGGGATTCCTGGTGCCCTGGGACCTATGACAACTGCAGCAGTGTTCAAGGAAGGAGAGAGCCAGTGTTGCCTGAGAGTTAAATTTCCTGTCAGCTTGGCAGGAGGGTTCCCTGAGTTGAAATTAATTTATAGAAAAAATTTAATATGCTCTCTTTCTTGAACACTTGAGTTTATGGCCTGGGATCCTTACCTGCTCCTTGGGCATTTTGGACCGGGTACAAGCTGGGCAGGAAGGGTAATCTAGGCATCATTTCAAAATGGGAAATCAGCCAACCAAAGAGAGGTGAAGAAGAAGATAAATGCTTTGTGCTGCAGAGACCTGAGGCCCCAGGCTTAGCCACGCAGAGACTACATATATTTGTCTTAAGAATGAGAGAAGTTATTTATATAGAAATAGGACATTTTTCTCTTGAATTTCCCCATCATTTCTTTTTGTTCCGCCTTCACAACAGTGGAGACTATTTGGTTAAAAACTTCCTCTTGCCAGCACACTTATTTCTCAAAAGAATGATTAAATGGTCTCTACTCTGGTTTAGAACAAGAGAGAATTTTATTAAAATTGATGCTAAGTTTTGTAGCGCATAGCTGTGTAGAAAGAGAAAATTAAGGACTCTGAGGTTGACTTGAACTGAGGCCGAGGGAAGTGCAGATGTATAAATAAGGCAGCGCAATGCCATCTTAGGGAGCTGTTGACTGCACGTTACTACACTATCGTGCACGGTTCTAACTACGGTGTGGCAGGAGTTAGTGGACGGATCTGCCGCCTTATTATACTACTGCCCATAAAGATCTTTCATATTTATGGTTACTCAGAATGGCATAAGGTAGTAGAGAATAAATCCTCGCAGAGCATCATGCTCCTATATGTGGATTCTTAGCTACTAAGGTGGACAGGATGTCTAACGAATGGGTTCAGTCAACAAACACTTCCTGAGCGCCCACTCTGCGCCAGGCAGTGTTACGAGTGTTGAGGATCAGGGGGTGAACAAAACCATCTTTGCCTTTAAAAAAGCTTATATTTGGGTGGCCCGAGGGGCTCAGCGGTTTAGCACCACCTTCAGCCCAGGATGTGATCCTGGAGACCCGGGATCAAGTCCCATTTCGGGCTCCCTGCATGGAGCCTGCTTTTCCCTCTGCCTCTCTCTCTCTCTCTCTGTCTCTCTCATGAATAAATAAAATCTTTAAAAAGCTTATATTTTAGAATAGGCAAAGAAAGAAACCATGTTCAGCATAGATTAGGAGGCGATACCAGCTGTGAAGATAAGCAGGGCAAGGGACAGAAGGTCCTAGAGTGCGCTATTTAAAGAGGATGGACAGGGATGGTTTTTGATAACTTTTCATCGTGGGCTGGAAGGTGAGAGAGCAAGCCTTCTGAGTCTGGGGGAAGATCAATCCAGATAGAGGACACAGCAAGTTCAAAGGCCCTGAGTGTACCTGCTGCATCTGAAAACAGTTATGAGTCCAGCGAGGTTGGAATGGGCCAGGGAGGGAGAGCAGGAGCCGGACTCAGAGGGCCTTGTGGGCTCTGGTGGGGACTTTGATTTAATTCTGAATTGAGACTGAGCCATTGCAGGATTTCGAGCTGAGCGGTGACAAGATCTGATGTCGGCTTTATGAGGATCGCTCAGATATCTCACCGTAGGGGCCTAAGGGCAAGTCAAGGGGCCAGGCAGATGCTGCAGTCAGGAGAAGGTGGCTTGAACTGGGGAGAACAGGGATGGAAGTGGTGGGAAATGGTCACATCTCGTGTAGACAAGCCCGTGGTGCTAATGATGACGTTCTTGCGTGCGGAGCTTCTAAGCTGGGGCTGTTTGCTCTAGTGGTTAGTCTTGCTTGAATCCAGCGTTGCCACGTATGCTATCTTTGATGCTGCGCTAGCTTTTCATCAGTAAAGTGGAGATGGTGACAGTATCTGTCTCACAGATTGTTAAGAAGATTAAATAAAGGGCCCAGAACAACACGGATCTTAATAGTTCAACATTTTCGTTCTATCGTGTTCATGTTAGGAAACGTCTTATGATCAACATCAAGAGTTATTCTAGTCCTTTTTCTTTGTTCTGAATAGCTATTATTAAACGGATGGTACATTTTTAATTGATGGAACTTTATAATTTAGGAAATACTGTATATCAACATAAAAAATTAGAATGCACGTATATCCTGAGGATTTATTAGCATTAGCTTTCAAATTTTTACTAAAAGTCCCTTTTAGCTAGAGACCTATTCCTTATTTTTCCTTTTTTCCCTTTCAAAGAGAAAAACAAAAATACCCACCTACCCCTCCTTCAAATTTCAAAACGAGAAAGCAAACATTTCTTCAGGAATGCTAGCAATTTGCTTCTTCCTTGCCTTACCTAATTCTCTCTGGCACTATACTGAGTCATAAACAATAAGTCATTTTTTTTTTCAGAATAAATGGCAAGCATTCAATCCTATGAATGCTTTATTTTCCTGATACTAGAAGTCTGGATTTTAATTATGGATTGCTTGAGTTTTTGATGGATGGAAATTATCTTGAGTGTCACGCGGACACAGCCTTTTAGGCCAGAATGAGGCTGCAGTGCTCATTATCACAGAGATGTTGGGCAGCCACCACAGGTTGCCCCAGTACAGGCTCCTGGGGTCCATCACTCATGTTGTCCTCCATCAAATCAACAACCCTTTATTTAGTCCCTATTATGTGCATACCATTCTGGTAGAGTCTGTGCATAAAACAAAAGAAATGTTGAATACCATACTTTAAGGATCATCTCAGCTTTTTTTTTTTTTTTTTTAAATTTTTTTAAGTTTTATTTATTCATGAGAGACAAGCAGGATCCCTGTTGAGAGCCCGATGCGGGACTTGATCCCAGGTCTCCAGGATCACGCCCTGAGCTGCAGGCGGTGCTAAACCGCTGAGCCACTGGGGCTGCCCCTCATCTCAGCTTTTATCTTACTGGGGAGACAAGATGCACCTGCTTAAATGAATTGAGAATAATGGAAATAATATAAAATAGATTGCTCAGGAGAATTATAAGACTATATCAAGTTGAATGCTATTAGCTATGGATCCCAACTCACCCAGTCTTTGTCAGCATCAAAGGAGGAGGTAACTGACTTGTGCTCACAAAAGAGGGAGCAAGGAGAAGGTTGGCAGCCCCTCAGTCTTCTCCCATCTTTGTGGTTAAGCTGATTATCAAGTGTCACAAGCCAGGGGCAGAGGGCTTCATGATTCTAGGAGCTAGAGAGAAGGCCAGGTATCTAGTGCAATGTTTCCCATTGCTTAGGCAAGAAGACTAGTCCTATACAGACAGCTGCCCAGTACGGTGGCCAGCCACCTGCTGCAGGGCTTGCTGAGAGCCAGAGTTCAGCAGAACCAGCCCTGACACTCACTTTTACCCACTCGCCCTAAATGAATAGGGAGAGGCTGAGTGGGGAGACCACGAGAGGTCTCCTTGTGGAGCAGGGCAGTGCTCTTCCTCCTTTCACCAGCCTCCTACAAGGGAATGAGGTATGTCTCCTCCCACCCCCAAAACAAGAGTAGGACTCCAGGAAAATCACTCATAGTTCTGCTATAACCTTCCACCATTCCCCAAAACAGGGATGCTGAGGGATGCCATCCTGAGTTTTCAAGCCACTGGCATCTGCCAGTGTGTGGAGGAAGGGTCCGGGGGGAGATGGCGGATGCCACACGGGGCCAGGGCATGAGGAAGTATGAAGAGAAGCAAATGCAGGATCCGGTTGGGCCTGCAGGCCCTGGAAATTGGAGCCAAACAGATGAGGAGACTGCAGGCTATCAGTGGTGCAGAGAGTAAACATCAAAGGAGCTGGTAAGAAGCTATCAGCTGAGGGTTGACAGACTGATCTCTGAGCTCCAGGACAACCAACCAGGGCAACTGATAAAGCTCCAAGATCTGGATTGGACCAGAACTCTCCATTAGCCAAACAGCAAGGAGAAATCTCTCCCTTTCCCTCATTTTCCTGGACCAACACCAAATGAAGCAAGGAAGGGAGAGAGAGGGAGAGGTGTCTGAGGGGCGGGAGGCCCTGCCTGCCTCTGTTCTCAGGTGCCAGTAGTATCTTGACTGGGGTGGGGTCGGGGATGGAAAGAGAAGAGAGATGTGAATTAAATATGAGGTTGACATTTAAAAAGGAAGAGGGCTGAGTCTGAGAAAGTTAGAAAGTTCTTTAAGTGACTGAAAAGGCATGAAATCGAGCCAACATAGGCTCAATGGAAGACATCGCCTGTTGGAAAAGGTTCGAGCAGTACAGTTGAAAGCAGTGAGTGGGGGTTGGGGGGAATAAAACGGACTGGGGTTTATAATCCAATGAGGCGAGGTAGGTGAGGGAGGTATACGCTGTGGGCAGGAAGGCAAGGGAAGGGTCAGCTCTGACCGGAGGGTTACCAGCAAGGCTTCGAGAGAAGGTGGGGCTTGAATCCTACTGTTGAAGGCCAAGTAGTGGATAAGTGGATTGGGGAGAACAGGTGAGCCTTGTGGGGTGGTGAGGGCCCCAGCCTGGAGGGAGTAGCACCCCAGAGAGTGAGACAGCCTGCACATACACCACCGGCCTGGTCCAGAGGTGTCCCGAGCCCCTGGATGAGGGCCTGGGGTGTGGCCAGGAAGACCGCCAGTGCGCGCTGCATATCCTTTTGTGCTGAGTAATATGATAAGAAGAGGGGGTTGCCTTAGGAAGATGACTGGTCTGTGAAAGAAGAGGAAAGGGTGCTCCCGAGGAAGGTCTCCCGACACCACGTGTGGGGCAGAGGGACTCAGAAGCATACCTGTAACTTGTTATACCCACACTTATATTCAGTTCTGTTTATTGACTATAAATAATATAGTTGTGCCCTTGAGTCACTTCCTCTTGAGCACCTAAGGGTTCACTGGGTAAAGAGGTGGGGACCATTCAGATAGCCACGGCTCCATGTCCTCCCGGGTGCAGGAATCAGCTCTGCAGCATCCTGCCCATCACACATTTATGCTGCTTACTTTCCTCCTGTTATCTATAATTTTAAACTGCTCTGTGCTTTCCAACACCCCCCCCTTTGAAATGCATTAGTAACTATGGAAACATGATGCTCTTAGAATGGGCAGAGCTTAGTGACATGCAGAATTGCAGCATTAAGGTGATTTTATGTGACAGCTGGCAGTGCGACGTGTTCACTGAGGAAGTAGGTGACTCGTGTTGCGACCACATAGACGTAGCACGTCACCTCTGCTGGAAGATGTGGGTATGTTGCGCTGAAACAGAAGATAGGGCTACATCTTTACCTTGAAGAAGACAGGTTCCCGAAGGTTTCGAAGAGCATGCAAAGGGGACTGTTGAGAGTATCAGAAAGAAGGAAACGTTTCATATGCTACAACAAATAAAATTTCCCCAAAGTATGTGTGTTGTGGAAATATCAAATATCTCAGAATAATGAGCAGAGATCTAGGTTTATTTGAATGGTCCAAACTCTAAGAAAGTAGGATGACTATCGCAAGCTCACAGGGTGCAGGGTGGTATCTCCTCATGGTTTGTGGAAGTTCTTCTCAGGGAAGGGGAATGTCGGCAGCTGCCTTGTCGACAGCAATGGCCACAAGCCTCGCTCCAGCCACAATGAGCCCTGGAGCCTTCACTCACCCTGTGACCATTCCTCTCCCTGCCCCCCAGGTCTCCTTGACCCCTCAGCCTACCCAGTGTCTCTGATGGGCCTCCTTTGCTTCGTGTTTCTATTTCTTGGGAAATACGGACGATCTTTCTCTTCCGCAGCATCAGTAGCAAGCATTAGCTCCGATCCATATGTTCAAATATAATTCAATGGAAGATGTCAAGCAAATTCTGATTAACGGTAGACGACTATGGCCAAGGGGCATGTGTCTCGTTAATTCACTGACACATTTGCCGGATTCAATATTAAGATGGACTGGAAAGAATCCAAGTAAGGTAAAGTACTTCCTCTCTCCCCTCTTATTGGCTGCTGCGGTAAGCTGAATAATGGCCCCTAAAGATGTCCAAATCCTAATGTGACTGTTACCTTGTGTGGCCAGAAGGACAGCAGCTGTGATTAAGTTAAGGCTCTTGAGATGGGGAGATTACCCCGGATTATCTGAGTGGGTCTTACTCGTCATCACAAGGCTCCTGGGCCAGAGGGCAGAGCAGAGGCGGACAGAAGGCCATCCGGTGAGGGGAGCCAGAAGAGATCTGAAGGGGGTGTGCTGCTGGCTTTGGGGCTGGGGGGCAGGGCAGGGCGCCAGTGAATGAAAAAAGCCATAGAAACCCACAGAGGCAAAGAGTTAGCTTCTCTCCTAGAGCCTCCAGAAGGTGACGGGCCCTGTCGGCACCTTGACCTGGGCTCAGTGAGACCTGCTGGGGGGACTCTGGCCTCCAGAGGTACAGGGGAATAAGCTTATGCTGTTTCCAGACAGTAAGTTTGTGGTAACTCCCTGCAGCAGCAATGGGAAGCTGGTACCGCTCCCTACCAAGCTAAAACCCAGGAAATGGAGAGGAAGCATCCGCGTGAGTGAGCAGAGTGTGCAAATGGCAATCCTTGGGAGCACTGCCTGACTGAGGGGACGATGACCTAAGCTCCAAGCCCCCTACTTCCAAAAGCCTTCCTTTCCCATCTGTTTGGAAGGTTCTCACTTTCTCGCCTCTGTGTATGCGATTTGTGTGCCACTCACCTTCTCCCGAGCATGATCACCAGCTGTCCGGTGGGTGAGTGTCTTGTCTGCCAGCCTGATGGTAATTGTCTGGAGGACAGGGACCCCATCTTACATTTTCCCTTGATTGACTCACCCAACGTTTGTTGAGCACCTACTATATATACGAGGCACAATTCAGAGCAGGCGCAGGGCAGAGTGGGAGGAAGAGGTGAAAAGACAGAAATGCACGTAAATTTAGTAATTTATGAAATGCTATGTTAGCTGTATACGGGGGGCATTACCATCCATTGGGTTCTTACGATGTGGAGGCACATTGCTAAGTGCTTACATCTGTTCTACTTGAAGTTCTAAATATCCCAACGAGGTTGATGCTATGATCTTGATTTTATAGGTGCGTAAACTGAGACTTAGGAAATTAGTCCGAGGTTCCCCAACCTGCCTGGCTTCAGAGGCCAGCTTCTCATTCTGCATCACTGCCTCAGTATGCCTGCACCACTAGGAAGCAGCGATGTGAGCATGGTCTTCTGTGATGAGTAGCCTCCCAGGCCCTGAGTCAGAATCTTGAACATCAGAGACACTAAATGCCACATGCCTTCTTGTCTAAATAAAGCTGGCTGTAGATTAGGAGCATGTGACAAGTACGTAGATAACTCCAGCTCAAGATACAAAGAATTCATTGCCTTTCATCTTTCTGTGGCAGCGTTTTCTTGGGTCTCTAAAAAGTCTTTAGGAATCTTGTGAACAAGAGGCAAGAAGCCGGTAGGAAAATTGACGCATCATACAATGAAGTTAGGTTCCCAATAGCAGAGAATGAGCCAGAATGATGGCCAAAGGAGAGTGATGCTTATCTCAGTGCTGTTGAGTAAGTGCTTCTTTTTATCTCTTGAGGCAGCCGTGTCAATAGGGGAAAGAGATGACCATCCATGGATCTGCAAGCAGAATGGGCTGGTGACCAGAGTATACTCTGGAGCTCTGGCTTTGCTTCTCCTTGACGATGTAACATGAGCTAAATTAATGAGGGTGTCTGGGAGCCCACTTGGCCACCATTTCTTTTTAAAATTTTAATTAAATTCAATTTGCCAGCTTATAGTAAGACACCCAGTGCTCATCTCGTCATGTGCCCTCCTTAATGCCTGTCACCCAGTTACCCCATCCCTCCACCACCCTCCCCTTCTACAATCCCACATAGTTAGGAGTCTCTCATGGCTCTTTTTCCCCTAATTTTTTGCCACTCTAATTCGCCCCTTCCCTTATGGTCCCTTTCACTATTTCTTGTAGTCCATGTATGAGTTGGCCACCATTTCTACAGCAGGGAGCATCCATCCTGCTCATTGAGGTATCCTGGAATTCCTCATGACCTGAAGCTTTCTAGTTTTGAGCACTGATTCCCATTCCAAGCCAGTGTCCCAGAATATTGTCACCTCTATGCCTACCTCCCTCCCAGCTGATATAAAGTAGAATCCATCTTTTCACTACCCCTTACAGAAGCCTTTACTCATTTTCTCTCAACTATGACAAGTACGGATTTTGTATCTCAATTGTAGCATAGATTGGCCCAATGTAAGAAAAAAGTTCCTCATTACCTGTTCATGTGAGATAAAATTATTTTGCAAAATGCACCTTCATCTCTATATTACCATATTCCCTAAAGTTAGAGGTATGCCTTGTTACATATAGAATTATTGATGATGAATAGAATTTTTTTAAAGATATTTGAGAGCATGAGTGGGGGGTGGGGGGGAAAGGTGGAGGGAGAAGCAGACTACCTACTGAGCAGGGAGCCTGATATGTGACTCGATCCCAGAACCCCAGGTTCCTAACCTGGGCCGAAGGCAGGTGCTTAATCGACCGAGCCACCCAGGTGCCCTGAAATTTTCTTTTTAAAATGATTAAATTAAATGTAAATATGGGGTCCCAATAGAACATATGTAAATTTGAACTATGGACAAATAGTAGTAGATACCCTAACAGAGTTCAGATCATGGAAGAGCAATGGTGTTTTAACCCACAAGATGAATAAGACATAAATTGCTCACGTGTGCATACAGAGCATGATCTACATCTTAATACTACTACAAATTGTACACCCCAAGATAAATCCCTTATACTTCCATAGCACTCACATCATTTTAAGGTGTTTTCCTATCTGTTATCTCACTCTGATTCTTACAAGAATCCTGAGAAATAAGTGGATCAGGTCTTTCCCCGCATTTTATAGATGTTGAGACCGAGGCACAGAGAAGCCAAGTGGCTTTAGAAAACCATGACCCAGGTCCCTGATGCTGAAGTTAAGCCAGCTTCTCTTCTTGAGCTGGAAGTCCCGATCCTTTTCTTGAGATGTGTGGGGAAAATCAACACAATGGGGATTCTGTTCCAGACCCCACGTACTGGATTGGGTAAGAGCCTAGGCTGAGATCTCAGTTTAAATCTTGACTATCTGTGCCATCTTGGTTGAGTCACATACCACATCAAAGCCTCTTTTTTTTTTTTTTTTTTTTTTTTTTTTTTTGCGATCTATAAAAGGGAAATGATAATAGTACATTATTCAGAGCAGAAAATAGATGGTGCACTACGAGCAATCGAGAGCCTTTACTAAGGGCCTAATGACAAGAGTGTAGGCAGGATTAAGAGCACTCAAAGAAGGGCAGTAAAGCATCCTGGGGATAGCAAAGCTGCTCCATGTCCGAAGGGATGAGGAGGGGGAACGGTTACTGGAAGTGGACCAGAGTGTGGGGACTATGGGAGAGGGCCCCTCATAGGAGCTGGGATAATAGAAAAATAAGGCCAACACAGGGTCCCAAAGGACACACCCAGACTTCACTTTGATCCCCCTCTGGGAACTCGACAGAAGCCAGGAGACCTTGGGAACTCCAAAGATGACATCCGGAAAGGTCAGCGTCATGGTGCAGGGTGCTGTCGAGGAAGATGGAGAGTGGACCTGGAGGGGCAAATGGAAAAGGAACTGCAGAAGGGCCATGTTACAGGGTAGCCCTGGGGGTTATACGAGACAAGGCAGGTAACCTGCTGCACCCAGGGCCTAGAACATAATGAGTCCTCAATGTTATTGGAATTATTTTTTTTGTTTTTCTCATTAATATCTGGTGCAGCTTCAGAGAGACCTTTCTAGAAACTTGACAGAATAGAACCTAGTATGATCTGGGGCCTAGAATGAGAATTCTGCTTTGAGATGGGGATAGGTGTGTTAGACACTAGGAATATAATCCCAGGCACATCCAGGACTAATTCGTAGGATGAAAAAGGAACATTTATGTGTACATTTTAACATTGTGTCTGGTGACAGTGTAATTAAGATTGTGGCAAGGTTTCCATTGTGTCATGCTATTTTTCAAGCTTTTATAACTTGGCTATAAATTTTTGCTCTGGTGGAAACTTGGCTTACTATGTCTCAGCTTTTAGATGTAGATTTTTACAGAGCAAGATGACCTTTTAATTGTCTTTCACTTGAGTAATGGAATATAGACGTGTGCGCCGTGGGTGTAGGTAGGTGTGTGTCTACCCATTAACGTGTGGTAATAGCCTTGGTGTACTGTCTCCCTTCCTCCCTACCTTGTTCCCTACCTTGATACCATTAACCCTGCGACTTAATAAGGAAATTACTCAAAAAGATGACTCATCTGCTCTTGCATTTAAGGAAGAAGAAAGAGCAAACGAACAAGAAAAGAAAGGAGGAGGGAAAAGAATGGTTTGGGTACAGATAACTTATAATAACCTTGCAAATAATTTTTTAGTGTCTACCAGCCCACGTAGTTTTCACAAAGCCTGTTCCCATTGGAGCTGAAACACATAACCATTACTCCACGCCCACACCCCTCCTTGGATTCACTGCACAGGAGAGCAACGACGCGGTTAGTAAATAATGGTGCAGAGCCCACGGAGGACTTTCCAGAATCTTGTGGAAGTGACATGCTAATTTCCATCCAACTGCTGAACTACATACAGTCTTAGGTAGTTAAATATTGAAGATCCCTAACGTATGTGCACCCCTGGTTATTTGCAAAGCTGTTTTGCACCCGGGATGAGGAGCCTGCCAGGAGAGCAGTGACACAGGGAGGCAGAGAGCCGGGTGGAGATGAAGGAGATGCGGACCCTGTTGGCTGTACTTCTTTCTTCCTAAAGGAGGAGTCGGCCAAGGGAGAGATAGTGGGTTTTAGAGGGAGAGAGGACAGAGGCCGTTTCCTGTGTTACATACACCCACAGCCCCGCTTATAGAATTTGTGACCGTATTAAGACGTAGGTTTTCTGTCACACGCTTGGAAATACTGTTTTCATTTTACGTGGCATAGACTTTATAATGATGACTATTAGGAAGGCAGGACTCTGAGAGGTCGCTTGGTCCGAGCATCCAAGCGTAGCTGCCCACAGGCTCCGGCGGGCAAAATGAGCACCTGGCTGGGCCCTCCCCAAGCCCGCAGAGGCAGAAGCCAGGTCCCAGTCTGAAGATGCAACTGCTCTTCACAAAAGTCCTTGCTGTTGAGATACAGGAGCCTCGTGTTGCTGAGTCTTCCAGGGAAGAGAAGCTGGGAATCCTCTAGACTGTCAACTCAAGGAGGCCACGGATCTTTAGCCTCTTTCGTGTATCACTATGAGTTCAGTGCCTAGACGAGTGGATGGCACACACTGAGCACTCAGTATTTGTTGAGTGAATGCATGTGAAAAAGCAAGCAGGCGGCAAATAGATTTTTATTGCCCTGGTTTGATGGAAAGGGGGACAGGAGAACCCATCCCTATGTAGACTGAACAAAACTGATTTCAGAGCTGGGTATAATTCATTACGGGATGCTCTTTGCCATCTAGGGTCTAATCCAAGTTGTCTATGCTACTTGCAGGAAGCTGGGGTCCCAAAATAGTAATAGGGTCCCACAGCTGGTGAATGCAGTCAATAAGCCAGTGAAACAACCTCCACCTTCTAATTCCCCATCTAGAGCTTTTTCCTGCTTCGTACCTTGCCACTGCTTCAAAAACAAATACAAAATCAACAACAGCAACAACAAAGCTAAATAAGTCAGGTTTCTGTATAAAAAGCCAAAGGGTAGCCAAGAGCTTTGAGATTAGAAGACAAGTTACAAGAGCAATAGGGGAGTTTGGAAATACGCAGGAGGAACCCTTTCAGCGGCTCCTCCACAGTCAGCCTGGCGGTGAAACAACGGTCTCCTGGCCCACGTTTTGCCGTCAGAGCCTAGAGTCCAGGTTATGCTGTAGGAACGAACAGCCCCAAGGCTCAGCAGCTTCAGCCACAAGCTTTATTTCTTGCTCACATTGCATTTCTTCATGGGTCAGCCGGGGGTTCAGCTTGGGGGTCCTTACCCTGGGGCCCCAAGCTCACAGATGGTCATCCCTGGGACCTTGTCCATTGCTCTGATAAACCAATGGAGTGTGGCAAGTGGTACAGCGGCTTCTGAGCTTCTGCCCAGAAGCAATCCCTGTCACCTCTGCTGGCACCCAAGCTTAAAAGAGCGCTAAGGAGCAATCCTACCCTCATCACAAGGCTTGGGGTGCAGGGGTCAGAAGTTCTGGTGGACCGCATGCGACTTGACGTAGCACAGCTGGAGAGCCCTGAGGAAGAGGCCCCCTCGCACAGCACTCACTTATGCCTACATGTTTATCTCTCACACATAAGCCAGTGAAACGAAAACTAAATGTTCCACTCGTCAACATTTCCTATTGCATATTCTCTTAAAATCTGTTTCTTCTTCATTTTTTAAAGATTTGTCAGAGAGAGAGAAAGAAATCTTCCAGCAGACTCCCAACCCCTGAGGTTGGAGCCTGACACAGGGCTCGATCCCACAACCCTGAGATCATGACCCGAACTGAAATCAAGAGTCAACTGCTCAACCAAACCAAGTGAGCCACCCAGGTGCCCATGATCTGTATTTTTTTTTAATTATTTATTTATTTATTTATGATAGTCACACACACACAGAGAGAGAGAGAGGCAGAGACATAGGCAGAGGGAGAAGCAGGCTCCATGCACCGGGAGCCCGACATGGGATTCGATCCCAGGTCTCCAGGATCGCGCCCTGGGCCAAAGGCAGGCGCCAAACCGCTGCGCCACCCAGGGATCCCTTTTTTTTTTTTTTTTTAATCTTGTTCCAAATCCCCCGGTAAATCAAGTGGAAGGAAACAGCCTAGAAACGGCTCAACTATGGGTACCATGTGTTCTAGATTTCCAATTAAGCATGCAGTCTGTCTTGATGGTATAGTTTTGACGTTGATGCTAAGGCTCTGCCACACTGTGAGCATCCTTATACATCCAGGTGACTGGCCACCTCCCTCAAGGCGGGAGCAGAACGGGCCCTGCTCCGGGTAATGAGAAGTATGTTCACAGATACCAAACGCCCTTCCCACAGACTGCGGGGTCTCCAGGCCCTGACACGGTGCTGTGAGGCAGAGGGCCGGGCCTGGACCCTGAACCGCAGGTGACCCCGCTGCGGCCCCGCTGCACTGACACTGGCCAGCAAAGCTGCGGTCGGCCGGCACCTGGACACAGTAGGGCTGCCCCTGATCTAGGCTGGCGGTTTGCTCTCCTTGGTCTAAACTGCAAGCTCCTGGAGGGCAGGAACTTTCCCTTTAACAAAAACAAAGAAATAAAAGGTTTACTTATTTTTTTTTTTAATATTAAAAACTTGACAGTAACTATTGTGAACCTGACTTCCTACAAAGGAGTATGGCAATTAAGATGAACTCCTTAACAAAATCTGATTATCCTATTATAAATATGTACTATGGGATGCTCCAGAAGGTATTCCCAAAGATTTGAATTTACTGAATGAGCAGACGGATGGATGAATGGATGGACAGATGGGTGGATGGATGGTGCAAGCGTTGGTATGTACTCTAACGCGCTGAAAAGAGGTCAGGAAATGCTGTTTTCTTCCTCAAAGTAGGTTTTATTTAAGGATGCCTTTTTTTTTTTTTTTCTTCTTTTCTCCCTGAGCTCGAGAAAGTGGTGAGGAGGGTCCACGCAGGTTCTGGGTGTTCTTACCTGGGGACAACCCGCAGTCTTTTGCCATTTTCCCACAGAGAATACTTGGGAGATCACGGAGAAGACCTAGAAGGTGGGAGGCCACCCAGCAGGACTGTGAGCAGTGCTGGCTGCGCGTGGGGGAAAGGGCTGCGGGCCAAGCCCCCGAAAGTAGCTGGAAGAGTTCTCCCTCCTCCCTCTGTCCTTACTGCCCGGGGGCTGCTCTATAAACACCCTCCAGGGGGGTTGGGAAGTGGGCTGGAAGTTCTCCTCCCTCTTCCATGTGCTCCAGAAGCCCCAGGCCGGAGGCAGGTAGAAGGGGGTCAGCGCAGAGGCTGGCCGGGGAGGGGAGCATTTCCCAGGCTTCCTTGCCTTCAGCACACCCGTCCTTTTCTTCAAGTGAAAGCAAATATCCTTTAGAGCGATTGTTTGTGTGGTGGGCATGGGTTTGGTTAAGATTTCAGAATTCCCCCTCTGGGAAATGGCTGGTGTTTGGAGAGGCAAAGGCAGTGGACATGCTGGAGTGTGAGAGCCGCTCACACCCAGGGAAACGGCCATGTGAGCAAGCCCAGAGCCCCTTTTCTGGGCACCGTGCATCATATTGGCTGCTTATATCCTCACACGTGCCCGGAGGCATTCTCTCCCATTTTAGAGATGAGCGAACTGAGCTACAGGGAGACGAGCTTGGTCACGGCCAGAAACCAGCAAGTGACGGTGTCTGGACACGGATAGCCTGGCACGAGTGCACTGTCATTATACTACGCTTCCTCCCCTACACCCTTGTTACCTTTTCCTTCTCGTCTTCCTTTGCAAATGTTTAAATTTCAGAACAAAGACGTCTGTAGGCTATTCTGGGAACCCACATACCTTTTGCACCATTTATAACATTTGTTTTTATAGCAAAACGCATTCTGAGTTCCAAACAGCCAGCTTGCAAATAAACTTTGGAGCCTCGCTCTATTTATAAGCGGGATAATTTTTTGAGTTTTAAATTTCAGGTAGTGGAAATGATATTTTAAAGGGACCAGAAAGCCTGGTTCCAGGAAGTCAAGGACCTCTGACCTATCCTAAAATTAAAAATAGTGGAGGCACGTGTTACGTGTCAATTATGTTCCAAAGTCAGCAGGTAAGGAGAAAGACAGGTGTAGCCAAAATTACCCTTGAAAATCGTCTGGGAACATTCCACGTTGGAGGCCACCGGGTGTAGAAGTCAGCCTGTGGTCAGGGCCGTGAGCGTGAGGATCGCTTAAGCCCAGGGAGGTGCTTGCTGTGCGTCAGCCACAGGTCCCTCGGAGGGAACACCAGACTCTCCACCTTGTCTCATCCCGAACAGTCCTTGGCTGAAGGAAATCACCAACAGAACAGCTTGAGTTATTTTTCCTCCTTTCCCTTCTCTGACTCAGTACCTCTTATTGACTTTGAGTTTGTTGAGTGAACGTTTGATGCGACTGAACTCAAAATACACATAGTGAGGCGGGATGCCGAACCACTCAGGCCTGCAGGATGCTCTTTAAAGCTTCACACGAGCATTCTCACCCACCTCTCGAGAGCACTTTGAGGGAACCACAGGATCCCAAGAGAATTCCCACCAGAAACGCGACATTCAGGAGCAGGAGTTCCGGGGCTCCTCAAAGGCTCCTGGTGTCCCCGCGTCACCTCCTTCCTGAGGCTGCTGCCTTCGCTCACGGCGGGCCCAGCGTGCTCCAGGGACACGTTATGCTGTCGCGGAGGCTGCTTCGCTTACGACATCTCAGCTCTCTTTTTATTAAAAGATGATGCTATGATGTGCCAAGAGGAAGCCCATGGGTCTGGCGTTTTCCCAAGAGGTCGAATTGGCGTGAACTGGCTGTGCCTGCGAACCGGCCGCCCTTGTGCCCTGGTCACCAGGTCCCTGGGCGCTCTGGCCGGCTCTCCCTCTACCGTTTGACTCCTGAATCCCTAATTTTTCATGATTTGGGACTCATGTAGGAAATGACTCCCATAGGAAATGAGTTCTTCCCCCCCAACCCCAACCCCACCCCACACTGCTGTGTGCAGATGAGCGACTGGTTACCACGAAGATCCTTGAAGTAAGATGACAGGTATTAAAGACAAAGACTGGAGTGGGTTGGAATTACCTAAAACTGTGGCACTTCTATTCTGTTGGTATCTGGGGGGTGAAAATAACCCTCTTCCTCACCACACCCTTCTCTAACCAGTGTACACAGATGTGTATTTATTTACATCATTAGAGTAGAACCACAAGTCCTTTAAAACTGTGAAAATGTCTAACAGTCCTTCATGTGCTTGGTTCATCTGTCTACACTGACCACCTCCCTTCCTAAATCTATTTTTCAGCCATTAAAAATAGCATTAGAGAAGTATTTTTAAAACCAATCCCTTGATCCTGTGTGAGATTTGTGTCATTCTGAAGAAAGAATTTGAGGTGTTTCTTTTGTGTGGTTGGAGGTTAAGTTGCCATGGTAATGGCTTATTGTGAAATACCCAGAGAAGTGCATTAGGAACATTGCATGTGGCAACTCCACCTCGGTTCCTGTTATAATAGCCTAGGCAGACCTTGACTTTCTTGGTCCCAAGCAATCTTTCCATACTTTTATAATAACAGGAATTTGCATTTCTACCCCAAGGCTGCCTTTTTCAATACCTCCTGCTGCTTTTAGAACAACCAGAAAGAGAATCATTATGGAAATGGCTTCATATCAGGTATTATAAAGAAACAAAGTTCTTGTGATTTTTTTTACAGCGTTTCAAACATGTAGAGCATTTTCTTTTTAATTCCTTCACTTATGTGTTATTACTGCTTCTTAAAGCCGAGGAACCTCATATAGAACAATTGTCAAAAACTGGAACAATTTATTTCGCATTTTTTAACATTTGCTCTCAGGATAACACTGTGTTTTAGGAAAATACATGAAGAGTTGGGTGTGCTTTTAGGGCCTTGTCAGAAATGTGAGTCAGAATTAGTAGGAAAATAAAAGCCAAACTCTAGATGCTGCTATGTCAGCATCTTTTTGAGCTGAATGGGTAGGCAAGTATTTTCATTTAAATAATTCAAGTTCATCCTGTCCTTAGCAACAGCTTGGCTCTCTCAAGCCTGTGGTCGGCCAAGCCCTATTTTCTAAATTGATCTATATTGCAAGGCACTTTAATTAGGAAGCAAAATAGATAAGTACAAAACGATTTCATTTGACTCTGTTCTAGAATTTCTATCCATCTATAACATCCACAAATGTTGCCCATATCTGCTTCCCACGAATTAGTGACATTTTCGTGATTTTGATGAACAGGTTCTTCAGAGGATGCCATAGTTCTTCATGCACTCATCATTCAGTAGGTATTGAGCACCTGCTCGGTGCCAAGGATGATAACTTGATGCCATACACTCACCTGGCTGACAGTTTTCCCACTGGTACCATACGGGAGCCAGCTGTCCAAGGGCACCCCTGTTTCCCAGGGCTCTGCTAGCTTGGGGACTTTGTTTCACAGCCATAGCCATGTTATGATGGTTCTTTGTTGCAATATTATTCATTCATTCAACTGACGTTTATTGGGCCAAAGTCTCCACCATGCACCAGGGATGTAAAGGCAAGAGTTAATTCCTGCCCTGAGAGGTTTATTCCAGGCCCTTCCTCGAGAGTGAGGGCCAGAGGAGCTTGTTTTTTTTGTTGACCCCACTGCAACCCTGCTTAGACGGTCTTCAAACACCTCCTTCTCTGCATTTCCCTCCTCCCCTTTCTCTTCCAAGCGAGGGCTTATGAGACTTCAGTCCCTAACATTACGGAACTGAGTTCCAGTTGCCATGTGAGCCCAAGGGTGCGAGGATGACAATCCTCATTCATTGAGGATTTGTTCTGTGCCGCATGTGCTATGAAGCACTTCATACATATATTGTTTTATTTAATCTTCACACAACTGTATGAGGTAGATACTATTATTGCAGTCTTACAGATGAGGAAACTGAGGCTCAGAGGAGCTATTCTGGTATCTTTTAGGTAGACAAGTAGAAAAATCTAAGACCCAAACCCAGTCTAGTGCCTTTTAATTTTTCCTGTACGTCAATAATTACTCTACAGCAACTTACGAGTCTTGTTCTAGTTATGTCCATTTTTATTTATAAACTGCAATATACATGCCACTATTTTTATTGTTAGACTTTATTGAGAAGCATATGTCTCTCACAAGTCTCTTTCAAAATAAATGTGACTCATAGGCCAAGAAGAAATGGATACTATTATTTAATGTGTTTCAGAAACATTTAGAAATTAATTTCCTTGGTTTCCTTTGAATACTTGTTTCATGTTAAAAAAATAAATTTTATATATTAAGAAATGCAAATTTTGTATTTTAAAATAGTGCTGTTTCTACATTAAGGAATGTAAAGGCTTTAGCATAACATGAAAGCCTAAGATGTGTCCTGTGCCTTTGGCTGCATTCAAGTTTTTCTCTTTGGTTTCTAGCAATTTTATTATACTTAAGGATGATTTTCTTTGTATTTATCTTGCTTGGAGTTTGCTGACCTTCTTGAATCTGTAAATTGATGTCTTCACCAAATTAAAATCCTAATACCAACTCCTAGAGTTGGTAAGCACTGAGCAGCAGAGCCTGAATTTTATTAATAACTGCGAGCTAATTAAGTTAATTGCACAAAACAAAGGGCTCACTTGCTTCGGCTCAAGTAAGATGAGGTTTACTGTTCAGATACCCATAATGTGATAGACCAGGAATGACAAGCCTCACAGGACTCCAAGGAAACCAAGGAACAGCCAAGTCTCCTCTGAGTAGATACCAGGCAGCTCTAGAAACCTCAGAAACGGGAGCTGGTGCAGCATCCCCAGTGGTGGGGGCTTCTCCACCAGTCAGACGTAGCTACCCCTGGGTGTCTGCTGCCTACTTCTAGATCTCGGACTTCATTTCTTTCTTCTCTTGTGTGTGTGTGTGTGTGTGTGTGTGTGCACCTAGCAGATTGGACCCGCCTATTCAAAACCTAGAACTCCTAACTCTCTTCGCGGTGACATTTCTATAGATCTTCTCAGCTCCAGTGCTGCCTGCTGACAACCTTGTTTTCTCAGTGTCTCCAGCTAGAAGGGCTGTGAAAGAGCATCAGATAGGTCCAGCTTCTGGCCGTTAGCTCAGTTCTGGCAGAGTCCTTGACACCGAGAAGAAATGCCTTCTCGTACACTGGCACGAAGGAAGAGCTCTCAGTGCCCGTAGGGACGTGCCCGTTCTGGTCCCAGCAAGCTTTCAGGGTGCAGGGGCGGTAGCAGCAGGGAATGGGATCCTCATGATGATGACGACTTTCTCCCTGCTGCTTCAGTGAGGTCACGAGTGTGACATTTTCCATGAAAGGGAACCGGAGGCCTGGGTGGGCCCATGATGGACACGTCTAGTTTATTCTGGACACTTATTTACATATGTGAAACTCCAAAGATGTCCCCAGAACACTGTCAGTGACAGTTGTATAGGCTGGGCTTTTTAATTGGGGGCCTACAATGTAGACTGGGATATTTTTAACAGATGCTTTTTGGTCTAGTTGCTCTAGCAGTTGCTGAAAGCGGAATGGCTTATTTCTCTCTTTGATTTTTCAATTGTTGCATACATTGTGGAAGGTCTGTTAAGATGTACATACTAATCGCTGTTATGTCCTCCTGATGAATTAACCTTTTTATCATTATAAAATGTGTCACTTTATTTCTGGGAATACTGTTGGTCTTAAAGTCTACTTTATCTTTTATTAACATATTAATATGGCCACCCCAGCCACCACCACCTTACTGTTGACATTGCATAACTTTTTCTACCCATTTACTTTGAACCTACCTTTATATACCTAGTGCATCTCTTGAAGACAGCATACATTTGGATCTTGCTTTTTCATTCCTTCTAACAAACTCTGCCTTTTCGTCAGGGTGTTTAGTCTATTAACATTTAATGTAATTGTTAATAATATTGGATTTATGTTAGAATTAGGCTTTCTGTTTATCCCTCTGCTCTTTTATCTTTGTACTTCCTTACTATCTTATTTTGGCATTTTAAAATTGTGTTTTTTAAAGAAATGTATTTTAGTTTACCTATTGTCTTTTTAGTTACATGACTTTTCGTTATCTTTAATAATGGTTTCTCTAGGGAGTATAATATACGTTCCTTAGCTTTTTATAGTTTATTTAGAGTTAAATTTTAACATATATGTTAAATATATGTATTTTAGGGCAACCTGGGTGGCTCAGAGGTTTAGTGCTGCCTTCAGCCCAGGGTGTGATCCTGGAGACCCGGGATCAAGTCCCGTGTGGGGCTCCCTGCATGGAGCCTGCTTCTTTCTCCCTCTGCCTCTCTCTCTCTCTCTCTCTGTGTCTCATGAATAAATAAAATCTTAAAAATATGTATATATTTTTAATATATGTGTATATAACATAGAAACTTTGCAAATATATAGGTCCATTTACAGGCACCCCACACCGTTTAGATTACATATACTTTAGCCCCTTGAGACAATGTTAGAAGTTTTACTTCATAGAGTCCAATGATTTTAAAGAAATTCAGAGGGAAAAAAATCGTCTTTTCTATTTGCCCACATATTTGCCATTTCTAGCACTCTTCATTCTTTCCTAATAATTATTTGTCTGGTATTGTTTTCTTTCTACCTGAAATGCTACTCCTTTAGCATTTCTTTTCTTTTCTTTTTTTTTTTTTATTTATGATAGGCACACAGTGAGAGAGAGAGGCAGAGACATAGGCAGAGGGAGAAGCAGGCTCCATGCACTGGGAGCCCGACGTGGGACTCGATCCCGGGTCTCCAGGATCACGCCCTGGGCCAAAGGCAGGCGCCAAACCGCTGTGCCACGCAGGGATCCTCCTTTAGCATTTCTTACACTAAATATCTAATGGGGACAAATTTTGTCTTTTGTCTGAAAAATGTTTTTATTTTGTCTTTTTCCAGGATATAGAATTCTGGATTGAATCCCTCCCAAAACTCCCACCCCCAATAATTTAAAGAGCTTATTCTACAGGTCCCCGGCCTCTACAGTTTCTATTGAGAAGTTAAATGACCTGAACCACAGTTACCATCTTGATAATGTGTCGTGCGTGTCTGGCTACATTCAAATTTTTTCTGTATCTTTGCTTTTTGGGACTTTGACTATAAAATGCGCCTAGGGATGGTTTTCTTTATATTTATCCTATCTAGGGTTTGCTGACCTTCTGTAAATTAATGTCTTCACCAAAAATATGGGAAACTTTCAGTAATTACTTCTTTAATTGTATTCTCTCTCATATTCAATTACATATATGTTAGACCTTTGAATATTATTCCTTAAGTCCTTGGAGGACTGATTATTTTTTAAATCTTTTATTCTTTTTTTTTTTAATTGGGAAATTTCTATTTATGTGGCTCCAATTTTATTTTTTGCTTCTATCTCCATTCTCAAGAAGAAGGATGGCCATGGCAGAGGATCCAGTGCACATCGGAGTCCTCAAATCCTTGCCATGGCCATCACCACCGCCACCGCCACTGCCCCCACCCCAATTGGCAAGCTTCTGAGAAGCAATGGAGTGAAGCAGAAGGAGGATGTGAAGCGATGCTTCTGAAAATCTACCCATGT
The DNA here is from genome assembly GCF_053574225.1 of Canis aureus. Lineage (NCBI taxonomy): Eukaryota > Metazoa > Chordata > Mammalia > Carnivora > Canidae > Canis > Canis aureus. The sequence goes on along the minus strand of NC_135632.1, from coordinate 2,647,625 downwards.
AGTGATTATTTTCCCGTAAATTATATTACTTGATTCTGGAATTTGCATCTTTAAAAAAAATACATAGCTTTCATTTGCAAACTAATAGAAACTTCCTTTATATTCATGATGAGCATATTTTCCTTTCCACCCGTGAGCAGAGAGATGGAATTGCTGTTTCAAAATCCTTGCCTGCTAATCCCAATGTCTCAGTCATCTCATGGTCATTCTGTTTGTGTTTTTGTTTGCATTTTTAAATCTTGAGAATGGGTCCTATTTTCTCATTTCTTTGTATGTCGAGTAACTTTGGATTATATTCTGGACATTGTAAGTGTTGTCTGTGGAGATTCTGGATGCTATTCTATTTCTCCATAGGGTTGTTGCTGTTGTTATAGCAGGCACTTAACATAATTGAATTCAGAGTACAAACTCTGTCTCCTGGGCAGCAGCTGCAATCTCATTTCTGAAAGTTTAGTCTCTCCTGGGCCATCTGGAGTCTGCCTTGCAAATGCGTGGTTCAGAGGTCAGCCAGACATTTGGGCAGAATTAATAGACAGAATTTATAGTTCCTCCCTCTGGCTCTCATTTCTGTGATTTCCCTTTTGCTTTCCAGTGGGTGTGGCTGCCCAAACTTTGCCCTCTGATTCTTTAACCCAGAAAGACTACAGTCTTTCTAGCAGAGTCTCAACCACTCCACAGGACATAGATGAAACCTGCTGTCAGGCCAGAAGTCATGAAAATGCGAAATCTATCTGCTTCCATTCCCTTCTTTCAAGTGTCGACTCCCTTCTGTCAAGATCTGAGATTTTATTTTATCCTACTTACCAGCCAATAAATAAGCCTGTCACTATTTCATAGGTCAGAAAGAAGGGCTTTATTACTCCTGGCATAGGAAACATTATTGGTATCCACATGTTGGCATTGATTCCTGCTGGCCCCCAAGTCCCACAACGATGACTCCATGGGCCTGGCCAGATAGAAGCCTGCACACACAGTGGGTTGCATTACAGGACAGGAACACTGGGTTTGGGGAATCTCGTTTATGTTAAACAGTTAAGAAGCCTATTCTTTGAGGGAGACCTTCTATAATCCCACATTTGCTTACTACAAATTCAATTCTGAGTAATGGCTCAGGTTATGAGCGGTCAGGACCTTCTGCCCTAGGCACACCCAGAAAGAAGGTTATGGGTCTATGCCACCTCCCAGTGTACAGGGGCACTTAAGGTCTATGGCAGACTGTTTCTCCTCACAATAAATGTGTCTTTTTTTTTTTTTTTTCATTGTTCTTGGGTGCTTTCAGGTAGTTGTTTTATATTCAGAGTTTATGGTTGTTATCTTCAGGAGGATAATGCTGACAGGAGCTTATTTGACCATTATAGGTAGTGAAATTGGCCACTTTGCCTTTGTAGACCACATATGAATGGTTTGGGAAGAGCCCCACCCAGGCCCAGAGTTCTTACCGTCTTGTGTGGGACACCACCCCAACCTTGCAGTAGGTACATCTTGTTGAGACATCATAAATTTAGTCGTGTGTGAAAGACCAGGTAGCGGACAAGGCCCCAAAGTCCACAGACATGGTCTTTCTGCCCTTCTGCTGTCACATTGCAGTGACTCAGCAGATCTGATGGACTCTCATCTTGGGTTTGGTTTAATCAACGGAATTCCTAGGAAGGAAAGTGTCAGGTAGCTGAGGACCTCATCAATTATATTAACAGAAAATCTGCAGGCCTGATAAATGGGGCCTCCATCGACTCAAGCCAATACGAGAGAAGCGTCAGCCCCTTGAGGAAATCCCAGACAGAGTGCAGAGGACGAGAAGACAGATCTGTCTTTGCTGACACCAGCAGAGGAGGAATTGCTGTCATCCTGGAGCTGCTCCGAAGGCAGTCCTCCCGAGGGAAGAGACTGGGGCACATAGAATTATGGAAGAGAGCTGCTTCCTACAACAAACAAAATGAAGAAGCGGATGCATCCTGGATTCATCAGTCCCACCATATTCCTTACCACCTACCAGCATCTGGCTTTATTCTGCTCTCCCTTTCTCAGCAGCTAGAGTGACCCTTTTAAAATTCAAATCACATCATGTCACCAGCTGCTCAAGTCTCCAATGACTCTCCTCACACTGAGAATAAAATCTGAAATCCTACCCTGCCTCTATAAGATCTGGCCTCTGGCAATTTCTCCAGACTCAGTTGTTATCTCCTCATTCACCAGGCTAACAGTGATACGGTCTCCCTTTCCTCAAACACTCCCAGCATGCTCCTGCCTCAGGGCTTTTCCACTTGCTGTTTCTTCCACCTGGAACACTCTCATTCCAGAAATTAGCGTGATTGCCTCACTTCATTCAGCTCTTTGCCCAAATATTACCCCTCCTTTGAGATCTCGTCTGGACAGACCGTCTAAAATAGTAATCACCGTCATTCTCTGTCCTCCTTACCCCATTTATTTTTCTTTATAGCATTTGTCACTATTTGGTATAATATTGTATATTTATTTGTTGTTTTTTTTTTCTGTTCTCTGTACTAAAACATAAGGTCCTTGAGGGCAGGGTGTTAACAACTCTGTTATTTGATGTATTCCCAGCACCCCAAATAGTGCCTAATACATAATGGGTACTCAACTGATAATTGTAGAATAAAGGAATTACTAAAACTTATTAGCATTAAGAGTAAAAGGAACATTTTTAATGTTGTAGCTCAGACTCCATGCTCCGAAGAGCAGATGAGAAATAATTGACAAGAACAGTGGCCCATGAACTTCTCTAACGTAGAACACTTTCTGAAGTTTATTCTACCAAAGTAAACGTATGTATAAATATGGTAAAGGCAAATGTGAGAGCAATAATAAAATAGCACGTTTCTATGGTAGGGAATCAGCCCACCCACATAGTCAAGACTTGAAGAACAGCGTGGAAGTGTTTTGTGTTAAAATTGAGTACTTTGTTTCCTTCCCAGTAGAAGACTTCGATTCACTTAAGTAGGTGCTAAGTAGTCATGAGTGTACGTGATGACACCTTATGATCCAAATGCCATTTGGAGATACGACTAATTCCAAACATGGATTTATTTTTTTTTTGAACATGGATTTAAAAGCATTTTCTGTTCAATAATGTATTTTTTAAGTTGATTCTCTAGACAATGAAACAGATTAGGATATTCTTATATGCTAATATTGGCATGATGCCTTGAGAAATATGGTTTTCGGGCAAGACTTAAGATAGAAATACCATTTATGAAACACATGTGTGTGTGTTTGTATATATAAATATAAATGTTGGTGTGTGTGTGTAGTATTGTGTAGTATAGTTGTGGGCTATGTGCCAGATACTGTGGTACAAATGTAGTACTATGGGCTAGACCTGGGATAATATAGGTAAATCACAGCCCCTTTATCAAATAAGAGTTCAATCTAATGTGAGAATTGGAAATATAAACAAATACTTGAAAATCTGGGTCATATGAGATCTAATAGAAAAATATTCAAAGTACAGAGCTGCCAGAGGGAAGGGAGAGGTCATCTCTGTCTTGGCATCAGGAGAGAGGGAGAAGATAAAGATTAAAAAGGTTTGCGGAGATGATTAAGATAGCAAAAGTCGGGGCACCTGGGCAACTCATTCAGTTAAGCATCTGACTCTTGGTTTCAGCTCAGGTCATGATTTCAAGGTCCTGGGATTGAGCCCCAGCTTCAGGCTCCACACTCAGCATGGAGTCTGCTTGGGATTCCCTCTCTTCCCCCTTTCTGCCCCTCCTGTTCATGCTCTCTCTGTAGAAATAAAAATCTTTAAAAAATAAAAAGAAAGATAGCAAAGGTGGCAGGCATACCAGGTAGGCAGCTCCCTTTCTTCCCACTCACCTTTCTTTGAATTCTGGTCTCTTTCCCATATCTTTGACATCTCCCTTTGGCACCCACTCAGCACCTGGCTTCCCCAATTTAGCATAACTCTTCTCTTTGCCTCTTATGTCAGGTGGGTTCTCAAGCTGTGTTGCTGCTGACTCCATGGGGTTCTGTTGTCTGCACCCACCCACCACCCCAAAGCTCTAGCCCAACAGTCAGCATCCCTTCCTATACATACTTTCCCGTGCTTCACAGCAGAGGTGAAAATTTAGACAAGGATGACCTGGACAAAGTAACGAAGGCCCAAAAAATGCGTGTGGAAGGAGTTGCTCGATGTTTGAAATGAGACAGCAGGCAGGAGACCAAAGCAATGATCCATGAGGCCAGGCAGTTGTGGCAGATTATGAAGGACATGGTACACCATGAAAAGAGTGTAAGCTTTCTTGTGGAGGCAGTGAAGTGCTATGGTTTGCTGTTGAGGAGGAACTACACCACTTGGAGGTTGGATTGAAGGAATAAGCAGTTTTCCAGGACAAACTACAAGGAGACAACTATTTCTGTGGACACTGATCTATTAACACAGCCCAAACCCACAAGACTTCCCAACTATCATATCTCACTGTTGGCACATATTACTATTATGTTTAGGTCTTCTAAGGAATTTGGTGTCCCTTTACTATTTCACTGGGCCACCTCTATCTTGTAGCTGTGACATTATTAAATGTAACTGGAAGACATCATTAGTATTGAACTGAGTTTCATGAAGTTAGTCTCAGCCCATTGTTACGGCCAGTCTGTCTTTCCTAGCCGTGGGCCAACTACAAACTCGCGGGAATCACGTCTTCTGTTCTCAGCAATGGAATTGTTGAACAGAATGCAGTACAGTACGAAACTGTGTCGCACAGCATTAACGATCTCCTCCCAGGGAGAAATTGATCTAGAATTCAAAATGCTTCCAGCAGGTTGTTCAGTCAGCTACAAAATCACTTGATTCCACAGCCCATCTGGTGAGTCTCTGCCTTGTTGGAATGGAGGTGTTTGATATTTACAACGTTTGCCTAATCTCCCAATCTAGATATCTAGTCTGTCTAGAGTATCTAGTATCTAAATGGTGAATGAATCTACCTTTGTGTATTATCCAAATTTTCTACTGTGGGTCTTTTCCAGGTAGGAAGTTATGGTGAGATTTCAACAAATTCACTTTTGCTGCCCTTTCTTTTTGCTGGTGACCACTTTGCATGCAGCCAGTCAACTTTCCAATATTTCACGGGAATTTTGGAACCAGAAATGAAATTAAGGATCAAAAAGTCAAAAGACGGGAAAAAGTTTCAAGTCCTCAAGACCAAACAGAGTTAGTCCCCATTCTCCATACCTCTTCCCTCTTTCCCCCTGGTATGGAAAGGGGAAGGAGAATGTGAAGAGAATTAGGTGCTGGAGGTGGGGAACATGTCCCCTGCCAACAATCATAGGTCAAATCAAGAAGGGGATGGAGATAACTGAATGTTACCTTTGGGGATCTGAGAGGAGAGGGAACCAGGAACCTGCTGCCCAGCGGGAGCTCTGGAAGAAAGCTGCTTTGCAGAGAGGCTATGTGCACCCAGGGGCATGGGATGAGGATGGTGTGGGCACACACGGCCTTCTGTAACTCCCTCCAGGGAGAGGGTGAGAGCAGTTGAACACTCCCAGTGTCCCAAGTAAAATGGGAATTTAGCTGAGAAAGCATTGAAGGGTGAAGTCCTCTTACTTTCACAGATGGAGAAGAGACCACTCGATAGAAGACAGTAGAAGGACCAGACCAGAGACTCTTAGCAGATGTGGACATAGAGGCAACTGTCCTTTAATTACCTTAAGTCTATTCTACATTTCAAGGGAGTCCAGACCAGGCTATATTAAGATGGAGAGGTAAATACCTTTCCTCATTCAACAGTGACCTTTGTATAAACCCAGAGCTTGTAATTCACCCCAGGGGAAGAGAAGGGAAGGGAGGGGAATCCTTAATGAGACCAAGGTGGTTTTTTTTTTTTTTTTTTGAGACCAGGTTTTAATTACAAAATGACTTTGATATCTTAGAAATGTCATTGTCTTTCCCCAAATATAATTAGATTAAGGTTTCTGAAAATGAGACCCTGAGATAGGTACAGGAAAAATTTAAAACTCGCTTTCTTGCAAACCATATCCTATCTGCCACACTTTCATAGTAAAACAATAAGTGAGAAAATAGGACGAGCTTTGTATGCTTATCCATGCTAGTGGCTGAGTTATCCCCTCTGTCTCTGCTAAGTGCATATCACCAGCCCTGAGGCATCATCAGACTTACCATGTAAAGTTTCCAGGACCCATTTGTTCTTACTTTAAGAAATCAGGGCAGTCTTTGCCTGTCTCTGCCCTTCAGGCACTTCTGTTCATCATGGTTTCTCCCGGACCCTTGACTGGTTCTAGAGTCTGGGTCTCTCAACTCATAGATGATGACCCAGAAGTCTTTCAGAGTTGGGTTTTTTGTTTTGTTTGTTTTTTTTTAAATAGCCACAAGGATTGCTTTATATTTGCCCCCAATGCTGGGTCTCAGTTCCACTTTGAATCATTTCTGTTGACATTTTCACCTTGAGAACATTGTCCTCACTGGAAGAAGATGGGCTCAAAAGGACAGCTGAGGCGGTGTGGCTTCCAGCTGTCAGCAGCCACAACACATCACCTGCCAAGCAGCGACCATTCTTTTGTCAATCCCCTGGGACTCTGCAAGATGCCAAGACAGTCTCTGCTGAGCCAGCGAGCACTCACGGCATCCTCTTCTGTGGTCCCTGAGGCGAGCTAGGGGTCCTTCGGTGTGTTTGGGAAATGTCAGCTCACTGACCTCTGTCCCCCCAGGGTGCACCACAGGCCTTCCTGAAGCTTGTAGGCTTTACAGGCTTTGTAGCCAAAGCCCCAGTGTTCCTGTTTCCATTAGCATTCTATCATCTGTGGTGCTGCTCCTCCAGAGTGTGCCTCTCACCTCCTACCAACACTCAGTTTTAAAGAAAGGGGCAAGGAGACTGACCTTCCTCCTCATCCTGAGTAGAGCCCCCACCTCTGCCCAGGAAGAGGCTCCTGTGGGTGTGGATGTGGCTCTGGCCCCGGGACACTGCTGGGCAGGGTCTCCTTGTTCCACCGCCAACACTCAGGCACTGGAAACCTCCTAGAAGACTTGGTGATTGACCTGGCTTTGCAAATAGATGTCGTCTGAGCTGTCCTTTAAAACCATCCCAAGGTTTTTTTTTTTTTTTTTTTTTTTTAATTTATTTGACAGAACACAAGTAGGTGGAGCAGCAGGGAGAGCAGCAGACTCCCCGCCGAGCCAGGAGCCCAGTGCAGGGCTCGATCCCAGGACCCCGAGATCGTGACCTGAGCTGAAGGCAGACGCTTCCCCGGCTGAGCGCCCCCGGTGCCCCCTCAAGATTCTCTTCTGAACACTTAGTCTCATTTGCCCCAGAGATGGCCCGATGATGGGGAACCGGGCCTGTCGGCGTGGCATTCAGGGGCTGCAGAAAGGCAGGCCCGTGGCCGGCGCCGAGCAGATCAGTGGGGCCCAGCCAACAGCGCAGGTTCTGTGCCGGTTCAGGAAGAAGCTTCCCGTGGAGCCTGGTAGAAGAAGAACTAGAACGCGGTGAAGTTTTCCTGAGCGCTGACCGTTCAGTCTAAGAGAATCCCTTTTAGGGGCAGCCCGGGTGGCCCAGCGGGTTTAGCGCCGCCTTCACCCAGGGCGTGATCCTGGGGCCCCGGGATCGAGTCCCACGTCGGGCTTCCTGCATGGAGCCTGCTTCTCCCTCTGCCTGGGTCTCTGTCTCTCTCCCTCTCTCTCTCTGTCTTTGTCTCTCCCATGAATAAATAAATAAAATCTTTAAAACAAAAAGTCTTAAAAGAATCCCATTTAGGGCCGCTTGGGCGGCTCAGCCTGTGAAGCTTCCAACTCTTGATTTCGGCTCAGGTCATGATCTGAGGCTTCCAGGCCGGAGCCCTGCAGGCAGCTCCTTGCCCAGCGCAGGGCCTGCTTGAGGCTCCCTCCTCGCCCCTCTGCCCCCCACCCCCAACCTTGCACGCGCTCTGGCTCGCTCTCAGATAAGTAAATACAATCTTATAATTCCTTCTTAAGATAATTTTAAAAACATTCTTTTTTCTATTTATTCATGAGAGACACAGGGGGAGAGAGAGAGAGAGGCAGAGACACAGGCAGAGGGAGAAGCAGGCTCCCTGCAGGGAGCCTGATGTTGGACTCGATCCCGGGTCTCCAGGATCACGCCCTGGGCCGAAGGCGGTGCTAAACCTGCTGAGCCACCTGGGCTGCCCAAGATAATTTAAAAAATATTCTTACAGACACACACCTCGTACGTATAAAGGAGAGCACATACGTGATATTTAAGATTGAAGACTCTTCTTTCACTCTATATGGTATCAGAGGTCTTTTTTTTTTTTTTTCCATTTACGAAACCCTGGTGATAGCAGATGGTGGTAGGCATTCTGTTTGTGTGTCTGTTAGTGTCCTAATGTGGCAAAATAAAAGTTAGCGACCTTATGTCCATTCCCCAAATTGTTTTACTTTTTATTTTTTTCCCCCAATTTGTTTTAGAATGTTTACTGGTACTTAGGATCTAGGCATCTGGAAACCCCTAGTGTTGATGAAGTCCCTGTGGGCTAAGTTTTGGCAGCAAGACATCGAATTTTCCCTAACGGTCTTGTGTGGGACCCACTGGGATAAGCTGCACAACCATTAAAAGAGGTGGGGGGAGAGTATCCACAGGGACATGGATGTCAGTGGGGATCTTGAAATGCTCCCCCTCTGCCCGCCTCAGAAGGTGCTGAGCTCAGGGCTCTAGGCTGGAATGGGGTGGGCCTTCCCTACAGCTGCTTTCTCGGCTTGCCATATGTAAATATGTGCTCTAGCCCCACATAATCCTGATCACTTCTGTATCTTGACAAGTTTTATTTAAAAAAAAAAAAAAGCCACGAGTCATATATGAGCTTTTAGATTAAAATGAGTTGGCCTCTTTTTTTTTTTTTTTTTTTAAGGTTATTTCTGGGCTTCATATGTTTGGATTCTTAATTAGAGACTGTGGACATTCCTTCATTCGAATGGCGTATTTTAAAAGGGAAAACACTAATGAGAGTTTCTATAGGAGCACGAAAGGTCAGGCATAAGTAATTTGATGCCAAGCTTTCTAGCTTCCATGCAAGGATCCTGCTCCTTTACTTTTCACCACGTTTAGTCCTTCGGTTTCTTTCCTTGGAGTGGGTCCTCTATACCCTTTCCCTCTAACGGGCTCAGTCGCACCAAGGACCTCAGGTACCGGTGCATCACGTTCTCTTGGAACTGTCTGTTCGGAGTGGGTTAGTGACCCCTAGCCCATGTATGGGTTACTTCCAACCAATTCCAGCTTTTCCACAGCCAGGGTGTCAGCATCTGAGGTAAAGAATGTCTGCACCCGGACAACTGGTGTTAAGGCCTCCGTATGCACTACTACCCTCCCTACAAATCTAGGGATAGGCACCCTGTGCTCAAACCACGGTCAGACCAAGAGGCTTGAATTTTCCTTCAGAAAATATGGCCATTGTGCTACAGAGCCCTTTGGTAAAACTTAAAAGTGATAATGGAACTTTTTGGAGGTGTTTGATGCTTTTGAAAACCTCTTTGTTCTCAGGGTAAGTAAAACAACAACACAGCTGTGCATGGGATTTGTGACTTCCTCTGGGGAGACCCGTTTCACCCCTGGATGTTAGGATTAGTTGTTCATTTCCGAGCCTAGATAGTCAAGTTTGGTCAGAAGCCTTCCTGTAAAACGGTTCCCAAGATCCTTTTCTTTTCCCTGGTCCCTTAGCCAACCTTTGGTGACGGTGGCCTGTCCAATGTAGAGCCTCAAAGAGCCTTGAAGCTGGCCTGAGATAGAATGGGACCAGAGCTAAAAATCTGTTTGGGTAGTGTTCCTGCCCTGCTCTCCCTTGTATGCATCATTTCTCACCCCCTTTGCCCTTCTTTCCCCTTCTCGTTTTTTTCTGGAAAAAGAAATAAAGGCACAGGGTGAAAAAAATCTTCAAAAGAAAAGCGTGTAGAGTGACAGGTAAGTCTCCCTCACCTGTTCTTGGTTTCTCTACCTCGGACCGTTAGGTGTTTCCCATTCACTGTAATAGTCTGTGAATATACAAGTAGACACATGTACACGTACGTATACATCATACGTATACATACACAGGTGTGTGTACGTTTTTTTCCTTAAAAAATAGTAATAAGTTATAGCCATTGTTCATCTGGCTTTTTTCCTTGGAGATATATCTTGGAGGTCAGCTCACATCAGTCTATATCTGCCTCATTCAATTTTGTGGAACATTCTATGTGTAGCTAGCTATACTATAGTTGGCCCAGGATGGTCCCTATCGGTGAATGAATTGTTCCTACTTTTCTGTGCGCGCACACACATACAGTAGCTGCATTGAAAAGCAAGATACGTGCGTTTTTAGGTACAGGTATAAGTATATTCATAGGAGGAATTACTAGAAGTGAAATTGCATGATCAAATGTAATGTCCATTTAAACTTTTCATGCATGCTGCCAAATTGCTCTAAGATAGCCTCATAATCTCTTACTGATAATGTTTGAGAATGCCAATTTCCCTTGCCCAATAATGAGTGATAATATCAAACTTTTTGATCTTTGCTAACCTGAAAAGTAAAAAATCATCATGAAGTTTCAATTTGCATCTTTCCACATATTCAGAGTTCACTTGTGTTTCTTTTATTCAGCCGTCTGTGGATGTGTTCACTTTTCAGTTGGGTTGCTGGTCTTTCTCTCCAGAAGTGTTTAGTTTTTATGTCACCAAATGATCAGGCTTTGTAGTTTGTGTCATGCTTTGAAAGTCCTCCTAGATAATTCTTTTAATCCCAAATTTTCTTCTAAATCTTTTAGGTTTCATTTTCTTTAATTCTTTTCTTTTTACATTTAAATCTTGATCTCTCTGGAGTTTATTTTGATGTAGTAAGTGTATTGCTTTCCTTATCCTAGGGGAGGTGGAAAAAAAGAGCACCTCTAGTTGTAGCTGCACAGGCCCAGGGAAATAGAGATGCAGAATCCAGTGGACCAGCTACACCATCAGTGAGCATCTTTCACTGACGCACAGATTCTCCCCTCTGGCTCTGAGCTTTTTGACAAATGCATGACGCATTGATGAGATGATGTGATGGGCTCGTCTTTTTTTTTTTTTGGATCTCACTTGCAGCATAGGCTCAGAGTTACATAAACTGGGAACAAAACTTTGCTTTACCCTTGTGAATTGTGAAGCTTCAGACGAGTTATCTTACCTGAAGTCAATTTCTGCATCTGTGAAACTAAGGACCGCAGCTCTAGCACATCGTGGATATTGCGAGGGTTATGACACAAAAGGGCACGCATGGTTTTGCCTGGCACAGTGCCCAGCTTCTAAAAGTTGCCCCATAAGTGTTAGTTTAATCCTTGGTTTTCCTCTGGATTTTTTACCCCCATTTAACTTTAGTTTTTTTCTCATATAAATATAAGTCAATCCTAGTCAGGAATCATGGTCCCTAGCTTCCCATTTGGGCCGCCTCTTCACAACCACCCACATTTTCTCCTGCACCAGCTCTTATCTGGGACTCTCCCCACTACACCTGTGAGGACTCACTGATCACTTATGAACTCCTAAGCCCAAACCTTGTAACTCCATCTACATTCCCCCAACTTCCGGGCTGTTCTTACCTTGGCACTAAGATCATACACTTTCCTGCTGATCATGCCCCTGACCCTCGGTCATTTCCTGACTCCCGATCATTCCCCAACCCTTGCTCATTTTCCTGACTGCAGCCTTGCCCTTCTCCAAATCCATGCTTGAGGCTGCTGTTAAATTACTACATTCTGCTTCTAGAAACAAATCCAGTCACCTTACTTCTCTGCTTAAAAGGTAAAAGCCCAGTAGCTCTGCACAAAAGACAAAGCTCTCTGTGAGCTCATTCCTGCTGGCATCTGGAGCCTTCTCTTGCAGCTTACAGATTTCCCAAATGCACTGTTCTTTTCCACACCTCTGTGACTTTTCCCTTGCTATCCCTTCGTCTCGGAATGCTCTTCCCTTTATTCTTTCAGCTGGAAAATTCTTCCCATATTTCAAAAGTGCATCGCATTCCTGCTTCCTGCTCCTCCTCTCTGCAAGTTTACTCACCTCTCCCGCTTACCTCGTCTCTTGGACTGCTTTGCCTCTGCCCAAGCCCAGGGACAGTGGCTTGGAGTCACCACTTTATACACACATCGATTAAACACTTATCACATGACACTCCATTATCCTCACATATTAAATTATTCAGATCCGTGCCTGTTCTCCCCTAGATTGAGTTCCCTACAGTTGAGGGCTACAGCTCTATTTACCCCTAGCATATTGCCTAGTATGTAGTAGATTTTCAAAATTAGGTGTCAAAAATAAAATATTAGCCCACCACCAATAACATCCAAACATTTTCTCAGCTTCCAGGGGAGGAATAATTGAGGTAGGATTTCTAGGCTTCAGGACATGTAAAACTTTTTTGTATTTGCAAAATTCCAGTATAATTAACACGCAGGATTAGTTTCAGGTGTACAATATGGTGATTCAATGATTCCATACATTACTCGATGCTTCTCACAATACGTGTGCTCTTAATCCCCTTCACCTGTTTCGCCTGCCCCCTGCCTGCCCCCCCTTGCCCCCAGTTTCCCTCTGGTAACCATAAGTTTGTTCTCGATTGTTGAGTCTGTTTTTTGTTTCTCTCTTTTTGTTTGATTTTGTTTCTTAAATTCCACATATGAGTGAAACCATGTGGTATTTATTTCTGACTTGACTTAGTATAATATACCCTCTAGATCCATCCATGTTGTTGGCAAAGGGCAAGACTTCATTTTTTATGACTCCGTAATATTCCATCGTGTATATATATATATATATATATATATATATATATATATATATATATATATATCTATCACCTCTTCGTCTATTGATGGACACTTAGGTTGCTTTCATATCGTGGCTTTGGTAAATAATGAACTCAACATAAGGGTGCATATATCTTTTTGAATTAGTGGGGGGTTTTTTGTTGCTTATTTTGAAGTAAATACCTAGTAGTGGAATTTTTGGATCATGTGGTAGTTCTGTTTTTAGTTTCCTCAGGAACCTTCATGCTGTCATGCCCACCAACGGTGCGCGAGGGTTCCTTGATCTCTACAGTGTTGTCTTTGGGGCGTGTAATGTTTAGCTAATACCAAGGCACCTCGAGAAAGAGCTTCCATTCTTCTTTTCAACAGCATTTCACCTGTTATTTGAGATTTTATTTTTTATTTTTTAGTTTTTTTTTTTTTTAATTAAAAATCAATTTAGTTACCATACGTTGTAGTATTCGTTTCAGGGGTAGAACTCGGTGATTCATCAGTTGCATATAACACCCCGGGGCTCATTACGTCAAGCGCCCTCCTCGATGCCCGGGTCCCGAGCGTGAGCCCCGGGGCCGCTTTGCGTTAAGTGGTCGTGAGGCTGTGCCCGAGCAGGCAAGACGTGGCCCTCGGTGTCCTAGCCCGAGCGGAAGCGGCTCCGTTTATCAAGATGTAGTAGTACTATTGTATTCCATGGCCGTTCTTTTTGGACGTGAGGACTGTCCTGTCTACCTGGCGTGGCCGGGCGGGTGGCGAAGGCCCAGGCCCGGTGTGAAGGCCCAGGCCCGGGGATGATAGTGTCACCCTGCGTGCACCCGGCCGTTGAAGCGCCCTCTGCGGGCTTCTGGGTTTCCAGTGACCCTGAACCTTCGCTGCCCGGTTGTGCAGAGACGCTGAGGCCCGGGCAGGTGAGGGGCCGCCCGGAGCCCCCTGGGTAGTAGCCGCCAGAGCCGTTACTTGAGCTCCGCGTCTGGGTCGCGGCCCCTCACGGGTCTGTTACCTCGGCGCGGCCATGGCTGAGGGCCGAGGCGGCCTCCTCGCGTTGGAGTAATGCCCGGGCCTGTCGCCGACCGGTGGCTGCTGCAGCAGGGCGTGTGCTGCCGGGCGTCCCCGCGGCGGTGACAGACTTGGCCCCGTGTCCGCCTTCCCTCGCCGTCACACCCGGGCGCCCCTCGGGTTCCTGGCCGCTGCCCGCCCGCCGTGGGGGCCCCGGAGCAGGCGATGCCGGAGTCCGCGCGACCTGGTGACCTGGGGAGACTCTTGCCAGCCTTGGGGTCGGGCCGGGATCCGCTCAGCTCCTCTGGAGGCCGGCCTCGAGCTCGCAGGCCCCTGTGGGCGGCAGCCCCAGTCCCGAAGGCCCAGGGATGGACCTTGTATGAAAGGGACATGGAGGGGGGCGTCCTCCTCACGTCAGCCCCAGAAGGCCCCTGAGGCGCTCACACAAGCAGCTCACCCGGCGCGTCGCCCAGATGCAAGCCGGCTCCAGCATCTCCTTCACTAGGGCCCGTGGAAAAGTCCATCTTGACCTGCATCCAGCTCAAGGGAAAGGAAAAATCCACTGGGAACTGAGGAGTGGATAAGCTTAAAAAAAAAAAAATCCCCGAAAGTTCTAGCAGTGACTCCTTCAGGATTCCTTCTGAAACGCGGAGAGACTGTTCTTAACCACATGACACGTGTCTCAGAGTTCGGGTGCTTTGAGCCCCCCGCAGCCTACCATCCCCCCTGGGAAGCCCCCCCTTCGCAGAGTTCCAGGGGCTCCTTCCCGTTTCCAGCGGGCGAGTCCTCCCAGCAGCCCATTCGGGGAACTGGTGGGGAATCACCACCTGCGTCTTCAGTGGGCCTGTGACCCCCGCCCCTGATGGGGCCAAGCCGGTGATTGTGAGGACAGGAAATGGGTTTTATCATTCGGGCGTCTGCCCCGATCCTTGCCGCGGTTTCTTCATTGGCCATCTCTGCTGCCGAGACAGCAGTTGCATTGACCCCACGCGTGAAGTGGGATATTCCACTTTTATTATTGTTTCTTACTGAGAGAATTAGACTCCCCTGACCCCTCCCGTGCTCTTCACTCCCTGAATTCAGGTGAACAATTCGAGAAATCTTGGTTTTACCAAATAATTATTAATGAAGAGACGCACTCCTCCCCTGATGCGATACGCCAATCTGGAAAACGTAGCCTATTTCTACTTTGAAGCCTATGTTTTATGGTAAATTTAATCCTATGGAATACACCGATAAACTCGATGACTTCATTAGAAGTAAAGTCACTGCTTACCCAGACGTATTTATAATAGATACCGATGTTAGTTGCCCTCAGAGTAATGTACCCGCCTTCGTGGATAAGTTATGGGGTCAAAAACTAGTAGGAAGTCATCAGCTCTCAATAAGTTTCTCAACGAAACTTAAAAAAAAAAAAAAAAAAAACAGATCGAGACAGTGGGTCAAGGTGTTTGCAGACACGTAGGCCGGTCGCACTACATCGAAGCTTGGGGTGAGTACCGAGAAAATGCTGTGGTGGGGAGCCCAGTTCTCATCATCTTAACCACACTGCTGCTGAGTCGGCCCTGTGGTTCAGGCCTGCCCCGGGCCCCCGAACATCCGGGCACCCGCCGTGAGACGGTCGCCCTCCTCCTGCCTGTTCCCGTAGCCTGAGCTCTGGCGGGCCGAGCCCGCGGCTTCTCCGCCCTGGGCCCGTCTCGCGGCGCCCCAGAGTGCCCTACCCACAGACTGCGTCCGGTAACACGTTTTATTCTGCTGCGAAGAGATGCAGTTCAGTGGTTCTCAAGTGCATTGACCATAACCATAGAAAGAAACACATTTTCCGTTGTAAACCAATGCACGTATGCACATGTACTGTAAGCCAAAGTTTAAAAAAGAAAAAAATATTGTCCTCATATATGGGGTGAGCTGCGAGCTCTGATATTTTCTATTCTACTCCATGCCATTTTATCCTGCTTAAAAATACTGGATGTGACCTTTAAAATAGATTTCACGACAAACTAATGGGTCACAGCCATCAACTTGACGCACACTACCTAGCACATGTTGGGAAAGGCTTTTCCCACACCCACAGCACGGCCCTCCGTGGCATCTGCTCCCCGACCGCCACCCCATCCCCATGTTCCCGGCAGAGCTTTTGCTGCCCTCAGCTTCCTCGGAGACACCACCTGGGATGCCTGGCCAAGGTCCCCCAATAATCCCCTGTTTTCAACAAACATGATTTTCAAAGCAAGTGTGAATGTGGGGGAAGCCAAACTTCATTTTGCACCTACATTTTTTTCTTCTTTCTCTACACTGCCAACACCACAGGTGGTGCTAAAGGTAGACTACATTCCGGGTTGGGAGAGACCTAAAAGGAATGAAAACGTTCAGTTGGAAAAGTCGATGACTGTAAACTGCATTGCCTGTTCTCTTAATCCGAGGGAAAGTACCAAAAGACATGAAGCTCTTCCTGTGGGGTCTCCTTGTGGACAAACCCCAGTGTCTAGCTGTCCTCCCCTGTCCCCAAGTCTCCCTAGCTCCTCTTGTCTCTACACTCTGGACCTTCATCCCCTGGGGTTGTCCTAGGGACAATTGTAAATGCCACTGTCCCACCCTCCCATGGTCTCTGACACACTATTCATTTCTTGATTCTGAGTGAGCCTGCCTTACATACCCGAGAGAGATTTAAAATACCTCCGCACAGGGCCTCAGACCCAGAAATTCCCCCTCTGACTGCTCTGAGGTGGGGCTGGGGTGTTGTTTTTGAGCGTTCCCAGGTGTTTCTAAAGAACAGCCAGGGTGGAGCAACCTGGGATGGACCGGACCCCCTGGGGAACTTCAGGAAGGAAACAGGGAGTGGGTATGGTATCGGGTTCGGTTCTCTTCAAGATGCTCTCCCCACTTGCAGAAGCACAAGGAGTACTTCTCTTGATAACGTAGTTGGGAGCCATTTCTCCCAAAGATAAATTATTAATTATTAGAGTCCGTGCAGTTTACATACACATACATGGAACACAATCCCCCCAGACTCCGTCTGTTCTGAAGAATTGTGTCTGCCTCCCTCCCCACACCCTGTCATTCAACATCTACCTTCCAGCTTGTGAACTTAGATCTTCCTGCATTAAATGGGCTCCCAACATGGAGCTCTCTAGCTGCCACCATTTTTGTCTTTCTCAAATTTAAGGATTAAGGTTTAATCCTTAAACCTAAGGATTCTGGTTAAAATTCAGTAGGTCTGGGAAGGAGTCCCAGATTCTGCATTCCTAACAAGTTTTCAGATGATGTGGATGCTGCCTTAGGCCTTAGAACAATTGAGCTGCTGGTCAGAGAGCCCCTGTGGACCTCTGTAAGCGTGTGGGCAGCCACATGGGGGTTTATGAGGAGGAGGAGGAGGACTCAGAGACCTGGGCACAGAGGAGAGAGTGTAGCCAGGCCTCTCTGGCTACAGAGAAGCTTCCTTCAGCGAATCGGCTTCCTAGGTCAGGGCCCTTTCAGTGTCCTCAGCTGATGGGAGAGCGCGGGGCTTGCTGGAAAGTCCCCAGTGGGCTCGGACTCCAGCTGAGACCTTCCCTCTTGGCTGCCTTGGCTGACTGACTGCAGGGCTGGCTCTGATGGCATCGAAAGCATGTGGCTTAGGCCCTAGCATGTTCACGACTGGAGAATTTAATAAACCCAGGGAACAAACACCAGTGACTATACAAAAAGGCTCCTTATTTAGAGTGATGCATGATGGCTAATTTACTTAAATATGCAGGTCAAGAAATACAAAGAAGTCAAAGAAAACAACTTGTAAGTGGAAAAACGTATCCTGCCTCTTCTTACTGGAGGGTGAAGATCTGCTTTGACGTGGTTAGCTTCCTCTCGATGTTTTTAACAGTGAATGCCCTGGCTGAGATACTACACGATCACTTTCCGATTCAGTCATTTGCTAGCACCTCAGGGTCTTGGAGCTATCTGATCTTCTATGATGGGCAATCCATCATCTTCTAGAATGGCCTGGAGAAACCCTTTTTCAGAACACAGCTGCTTTCACCTTTTGGTGCTCTCAGTAGAGCTTGTTTTAGCCAGAAACACCCAAAGCTGCTTTTTATTAGAAAAATCTGTTATCATTTCCTCTTAAGTTTATTTCTCCCTGGTTAACTTGTTAAAGGAGTCCTTTATGTGAGCCACAAATAACATAGGATTGTAAAGAGGGAGAAGCGGGCTCCATGGATTGTAAAGAAAAAGACCATTTCCCTTAATAAAAATAAACTCTGTCATCTAAGATTGGAAAGAAGGGGAAATCTACCTTGAAGAAGAAAACTGCTTGACTTCCCAGCCCAGATTGTTCCTTGCTCTGGTTCTGTCCTTCCCTGACAAGAGCAACTTTCTCCTGGAAACTACCGCTAGCTGCCATTGACCAGGCACCCCTTGCCCACAGGTCTTTGGTGTTGAGTGCTACTTCTTAACGTTATTGCCACATGTGTAACCACGAGTGTACCTATGATCTTCTCAGAGACATAGCTGAAAAGATGAGAATATTTAAACAGGCCTTTAATCCAGGGCAGTGAATCACAAATTGGAGGGCCCATTTAATACCTGATAACAAGGTCCTAATCCCAAAGGTCCTGATTTGCTACATCTAGGATGATTCTGTTCTCACCAAAGACTGCACTTTGTGAAACACTGGCTAAGAGATAAAAAAAAAAAAATAAAAAAAAAAATAACTGAGAAAAGAGCATACAACTAAATAGGATCGGGTTATAAATTTGTACTCTGAGAGCCGATCCCATCTACATCCAAGTCCAGCCCTCTGCTCACCACTAATTCTAGAGCCAGAGGATAAGCTCCAGAAACAGAGACTTCTTTGTTCCCTCCTGTCCAAGGCTAGTTGTCCAAGTTCTGAAGCCCAGCCTTTTTCTTGGATAGTTGGTAATAATGCCCTCTGTTTCTTCAAAGGCCTCACCCTCTGCTGGAAGGGGGGGGTCCCATATCCCATTGAGTCAAAGGAACAATCACATCTGAATCCAACACTATATACCTAATAATTGTTCAAGAAAGAGAAAAAAATAGTGTCCATTAAAGTGGGACAAGGGTGCCCACAGGTCATTGAAGGATAAATCAGGTTTACAAGATCCCACAACTACTGAATGGTTAACCAAAATATTTATTTGGTTATGAGTTTTTGCTTCTTCCACCTTATTTGGCTGATCGCCCCAAATACTCTCTATCTTTCATGGTGAAAATGGAAAATTTACCTTTTTGGCACCCATACACGGCACTCCAGAAGTATGGCCTCTTCCCAGAGCACACATTCTAAACAGGCTGAATGAACTAAAATTGTTCCTATGCATTTTACCCTATAATAAATAATAGGCTGCCTCAAATCTTTCCTAGAAGGAGAAGTATAAACAAATAAATGGCATAATTTGTTTTATTTATTTGTACTTTAATTGCATGCTGTGCTCAGCAAGCAGTGGATCAGATTCAGAAGGCGCTATAATTCTCCTTTTCCCGGTGACAAAGGGGAAAAACAAATTACTCCATTAATAATGTATGTTTGGGAGAAGAAAAGTGAATGGAGGTTTTAAAAATAAATGTACCAGTTTTAAAGTTGAGTTTTAATTTGGTTGCTTTGTTATCATCATGTTTCCCAATTCTCAAAGTTCCTTACGTAATTGAGAATAAAGAAATACCCTATCTTCGGTCACATGTGGTGGTAACATGAAGAGACACTCAAGTTCACGGAGACTCGAGCTCTGGAATTTGAGATTATGGAACTTGAATTTATTTATTTATTTATTTTTAAAGATTTTATTTATTTATTCATGAGAGAGAGAGAGAGAGAGAGAGGCAGAGACACAGAGGGAGAAGCAGGCTCCATGCAGGGACCCCGATGCGGGACTCAATCCCGGGTCTCCAGGATCACGCCTTGGGCTGAAGGCAGGTGATAAACCACTGAGCCACCTGGGCTGCCCATGGAACTTGAATTGAAAACAGATTTATAGATTTGGGAACACACTTGGGCCTACAAAACAAAAATACTTTTTAGATTGAGGATATTCCATTTGAGTTCCCTGGGCCCAAGGTAATAGAAACGTGAAATGTTGGCATTATGACATTTTGCTGGAACAAACTGTAATAGAAGCAGGGTTGATAAGTTGGTCCTAGCACTGGAGCAGGGTTTTAGCCATTTAGTTGCTGGATGGTAGGGATGGATAGAAGGGAAGGGTGATTGCTGGGATGTGGTGGTTGGGACACTTGGGGAGAGGTTGAGGCAAGGACTCCTTACTGACTAAATGGGAAATTTAGTGTCAGAATATTCTCTACCAACCCTAATTTGAACTAGAAACAGAAGACTCATTACCAACTTTAGCCTCTAGATGAAAGAAAGGAAAATAGAAAAGACAAAGAAAAAAAAAGAGAGAGGCAAATAAGCCGATGAGCCTATCTGGCGCAGTGCTCCTGGGTGGCATCTCACCACAGAGCTAACTGAATTAAATCCAGTTCTGCTAAGCCAGATTTTTGCAGCCATCTCATCGTTCTGAAGGAACAAACAGAGGAGTGCATGCTGCAGTTAAATGAACGTAAGCGCTTCCCCTTTCTGAAACAACAGTGATGGATTTGCCCTGTTCTGGTCTGATCCATCCTTTTCCATGTTCGTGTGGCTAATTATATGGTCTGGAGTAGTTCTTAGCAAAGAGCTCTTAGAGGTGACATCTGAAAGGAAATAAGGCAAAGCAACTACAGTGTAAGCTCTACATTTTGTTATTTTTGAACCGGTAGGAGAGAAGTTCAGAGGAAATCATGTAAGTTATAGTATAAGAAGTGCTGATGTATTTGTGGTCCCTGAAAAGCTATGGTCACATCATAGTCGGCGAGGAAATAAATTAGCGGGAGCATCGTCTCTCCCAAGTAAGGAACAAGCCACACTTCATTAAGGAGAGGTGCGCCCGGTGGAAGCAGCACGGCTGTGGTCTGTTGTTGAGCAAGATTGAAGTTCCCATCGTGACATCGTCTCTTAAATGCTTTATAATGAGAAGAAATCTTAGTGTTTTTTTTTTTTTCCTCAACACTTATGCTAAGCCTCAGGGTTGGCCCAAGAATTAAATAAAATAATATATGTAAATGATCTTATTCATAGTAAGTGACTATCTAATGCTAGCTCTGATAATCATCAAAAAATGAAGAAGTCAAATGTAAAGGAGTCTAGGAAAAAGGCAGAAGTTGATTCATGTTACAGAGACCTTTTTTTTTTCCTGTTACAGCCTTTACGTTAATTCATCAGATGAATTTTCAGACCTCTTGCCCACCTGGTTCTGTATTGTCAGTTGGCCATGGCTTTAAAATTTATGAGTAGAGTGATCAGAGTGATAGAATAAACCCAACTCTCCTACTGAGAGAGAGAGAGAGAGAGAACCAAAATGGCATTATTTTCTTTTCAGAGTACATCTCTTTTTTTTTTTAAATTTTTATTTATTTATGATAGCCACAGAAAGAGAGAGAGAGAGAGAGAGAGAGGCAGAGACACAGTCAGAGGGAGAAGCAGGCTCCATGCACCGGGAGCCCGATGTGGGATTCGATCCCGGGTCTCCAGGATCGCGCCAAACCGCTGCGCCACCCAGGGTTCCCAGAGTACATCTCTTATAAGGTATTCCACGTCTACGTGGCATAAATATTTAAGGATCCTGGAAAAAATCCTGAACAGGAGACATGTATTTGTTCATGTTTTACTGGTCAGGTTAAAAAAAAAAAAGGTGGCACAAGTTTTAATAACTCTAAAAGCCAAAGACAAATGAAAAGACATTTAGGCTCAAGGACCAGGCAAAAAGTGGGATCCAGTGTTTGGAATGTGACAAAGAAAGCAGAGGAGACAAGAAAAACAGGGCTGAAATAATCCTACGAGGAACGAGACCATTGGCCACATCTCTCTCAGCTCAACTACCGTTTTCACCCCCTGCAAGTCAACCCCCACAGGTGCGCTGGGCCCCCACTGCTGGCTGCTGGGGAGCAGGTCAAGTCCCTGCAGGCTCCTAGGACTCAGAGATGCCTCGGTCTCTGATGGACTTGTCAGCGCCGAGAGCCTGACTCATTGGAGAGAGTTGGAGAAGCAGCAGAATTGGGCTCATTCGCTTTCATGTAAGAGACTGATCCGCAGTCAGCACGTTACGTACAGAAATGTATCCATCGTAGCATTTTATTGCCTCTGTGAAAAGATCAGTCAAAACGGCACTTAAGGAATCTGGACGTTTCAAACCTTCAAGATCTTTCACGGGTTCACATAACTAATTCAGAGAGCTTGTCCGTCATTTCTGAGTGGTATTTTTCTTTAAACATTACTTTCTAGTTCTTCAAAGTCTTGACCTTTAAATTGTTTCATGATTCCTATATCTTCAAATGCTTTAGAGTAACGTGGTGTTTCCGTGAGTTTTCCACGGGAAATTCTCAATGTGTGTAGGATGCATCTAACAGGCGATGTCAATGAGACAGGAAGAGGAATCAGGAGGATTCTGGCCCATTCTTTGTTCTTGTTCTTTTTTTTTTCTTTTCTTTTTTTGTATTCAAGAAATATATCAGGACCGTCAATCTACCAAAGAGCCAGACGTTCTAGACCCTGGGGAGACAGGATACGCAGGGTCCCCGTTCTCCACATATAAGCAAGCAAAAAGAAATCCATTAATGAAAGGACGTAGGGAGTGGTAAGAGCTAGAACAGAGAAAAAAAACAACGGGGGGGGCATAGGAGGAGATTTAGTTTGAGATAGGGTGCTTGGGGGGCGCTTTTTGAAGCTGTGACATTTAAGCTGAGGTCTAAAAATGAGATAGTCCAGAGTGGGAGGGAAAGCGTCCAGATAGTAGACACATATATGCAAAGGTCATGAGTAAAGAAGTTGGCGTGGGAGAATGGCTTGGAGAGAGGGGTGCAGGGGGAGAAGCAGACCAGACGAGGGGCGCTTGCTACTGTCCAGGCAAGAGATGCTAGTGGTTCGATTAGGGTGGTGGCGGCAGAGAGTCAGGGCGGCTGTCAGAATCCAGAGTTAGATCGGAGGTGGAATGACATTTCTCGCTGGCAAATTGGGCATGAGATAGCCTTCCCTGCTTTCTGGCCTGAGTAACTAGGAAGATGGTGGTGTCATTTACTGGGCTGAGGAACACGTTTTAGAGGAAAAAAAAAAATAAGAGGTGCATTCTGGACTTGTGGGGTTGAGAAGTCTACATGACAAGCAAGACTTTAAGGAAACCGTGCGCTTGTGTCTGAAGCTCAGAGGAGCGCTCTGATCTGAAGAAGTAACTTTGGGAGTCATCAGGGTAAATTCCATATTGTTATGGAACCCACAGGAATGGGTGTGATTCCCCACGAGGCCTGTAATTAGATGGGGCCTCCACTGAGTGAAGGTAAAGGAGCTTCCTTTTAGGGGATCTATCTTTGGTGAGCCTCTCTGTTTCAGAAGCTCAACTTAAAAATGAGTATTTATGGAGAGTCCTTCTATTCCCCGGGGCCCTCCAGCACCTTCCTCTGGACTAAGGACTTTCATTAGATGATGTTCCCAGCCCCACTGAAGCTCATGATGAGGAACCGCATGAGGAACTCCTCCCGGTGTTTACCGTAGGGATGTTGTGAGGGTCCTGTGGATTATGCTGCACCAGAGGGCATGAACTCACATCCAGATTTAAGATCCATTTCATTCTGCCAAGCATAGGGATTTTAAATATTTTAGTATATGTGCTGCCGAAGCGAGCACGGGATTTTAAATATTTTAACTGTATTATTTAAACCAGACAAGCATGTGTTGTGTAAATAGCCTCAGTACCCTTCACTCCCTATTGCATACCCAGCTGCTTTTCTCCTTTTTGTTACCTGCCCCCACCCCTGCCCTCCATAGCCCCATGGAGGCAGCATTTGCGTTTGCTGCCCCTGCCTTTGCACAGTGTGGTGACAAGGGTGGTGGTGGTGATATCGAGGACAGCATGGTGAGGAATGGTGGCGATGATGACCGTGTACTGAGCGCTCCGTGTCAGACGTTGCTCTGAGCTCTTCATGTCTACTCATAATGACCCAATGACCCTATGAGGCAGCTGAGGTGTTCCCCATTTCCCAGATGAGGAAATCGAGGCACACAGGGAGGTTAAGTACCTTGTGCTTGGTTATACGGCTCCTGAACTCTTAAACACTTCATTATACCACATCAACTAATGGAAATGGTAATCCGTGCTAGAGGCGCTAATGTGTCCTTGTGAGATCATCTGGGGACAAGTGGAGGAAAGACAAAAGGAGAGAAATCTTGAAGCGGTACCTTCATGTCATGGTCCAGCCAATGATGGGACTCAGCAGCAACTACCTTCTCTGCCTCTCGTCCCACCCTGAATGACCTGCAGCCCATGAGTAGGCCCGTTCCCATTGCACGGGAGGTCGTAGCAAAGTCCCCAGTTTAAACAGCTGCTGGTTTCCCAAGTACCTTCTAAAGAGGAAGAGATAATCAGTAGCATCGAGGGAGTTGGCGACCTTCTACCCCACGGCTTCTGCTTCACGTTTTCCAGCTGCTGCTAGGAAAGAAGAAATCTTTAATTTTCAGTTCCTACTGAGTTCTTTCCTCTTCTAATTTCTTGGTCTCCCTATTATTTCCTACGTAGGCTAAGCCCTACTGCAGTTAGCTAAACAATTTCTGGACTTGTTAAGGCAGAGATCACTTGGGATTCTGTTTATCTTTTTAAAACTATTTTCAAAATGCAGAGCTGAACGTTCTGTGTCCCACGTGCCAACGTTTGGATGCTTGTTATTTTTATGTTAATGTTACCTGCGTCTGCTAACACTTTATTCTTTAAAACAAAACAAAAACCGTAGTAGGCAGTGACCATGTCAGGATGATTAAACTTTGGCTCAGTGCTGGGCACACAGGAATATGAGTTTGTTTGTTTTTAATTTTAAATAAATGAGATAAAACGGTGAATTCATGAACCGATCAGTTAAGGAAGGCAACTCACTTCTCGGGGAGACACTCTTCCTGGGAAAGGAGTGTTCTCCATACATTCAGGAGAATTGTTTAAAATTCTTGGAGATTAAGTGGGAGAAAAAAAGGAATTCAAATTCCTTCATAGCCGTCGCCTCCTGAGGATGAGCAAAGAATAAAGACCGAGCATTTCGGAAGTGAGGACGTAAGCCCGCGAAGATCCAGGTTTTGAGTCCCCAGAATTCCCAGGAACACGGTATGTGTGTGGCGCCAGAGACCCTGTACCCCAACTTCGACTTGAGCGTTCAGTAACCTGGCTGAGCTAGAGAATTCCGGGAGGCCCGGGAGCAGGACAGGGACCCGCAGTGGGGACGCCGTGTCCCAGGCCTCAGGGGGCGATGAGGGTGGCGAGGCTAGGTGCTCGGGCAGGAGAGCAGCTTTAGGGGGCGGGCTGGGCACCCCAGATGGGAGCAGCGCCCACGCCAGGCTACCCCTGCTCGGATGCTGGGTCTGGCCGCCTACGCTCCCCCGTTGACGAAGAGCTGCTTACGCGATTCCAGCACATTCCCCCCAGGGAGACCCCTGCTGCGAGCAGCTGTTAGGTCGGGCACCACCTGTAAGACGAGTTAGAAGGGGAGGGAAACTGTGTCCACGGAGTGACTCCTGTTCAGGCGGGCGGCTGTCCTCCGCTTCCCGCAGCTTGAGCTTCCGTCCTCTCACGGGGGCCCATCTCCTCCCCCTTCTTGTCTGTCCTTTTCTCCTTCTCTTCCGTTTTTCTTTTCTCAGACCTTCGTTGAGCCTCTGCTGTGTGCCGGGCAGGTGCTGGGGCCCAGGCGGACGAGGACGAGTCTCACCCAGACCCGGCCTCAAGACGGTCATGGTCGTTAGGTCATATTCGTTGTCTACTGCTGTGCAACAAATCACTCTGAAATTTAGTGGCTTATTTTTTTTAACTGAGCATTTTTAAAAAATATTTTTATTTATTCATGAGACAGATAGATGAGAGAGAGAGAGAGAGGCAGAAACACAGGCAGACGGAGAAGCAGGCTCCATGCAGGGAGCCCTACGTGGGACTCGATCCCGGGTCTCCAGGATCAGGCCCTGGGCCAAAGGCGGCACTAAACCACTGAGCCACCCAGGCTGCCCAAATTTAGTGGCTTAAAACCACATGTATTTTCTCATAGTTTCCGGGGATCAAGAATCCAGGGGCAGCCGAGGTGGGGCCTCTGGCTCAGGGCATCTTGGGAGCCGACACACCCAGTGTAGGTCTGGGCACCGTCCTCTCCAGGCCCAGCTGGCACAAGAGCCACTTCCAGGCTCACTCGTGTTATTCTTGGCGGGCTTGCGCATGTGGTGGCTGCTTGTTGGCTGTTGGCCAGAGGCCTCCTTCATTTCCTTGCCGCGTAGGCCTGTCTACACTGCATGGAAGGTGGCTTCCATCAGAGTGAGCGAGCAAGAGACGGGGCAAAGAAGCCGTCACTTCACTGTATTCTGTTTGATAGGAACCTGTCTCTGGGGCCAGACTCCCCTCAAAGGGAGGGGCCGGGTTACACACGGTGTGAACCCTGGGAGGCAGGGGTCACCGGAGGCCGCTGGCCAGGGCAGTGTTGCCATGGCGGCTTTTAAAACCTTTCAGCCCCAAATCATCTGGCCCCAACACATCCATGACCCTTTCCTAAAGCTGCGGTTAGGAAGGCAGGTGAGGAAGTTTAAGGAGCATTAGAATAAAGCCCAACGACAGAATAAAGGTAACTTATTATTCCTGTTTTCCGACTTTGCCAGAACTTACGTCCCAGGTTTCCGTCTCTAATGGAGAATTGGGATGGCCTCACCCATCCTGTCCACGCAGATCCTTCCCCCCACCCCCTGGTTCCAGCCAGGCAGGTAGAGTCCTCAGTAGTCAGCTCAATATGCCTCCCTATTTAGTTACAGAGAAACTAAGACATTATGACTTGTGATGTGTCTACTTGACTCAATACTTCGTGATCAGCTTTCCCACCAGCAAAACCTGCAGCTTCAAGAATACAGCTCACACACGATACCCAAATGGGAGATTTCCACTCAGGAATCTAGCCCACGAGCCCGGGTGTTATTCATGCATCGCGTCAGATGAGAGAGAGTCTGAAGGCACCCCTAATTGGCTGCCTTGGGATAACGCTTTTCAGATGAAGTCGATTGATCTCTCCGTGTCTGCTAGACCTGAGTTATAGCCACTCGTGTTTCAGTCTAAAAGATTAATAACGTATCCTACAAATGGATCCTGCAGTACAATTTAAGATTTTTAAGAGAGCATATTCACACCCATGTCATCATTTTCGAAGGAAAGGAATGCAGATTGGAAATAACCTGAATATTTTTCAACAGAATGCAGATATGTCACCAAAGAATCTACTATTTTATTATACACGTTGCCAACATTGAAATGAGACCCACGTCCTTAGAGTGTGACTTAGTCTCATAAACATTAATGCGGTGGCCCTCGGAAGTCCCCCGAGGGGTAGGTCACAGGCCGTGTCTGAGGTAAAGGAGATGTTCGTGCTGCCTAGACGGCTTCCTCGCTCATGTTCAGTGCTCCACTCGCCTTCTTGAGAAACCATGAGCTCCGCATGTGATGACTACCTTAGAAGTCCCTGTTCATTGAAATACTGCAGCAAATTTATGGTGGAGTTTTCTTTAGTACAAAAATAAATAGTCTATGGCTCAAAACTTAGAATTTTATTGCAAATTTTGTCAAACAGTGAATTTGTCTCCATGGTCAAAACTGAGTTTAGGAGTCTTCCGTACGATATGTGTGTGTTTTTTTAATATATCTATCTACAGTCACGGGGGGGGGGGGATTTTTGAGATCTTAGAACCTCCATCATTATTATTTTGTTATTCTAAAGTACGTGGTATTTCATACTGCAGAAAATGTGACCCCAAGTTAGGAATCACTGAAGAAAAACACAGGAAACTGTCTTAATCCATCGCTTAGGGAGGGCGTGAAAAACGACGAGCATGGACACTTTTCACACTGCAAAACCGACTTCCACAATGCACGAGGGAAGGTTAAGGGGGTGACCACAAAAAATAAATCCTGCCTTCATATTTCATATATGGCCATTTCTTCCAGAGCTCATTTAAAGTTGTTATTATTCCCTTGATTCTGTTAGCACAATAGACGCACCTGCCACCGTGAATCCGTTGGCCAGTCTGAGAAGAGGCTCATCCCGCAACAAGTAGGAACTCTGAAGGGGGAGACGTGGGTAGAAAAGAAAGTCGTGATATTTGAGCCATAGAAATATTTTTAGGAGAAAACTAAGAATTGCGTTTCTTGTTGTCTGTATGGCAGAGCAATGTTTCACAAACCTAGTGACTCTGCCTTGAGTGTGGTACAAGATTTTTACTATTTTCTCATTCATACAGCTTCTTAAAACACCACCAAAGCCTGGTTCTGATGCTCACAGTACCGTTTGATATGTTTTAATGAATTGCAGGAAGTTTTATAGACAGGATTCCCCTAATAGAAATATAATGAAACTACATGTGTAATTTAAAATTTTCTAGGAGACATGTTAAAAAAAATGTAAAAGTAGGTGATACCATTTTAATAATATGTTTTAGTTAATCCACCATATCCATAATACTGCTATTTTGATGTATAACAAATACAAAAATTATTGAGATATTTTGTGTTATTTTTTCATACTAAACCTTCAAAATCTGGTGGGTATTTCAGGGCACTAAAATACTGTTTGGCTCAGTCAGTAGAGCACGTGATACTCAATTTCAGGGTTGTGAGTTCAAGCCCCATATTGGGCATGGAGCCTACTTTAAAAAAAAAAAAACACTCAATTTGGATGTTAGATTTTTTTTTTTTTTAGTTACATGGACAACACTTATCTGTAACACCTCAAATGGTGGCTTTTATTTTTTCTTTCCTTTTTTTTTTAAATTTAAATTCAATTTGCCAATATTTAACACCCAGTGCTCATCTCATCAAGTGCCTTCCTCAGTGCCCATCACCCAGTTACCCCATCCCCCCATTCATCTCCCCTCCTGAAACCCTTTGTTGGAGAGGATTTGGAGAAAGGGGACCCTCATGCACTGTTGGATGTTAAATTTTTATCAGAAGCCCTTAATCTGTATTTAAATTTCATAAAATTTACATTTGAAAGTTTGCTCTTTTCCAAGGTGTTCCAGACATACTTAGGATAGCTGAATTGAGTGCCCATTTTTAAAGCTTAATCAAAATTAATATTTAAAATTCAGTTTCTCAGTTGCACTAGCTACGTTTCAAGTGAACAATAGCCACATGTGGCTAATAGCTATCATGTTAGACACAACAGTCTTAAAATAATAAAACTTTTCATCCTTGGAGCCACCATGATTCTCCCTGCAGATGGATTTTTTTTTTTTTTACCTTGCCACATAATCTCTACTTGTTTGATGTTTGTTATCCTCATAGTATTGTTTTTAACAAAGGACACCAAGATGTGTGAAATTGGTCTTTAACATTTTTTAAAATTTAATTTTAATCCCAGTATAGTTAACATACAATTTTATACTAGTTTCAAGTGTATAATATAGTGATTTAACAATATACATTACTTACTGCTTATCATGATAAGTGTCTTAATCCCCTTCACCTATTTTACCCATCCCCCCGACCCAACTCCCCTATGGTAAGCATCAGTTTGTTTTCTATAGTCGAGTATGTTTTTTGGCTTGTCCATTTTGTTTTGTTTCTTAAATTCCATATATGAGTGAAATTCTATAGTATTTGTCTTTCTTTCATTTCAGTTAGCATCATATCCTATAGGTCCATCCATATTGTTGCAAATGGCAAAATTTCTTTCCTTCTGTGGCTGAATAATATTTCATTACATACATACACCACCTTTTCTTAATCCATTCATCTACTGATGGATGCTTGAGTTACCTCCATAATTTGGCCATTGTAAGTAATGCAGCATAAACTGAGGTGCATAAATATCTTCAAATTAGTGTTTTCATATTCTTCGGGTAAATACCTAGTAGTGGAATTACTGGATCATATGGTAATTCTGTTTTTAATTTTTTGAAGATCTTCCATGTTGTTTTCCACAGTGGCTGCACCTGTTTGCATTCCAACCAATCATGCAAAAGGGTTCCTTTTTCTCCACATTCTTGCCAACACTTGTTTTTTTGTGTTGTTGATTTTAGCCCGTCTGCCAGGTGTGTGGTGTTATCTCATTGTGGTTTTGATTTGCATCTCCCTGGTGATGAGTGATGTTGGGCATCCTCTCATGTGTCTGTTGACCATCTGGATGTCTCTTAGGAGAAATGTCTGTTCATATCTTGTGCCCGTTTTTTAAATTGCATTGTTTTTTGGTGTTGAGTTGTATAAACTCTATATAACTTGGATACTAACCTTTTATCAGATATATCATTTGCAAACATTTTCTCCCATTCAGTAGGTTGTCTTTTAGTTCTGTTGATTGTTTCCTTTACTGTGCATAAGATTTTTATTTTAATGCAGTCCCAATAGTTTATTTTTGCTTTTGTTTCCCTTGCCTTGGAGATGTATCTAGAAAAATGTTGCTACAACCTAGGTCAGGGAAGTTACTGCCTGTGTTCTAGGATTTTTATGGTGTCAGGTCTCATATTTAGGTCTTTAAGCCAATTTGCATTTATTATTTTGTGTGATATAAGAAAGTGGTCTAGTTTGATTGCTTTGCATGTTACTGTACAGTTTTCCTACCATCATTTGTTGAAGAAACTTTTTTTTCCATTGCATATTCTTGCCTGCTTTGCTGAAGATGAATTGACTATACAATCGTGGGTTAATTTCTGGGCTGTCTATTCTGTTCCATTGATCTATGTATATACGACAATTCTGCAGTATATCCTGAAATCTAGGATCGTAATGCCTCCAGTTCTTCTTTCTCAAGTTGCTTTGACTATTCAGGGCCTTTTGTGGTTCTGTATAAATCTTAGGATTATTCTAGTTCTGTGGAAAAAAGTGCTGTTGGTACTTTGATATGGATTGCATTAAACCTGTAGATTGCTTTGTGTAGTATGGACATTTTAGCAATAATGTGGTCTTTCAATCCATGAGCTTGGGTGATCTTTCCATTTGTTTGTGTCATCTTCAGTTTCTTTGATCTGTGTTCTGAGGTTTTCAGAGTACAGCTATTTCACCTCCTTGGTTAAGTTTATGCCTAAGTATTTTTATTATTTTTGGTGCAATTGTAAATAGAATTATTTTCTTAATTTCTCTTTTTGTGATTTCATTATTAGTGGATAAGAATGCAATGGATCTCTGTATATTGATTTTGTATCCTATGGCCTTACTAAAGTCATTTATCAGTTCTAGTTCTTTTTTGGTGGAGTCTTTAGGATTTTCTTTTTTTTTTTTTAAGATTTTATTTTTAAACTTTTTTTTTTAATTTTTATTTATTTATGATAGTCACAGAAAGAGAGAGAGAGAGAGGCAGAGACACAGGCAGAGGGAGAAGCAGGCTCCATGCACTGGGAGCCCGACGTGGGACTCGATCCCGGGTCTTCAGGATCGCGCCCTGGGCCAAAGGCAGGCGCCAAACCGCTGCGCCACCCAGGGATCCCTAAGATTTTATTTATTCATGAGAGACACAGAGAGAGAGAGGTAGAGACATAGGCAGAGGGAGAAGCAGGGAGCCCGATGTGGGACTCCAGGATCACGCCTTGGGCCGAAGGTGGGGCTAAACCGCTGAGCCAAACGAGCTGCCCTAGGATTTTCTATATATGGCATCATATCATCTGTAAACAGTGACCATTTTACTTCTCAATTTGGATGCCTTTTTTGCTTGTCATATTGCTGAGGCTAGGACTTCCAGTACTATGTTGAATAAAAGTGGTGAGAGTAGACATCTTTATTTTGTTCCTGATGTTAAGGGAAAAGCTCTGTTTTTCACCATTGAGTATGATGCTACCTGTGGGTTTGTTATATATGGCCTTTAATATGTTGAGGTATAGCCTATTTTGTTGAGCGTTTGTTTTTTATCATAAATGGATGTTGCATTTTGTCAAATCTTTTTCTGCATCTATTGAAATGATCATATGGTTTTCATCCTGTTTATGTGATGTATTACATTGATTGATTTGCAAATATCAAACCACCCTTCTTATCCCAGGAATAAATACCACTTGACCATGATGATTTTTTTAAACCTATTGTTAGAATTGGTTTGCTATATTTTTTTGGTAATTTTTGCCTTTATGTTCATAGAGATATTGGCCTGAAGTTCTCTTTTCTTGTAGTGTCTTTATCTGGTTTTGGTATCAAGGAGATGCTGGCCTCATAATGAATTTGGATTCATTCTAAATTCTTCCTCTATTTTTTGGAATAGTTTAAGAAGAGATATTTGTTAATTCTTCTTTAGATGTTTGGTAGAATTGATCTGTGAAACCATCTGGTCTTGAACTTTAGGTGTTTGGGGATTTCTTTGATTATTGATTCAATTTCTTCACTGGTAATCAGTCTGTTCAAATTTTCTGTTTCTTCCTGATTCAGTTTGGGGAGGTTTTATGTTTCTAGGTATTTATCCATTTTTTTACATTGTTTAATTTGTTGGCATGTGATTTTTTTCATAATATTCTTCTATAATCCTTTGTGTTTCTGTGGTGTCATTATTTCTCCTTTTTTCTGATTTTATTTGTCTCTCTTTTAATGAATCTAGCTAAAGATTAATCAATTTTGTTGATATTTTCAAAGAACCAGCTCCTGATTTCATTGATCTATTCTATTTTTTTAAAGGTTCTATATTATTTGGTTTTCATTTAACATTGTTTACTTTCTTCTGCTGGTTTTAGTTTTTTTTTATTCTTTTTCTAGCTTCTTTAGGTGTAAGGTTAGGTTGAGATTTTTCTTACTTCTTGAGGTAGGCCTGTTATTGGTATAAACTTCCCTCTTAGAACTGCTTTTGCTGCATCCCAATGATTTTGGACCATTGTGCTTTCATTTCTCTTCATGTATCTTTTGATTTCCTCTTTGATTTCTTGGTTGACCCATTCATTGGTAATAGCATGTTATTCCACCTCCATGTATTTGTGTTCCTTCCAGGGTTTTTCTTGTGGTCAATATCTAGTTTCATAGCATCATGGTTGGGAAAGATGCATGGTGTGACTTTAATCTTTTTGGATTTTTGAGACTTCTTTTGTGGCTTAATATGTGATCTCTTCTGGAAAATGTTCCCTGTGCACTTAAAAAAAATATGTATTGTGATGGAATATTTTTAATATACCTGTTAGACCAATGTATCATTGAAAGTCACGGTTTCCTTGTTGATTTTCTGTTTGGATTATGTGTCCATTGATGTAAGTGGGGTATTAAAGTCCCCTACTATTATTGTGTTACTATCTATTATTTCCTTCATGCTTGTTAATAGCTGATTTAAGTATGTGGATGCTTCCGTGGTGGGTACAGAAATATTTATAATTGCTATAAATATTTGGAATGTTCCATTTATGATTTTACAGTCTCTTTTGTTATAGTCTTTGTCTTAAGGTCTATTTTTTTCTGATACAAGTATTGCTACTATTTTTTAAACTTCCATTTGCATGATAAATCCTTTTCCATTCCTTCACTTTCAATCTGCTTGTGTCTCTAGTTCTGAAATGAGTCTCTTGTAGGCAGCATATAGATGAGTCTTGCTTTTTTATACATTCCATCACTCTATGTCTTTTGATTGAATGTAAATGGACTAAATGCTCTAAAGTAATTATTGCTAAGTATGTATTTACTGCCACTTTGTTACTTGCTTTCTGGTTGTTTTTGTGATTCTTCTCTGTTCCTTTCTTTTGCTCTCTTCTCTCATGGTTTACTAGCTTTCTTTAGGGATATTTTTGGGCTCCTTTCTCTTTATTTTTTTGCATCTCTATTACTGGTTTTTGATTTGTGGTTACCATTAGGTTTGTGTATAACATCTTCCTATAGCAGTCTATATTAACTTGATATGTTGCTTAAGTTTGAATTCATTCTTTACTCCTCTCCCCCTCCCCAATATCTTAGGTATCTGGTATCATACCGTACATCCTCTTATTTTGTGAATCCCTTGACTGATTTTTATAAATATACTTAATTTTACTACTTTTTTGCTCCCTAGTTTCTTCTGTTTCTGGTCTTTGCACTCAAAGAGTGCCTTATAACATCTCCTGTAGGGCTGGTTGAGCAGTCATGAATTCCTTTAACCTTGTTTATCTGGGAAACTCTTTATCTCTTCCTCTATCCTGAATGATAGCTTTGCTGAATAAAGTGCTCTCTGCTGCAGATTGTTCCCATTCAGCACTGTGAATATATCATGCCACTGCCTTCAGGTCTGCATAGTTTCTGCTCAAAAATCCACTGATTTCCTTTAGAGGTTTTCCTTGTATGTAACCTTTATTTTCTCTTGTTACTTTTAACAGCCTCTCTTTCTCACTACTTTTTACCATTTTAATTACTGTGTGTCTTGGTGTGGGCCTCCTTGGGTTGATTTTGTTGGAGACTCTCTGCCTCTTAAATCTAGATTCTGTTCCCTAGATTCAGGAAGTTGTCAGCTATTAGTTCTTCAAATAAATATTCCATCCCCTTTTCTCTCTCTTCTCCTTCAGGGATTCTTATAATGTGACTGTATTATGCCTGATGCTGACACTAAGTTCCTTAAGTCTATTTTCATTCTGTATTACTTTTTTCTCTTTCCTGTTCAGCTTGATTGCTTTACTAGTACCTTGTCCTTCAGGTCACTGTCCCATTCTTCTGCATCTTCTAGACTACTGTTTATTTTCTGTTGTATTTTTAAAAATTTCAGTTATTAAGTTCTTCATCTGTGGTTGATTCTTTATGCACTCTGTCTCTCTGTTAAGATTCTTAATGAGGCCCTCTAGTCTTTTCTCAGATCCAATGAGTATTGTTATGACCATTACATTAAGTTCTTTCTCAAGCATATTGCTTATCTGTTTTGTTTAGCTCTCTTGCTGTGATTTTGTCCTGTTCTTTCATTTGGGACATATTCCTCATATTCCCCATTTTGTCAAATGCTGTGTCTTTTCTGTGTATTAGGAAAGTCAGCTACATCTCCTGTTCTTGAAGGTAGCGGCTTTATAAAGAGGTCCTATAGTGCCCTATAGTGCAATGTTCTCTGTTCACCAGAATCTGGTGCTTCACAAGTGGCTTCTATATGCATTGCATGCACCCTACTGTTGTGGCTGAACCATGTTTGCCTTCAGTCCAGTTGTCTGAAATGGCTCTCTGCCTGTTGTGGGCAAAGCTTAGTTCCTTTGCTGTTAATAGACCAGTCTAGAACTGCTTTGGGCTTCAGTTGAGTCAGACCAGGTGTTTCCCAGAGTAGCAGTAGCACTGAACCACAGGGGTCCCTGTGTTGTCCCCTAAGAAAATTTGTTGGTATGTGGGGCCTGCAGTCAGACCAGATATCTGTCCACAGCCCACTGATGGGCCCCAGTCAAATTAGTGTGTGGTTAACTTTCCCTCTCCACAGGGAGGAGTCACTTTGGAATGGTGCTTATCCTTGTTGGGGCAACTTGCATACCACCAGCCTCCTGGCACTGCTTTGGATGGGCTCCAACCAAGGGCATATTGGAGGGGGCAGGTTTATAGGAGAACTCGGGGTGGGATGGCAGTGTTAGCAAGGTTGCACAGGTTTGCTGGGGGGGGGGGGGGGGGCGGTTGGGCCTGACTGGAGGGAGCATGTCCACAGGAGAATTCAGGGGCAGGGCAGGTGGTGGTAGCAGGGTCTGTGTGGGTGTGCTGAGGGAGGGGGCCTGGAGTGGAGGCCTGGGTGGAGGGGTCATGTCCACAGGAGAACATGGGGGTAGGGTGCACTGTTAGCAAATAAGGTGAGTGTTGACTGTGTGCTAGTTTCTGCAGGTGTCTGTGTGTCTAGGCTGTGGGGCTGCAGAGGGAAACAGGAGCCACCAATTTCTTTGTTCCTGGAAAAGTCTCCCATTGATCCCTGCCCCTCTAGTACACACTCTGAGATTAGTAAAGAAATCTCATATATACCTCAGGTGATTTTGAAACTGCTATTTCTATGCTTTATCTCGAGGGCTGTGTTTTGCTGTCTCTTTAAGGGCAGGGACTCAGTTTCCTCTCCCCCTTTCAACTGTTCTAGAGCTGAGCCAGTTGATTTTTAAAGTTGCAGGTGTGAGGCCATGCTGATTCTGAGAACTCAAAAATTCTGCCCCTCTGGTTTTGAAAGTCAGATGTTATGAGAATTCATTTTCCTTCATTCATGCAGGTTCCCTCTGCCTGGGGTTTCTAGTGTGAGGGTCTGTTTCTGTCCCTTGTCTGAGCCTACAGTGTTCCTCCCTCCCATGGACAGTCCCATAGTCCATTTAGCTCCTGACGTCATCACCACCCTGCCTACCTTCTTCAAGGTGGCCTTGTCTCTACATTCAGCTATGGAGAATCTGTTCTGTCAGTCTTCAGCTCATTTTCTGGGGTATTTACTCGATGGGAGTGTTATCTAGTTGTATCTGTGGGAGGAGGTGAGCTTAGAATCCTCCTACTCTGCTGTCTTCCCCAGAAGTCCTAGATGGATTTACTCAAAAGAATTAGAATTTTTGGCAAAATAATGCCTGAGAATTTTTCCTGATTATTCCTCATCATCCCTTCACTTAAACCAACAACAATAAACGCAAAAACAGAAACCCCTAAGGTCACAACATAATTTTGGCTGGTCATTTATATCCTTCCATCAAAAGCTGTCCAGGTGATAAAAGTTCCATTTCTTCTATTGGAAGGAGGTAGGAAAAGAGGGAATTGTATTCTGGTTCCTTCTGTGGGAAGGACAACAGAGAAGTCATGGAGGAAACGAGAGGGGAACCCAGAAGAAGCCAAGGCCCCACTCACCATGTTCTCACCGTCTGCCATGCCCTACCATTCCCCTCCCTTATGTTGCCTCCCAGACACTACAAATTGGCTCACAACAACTTGGATTCCTGCAATTTCTTTGGAAGAACTTAGGAAAGGCTAGGTTTTCAAGCAAATTAGAAAACACCGCATACATCTATGGAAATGATTACACTCCGTTTTCTCTCAACACTTTTCCCCACATTTTGCTACAGAGAGAGCCTGGGCTGGCCTTTGGGTTATGCTTCCAGCTCCACCTCTTCCCATTTGTGTGGCCTCAGAAAAGATGGCTCAGTACCCCCTCAGTGAAATATGGTTTCGATGACCGTGAAATGAGTTTGTTTTTAAAACATTTCTCTGGGTGTCTGGTGGATAAAAAGTCCTCAAGAAACAGTGGAATTTATCACTGTTGTTTTAGACTATGAACTCATAAAGTTTATCAACAAAGAACTATGTAACCACTATGCATAAAATATGAATATTTTAAGAGCAGAATATCCTGCAGTACTCAAAAGAGAAAATACCTTTGGTTGAAAAAGTATTTATTTTGAAATAAATCTTAGGCTTCCTGTGAATGTGCCTGGGAGCAGCACCATCCCAGGCCTGCTCTGAAAAGTATATCTTACCTTCAGACCTCCTTCAAAATTGGATCATTTAAGTCATTCTATTGAAAAATGAATGCAGCCCCTGCATAGTGGAAAGATACAAATTCTGCCAGTGGTCATTCATCAGCTTTTCTGTATGAACTCATGACCTATTTCTTTTACTTTGCCCAGTGTCTCCTCTCAGCATCCTATGGTATCATGGGCCTCAGGCTATGGCTTGGCCAAACTTCTGTGACTCTAAGAGAATTTGTGATGATCTTACACCTTGGCCATCCTCTTCCATAATACATTGCCATTGGTGTTTTAAGAAATTTCAGAAGGGGAAGTCCTGTGAATAAGCAATGATTTACTTCCAGTTTTTCGGCTCAGGTCAGTGGACTCTTATTGCCTCTGGATTGGAAAGGTCAGGGACCTTCAACCAGGATCCAAGAGAACAAAAATGAGCAAGGACACCAGGAAAGCAATAAGTGATCTGCTTATGTAACAGTGAGGAAATGATCACCATGGTGTGTGTGCATCATCATGTGAGTTTATGCCATCTGCAAATGATCAGATTATATAGAAGCTGCACATCACCATGTTATGCAATACGTAGCATATCATTATAGATTCTATTTTTGACCAGCATCCTGAGACACTTAAAGGATATTTAATAAATTTTCTATAGATTTGTCATAGTTTGAGAAAAGTAAAAACAGGAATGTCACCTTAGAGGCAAACGTAGTGTGGTAGAAAAAGCCCTAGAAAATCCAAATTTGTATCCTACCCTCCCACGTGCTGGTGGTGACCTTGAGCAAGTCATTTTACCCCATTCAAGCCTCATTTTATTCATTCATAAATGAATATCAAAATGTCTACACTGTGGCATTTGTGTGAAGGGTTAAACAAGATAACAAATGTGGTTTTCTAGGGCTGTTCTTAAGTATTAGATTGAATTTATTTTTAAATATATGTAACTTTATTTAACCACATCAGAGAATCTTCATGATATATTATTATATGGAAATAGTAGACTACCGTAGTATTCATAAGATAATCTAAGTGTTGTATTTAGACATTCACATCGTCGTATCCAGCCTGAAAATCTCCCTCAGAGTCTAGATTTGTATATGCGACTGCCCACCTGACACCTCTACTTGGACCTCAGATTTTATATATCCAGAGTCAACCTCCTCATCTTCTCCTACTCCCACCCAACTCCCCTTTCCTCCAACATCCCCCATCTCAATGAATTCCCCATCTCCATCCTTCTGGTCATAAAAGCCAAAACTTTAGAATCATTCTTTTGCTCTCCTGCTCCACTGCTCTGTGCAGAATGCTCCAGTGACTCCCCATCCACTTAGAGTCAAAACCAAAACCCTTGCAATAGCCCAACAAAGCTCTACATGATCTGATATCCCCAGCTCCCCAGTAATTCCTGGTTCTCGTCATTCTTCCCACCTCTGTTCCCTCTGTTCCCTCTGCTCCCTCTGCTTCTTCCACGTCAGCCTCCGGGATATTCCTCCAACAGACCAAACCCAATCCTGCTTAAGCACCCTTGCACTGGTAGCTCCCTGCCCGTCCTTCCCCAGCTATCCATGTGACACCGCCACCTCCCCCCACCCCACCACCTTGATGAGGTTCACATCTCCTCTCAAATGGCACCTTCTCACTGAGGTCTTTGCTAGCTCCCTATTTCATCTGGCTATCTCGCTCCCTCCCCACCCTCCCCACCCTCCTCACCCCTGCTCCCTGCTTTATTTTTCTCCATGAAGCTTATCATTTGATGTTATCACTTGATATGCACATGCAGACCCACACATGCACAAAGATATGTACACGCAAACACATATTTGTAATTTATTTACTTGTTGGTTGTTAGCCACTCCCTACTCCCCTCCATAGGGCTGGGATCCCTGTGTGTCACTGCTGCAGTCCCACTGTCCAGAGCAGTGGCTGCCACAGAGAAGGATCTCGCTATTATTTTTGGAATAAAGAAGTGAAATATTTATATTCCTTCAACAAATGTTATTGAACCCCCACACTATGCCAAGCATGATTCTAGAAACCTGAAATACCACAGTAAATAGAATAGACAAAGATACTATTCTTGTGGAGCCATATTTATATCTCTGCCCCTGTGTCTACAGGTATACCTGTCTAGATCTATGAATATCTGTCTATTTACCTATTTATCTACCTATGAAAACTGAAAAAATGTAGCGGAATTTTGGGTGATTTCCCGTTTGTACTCTTGATGCTGTCTAAAATTTTCTAAATTGACATGTGATTACTGCTGAAATCAGAAGCAACTACGCAGATAGGAAAGAGGACAAAGACAAAGGAACAGTTTAATGTAAAAGAGAAACCTTGACATCTATCCTGTGTAGAGATAATAATTACATATTAAACCTTGAGATTCCTATTCTTATTGAGGCAGTGAGGCGTTGACTTTAAGAGCTGGATTGCTGGAGACATCTTGGCGAGTTTTAATCCTTACTAGTTTCCTCATCTCGGAAAATTGGAGCTTATTTATAAGCATATTTTTTTCATGCATCAGTATAAGGTTTGTTAATACATGGAAAGTGCTTATAGCAGTGAGGGACACAGCTCTAACGCTCAGCGATAAGTCCCTCTGTCGTTTCGGTTGGCGTTATATTTATCTTTATTATTACCGAGCAAAAGAGGGGAAAGGTTTATTCTCTGAACCATTACTTTTAATTATGCATCTAGTGGCTCCTGTCTAGAATTTTACTCTCTTACAAATTTTAATGGCTTAGTTACAGGAAGGTCCCCTGTTGGTAAATTCGCCAGGTACTAAAGGCCCCTCCCGAGAAGCACAGCTCGGTTCTCACGATGGTCTGCGACGTGTCGTGTGCGGAGGCCGACGTTCTGGCGGAGCGCGCAGTCAGGGTATTGCTTCCTGGGCTGCCACGGAAAGAGCGTGCAAATGAATGTGTGTGACTGGCCCTCCGGTGTGAATGCCGGGACGCCTGATGTGAAGTTAATTACATTAACTACAGAAACCATTACATTGTCTCAGAGAAAAAAAATAATTAATTTAGCCCCAGATCACATTTAAAATTAATGACACTATTGTGTGTTAGGTAAACATAAGTAATTCTTTGAAAAACGGATCCAAATGCTCTCATCTGGCAAGTAGCTATACTTTACCAAATTCAACCTAGAAGGTTTTAGGACTTGGGAGTTTTCGTATGTGTCCTAATTTGGTGTGTGTGTGTGTGTGTGTGTGTGTGTGTCCTAAGTTTTTTATTCCTTCTCGGACTGT
Source organism: Canis aureus (assembly GCF_053574225.1). Taxonomy (NCBI): domain Eukaryota; kingdom Metazoa; phylum Chordata; class Mammalia; order Carnivora; family Canidae; genus Canis; species Canis aureus. The sequence goes on along the minus strand of NC_135632.1, from coordinate 2,607,257 downwards.
AAGTCTAGCCCAAACCAATTATGTAATTAATCAAAAGTGCTTCCATTTGGTATTTTGTCATAGTCACTTAGAAATAATTAAATCTGATCACCTATGTGGCTTAAGGCAGGAATAAGTGGTAAACCATCTGTGAATGCTCCACTTGAGCGGTCGTATTTCCTCTAGTTCGGGATGTTTCGAAGGTGGCTACCTAGGATGGGCTGGGGTCTCCCCTGGACCTAGACCAGCTGCTCGGAGGCCACACTCCACAGCCCTGTGTCCATTTCAACAGCTAAACAGAAGCGACCAGGTCCAAATCCGGTGCAGTGGCCTCAGTGTTCTTCGCGTACGTTCTTGACATTTGAATGCTTCTTATTTCTCCTCTGTTCCGCGCACCGCTGCGCATTCCTCCAAAGCCTTCCGGGCACGACTGCTCACCTCTTGCGATCCCCGAGAGACAGCAGGTGGCAGGCCAAGGGGCGCACGCCCTCGGGCTGCAGGCGGCACCAGGGGCCTCCGCTCCATCGGCCTGGCTGCAGGCTAAGCCGCCCGGTGAGAGTCCAAGCCAGCACAGTGCTGTCCCCTCTCCGCGCTGCTGAGCTGTCTGTGTGACAGATGAGCACTAGGATAGATGCTTAGTGCTGGCTAAGGCATCCTCCCCTCGGGCCTCAGCGGAGCAGGAACCCGAGGCCTTTGATGAATATCAAATGATCATCGGCCCATGACAGTGCCTATTAGGAGTTAATCCGGAGCAGGTCCCTCATCACAGGGCCCGAATGCCTCTGTGTGGGTCAAAGCTGCGACACAGACAAACCTCGCCATCCGGATGCGGAAAGAGGCAAGATTCAAAAACCTATTTCATTAGAAGTACCTTATGCTCACTGTCGGGAGGGGTGTGAAGAGCGATCACGGTGGGGGAGCAGAGTCAGATGTCAGGAAAGAGGGAATCGAAAGCCAAATATCAAACATAGTCCATTGCAGGTGAAGATCCCATGTCTTCCCCAGAAACAAAGTATGACACAGTCGCTTGAGGAGCTTAGACCTGAGCTGGGCAAAGGAAGCAGAAATTCAGGGTTCTTCTAGTGTTTTTGTTCCAAAGACCAGAGGCTTGCCCCAATCTAGGCTGGGTAGTAAGGGTTAGTTAAAAATGCAAGGCTTTGGACTAACAAGACCTGGGTGCAAATCCTGTCTGTGTGACCCCAGTCAGTTTGCTGAGCCTGGGGCTTCCCAGTTATAAATTAGGGAACATGAAGCTGATGGGCAACAGGGATACGATATCATAAAGGGGTTGAGATGCTTCAAGATGGAACAGATGTGTGTGATACCCAGTCCGTTGTGTCCACAACTTGAGTTTCTATGCTCTAAGCAGAGTGCAAGAGGAGACAAATGAGTGCCAGAGGGTCACCTTCCTCCTGACCTAAGGAAACTGGGTGGCCACTAAACTTCCCTCAGCCCCAGAAAATGCTAAGAACCTAATAAGGCATTTATCTCTCCTCCCATTCTCTGTTTCCAGGACAGCACTCCTCTGAGCTTTGCACCCCCTCCGATGCTCTCCCTCCTGCCCCCACATTTTCCACATTTGTAATCCTAGTGATTGCGTGCATTCATATCCAGATATTTTCTTTTCATTTTTCTTAGAGTCTGGGCTGCTGCTGGGCCGTGCATTGTGCTCTTCCATCTGCAGTGATTCCGTGGGGCCTTGGACCAGAGCCAGTCAAACCATTTTGTCGGGAAGGGCCTGAGCCTTTTCATCTTGACTCTCTACTCCTGATTGCTCATTATCTTGCCGGGCATTTAGCCCCAGCTTTACCCTTTCTAAATTGAATGAAAATAGCCAGGGTCCCCGCCTCCAAGAGTTCACAATCTCCTACAATCCAAACGGATATAGACCAGACACAACCCAGGCAAACAAGTTTTGAAAAATTGCAGAAATTAAATTGTGCAGGCTTGGGAAGCAGATGGGGCGGTCACAGGGACAGCCTGGGGGTGGGCTCCCTGGGTAGCAGAGCTGGGAGGAGGGAGAGAAGGCCTTCTCTCCTTCTCCCCTATTGTGTTTTTTGTTGTTGTTGTTGTTGTTCTTTTTTGAATGTTTATTTTTTTATTTAAATTCAGTTTATTAACATATAACATATTATTAGTTTCAGAGGTAGAGGTCAGTGATTCATCAGTCTTATATAACACCCAGTGCTCATTACATCATGTTCCCTCCATAATGCCTACCACCCAGTTACCCTGTCCCCCACCCACCTCCCCTCCAGCGACCCTCAGTGTGTTCCCTATCATGAAGAGTCTCTTATGGTTTGTCTCCCTCTCTGATCTCATCTTTATTTTCCCTCTCCTCCCCTATGATCCTGTTTTGTTTCTTAAATTCCTCATGAGTGAGATCATATGATCACTGTCCTTCCCAGACTGACATTTCACTTAGCATAATATCCTCTAGCTCCATCCACATCATTGGAAATGGCAAGATCTCATTCTCTTTGATGGGCTGAGTAGTAGTCCATTGTGTGTGTGTATGTATATACATATACCACTTCTTTATCCATTCATTTGTCGAAGGACATCTGGGCTCTTTCCATAGGTTGGCTACTGAGAACATTGCTGTTATAAACATTGGGGTGCAGGTGCCCCTTCAGATCACAGAGCTCTTCTATTGTGTTTAAAACAAATGACAGGGTGGAAAGAGAGTGAACTTTGAGCAGAAGTGGAAAGTGTAGGAGGAGGATGCTAGTGGACAGTGGAGGGAAAAAATCCAGAATCATGCATTTAGTCACTGATTTGTTTGTCTCCTCTGCTGAAATGTGTATTTGAATAGACACTGCAGGCCTATTCAAGTTCACTGCTGCATGCGCAACACCTACAAGAGGCCAGTGCACAGTAGGTGCTCAAGAAACGTGCATTAAAGAAAAAGAAAACAGAGAACAGAATTTCAACCTCCCAAGGTCTCGAGGTTGATAAAGTTGGGCAGGATGGCCCCTCGGGGTGGCAAGCACACTGGTGGTGCATCCAGTTCTCAGCAGCCATGATCTCTTAAGGCCATCCAAGGGAAAACTCCACGTCAGGAATTGAGGATTGCCAGCCTCTCATTCCTTTAAATTAACAGAAGTAACACTCCAGCTTGCAGCAGAGATTGCTGTGTTGCCACCTAAGCCCATGTTCAGAGCTATAATTTAGAATCCTTACCCAATTGGAAGGGGAATCCAATATCTCTGCATCTTAATTTTGTTTTAATAATGCTCAAATAGGAAACTACTCTGCTCACTGTAACCTCTCATGCAGTATATGGGCTGTGTGTGTCTCATTTTAAAGTCTTACTGCATTTAAATTTAAACCACAGAACTCCCGTGAATAGTATTGTTTAGCTACTGAGAGTAAGAATGGAAGTGAGCAGAAAGGAAGGACCTGGTCCCTGAAGTGTTACAGGAAATCTCAAAAGAAAGAGAAGATCAATTGTTTCACTATGGCTAATCCACTACCTGAACAGGTCCACGAGATTTTTGCATTGAAATGGGAAAACTTCAGAGATTTCTGTAGTTCGTAAAAGTCCTTTGCACGAATGATTAATACTTTTAACAATTCACCTCCCAGTAAGTGGGATCTCTGAGTTATTTGACTGCCTTTACACAAAGTATTGGTTTATAGGAGATGCTGTCTCTAGAGAACATGAACAAGCAATCCTCACCACTCCAAAAAAAAAAAAAGATCAAAAATTGTAGCTGGTGCTATTTCAGTAGCTGGAGATTTTGAGGAGACTCTTTATTTCCCTTAACAAATTGCCAAGTGGAAATGGCTATAGCAACAGCATCAGGAAGCCTTGAGATGTCTCCCCGTCGCCCCCCCTCCTCCCAGCCTACAGCACTGTGGACAGATAAACCAGAAATGCAAAGGAACTCTGTTGTAGTTCATTTACAAATGTGGGAGACCTCACCTCCCCCACGCTTCTGAGATTTGAAGATCTTTTAGCACAAAGAATGAACAGGATAGAATTTTTGGTGACAATTTCTCTACTGGGCCCCCTTCTGCACCCCGAAATCCCAACACTCTCACCTACGCTGCTTTCTAGGTTGTGTGTGCGCTTGGCTTTTTGCTGTTACACCCAAACTCTGATTGGGAAGTGAAAGGCTGAGGACTTGCAAGTATCAGGAAAAAGATGGGCTGGGAAGCGGGTAAGGTTACTGAATGTAGCAAAAAAAAAAAAAAAAAAAAAAAAGTACTATTTCCCAGTTCAATGTGGACCTCAGATAACTCACGAATAATTTTTCAGTATAAGGATTCTCCATGAAAACTTCAGACATATGTCTATTAAAAAATGTATTCATTGAAATTCAAATTAACCTGGGCATCCTGCATTTTATCTGACAGCCCTCCAAGAGGGTTTCCCGGGTAGGGAACAGTCCCCTGTGCCCCTGAAATCTCTGTGAACACCATCTATTCATGCAAAGGACCTCGTGAGCCACCCAAAGCAGGCCAGAGTGTCTTCAGATGAAAAGTCGCTCTACCCTTTGGTGGTGGTGGTGTTTGGAGAGAGGTTCACCCTTTGCTTGTTTACCTTTATTTGCAAATAGAGTTTGCCTTGGAAAGCAGCTCAATAGAGTGGAAAGAGCACCCACTTTGGCCCCCATGTGTGCTGGACGTAATTCCTACCCTGACATCTATTTGCAGTGTGACCTCATGCTAGTGAACCTACGTTTGCTACCAGGAACGATAAATACCTGTTCTGCACACCTCCCAGACTGGAGTGAGAATTGAAAGGAAAACCAAAGCTACCAACACAATGCCCAGTATAGATAGTGATGGTCAGTGTGGCCTACAATTTGGCCCTTGGCAAAGGAAATGCTGGAATTAGTGTATCCCCAAATTTCTCAATAAAGCATGAATGGGTAGGTTTTCCTGGTGAAGCTCTTTCTTTGCTGCTTTAATATATAATTTCTATATGGTAAAGTGCATAAATACTCAGTGTACAACTTGACAAATTGTTTCTCACGTATATACTCATGGAGCACAGGCAGGTCAAGATCTATGAACATTTCCATCTCCCCAGCAGTTTCCTTCCTACCTCTTTGCAGTCCGTGCCACCTGCCCAGAGGTAACCACCCTTCTGACTTCTGTTACCATCGATATGTTTTCCCTGTTCTTAAAGTTCCCACAAGAGAGGTTAAACATTTCATGTTTGGGACTCATTGATGTTACTGTGTATTATCAGTAGTTTGATCTTTATATTTCTGTATGATATTTCATTATGTGCATATACCGTGGTCTAGTTATGCATTTGTTGATGGACGGACGTTATTGTTGTTGGACATTGGGGTTGTTTCTAGTTTTGAGTTATCAGTAATCAGGCCAACGTGAAGGTTCTCATTCATATCTTTGGTGAGCATGTATTTGTTTCTCTTAAATGCATAGGAGAGAATAGATGGGTCATGAGATATCTAAGTTCTCTCGTGCATAGCCTGCGTTGTAAATTTGCAAATCCGTTAAAAAAAAAAAAAAAACAGAATTAAGGGGAAAAAGGAAGGAACTGCTAGCCCAGCTCCTTCATCCAACCTCAGCATACACAGATACACATTTTTGTTTTAAGATTTTTATTTATTTATTCATGAGAGACACGGGGTTGGGGGGGGCGCAGAGACACAGGCAGAGGGAGAAGCAGGCTCCATGCAGGGAGCCCGACGCAGGACTCGCTCCCAGGACTCCAGGACCATGCCCTGGGGTGAAGGCAGGTGCTAAACCAATGAGCCACCCAGGGATCCTCCAGATACACATTTCAGCTCACATTTTACTGCAGGAGAAGACCCCGAAATGAGAGAGAGAGAGAAAGCGTCTCCAACACAGTTCAGAAAACAGAATCCAAGAGAACCTGGAAGCTTATACATTTAGTCATATATTAGTGATATAGTGAATTTATCTATTAACAATTATCATTTGACTTTAAAAAAAATGGTAGTTTTGCCTTACATAAAATTAATGTTCAAACCTTCACATTCATTTGTCTTACATGGATCTTAATATTTTTGTCAATTCTCAAGTTGCCCCATTGTATCGTAGTACATTAACCTTAGGCATTTAAAAATACTTCACAGACAAGTCAGGTTTAAAGGCCGAAGATATACTAGATGTCACTAAAGTGGTTTCCGTTTGGGAAAGAAATGAAATAGATTCGATTTTATGCAAAATAAAGTTTTCACAAGCAGGGACCATGTAGTGATGCCACCTCGAATTTCCTCGGGCGATTTGTGCTTCTGATTCCCAGTGGAGGGCTCGGGTGCGCCTCCTGTGTGAGGATCCCAGTGCTGCTGCGTTTGGCCCTGGGAAAGGGGGAGGAGTTGACCATGAAGCCGAATCAGCACCTGCACTCATCCTCCTCTGAGGTCAGTACTGAACCCCACAGGTCGGAGCCTTCCACTCTCGAAGCTCCTCAGGGGAGGAGGCTCGTGGACAATGTCAGGAGAAGCAGCAGAACCACCGAAATGAGAGGTCTTTCAAATAAGGCTCCACGAAGTGAAGAGTGTGGTTGTGAAGGGCAGTCATTTGTAAACTGTTGTGACATTTATCATTCCACCTGGGGATATTTTTGTAGCACTGAAATAATCCGTACCAAACTCCCAGTGCCAGGATTATAAGGGGAAGCGCTCGGAGGGCATGTTAATAATGCTACAGGGCACTAGGAGGGATGAGGGTTCTGGAATGGAATTTGTTCATTCAAACCTGACCTGTAGAAACTGGTGCGCTGCACTGAGCAGCTCACTGGATGGGGAGGGAGGCACGAGACAAAAGAAGCCAGAAAGGGTTGGTTCCTGACCTTTAGGATTTAGTGATGAAGCACTCCGTGAATCGTGCCTCTCTCACCGCCCCGGCAAGAGGTCAAGAATGTTGGTTAGAGAGCAGCATGGCCTGGGAGGCAGCAGACTCCGGTTCAGATCTCTGCGTTACCAGCTCTGCAACTTTGCGAATAGTAACCTCTGGAGCTTGAGTTTCCTGTGCTGAACAAGGTGGGATCAGCAGTGGCCACCCGGGATCACTGTGAGGGTCAAGTCAAATGCGAAATTCAACACACTCTGGTTCCTTATCCCTCAGCTATTTTTCTGCTCAAATACCTGAGCAGGTCAGTACGTCATTCCTTCCTCTGGAGATTGTCTTCCATGCTGATACTGTTGTTTCATTTCCTGAGATGTGAACCTCTTTAGAGAAAAATAGGATACCTTAGACTAGGGTCTACAAAAGCTTTCAAGAATTACAACTTGAGGGCGGCCCGGGTGGCTCAGGGGTTTAGCGCCGCCTTCAGCCCAGGGCGTGATCCTGGAGACCTGGGATCGAGTCCTGCGTCAGGCTCCCTGCATGGAGCCTGCTCCTCCCTCTGCCTGGGTCTCTGCCTCTCTCTCTGTCTCTGTTCTCTCTAATGAATAAATAAAATCTTAAAAAAAAAAAAAAAAAAGAAGAATTACAGTTTGAAAAGGGGGGGGAGAACTCTGGGTAGATTTTTCCATGTGATAAACCAGGGGAATTGGGGGCACCTGGGTGGTTCAGTCAGTTAAGCGTCTGCCTTCGGCTCAGGGCATGACCCTGGGGTCCTGGGACCAAGCCCCGATCTGGGCTCCATGTCCCAATCTGGGCTCCGTGTCCAGCTCCCTGCTCAGCAGGGAGTCTGCTTCTCCTCCCTCTGGCTCTCTCTTTCTCTCTCTCTCTCAGATGAATAAATCTTAAAAAACAAAACGGGAATTGGAGCTTAAATTAATTGCAATGTGAATCAATTTTAGTAAGAACCAATTAAATCTGCCCCTCCGTTTTCACAGTAGTTTTGCAAATAATAAATACTCAGTGTAGCCAGTAGGTATTGAAGTGAATTATAACGGTCCCTCTGACCGCATGCAACGTGAACAGAGCCCAGGCCAATTTTCCTCATGGAAACGATCCTTGACAACTAGTAGGCAACGAAACAAGGAGGGTGAATCTATAAATCTTGGCTCCTTAGAGAACACTCAAAATGGCTTCAAACTGATTTTATTGTCCCAAAGTGTTGATAAAACCTTGTGATTGTTTCATTTTTCCCTTCATTAAACAACTGTTCATCGACCCTCTATGCCAGACGCGGCACAAGGTGTAAGATGAATCACTCGCAGCGTCCCTGTCCTGGAGCATCTCCGTGGTCTCCAGCGAACCACACTAGGGTCATTTATTACGATAATAGAATGTGAAAAGAGAGGTTACAGATTGGACACAACATCCTGGGGAACACAGAGAAGAGGGCAATTTAGAGGACAGAGGAATTTCTTCATGAAGAAAAAAAAATCCAGAAAGAAGAACGCACCGAGGAGGAGGATACTGGGGGGTTGAGAGTCAAGCTGGTGGTTCTCACACGAGAGTGTGCATCAGAGTCACCTGACTGATTGCTGTGTGGGGCACCTGGTGGCTCAGTGGGTTAAGCGTCTGCCTTAGGCTCAGATCATGATCCCAGGGTCCTGGGCTGGAGCCCTGAGTCAGGCTCCCTGCTCAGCGGGGCGTCTGCTTCTCCCTCTGCCCCTCCCCCGACTCATGCTGTCTCGCTCTCTCACTCTCTCCTCGGCTCTGTCTCTCTCTTAAATAAAAATCTTTAAAAGATTGCTGTGCATCAGTTTCTGATCCAATTGGTCTAGAGTGAGCCTCTAGAACTGGCCCTTCTAGCGAGTTCCCCGGTGATGCTGATGCTGGCACAGGGTGCTGCCCTTAGAGAACCACTGGATTCACACGAGCGAGGGCCTCGGAACGATTCCTGGCACGAGGCAAGCAGCAAGTGTGAGTTCTGTGAGGTATGAGCTTTTGAGCTGGATTTGAAAGGATGAGTAGGAGCTTGCCAGGCCGGGGTGGGGACGGGGGGGAGACTCTCCAAGAACACGGACGCTCCAGTCCAAGGACACTTGACCCAAATACACCATGTTTCAGGGAGAAACTAGAGATTCGGTAGAGCTGGGAAGTGCCCGGATGGGGCCAAGGGCACCAGAGAACAGTTTGGGACCGCCTGTCCGAGCCCGCAGCGAGCTCACGTGGTGACCAGGGGACCCCCTCCTATCAGTTCTCTCTCTTCCAGGGCTCAGCTACGGGGGTGGCGCGGGGTGAGGGTTCGCTAAGCGCCTCTGGGTCGTGTGTTTATTTGCCCAAAAGGAGAACGTGGTGTGGATTTCACGGGGCGGGGGCTGGCGGGTTGGCAGCTGCCTAACTTGGAGAAAACAGGCCGCCCTGAGCTTCTAGGCCAAACACAAGATGTCAAGGCAACTGAGCAGCTGAAACCGTCTCCTCTCGTTATTTCATCCCCCACAGAACCGGGCAAATCCACCAAAGCGATTTTATCTGCTGAAAAACGATTACGGTTGGCGGGGGGAGGACACCACAAAAAGCCTTGGAAGTTTCCTGAGAGCCACAGTATATGATCTCTGGACATTTAATCTCCCTCGTTGCAGCCTATCCTTAAACGGAGAGCTTAATCTCATTTTTTATTTTCCGTAAAGAGTAATTTGAAGAGGCTTCGGGGAAGTGAGGGTCAAAGCCGCTCAGGGTCCAAGGGAGACCTCGCCGTAAAGAAAAGAAGAAGTGCAAGGCAAAGGTTATGGGCAGGCTGAGCGCTTTGACATATTTCTATCCTATGCATCTGCCGTGTTCACATAAAATAGAACCATAAAATCGTTGTCGGTCATGGAACAGAAGAATTTGTTTAAAAATAAATAAATAAAACAGTGGTTGAGACAAGGCTATGTTGTCAAGCTGTGTGACAAACATAATTTCTGCCCATCTTTTCTCTCTGGGGCTGTAAGAGGAATGTCAAAGGTCTAAGTATGACCTTTCGTGGTCATCAGCCCTGGACCACATGGCCTTCCTCATCCCCACTGCGGTAAAGCCTTGATGAGCAAAATCAAGAGGGATGTAACTTGCCTCAGGTACTGACCAGAGGAGGAAGTCCAAGGGCGTCTGTCTCCCAAGCAGACAAGACATGGGCTCGCTGGTTTGTGTGTCCGAGGCGAATGTGGACGAGGTCGCTGAGGATCCAGAAGAAGGAAACAGTCAAGGGGAGCCAAATGGCCTGGGACAGACTCTGGGCTGTGCCTTTACAGGGCAAGTCACCCAACCTCTCTTCACCTCAGTTTCTTCATCTGTAAAATGGGGGCGATCACAGTGCCTATCGTACAGAACTGTAGCCAATGCAGGTGGATTAGGTCTTTTATTTTTATTTTTTATTTTTTTTATTCATGGGAGACAGAGAAAGGCAGAGACACAGGCAGAGGGAGAAGCAGGCTCCATGCAGGGAGCCCAACGTGGGCCTCGATCTCGGGTCTCCAGGATCACATCCTGGCGGATGAAGGTGGTGCTCAACCGCTGAGCTGCCCGTATTAGGTCAAGTGTCCCAACAGGCAGCGATGACCTGCTTGCCAGCCTTAGGAGAGTCACTTCACCCCCGCCCCCACCCCGGGCCTCGGTTTTCTCAGAAAACGGGGAGGTGGAATGGGTTTCTCTGTGGAGACTCCCTGTCCTTAAGCTCCTTGATGGTGCGGCTCTGCCGTGGATTTGCCACCCGCAGGAGGAAGGGGGGGCGGGGGGATGGGTGGGAGCAAAGACCAGCGTGGCCTCCTCCCCCAGGTGAGGCCAGCCCCATAACATCCTGTGGGGAGTTAAGGCAAAGACGGGGGCCCCTGGGTGGCCCCTCGGCTAAGGTCATGACCCTGGGGTCCTGGGATCGAGCCCCAGTCGGGCTCTCTGCTCCGCGGGCAGGCGGCTTCTCGGCCGCCTCTCGCCCCCGCGCGCTCTCAAATACATAAAACCTTTGAGGGAAAAAAAGCCAGAGTCCAAGAGTCGGCCACGGGGAAGGGCCGCTGGCAAGTCACCCCTGGTTTCAACGAGCGCGGTCTTCGTGAAGCTCGGGGCAAGGCGCTGGGCAGGCGGGGAGAGAAGCTTCTGGGCCAGAGCAGCCTCCGTAAGCCTGGCCGGGAAGCACAGGGAGCGGCGGGGCGGCCCAGGGCAGTGGAGAGCCGCGGTGCAGCCGAGGCAGGTGCGTTTGAGGAGGGGGACGGAGAGGACAGGTGACCACTGGGCCCAGGGGCATGGGAGGGGATGTGGTCGCGGGCACGGGGGGGGGGGGGGGGGGGAGGAAGGACACTTTTTCCCCAGATGGGGCAGGCAGGACCCTGTCTCGTGGCGAACAGGAGCGAGTCGCCAGCTTGCAGGCCGGACCCCAGGCTGGGCCACCACGGGGGGTGCCTGGCGCGGGACCTGGACCCTCGGTGCGGAGGCTCAGGACGCGCCTCCTCTCCTGCGGATAGTTTGCAGAGCTAATTCTCATGAGCCAAAGGCCGCCACGCGCCCGCTGCTGACCGTGACCCCGGGGAGACGGAGGGGGACGGGCTGGCGCGGCCGGTGCGTGGCCAGCTCCAGGGAGCGCGGGGACCAGGGGACGGTGGAGGGTCCTGGAGGAAGGCCTGGGGGCCGTTGGGTGCCGTTGGGAGGCGGGGCGGGGAGCACCCCAGAACCACACAGAGGTGAGGAGGGCCCCTCGAGGCGTGCGGGCGGGCGGCCTCGGCTCCGTGGGAGGTGGCAGGCCTGACTCTGCCCCCCCCGCACCCCGTTTCTGCTGCCCCCTCAGAGCTGAGACGAGTGAAAGTTGAAAGAGACGCCTGTGGGGAGACGGGAGCCGTCCCAGGGGCGCGAACCCTGGAGGTGAGGGAGACCGAGGCGCAGACTCAGGCCGTGCAGCCTGCGAAAGAGCTCTTCGGGCCCCTTACTTAGGGACAGAAAGGTCCAGTCAAGACTCCAGAAGAACAGGCTAAGCTCCCGGAAGGTGCCGAGAGAAGCTGGTTTATTCTCGGCGCGTCTCCCTACTTTTATGACTTACCTCGACTTTTCTTGAGGCGGGAATGGCTGGTCCCGGTGGTGGCGCACGGAGAGGCGCCGTCAGTGTCCATACGCCGGGGGAGCCTCCGGGGAGGCCTATGGAAGGTGCTGGTGAGCAGCTCGCTGGCGTTGTGAGCAACGATGATTAATGCGCGTGTGCACATGCAGACACACTCTATCTTCAGGGCCGACCTCGGAAGTAAAAAACAAAAGCATATTAGGAGGAGGGTAGATTTTCTGGAACCAAGTTTGTAGGGACAGACCCAGGAGAGCAGTAAAGGCTGTAAGCTCTTCAGAATCCGAGCTGCCAGAGCTCGGGAGCAGAGTGACCTAGGTGTGGGTCGGCCAGAGAGGTCACGACCCCCATGGTCCCAGGACAGAGGCGGAGGGGCTGGGAGCGGGAGCCACGGCTGGAGGAGCTGAGTCCGTGCGGAAAGGAGGCAGGTGCTTCCAGCCCACGCTGGGAGGAGGCCTCCGACCAGAATCTTGCCCCTTGACTCCGGGTGTGGAGCTCTGGGTGTTTGGGTTTTCCAGAAACCTGCTCCTTCGGGCTGACCTGTCTCCTCTCCCCGTCTCAGGCCAGCGTAAACCCCGTCTCCCCCATGAACCCTTTGGACGTGCCTGTCCCCGGGTTCGCCGGCCCCACGGGGTCCTGCTTTGCTGTTTCCCTTCTGCGTGCGCTCACCTCCTGCACCCGAGGGGCACCGCGGAGGCCCGGGCAGCACGGGGCCCCTGGAGCCCAGCACGGTGCGTGGCCGCTCGCTGGTGCCCACGCCTGGTCTGCCTCCCGTGGCGCCCAGCCCAGGAGCCGGACGGCCAAGGCAGCTTCAGCCAAAGCCAGGAGAGGCGATCAGGATGGGGGGGGGGAGGCCCGGGAGAGAAAACAGAACCTCCCAACACCTCAAGCAGCGGTGGAGGCCACCCCGGAGCCGAAGGCTGTCCCTGGTCATTTCTGCTGAAAAATCCCCAAACCTAGGGGAGCCCCTGCCCGTGGGAATCACACTTCCTGCAGGATTTCCAGCCCACTGCTTGCTGTGAAGGGGCCTTGCTGATTCGCCTTGACTTCCCTGAGAAGAGCTCTGTGCGAGCGTCCCGCAGCAGTGCTGTGGAGCCAGGGGCGCCTCGGGTGTCCGATCACTCCGAGACGGGGTTCGAGCATCCCCTGTCAGCTCTGTGAGCTCCTCTCTAGCCGTTCGTTCGTTCTTTTGTTCATTCATTCATTCAACAAGTATTTACTGAGCCCTTATTACACCGGCCAACCCTGTTCCAGGAACTAAGAGTATGGCAAAAAAAAAAATAAAATAAAATAAATAAATAAATAAATAAATAAATAAATAAATAAATAAATATCTCTGCCCCCATAAGGTTCACATTTTCTTTGAGGGAGAACAAGACAAAATGAGGAACACGTGTCCTGTGTTAGGTGTTGGTAAGTGCATACAAGTGAAAGAAGGCGGACGGGGTGTTGGTGCGGAAACTTTTTTTAACAAAGACTCTCACACTGAAGGAGGTGAGGGAGTCACCCCCATCATCCGGGGAGAGCACCAGGTAGAGGGAACAGCCTGTGCAAGTGCCCAGGGCAGGAGCGCGCCCAGAGTGTGGAGGAAAGGCAAGGAGGCTGGCTGGTGGCTGTGGGGGGAAGCGTGGAGGATGACAGGCTGCCAGGGACGCCGCAGGGGCCAGGGGCTGGAGACCTCTGTAGGCCGTTGCGTGGCAGGACGTGGGTCCCCATTGGCGGGCTCTGGACAGAGCAGCTCTGGGATCTGGCTTGTGTTTTAACGACACCCCTCTCTGGCCACCAGGGAAGGGAGAGTGTCATGAGGCTCTTGTGATGACTTAGGAGAGGGGTGGGGGGTGATAATGAGAAATGATTCAGCCCTGGGTGCGTTTAGAAGGTAAAGCAGACAGACGGACAGGGTGTGGACGGGTGAGGAGAAGGGAAGAATCGGCACGGATGCCTCCCGGTGCATCGGGGCTCCGTCACCAAATGCCGCAGGCGGGCCAGCTTATGAACAGTGGACGTTTGTTTCTTCACAGGAGGCTGGAGGCCCAAGACTGTGGCACCAGAGTGGTCAGGCGAGGGCCCTCCTCTGAGTCTCAGACTTCACCCTGTGTTCTCACGTGGTGGAAGGGGGCGAGGGAGCTCTCTGTGCTTTCTCTTATGGGGGCGTTACTCCCATTAGGTCATGAGGGCCTCGCGAGCACAGACCCCGTCTACTAATACCACCGTGTTGGGCACCAGAATTCAACATATGAAATTGGACGGGGGCAAAACCCTCACACCGTAGCAGAGGCCAAGGTTTCGGCTCGAGCGCCTGAAAGGATGTGGTTGCTCCAAGTCACATTTCCAGCAGGTTCCTTTTTTATGCCTCGTGATTCTAGAGATGGGGGTTGCCACTGCAAGTACGTCAGCCGCTGAACAGTCACGTTGCAGCAAGATGACTTTCTGCTTCCTGACACCTTCCCATCGGCGGAGGTCTCTGAACACATTTAGTCCTTTCTCCAGAGTCTTATCCTTCACGCCAGCCAGCAAGGAGAACTGAAAACCAAGGCAACCGGTGTAGCAGCTTCGGTTTCTCGGCGGGTTTGGAGTCTAGAGAAATACCACCATTCTCCTTCAGAGTGCCTTGATGTGGTTTGTGAATCATATATTCCATACATGGCCAATATTTATTTTTGGAAGTGATATGCATTCCTTTCGGTACTTAGCATGCATTTGGGAAGCCCTGGATGATATTTTGAATCCCTTTCGAGGTAGATTTAAGAAAAGTAGGGCCTATAAGCCTTCAAAACAACACAACTAGTTCATAGAAAACCAGGATTAGATCTCAGTCTCCAGGTCAAATGAAATCCCAGAGCACTTCTATGAAATCATTGCTAAGTTGAGGGAGGTCAGGGATGAGGTGGAAATTCAAGGTAAATAAATCAGATACAGGCTTAGATTGGAGTCTAGGGAGGAAGATGAAATAACGTTCCTTCCTTCCATCCTTCCATCCATCTGTCCTTCCATCTGTCCTTCCTTCCTTCCATCCATCCATCCTTCCATCCATCCTTCCATCCTTCCATCCATCCTTCATCCATCCTTCCATCCTTCCATCCATCCTTCCATCCATCCTTCATCCATGCTTCCATCCATCCATCCATCCTTCCATCCATCCTTCATCCATGCTTCCATCCATCCTTCCATCCATCCTTCATCCATGCTTCCATCCATCCTTCCATCCATCCTTCATCCATCCTTCCATCCATCCTTCCATCCATCATTCATCCATCCTTCCATCCATCCTTCCATCCTTCCATCCATCCTTCCATCCAGAAACATGTCGTCAATACCAATACCGTAGAAATACTGCAAGATGATAGGTATACAAACACACGGGGGGATCCCTGGGTGGCGCAGCGGTTTGGCGCCTGCCTTTGGCCCAGGGCGCGATCCTGGAGACCCGGGATCGAATCCCACGTCGGGCTCCCGGTGCATGGAGCCTGCTTCTCCCTCTGCCTGTGTCTCTGCCTCTCTCTCTCTCTCTGTGACTATCATAAATAAAAATTAAAACAAACAAACAAACAAACACACGGGAGAGACCTGGTCCCTGCCCTCAAGGGGCATAGTCTGCTGAGGGAGACCCTGGTCTCTGCAGTAACTTATAACAGGGCAGGAAAAAAAAGTCTTTGAGGTGAGCCAAGAATAAAGAGCTATTTGACCTTAGAGGAAGAATTCTGTAATACTGAGTTTTGGGGCTTGGGGCCTTTGTGGTGAGGTGGTGATAGCTGAGCTGGTTGGTTGAGGAAAGATTTCGGCAAAAGGGGGAAGAACATCTCGGACTGAGGGACCAGCCTGAGGCCCACCAAGGTGCAGGGCGACTTCAGCGCGTGGCCCTCGTGGCCAACACTGAGAGGCCTTAGTGAGGACGCTGAGAAGATGAGGAGGTGGGCCTGGGACCGTGTGGTGAAGACTGCGAGGCCTCCGGGGTCTGAGAGGACAAGAGCATCACTCAGCCCCAAGGTTGGGGGTCGTGTTCCTCTCTCGCGGGCGTCCTTGCGTGGGGGCCCTCCTCGCACACAGCGGGCCGGGCTCCCCCAGGCGGGCTCCGTGGAGACGCTTACGGGGCGGCGCATCTCCCCGAGGCCGTGGACCCAGGGACAGAAGGCGGTTGCCAGTGTGGCCAGAAACGTCACTGTGAAGAGAAACTCTCCCCGCCCAACCCCGGCCCGCTCCCATGGTTGGCAAAATTAGATTTCGAGCTCTTTCCATGTGCCCTAGCTCAAGTCAGGAAAAAATAAACCCTCAACAGCTTCTGTGCTACAGAAAGAGGTTTACAGATTTCAATATGCCAGCCAAGGAGAAAAAATATTCTCAGCTTGATTCTTTTGCCAGCTCGATAGGCAGTGGCAGGCATGGGTGGTTTCCAACGGAGTTTTTCGCTTCTGGGCTGGTTTTAAGCCTCGCAGCTCTGCCACTTGACAGCATCCAGGTTTCCAGACGCTGGCAGGGATGCCACAGTCTGTCACCGTCAGGGCAGCTTTGAATGTTCCTGTTCTGACGACGAGACAAGATGTCTTTTGAAGGGTGCTTAGTACTTGGGTGGTTGGTTTTCCAGGTAGACGAGCCCGGGACCAGATTCGCTTCAGAAAATCTCGAACGGCGGAGACTGGTCTGCGTCCGACTTGCCTGCCCGAAGGGTCCCGGGTCGGACACCCTTTGCTCTGCAGGGAGATAAAGGCCCTGAGCGTCGGCACGTACTGAGGGGGGCCGGAGCGGGCCCCGAGCGCTTAGAGCTGCCGGCGCTGGCGTCACTCTGGTCGCACAGGGTGCCACGAGGTGACTAAGGCGACGAGCGTTAACTTCAGGAACAGGCGCCTGAAGCCGACCGCTTGCCGCGGGGGCGGGGAGGCTCGGCCTGCAGCTCGAGCGCCTTCCCTCCGGCCCGGGGTCCTGGGCCCCAGGCCGAGGGCGTGTGGACGCACCTGCTCCTGCTCCGGCCGTGCAGACGGAGTGAGTGAAATCGGAAGGATCTACTTCCGGGGAGACGGGCTGAGAAAGAGGTGGGAGAGCGGGAGGCGAAAGGCAGGGGGGACGTGAGGTCGTCGTGGAGGCCGGGTGGCCCGGGTGGCCCAGGCGGGGACGAGGCCCTGGGCGCTGAGCTCACAGCCCGGGGCCCCCGCTGGCCCCCGCACACGCGCCTCCCTCGTCCTCTGGAATAGATCTGGGCCCCGGAACCTTCCCTTAGGTCGAAATGTCCCTTGGGATGGGATCACCTGCCCAGGTACGTGGATTTGTCATGCCGATTCCGTGCTGTTCTCATCACTGCGTGGCCCAAGGGTGATCAGAGGCTGGAAGGCAGGAGGACAGGTGTGCGGGCCCCGTGTCACCTGCCCTCTGCGGCCACACGGTCCCAGGGGCTGAGCCGGGGGACGGGGGAGAGTAAGCCAGGAGGCCGGCGGTCACTCGGACCTGGCTCTTCGCCTCCCAGGCCGCATCGTGGGTTCAGTCTCAGCAAGACTTAGGGAAGTGGGTGGCACCTTAGCATCTTTCGTTTCTCCAAGACTTTGCCTCTTCCTGCGGGTGACAAGGCACCAGTCAGCCCACATCGTGGTTCCCCAGGTCGTGCTTCAAGGGAGATACTGGTGCCGAGCAATGTGTGACCAAGGGACGCTCGGGGACACGAAGGGTGAGACCAAAGCCACCCTGGGAATCTCGTCTGACCGTTAAGCCACGTCACTCATACGCACCAAACGGGCTCCAGGGCCTTCAATATCTTTGTTCTAGAAAGGAGAGCTTATCGGAGGAAGAGTAAGTTTGCCTTCTGCCAGAGCCGAAGGGGGGATCTGCCTGAATGGAGGAAGAAGACTTCTAAGGTGCAGATACAGATATCGCCTTCAACAAAAATGGGTTTATTTTAATGCATTTTTCAAAGGAGCGTGTCTTAAAAATGGATTCAAAATTAGATAAAAAGTCAGAATTGATGTGGGTGCCTAACGTGAGGGGAAAAATGAAGGTCAAGAAAGATGAAGCATCGTGAAGGAGACTTACAGACTGTGATTTCAGGTAACACCAGAAAATAAAGTCTAACTTACACAGTAATTAGAAAATAAACACAGCAAAGTAAATGCTCGAAATTTCTCAATGTTACCATCTTTCAGAAGTATATTATTCTCACAAGCAGCGATGTCCCCATAATGACCAGCGAATTAAGTATATCTATAAATTGAGTACTTTCTATTTTGTGTATTTATTTTATTCTACAGATTAAATTTGAAAATTTTTAAGGTAGTTTTTCCAGTTGTAAAATCATTAAAGGTTTGGTCGTCTCTCTCAAAAGATGATAGGGTCCTTTCTGCTGCCTCCGAGCTTCCGAGTGATGGGTTCAAACGATTGAACTATCACTGTCAATATCAGTGTCAAATTAGACCCAATTTACTCATCAGAAACAGAGTATTGGTTAAAGTTACCTCCCTCTTGTGAGGAAATCTGTCAACTCCTTTACCAAACTGAGCCCAGATCCTCTCAGACTTCCTACTAACAAATGGTGGCCACCACGGTTCCTTGAGCAAATGAGACATCCCAAAGGGGAGATGAATCTTGGAGAACAAGATCCACAGCCACAAAGTGCAGCTTCTCCTCCGTGTCAAGTCTCTACCCTCTGCTGACCTTGGAGAATCTGAGCCTGACTTTTATTTTTTATGTAAAAAAAAATCTTTTTTGAGAGCCAGCACACTGCTCTATAATCTCCATGAAACTATAATTTCTTCTTGAAAGCGAAAGGTTCAGGGTGTCCGGGGGCTCAGTCTGTTAAGCATCTGACTCTTGATTTTGGCTCAGGTCACCATCTCAGGGTCGGGAGACCCAACCCCACGATAGGCTCCACATTCTCTTTCTTCTTCCTCTTCCTGTGTTCCTCCATCCCACTAGCATGTGCATACTCTTTCACGCGCGCGCTGTCTCTTAAAACAAAAAAAACGGTGAAAGGTTCTATGTGTTCTTTTTGTGTTCTAAGAGGTTGGCTGGGCCAGGGCAAATGTGGTCTGGGTGCTGGGTGTGGGTGATCGCTGTAAGGTTGAGGTCCCAGGGGTCCAAAGCCCATGGAGCTGGGTGAGGACTAAAGCAGCCCAGGGCAGGAAACACCAGGGGATGAATCTGGGGTTGCTAAATGTTGAGACGGATTCCCAGGAGGTGAGCACAGAGCTAGAGTGAGAGGCAGGCCTGAAGGTTAGAAATCAAATAGGCCAGGGATGGAATGGAGACCAAAAGCAAGGAAGAATGATGCAGGAGGTTCAGGACGGCTCCACGTCCTTGGCTGAAGTTGCAGATTCCCACCTTGTGATCCATCACGTGCTGTTCCTACATTACTTAATACTTTACAGCATTTTTGATGGCTGCGTATATTCCGTCTTTTTTTCTTAATTATTTTTAAAAATGTTATTTATTTATTCATGAGAGAGACAGGCAGAGACACAGGCAGAGGGAGAAGCAGGCTCCATGCAGGGAGCCCAATGTGGGACTTGATCCCAGGACCCTGGGATACGTCCTGAGCCCAAGGCAGATGCTCAACCACTGAGCCCACAGTGATTTTTTAAAAAATCATAGTGGTGTTTTAAGATTAATTCTCATTTTTTCATATATTTTAAAATTAAAAGGGAAGTTACTAGGTGGATGTGGATTCAACAATTTAGGAAGAAAAAAATCTAGATGTTCACTATTAATAATATACAAGCAGAGGACATCTGGAAATCATTAGGGTGAATCAATGTTTAGACACCAGGCACCTCTGAACCCTGAAATAGGTAGGGAATGAATAAGTAACACCTTGGAGATAGGTGCAAGATACGGACTTTTTTTTAAATTTATTTATTCATGAGACACAGAGAGAGAGAGAAAGAGAAGCAGAGACATAGGCAGAAGGAGAAGCAGGCTCCACGCAGGGAGCCCGATGTGGGACTCGATCCCGGGTCTCCAGGATCACGCCCTGGGCTGAAGGCAGTGCCAAACCTCTGAGCCACCCGGGCTGCCCCGGACTTTTTTTTTTAATCCAGAGCATTATAGGTGGAAGAAAATTAGAGACTTCCCTAGTGAAGAATAAATAAAGTCAGGAATAAGTTAAATGGTAAAGATTTACCTCAGACCTGTTGTATTTTTTTTTAATTTGATCTAAATTCAGATTCTGTTAATTTTAAAAACTTTTGAGTGCTACTTATACTGAGTTTTGTTTTTGCGGAAAAGGCGTAAGCAATTTATGGTCAAAGTGTTGCTCTCTGCTCTCCGTGCCTGGGAAAAGTCCAGTCAACGTGGGCCTGAGACCCCGGGAGGCAGCACCCATCACCTGCTAACTGCTGATGGCAATACAGGCATGGTGACCAGTGCTAGAACTCTGCAAGTTGGCAGAAAGCGTAGGAAGCACAACCTGGAGTTTCTGTTCTGAGACCCTATTTGAGCCAGGCCTTGAACAGGAACTGGGAGTGGAAGTGGGTTCAGAGATCCTGGATCTGGCTCCAACATGAAGCTCTAGACCTCCTAATGATTTTCCAACGCCGCCCGTCTCAACACTCTGTGACTTTGAGCTGATTCTCTTCGGTCTGCCCTTCTGGGCGGTTCTGGTGTGGGCCTCAGCCCAGCCAGCGCCCCAGGGCCGCAAGGGCGCATCTGTGATACGCACTGGAGCAAGTGGCCGCGGAACAACTCTGCCCATCCACATTGCTCCTGGCGGAGCCCCACGCGTGCCGCACGTCTCAGCCTGCGGCCCAGGTGCCAGCATCTCCAGCACCTGCTCAGCAGCTGGCCTGCAGATCCTGGACAAGCTCGCGAGAGGCGAGGGCCCAGTGTCTGAGCAGTGGACACACCAGCCTCTGGGTGTGATGAGCCTGTGCTTTCACATCAGGGGCACTTAATGATTAAGGAATCGGATCTCCTTGGCAGTAAGAGACTGGAGCTGGTCCCGTGGGGCGTCCTCTCCCCTCCCCCCCCAGATGTCTCAGGACACCTGCGTGTCCGTCAAGTCAAACGTGAAGGTGGGAGATCTGATACCTGCAGCTCTGAGGGCCAGCTAGGTCCTTGCAACCCCCCCACCCCGCCCCGTGCGTTCCCCGCCTAGATCAGCAAGTGCCCCTCTCCTCTCCGATGGCTGGACACAAGCCAACACAGCCAGCCAGGCCACCAGAGCTGCAGGGCAAGGGGACGGGACAGGCCAACCCTCTCACAGCTTTTCCGTCTGCCGCACTTCCAGGCAGCAGCGGCTTCAGCAGGCCGTGACCTTGGCTCCTTTTGCTTCCTGGGCTGTCCTGCTCCCCCCACAGCGGGAAGTTCACTAGAACAGGCAGGTCTGAGTCTCCCGGGTGCTCCTGCCCCTCTGGCTCCTGCGACCGACCACTGCACTCGTACGGCCACATGCCCCCTCTCCAGATCCTAGGTGTAGGAAGGCTTGACTTCTCTTCTTTCTTCTTTCCCTTTCCTTTTCTTTTTTGGAAGACATCTATTTCTTGCAGTGGTTCTTGAAGTGTGGTCCCAGACCTACAGCATCTTATCATCTGGGAACTTGTGAGAAAGGCAAATGCTCAGGCCCCAACCCAGACCTACTGAATCAGAAATACCGGGATTGGAGCCCAGCATTCTCTCTTTAGCAACCCTGCCAGGTGATATGGACACCTGCCAAAGCGTGTAACACTAATAATTTGCATTCCTACCAGTTTCCCAGGTAATGCTGGTGCTGCTGATCTGAGGGCCACACATGGAGAACCGCCCATTTGTCCATTTAGGGAAATAATGATTCTATACCAGAGTTTTGCAAACTGGAGGTTGTGGAGCAGGGAGTGCAAATCCAGCCCACTGTCTCTTTTCTAAACAAAGTATTAATTGAAACATAGCCACACCCATAATCCACATGTTATTTATGGCTGCTTTCATGCTTAGCAGCAGAGCTCAAGAGTTGCAGCAGAGACATATGCCTGCGTGCAAAGCTGAAAATATTTATATAAAAAGATTATTGACCTCTGCCTTACAGGGACGTGTCCTCTTTGGGACAGATTTGGCCCCTTGCCAAATGGAGTCTAGGCAAAGACAATGAGAGTGGGGAAGGGAGCACTGGCTTGGTTTTGTTTTGTTTTTGTTTTTTTCTTTTCTGTATGGGAAGGAAAGGGCTTCCTCCAAACCTGAAAAAGCCGCTCTGATTAAGATCAGAAGTCTCTGGTAGATGCTGTTGCTGGCAGCGTCCCCCTGGCTGCCCTAGGACTGAGGGCTGCTCCATTGGCAGGTGCATGAATGGAAAGTCAGGTATGTGGGCTGCCAGCTGTGTGGAGGAGATGCTAATTTTTTAGAAGGCTAAGCATTTCCCGACTTGAATAAAAATTACGGATTTTTAAAGGCAGCATGCTCATGACTCTTTCAGAGCAACATGTCTATAAAACGAAAAGTTTTTATACTAAAGGTATATTTGATTAGTTTGGACTCACAGAAACGAAGAGGGTATTTGAACTCTTTCCTTTAGCCATGAAGGGACTTCATTTTTCTTTATTGACTCTCTCTGCAGTGATTGAAAATGCTCTCTCTCCGCTTCCCTGTTGCAAAGTTTTCCAGAACAAAAGCAATCTGTCAGTGTCTAAAGTTGGAGTGTGCCATTAAGCCGGTTTAGATGTGTGGTTCAGACTTTGGTACTCGGGGGGCAGAGGGGAAGAGCCTCCGCCTTGAGAAGAGGACATTTTTACCCTTTCTCAAGAAATACAGTGGGGAAAATAGGGATTGCCATTTAGAGACCGCAGTGTCTCGGAAGGCCAGGAAAGCAATGTGGTGGAGCGGCGAGAAGCAGCGGCGGGAATTCGGCTGGCCTTGGAATGCCCAGATTAGAATCCCATCTTGTCGTTCTCTGCTGGTGGCAGTGGGACAGGTTCCTGAACCTCTCTGAACCTGTTTCCGAATAACAGTAATCGCATCTGGAGCGAAGACGAACTCAAACTTGCTAAGTCGGCCTCGTGGTACAGGGGAACTCAGGCAGTGCCACCCTTCATTTGCTCCCCTGGCCTGTTGATGGAAATTTTGCTTTTGCGTTTTAGCATTTCTTTGTGTTGTAATTGCAGAAATGTCAGAACTGAGAAAAGTGAAGAACTCTGGAAGCAAATCGTGCTGCTTTAGGAAAGCTCAGAGCACTTCTCTAGTTGGAGGAAAGGGCTTCATCTCTTCATCTCTCCTGAGTAGCTATGTTTGAAATGGCTTGGTTCCAGGTTAAGCATCTCTCTTCAAGATGCTCTTGGAGGAATTCCCTGCTGAAAGACATGAATTCTGGGCACCTCCTAATAGCTAGGGGGCCAAAAAAAAAAATCCTAAATGGAAAGATGATCCTAATGGAAAGGGGTTCTAGACCTGCCTCAAACATTGACCAATCAAGTCCATTTTACTCCCCCCAGCCCCCCATCCCCAACACACAGTGTTTACCTTTTCCTAACAGGCACGTGACTGGGATGTGGGTTAGTGGGCAGTGGAGAGCAGTAAGCGTCTGCCTTCAGCTCAAGTCGTGATCCTGGGGTCCTGGGATCGAGCCCCACACTGGGCTCCCTGCTCAGTGGGGAGTCTGCTTCTCCACTCATACGCACGTGTGCTCTTGCTCTCACTCTCTCAAATAAGTAAAATCTTTAAAAAAAGAAAAAAATGTGATCTGTCCCTCCAGCCACTGCCCGAGCTGTGGCCCCCTGCACTGTATTATTGTATGAAAGGATATATTATCCTTTCCATATTTTGCTGGACTTAATTTGCTAATATTTTGCTGAAGATCATGTCATCCATGTTCATGAGTGAGACTGACCAGTAACTTCCCTTGCTCCTAACGTCTTTGCCCATCACTGATAGCAAGGTTGCGTTGGTCTCGGAAGATGAAATGGGAATGTTCCCTTTTCCTGCTTTCTGGAAGTTTACGTGCGATGGGTATTGTTTCTCAAATCCTGCAGTCTTTGATAGAGCTCACTAATGACGCCCTCTAGGCCTGGACTTGCCCCATGTTTCCCGGCTGTTAGGAAAGTGCCAGATTACATTGATCCTGGTTCAGGAGGACTCAAAGCTGCGTCTTGTCAAGACCAGTGTGCTTCCAGTTCACTTTTCCTTCTGGGGTCTGGTGCTTGAGGGTCTCAAACCAAACTGGAGAGAGTTTCCCAAATGCTCGCACGCAGCCCAGGAAGGATGTCTGCAGCACTGAGCAGCTTCTCGGCGTCTTCCTGTGCTCATCTGCAGGCGCCCCTGGGGCTGGGGAGCAACTGCCAAGTGCCAGCTCATTGCTCTGGGTTTCCAGCTTCCCCAGATCTGGGTTCAGGAATTCTACACTGACTTATTCTCTTTCTGATGACCTCAAACATATGTGCTTTTCTTCTGTCCAGCTTTTATATCCTCTTTGGTTGGACAGCTTTTCTGAACTCCCTAGTCGGTTCTCACCACACAGTAATTTGGGTTTTGTCTTCCTGAAATTAAAAAGCAAACTAGAACCTGTGCGCCCAAATGAAGTCTTTTCAAAATAACCACTTGCGATGGTCTACTTATTCCAACCATGCTGTCAAGAAACCCTGCATCGGCATCCTCTTTGGGGTCAGGCTTGACCTACACCCATTCGATTATTCAAAAAGTAGCCTCAAGTTTCTACCGGTGCCAGATGCCCCGTGCAAGGAACTATGAACACAGGGCTGAGTAACAGAGAAGTCTCAGCCTAGTGAGGGAGGCGAGCATCTAGGCAGAAAAGTCACAGCAAAATGCAGGCACCGTTACTGAGACAGGAGCGAAAGTCATCTACACAGAGAGGACGGACAGCACCCTGATTCTTCCTGGAGGAGCTGGCTCATAGGCCACATGTATTTTTAGTCTGGGCTGTAAAGGAGGAGCAGAAATCGAGCAGTCAAGAAAAGGAGGAACAGTCATTCCACGGAGAGGGAACAGCAAGTGCAAAGAGACGAGGGGCAAGCGGAAAGGCAGGAGAGCACGCTGGTGAAGAAGGTCACCCCCTGTCTGAAGGTACCGGGCCTGAAGGAACTCGCTCCGTCAGATTAACCTTCTGAGCCTCTGTCACCACGTCAGTAAATTAGGGATGATGCTATTTTCTGCCTCATGAGTCAGCTTAATGAAATGGGACGTCACCTGTAAAGTGCATAAAACAGTGTTTAGTACTAGAGGCACTTTGTAAGTTCCTAGAGCATATGATGAAGAGGAAGGGGATGGTAAGGAACAGGAAAAACAGCTTTGTCCTCATTCATTTTTAGCTGGCTGTTAAAAAAAAAAAAATCAGTCCTCCCTAGAGGACTCCCAAGACCAGCTTGCACGAGGCAGGATCATGAGAATTAGTCTCAGGACTCCCAAGGAGATTGCTTTGCAGGAGATGGCACTTGCCTGGCTGGGCAAGGCTGACTGTGTTTATTTATTTTTAAAATTTGAATAAGACATTTTACTTATCCAACTTATTAAGAATACTCCAACATGTAAACAGCGTAAAAATATTTGAGGAGATGTATGTTCCTTTTTTTTTTTTTTAAGTCTTTGAAATTTGAAATGGATTTTGTCATCTTGGAGTAGCCATGCATCGAGTGCTCAGTAAATACGCGTGGAGGGTGACTGACCCGTTGGACTCTACGTGTCTTGGAGATCCTTGGCTTCTCGTGGCTTGTTTTCCAATGAACCTACTGGAAACTGTGCTGGTGCTTTACTCTTAAGCCTCAGGGATGGTGAAAGTGTATGCTTAGGTTGCACAGACCATCCTGTAGGGCACGTTTTGGTCTCTTCCCCCAGTGTAGATGGGGCAACTGTTAGTGATGTTTCAAGAGGCCCCGTATTTACCTCAGACTAGTTCATCTGCCACAAAGACTTGAGCTTATTTTTAACATAACTTTATGGGGACGCCTGGGCAGCTCAGTCAGTTGGGCAACTGCCTCAGGCTCTGGTCATGGTCCCAGAGTCTGGGGATCAAGCCCAACTTAGTTTCCCTGCTCAGCAAGGAGCCTGCTTCTCCCTCTCCCTCTGTGCCTCACCCACCCCGCTCAGGCTCTCCCACCATTTATGGGGCCAAGAGAATGTTGTAGAAAGGTCTGAAGCTTCCTGGCAAATACACGGTTTAATAAAACACACGACTGCTATTGCCCCAAGTTCTCTGGGTAAGCCTCATCTGCTCGGGACTATATTTGACAGGAATATTCATTTTTTTGACATTTTCAACGCCAATTATTCTAAAAGTGGGGGTAGACAGCGCACATGCAGTCCCTCAAGAAGTTTATACCAGCAACCTTGGGCCTGGAGACGGAGGTTCATGGTGATTCTATCTTGGTGGCTCTGGCATCCACATCACCAGTTACTTCCATTCAGAATCCTTTCATCTTAATTAGGACAGGCGATGTAATGATACAATCAAACACATATGGTAGATTTATAAAACATTTGGGATGGCTGCTGGCTGCTAATCTGGTGGTATTTACTAGGATATATTGATGCGTACATGTAAAAATATTGTGCCCAAGAGTAGGAATCGCCACTGTGGCTCGAGGCAAGAGCAGCACTACACTCTGGCTCCCAGAAACCACAGTGGGCAATGGGAAGGTAGGCGCCACAGTGGGCAATGGGAAGGTAGGCGCCATATTGCAGAGCCTCCGACAGGCGCCTGTCATGGCAGGATTGGGCAGGGTTGGGTGGAGTTCTCACTTCAGCACTGCCAGGCAAGAGGTCTTGTGTACGTCCCTGAAGCTCTACAACTCGGTGTCCTCTGAGAAATGGAGGAGGTACCAACCTACTGACAGGAGTAAGTGAGGTGGTGTAGGTAGGTTAGCACCGGTTCTCTGTGAAGAGGCCGTTCCTGTGAGCACCTGGCTACCTACTGGGCCGATCGGGATCCCTTTACTGGGCAAACTTCTGAACTGTCTCCAGCGTAGTGTGGACCAGCTTGAAGAGGGAGCTCCGGAATGGTTTAGGTGCGGAGCCAAGCTCCCTCTGTGAAGAAATGGGATGATCAGAGTTCTCCATGCCTTTCTTTTCTGCTTTATAAGAGTGCTCCCGCCTCCTGGGGAACTGCGACCGCTTGGCTCCTGACAGCCTGGATGGAGCTCTCGGTTTCCCCCTCCCTTCCTTTCGGTGGGGACAGTAACAACACCTTCCCTTTGGTATGTGAAGAATCTAATTCGCACACGAATAAGAACTGTATCTCTCAGACCCAATCCTATTACTTTGAAAGAGGGATGCTTTTAGTTTGTCTCTTAATTCTTTTTTCTACATCCAGTCCTGATCTTTGAGAACCATTGCCAAGCTCACTGTGTGTGTGATTAGCTGGGGGCTGGGGGTGGCTACTGAGTGTGTTTTGGTGTATATGCTCCCAAAAATAATCGTGGGCCCTTGAAAACAAGACTTCTAATATATGGCTTCTTTGTACCATGGCAGATATTCCAACTACTTTTATCATGTATCTTAATCGGGAAAACGAGGCACTCCTGATAAGCAAATATTTATTTTTAAAATATATGCATGTTCTAGTATGCTAATCCTATGGTAATTCTAGAATCCACAAAAAAGTAGAAAATTTAAAAAGAAAGGATTAAAAATGCAAATAGGAGTACTTCTGATTTTTCTTCCCACACGGCAACCAACGCGCACTGCCTTGTGGGACACCTACATCCATTTTGGAGACGGTGCCCCAAGCACTGAGGGATGGGCTGATTTGTTTTTATGACTGAGCAGTCGCACTGGCCAGGACCCAGACACATATTTTGGGTTGCTGCTTCTTTCCATTGGTCTCCAGCCCACGAGGATCTCTTTCTTCAGGGCTCCCCTTTCCCCATACGCATTGACTCTGTAGGTGTCTAACTTCTTACTTAGCTTACACTCATGTTTTCCATGATTATTTTCCTGGATGTAGAAGGTGCACCAGCAGCCTGCACTTTTCCTTCTTGCTAATAAATATAAGAAGCCCCTGCAGGCTGCTGCTTTGCAAGGATCCTACAGTCTGCCTGGTGTTTGAGTCACATTAGGTGTGCCGTATGGAATGGCCACCCACAAAAGTTCTTTGCAGAAGCAATCCTGCTTTTCGTTCGGGGATGCAGATGGTGGTGTGGTAAGGAAATGGTGGGACAGGCTGGGGCATGTGTGACAGTAGAACCTGGGCCATCTTGTGGGTTTTCAGGGAACCCACACAAGAGCGCTCTCACCAAGCATGTGCTGAAAAGCCCTATTATTGGCTGAGAACTCTAAGATAGGGCTGTTGGCTTCAGGGAGTTCTCACTGGAGAAACTAAATGATACTGCGAGCAGCCGCCAATGAGAGGACATGCATGGCTAAGTCCTCCAGAGGAAGATCTGTGTGTCCCAAGTCCTGTCAACTCAGCCTATGAGACCAGGACTGCCCCAGAGAGATGCTCAAATTGGCTAGAGATGGAAATGCACCCTGCATGGAGGGCTGAACACCGCCTTCCGATGGTGCCGGAAGCCATCTTTGATGAATGACAATCTGTCTGGAAAAGGCAGGGCCACAAAGTAAAATTTAAGAGGAGGGCAGGTCTTATCACTGGGAAGATTTTCCATCAGCAGGAGCAGAAAAATAAAAGTCACTCGGTTGTAAAACAGCCTGCAATCATCCACTTCAGAAGCAATTCCGTACCACTGCACCACCTTCTCAATCATAACTCTGCCTTCAGGCGTTCGCCCTCCAACACGCGGCCCAACCACCGGCAGTGGCTGGTGTTCTCTCGGCCCCACAGAGGCAGCCCCTCCCTCGATGATGGCCACAGTTCCAAGCATTTGAGAGTCAAGATGAATCCATAAGCAAGTCTTCACACAAGTTCCAAATGTGAGCTTTTCATTTGTTTTCAATGCCCTTTAGGGAGGAAAAATAAGTTATCAGTGACAGGAAGGAGGACCAAGACTCCAAAGGCTTGATGTTAACACTAAAGGATGCTTAGATTTCCTGAGGATGCTTCCTGGGGTTGGCTCCCTTCATTCACCAAGCACACAAGCAATGGTTCTGTGAGTCTATAGGGCTCTGCGGTCTGCAAAGACAGCAGGTGCTCTACCCCAGGTCCCTTACGGGCCTCTTGTCAGTCGAAGGCAGCTGTGCTACTTTAGACTCTGATGCTTTCTTCTTCAGACTAAAATCCCCTCCTAATTCATCTCCCTCCCTCTGGTTGCTGCCTCCTCCAATCCATCCTCCACACTGCTGTCAGTATCTTTCTGAAATTCAAATTGGGTGATATTTTATCCTTACTTAAATACTAATAGCTCCATGTCACCCACAGGTTACACTTCAAATTAATTAAATGCGGCCTTCAAGCCCGTCTCACCCTAGTCCTAGCCGTCTCAAGGTCCCCACTTCTACTCTGCCCCACTGTTCATCTCTTAACCGCACCATATACTTTCTCGTTTAGGTGCATCTCCCCAAATTGGTTCCTCTGCTCAGAACACCTTCCCCCACTTCTTCACCTGCTAAACACCTCCTCTCTCCTCAAGTCCTAGCTCAGATCCTTCCTTCCTTGGAAGCTTCTTTCAAACACCACCAAACAGACGTCCCCACCCAACTCTCTGCTCCCATCTCACTTCCTCCTTAGCTCTGTTGTGTGTTGCCATTGTCACAGATGGGCTCTTGTCTTCTTGTGGCGGCCTTGCCTCTATACCTCCAGAACCTGACACAGTGATGCCCAATGCTACTCAATAAGTCCTCCAGGAATGACTGCCCAGAAAGAAATTATTGATCTTTCAGGTTTCCTAGTAATGAAATCCCCTTCCAAAGGGATTTATATAATTCCTGTTTGTAGATGGCCCAATTTCCAGGTCTGGATGCAGAGGACCTCTGACTCAACCACCACCTTTCTATAAACATCTTGAGTCGAACTAGAGGACTTTGTGAATAAACAGAAAACCTCAAGCTGAAATAGATCAGAAACAGTATTCAGAAAGTGTCCTTCAGTGCTAACCCTTCATGGCCATTACAGATATTGGCTACTTTTTAGATATGTGAATATACACACCACATAAAAAGTGGGCGGACCAGCTGCAAGTTGGATTTCACCAGCAGTGCTGCATCTGATGTTCTGTGATTGGACCTCAATATTGAAAATGCACTTAATGAGTCACTGAAATTGGGTTTTGATTGTCTCTTTTTTCTATTTTTATAGGAGGTAGTAAAATCTAAGTTAAGGGTCCCTCAGCTGATGGATGCAGCATGGCGTTGAAATGAGGCTACTTTGACCTATTGATGCCCAAGTACATTCATTTAATACACAGAAAAGCCACCAGAGGGGTCTCAGTCCAGATTTCCCTTCTCTTTGTCTCACAATTAGAGCCCACTTCCCCTTCGGCTAAAGATTCACTAAACCAAGGCCTCAGCCACTCAGCGGAGTCTGCATTTTTCACAGAACAACAACAGAGGCGTGTAGCCAATTTTCCAAAGTACTCTCTCTCCAAAATGAGCCAAATTAAATTTAAAACTAATTCCTGAACAGTTCCTCTCTACATTTGTTAAAAAAAAAAAAAAAAAAAAAAAAAGGGGCAAAATCTCCCCAAAGATTTTCAACTTTATTTTTTATACTGGTTAAAAAGTGTTTGGGAAAGCAAATTCCATTTTGACTAAAAAAAAGGAAAAGAAAAAGTGTTGTGGGTGGAAACATGTTATGAAAAGCAATAATTGTAGCGTTTCATAGTCCCTGGAGACTAATATTAAGTAGTACCAGAATCTAATACTCTAGATATAGAAACAATATATTTACAGGTTAATTTAAGGGATATATTTATCTGTTCATTAAGAGAAAAGAAACGAGTTTATTCGCAAATTTCACACACGCTCTCTTTGTAAGTATATCCCTTTGGATGATCAGTATTTTCATTGGAAATATTTATTGTAGGAAATTTGGATATCATTATCCTCAAAATGCCCAGAGTTAAAGAGATAGGTTCTCAATAATTGAATCCACATTCTTCCCACACCCACTATTGTCATGATAAATCTAGAGTATGTTCCTTCTCCCTTTGCAGAACCGACAAAGCAATGATTTATAATTATTCAGAATGTGCTTTGTTCAACTGTTAAAGCTGGGACGCTGGGATTTCCTTATGGGAGTGAGATCAACAGTGCCATAAAGGCAGGCTAAACCCTGTGTTATCGGGGAGCAGTTTGGAGCGTGATACCATGGGGAGACCTGGTGCTAAGGCTCAGTAGTTGACAGAGATGATTCTCTAAAATCCCTGGTTGTTTTTCTTTCTCTCCCCTGTTACAGTAATTATAGCTATGAATATTATTTTAGAAAGTCTTTTTCATATTTCTGCAGGATTATACTAAAATAGTCCAGGGTTTTATTGTCCTTTTTTTGTGATTTGAGGTTAGAATCTCTACTTAATGAGCATTTGTTGAGGGTCTGGCCTGTCCCTGGACTTGTGCTGAGATCTGAGGATCTAAATACAGATGGGATATTTGCCGCTACTGCTTTGATGTGGGGAAGGAAAAAAAAAAAAAAAAAAGGCTTTGTTTCCTATAACTGGCCTTATTTTTCTCCAAAGTCTCCATTTCTTGCTGATGACAGGTGAGGAGGGACTTAAGATCTCCCATTTAAAGTTAATTCTTTCTCTTCTGGGGACGCCTGGGTGGCTCAGTGGTTGAGTGTCTGCCCCCAGCTTAGGGCGTGATCCCAAGGTCCTGGGATCGAGTCCTGTATCAGGCTCCCTGCATGGAGTCTGCTTCTCCATCTGCCTGTGTCTCTGCCTCTCCCTCTGTGTCTCTCATGAATAAATAAATAAAATCTTAAAAAAAAAAAAAGGAAGGAAATTCAAAAAAAATTCTTTCTCTTCTGGTTTAAAAGATAAACTTTCAGGGCTCAGGGATGCCTCAGTCACTTAAGCGTCTGCCTCTAGCCCTGGGATCACGACCAGGATCCTGGGATCAAGCCCTGCATCAGGCTGTCTGCTCAGCAGAGAGTCAGGTTCTCCCTCTCCCTCTTCTTTTTTTCCCCTCTTCTTCCCAAAATAGTGTCAGTGAGTAAGAAGCGGCTTTGGAAATGTCCAGGCCACCATGCTGCCCTGCTCCGCTGGCAACATGAGGTTACTGTAGTCCTGCCAGCACTTGGAATTCTGCTGGGAACCCTGGGGCACAAGGAGCAAGTACTTTGGTCCGAAATTCTCACAAACCTTTCTGGTTATTTCTAATCTTTCTTTACCCTCTGGAGAGTCTTAACCATAGTGGGTGGGCAGGGAAAGTGCGAAGCAGAGAGCCTAGGCACTTCTGACTTAGTTCTTTTCTTCTCTTCCTCTGGCAGAAGAGGATTCTACTTTCCTTCCAGTTTGAGGCTCAAGGTCACATATCAGCAACTGGATTAGGGTAGGATGACCACATAATTTATCATTCAAAGTAGGACGAGTTCGAAAGTAGAAGAGGAGGGGCTCTCCGTGAATAATTGAATGTCAACAAGTAAAACCAGAACCCAGGTCTGGGTTAATCGAGATGGATAGTGTTGAGTTAAATGGGACCAAAATTCATGTATTCCATTTCTAGTTATATGTTATATATGGTTCTTCCTAGATAACAATGCATGGCAATAGCGAGAACTGTACACCAGAGTTCTCAGAGGAAAGAGCCCCTGCACAAATGTGCATCTAAGAGTCTGGTAACTTAAGTAGCCATTGGCCAAAGTCAGTCATGCTATTTATTATCTGGCAGCTGCTTTTTGTACTATGTCTACAGAAAGATACAGACAAAAGAGGGTAGGAGCACATGCAGATTTTAATCTGCAACACATTTTCTAAACCTACCTACTAGGTTGGTTGTTCACTTAAATCTTGTTTGTAGCATGTAGATCCATTCGTTGTTAACTCGGAATCATATATATGCACTCATGTCTGAATAGATATAGAAGTCAAGCAATGAGTTTGTATGAGTCATAGTTGTCCTTATTCTGTGAAATTGTGGAGCGAATGGCCAACTCCTGAGCACTATTTGTCTAGCTATTATAAGAGCTATTTCTTGACATAGTTGAGATTTTATTCATTTATCCATCCAGTCCTCCATTCCTCCATCTGTCCATTCATCCACACCATGTATTATTTCAGTCAAGGAAAAGAGTGTGACCACAATTGGAGCCAAGAATGAGACTGAATATGCACACTATAATATACAAATTGACGTCCTGTGGGCTGCATATTTGACTCTAAACTTTCTAGGAGCCAACCAGAAAAATCTCTCGCAAGTTACACAAGTTCATGTCCATTAAATGATAGCTAATATAATAACTAGAATATTATATATAATAACAATATTATAACACTTATTCAGTGCTTTCTGTTTGTTGGGCCCTGAATTAGGCTTCCTGCATGAATAATTTAAGTACTCCCTCTACCCAAGGAATCCTAAGAGACCCCAACTAAGAAATACCCACAGTGTAGGTGTGGAAATTAAGGTTTAAAGAGAATCGGCAAAATAGCCCTAATTAGGTGGCCAGAGGACTGCCTCAGGAGCTCTAGCTCTCCATCTTAAATGCTCAGAAAAAATTCACCCCTTTTTGGTTCTAAGGTCTCACAGTAACTTCTTGACGGGTTTTATAATGGGGACACTTTGGGCTGTGATCCACTACACCTTTGACAATAAAGGATGTGTATTCATTGTACCCTATCTCTTCCTTTGTAACAACATAATGTAATAACACAATTATTTGTGTAATACTTATCTCCCCAACTAGATTTAATGATCTTAAAGTCAAGGACTGCGTCTCTCTTTTCTACTACCTTGTCACCCCCTGCACACCAGAGATGTTGAGCACATATTTGTTGCATAAATGAATGGAATAAGGAGTCTCAGAACTATTTATAAAACCATCTGCATTTGAACAAAGAAGCTTCGGTTCAGTCTGAATATGCTCTTATTCTTCTTATTTTCTTCCTCAATCTTATTTTTTGTCTCCCCCAACACACATTATTTATTGCCCTTATCATATAAGCGAAATCACCTTTCTAATTTCTTTTCTTGACCTGAATTTGAGCGCAGATCTCAACGAAAAAAGACTAAGAACATTTTTTCCCACAAGATATGTCTTCACTTTTATTCAAAATAATTTCTTAATCCTTTTTTCCTGCGTAACTGGCTACAGAGAACATTTCAGCAGAATCCTTAACAGTGTGAATGATTTGATTTCGCTACAAAGTCTGTCCATCAGCCCAGGGAACCTAAGGCCCTTGTTCCTCTTGAGAGCACACAAATGATGGGTTTTTCCTCCTACTTGTTTTGGCTTATGTTGCCACTCCCCAAACTATTAATCGCAATGGTCATTATCATGGCAATAACATTTGTAAAGAACTCTAAAGCTTTTAAACTCTTTCACGTACTTTATCTTATTTGATCCTTGACACTATCTGTAAGCAGGTTAGGGCAGGCACTGTATAACAGATGAAGCCCTGGAGGCTGGGGAGGTTAAGTGACTAGTGCTACACCCTCATCTAGTGAGGGGTGGACCCCAGCCTTAAAGCCAGAGGTCCTGGCTGCTGATTCCAGCCTTCCAACACTGTACCTCCCTGTGTCCCTGTCTCCACTTTCACTTACAATATATATTTTAGAATAGAGGGCAGGAGGAGATTGGTCAGAAATGACTCCACACAAAGCAATCTGATGGTTTTACTGTGACTAAAGGGTGTCTGGGGAGAATGAAAAAAGAAGGTAGTGGCCATAAAAAATTTGAACTTGAGATTCAGGAGTAAAGCTCAAGAGAGCTCACTGGGAGTCCCAAGCTGTAAGCGGGTGCTTTGTCCTTGATCAGGGTCAGGGTTGAGTTTCTGTAGCCTTTGGAGATCTGCTGTAAACTTTAGTCAGCCCTCAAAGGTTCAGCTCCTGGTCCTGAAGGGTTAATTAACATTGCTGGATGGTGATACGCTATGGTAATGAGTCTTAAGCTGCAAAAATGACCAAAGCAAAGTAAACCCTACTGACGTTAGAAGCTCACTACACCTATGGGGAACGTACCCAGTGAGGTAGTTCTTGCTCATTGTGTAGCCAGTCTGGGACCAGCGCCTTTGCTCCACTTGCCCAAACATGAAGTCATGGGATGTCTGGGGGGCTCAGCAGTTAAGCGCGTTTGCCTTCGGCTTGGGGTGTTCTCCTGGAGTCCCAGGATCAAGTCCCATGTTGGGCTCCCTGCATGGAGCCTGCTTCTCCCTCCACCTCCAGTCTCTGCCTCTCTCTGTGTCTCTCATGAATAAATATATAAAAATCTTTAAAAAAAAAAAAAAAAAGGAGAAATCACTATTCTATCTTAGGCTTGGCCTTGGCAAGATAGAGCTACCCTAAATGTGTCTTCTATACCCTCCCTTCCCCTGGTGGCCACTCTTACCAATAATCGCTTGCGGGAGGCCAGCACCCCCAGACTGCCAGCCTGGCCCTTTGTGTCTGTCTGCACACATGCTTGGCCTCATCTTGCCCATGAAGTTGTCCCTGTCCCTTTCTGTGGCAATCTTAAGCATCCAGAGGGAGGTGGTTCTATTTTTGCAATACAGTAACTTTCTTTTTCCATCATAAAAGCAATGATTGCTTCATACAAAAAGTTCAGAAAATACAAATATACAGAAACTAAAGAGCAATCATTATCACCTAGAAGAACTGCCACTACTCTGTATTGTGAGTGAATTTTCTTCTAGGCTTTCTTCTATGAGTTTAAGATCATATTGCAACAAGTTGTACATCCGTACATCCCACTTTTTGCATTTAGCAGAGTAATGCAAGCGTTTTCTTGTGTTAGTAAAACTTTTTAAAATATCATTTTTAAAAAGATTTTATTTGATGGAGAGAAAGAGCACAAACAGCAGGAGCAGCAGAGGGAGAGGGAGAAGCAGGCTCCCCACTGAGCAGGGAGCCCACCATGGGGCTCCATCCCAAGACCCCCAGGATCATGACCTGAGCCAAAGGCATATGTTTAACCAATGGAGCCGCCCAGGCACCCATTTAAATATAATTTTAAATGATTACAGAATACATCATATTGATGAAACTTAATTTGATTCTCCTCCTATTGGATAATGTTTTTAATGATCATAATGACTATAATCAATATTTTTGTACTTAAATCTAATTGCAGATATCTGTATTTTCTTTTGGATGGATTATTAAAAGTAGAATTATCAGAGGGCCCCTGGCTGGCTCAGTCAGAAGAGCATGTGAATCTTGATCTGAGAATCATGAGTTTGAGCCCCATATTAGATATAGAGATTACTTACGTAAATAAAATACTAAAAAGCAAAGTAGGATTTTTCAGGTCTGGCTTTGGGACTCTTGATTCATTAGATGGAAGAAAAGCAGTTCCTAGTAAACTCCTTTGTATTCTGGTATGGGTGATGGGACAATATGTGGCATAAAGCCGTGACACAATAAATGTATATAAATGAATGAATTTAATCCTATTTGGAGTATTTGCATTTTAAAAGAGGTAATTTGTCAACAAACGTGTCTTAAATTGGTCGAAATCCAGGCAACAATATCACACTGAAGAAACAAAAATTGTAAATGCAAGACTCTCAAGGAAGGAAGGTTTTCTAAAAAGTCTTAATTCAATTTAACCCCTTTGAAGCCTATGATCAAAGTAACCAGCTCTTATGACCCATCCCGGCTCTTTGGTCAGTTGGGTGCAGTGAGCCTGGCATCGTGCCTGGCACTCGGCCTGTTTGGTTCACGGCCACAGCCCTACACCTGAGCACAGTGTCTGCCTTCACGCTAGGTGCTCAACAAACATCCACAGATAAATGAATAATCCACTTTGAACATCTGACTTATTCAAGTTTGTCATAAGCTCCTTTGCCCACAGTAGCTTTGAAGCATTTTTGGGATTGAATTACACTCAGAATCACTCTTGGGGTGGGGGCGCCTGGGGGGCTCAGCGGTTGAGCATCTGCCTTCTGCTCAGGATGTGATCCCAGGGTCCTGGGATCGAGTCCCACATCGGGCTCCCTGCAGGGAGCCTGCTTCTCCCTTTGCCTGTGTATCTGCCTCTCTCTGTGTGTGTCTCATGAATAAATAAATAATTTAAAAATCTTTAAAAAAAAAATCACTCTTGGTGCAAGGTCCAATCTTTTTCAGGCAAGGCAACTTCAGCTCTCCCAACCTTAGCTTTCCATTCCCCTTCCCAAGCCCTTATCCTCGCACCCCACAAGTTGTGAACAAAGTCTGTTCAGGCCCCGCGGACCAACCCATCTCCAGTCAGCAGGGCACATGACTTCATTTTCTTTCTCTCTTTTCAAAAGAGCCCAAAACAGGATAAAATCGGTTGTGTTGTGTTTTGAACCCATGTGAGTTACACACTTTCTTCCGCCTGTTTCCTTCACCTGCTGGCTCTGGGCGAAGGCTGATAGCAAGAAGAGTGAGAGGAGTGGCAGGTCACCAGCTCCCACGGCGGCCAGAGCACCTGCCGTGGAGGGACTGTGGGGGATCACGGTCAAGAGTGGGGGTGGGCTCTGGAACAGATGTTAGGAGCTGGCATGGGTGCCTAGCAGGAGCCACAGAGACTCCTTTGCTCTCTTCGAGGCCTCCCCAAATGACCAAAGCCAGGAAGGAGCCCTAGCATGCTAATCCCTCCAGGGAATTAGAGCCTGTTGGGTCATTTCAGCTGGACGGGCCCCTGAGGGGCAGTGGACGAGCACACACGACAACAGGTGGAAGCGCCCCAGCTCCCCACCCGCTCCACGTGTGAGGCCCCGGCTCCCTCCGTAGCCTTGCCAGCCTCCACCTCCTCATGGGTGAAATGGGAGGGTGTCTATTAGGAGCCACTGCATGCCTTTGTCTGCTTGACTTGTGTGTGAAAGCACCCAGGATGATGCTGGCATGTGATGGGTGCTCTGTAAGTGCTTGCTGTCATTAAGCAGCTGAGTTCAGATGTGGGGAAAATAATTAAGGCGCATGGATGTGTACCTAGTAAGGGAAAAATAAAATACAATTTGCTGTACTCCTCCATTTTAAAAGTCAAGGATATGCTTGTAGAGATTAAATATCCAGGAGGATTCGAAGTGGATTCAGAGTTTTATTCAGTTTTATTCAGTCTGACAACACTGAATTGTCAAAAAACTAGGCTTAATTGGAGTCTTCATTAAAATAACCAGCTATTTGCTGGTGCTCTTTCCATCGTGATTGTCCTCCTTGTCACACGATGATTCTAGTGTTGGCAATTGGCTTCTTCGTGATCACATCAAAGAACTGTCACATCCCCAGTGACTCTGCCATCAACGTAGGCACCGTCCTATGAACTGCTGTTATCTGAATCTTGCTTAGAACCAGTTGAGTCCGTCAACTTGAATGAAGGACCGCTGTCGAGTTTACCCAAGTGAAATTAATTACTTTAATTTGCTAGGATGGCTTAATTCACAGAAGCATAAGGTGAAGTTATTCCAGAGTTCCATAGCTGCCATGCAGTGATTAATTTAAAATGCCTGAAGTCAATTTTGAAAAATCATTTGCATTAGTAAAACTTCAGCCAAGCCCAAGGAGAGGTAGCTTTGATTCCATTTTCAAGAGGATCTCAATAAGATTTTTGTCCTAATGGTCCTAAAGAATATTCTGCGATTCCTTACAGTTTCA
The DNA here is from genome assembly GCF_053574225.1 of Canis aureus. Classification (NCBI taxonomy): domain Eukaryota; kingdom Metazoa; phylum Chordata; class Mammalia; order Carnivora; family Canidae; genus Canis; species Canis aureus. The sequence continues at coordinate 2,568,919 of NC_135632.1, read as the reverse complement.
CCACAGGGTGGTGGTCTCTTCTCCCTTCCTCCTTTTCACGGGCCTGTAGAAAAGAGCTTTCCTTTTATGGGAAGTCAGATCAGCAAGGATTGGCCCAGAGAGCGATTCTCAGGGCTATGGAGGGGGGGGGGGGGTGTCTCTGAGTCACCGCAAGAAGGCACGGTTTCCTGTCAGTGCCACTTCACCACAGCTGTCACCACCAAATGAGATGTAATTTCCCCACTTTTGAGAACTAACAAACTGAGCTATGGGGAAGAATAAAAAGACCAACGTAGAGCTTGAAGATTGAAGATAAACTGAAACCAGGACCCAAGCCCAACTAATCATTAGCCATTTATAACAGCACTCAACGTCAAGTCGTGGGCCAACTGCATTCACTTCCCACACCCGCTGGGCCAGATTTTCCTCTGTCATTCTTCTGAAGAGAAAGAGCATTTATTAACCTTAGAGCAGTTACACGCTCTTGACGCATCCTAGCAGCTCCTAAGCAAACATTTGCTGAATTAGAAAATAAAGCAAGCAAACAAAAACCAATGTTCCGGCAAAACTGAGGGTGTTTACAGATAAAATGAAGTTAAGTGATACAGGGATGTTGGCTTCAAGGGATCCTCAGTTTTCTCCTGTTTTCGTTTAATTTCCAGCTCTACTGTTCACTCTTGGTAACCCCAGCTTCAAAATTACTCTTACTCCCAGGAGAAACAAATTTGATGACCAGAGTTTAGTGTTTGTGCACAGTTCTTTTGGTTCTTAGCCTTATGGTATCCAGTTAGAAGACTCTTCCAGTTATTGAAGTCAGGTATTTGGTTTGTTATTCATTTGTGATACAGTTAGATTCAGGTCTCACAGTGTGCATGTCACCTTGGGTTCCTCTAACATCCATATATATTTTTTTAATTTGCATAGAGTAAAATTCACTTCTTGTGTTTTCACAGTTTTATGGGTTCTAATAAGTGCAGTCATGCCACCACGGTACCATCCCAAACAATTCCATAACCCCCCAAAGTCCCTCATACCGCATCTTTGTAGTCCTCCTTTCCACCTGCCTCCAACCTCTCCTACTAATTACTCATCTGTGTTCTGTCCTCATAGTCTTTTCCAGAATGTTACATAAATAGATAATATGTAGTTTTGGCAGCCTGGCTTCTTTCACTGAGCAAAATGCATTTAGAATGCATTCATATGATTGTATGAATCATCAATCAATAGTTCATTTCTTTTTATTGTTGCGTAATATTCCACTGTGTGAACGTACCCTAATTTGTTTACCTATTCATCACTTGACAGGAATCTGGTGGCTTCCCGTTTTTGGTGATTATGAATAAAGCTGCTGTAAACATTTGCCAATAGCCGCTTGTGTGAACCTCAGTTTTCAGTTCACCTGGGTAAATACCCAGCAGTGGAACTGCGGAATCACTTGTAGGGGCATATTTAACTTTGTGAGAAACTCTCAAAATGTTTTCTAAAGAGAGCTATTTCATTTTGCATTTCCACCAGCAGCGCCTCTTTGCCAGTACTTGGCATTGTGTTTGTTGTCATTTTGTTTTTATCTTATCCATTCTAATAAGCGTGTAGTGGTATCTCATTATGGTTTCAATTTGTATTTCTCCAATGTCTAATGATGTTGAGCACTTTTTCATGTGACTATTTGCCACCCCAAATACCTTCTTTGGTGAAGTGTCTGTTCAGGACTTCAGCTATCTTTTAGTGGGTTTTTGCAGATATTTTCTTTCAATCTGCAGTTTGTCTTTTCATTCTCCTAATGCTTTCTTTCATGGAGCAAGAGTTTTAAACTTTGATGAAGCCCAATTTTTCAACTTTTTAATGGATTGTCCTCTTGGTACTACATCTAAAAATTCTTGCCAAATCTAAAGTCTCAGAGGTTTTCTCCTTTTTTTTCCCCTAAAAGTTTTGTAATTTTAAGTTTTACAGTTAGATAAGTGATCCATTTTAATTTTTGTATAAGGTGCGAGGTTTCTATGAACATTCATTTTCTTATGGGTAGACAATTGTTCCAGCACTATTTCTTGCAAAGACTGTTCTTTCTCCATTGAATTGTCTTTGCACTTTTGCCAAAAATCAGTTGACTATGCTTTTGTGGGGCTATTTCTGGCCCATTTATTCTGCTCCACTTGCTGTCTATTCTGTTCCATTTACATGCGCTTCCTCCCTTTTAGCAATACCACACCACTTTGATCACTGTAGCTTTATGTTAAATATTGAAATCAGGTAGTGTGAGTCATTCCAACTCAGCTCTTCTTTTTAAATTGCTTTGCATCTTCCAGTTTCTTCACCTTGCCATATGTATTTGAGAATCACCCTGATATCTATGAAGCATATTGCTAGGATTTGAATTGGAATTATATTTACTTCAAACACAAATTGAAAAAAAAAACGCAAACACAAATTGACAGGAATTGACATCTTAACAGTATTGTCTTGCAATCCATCAACATGGTATATCTCTCCATTTAGTTAGGTCCTCTTTCAATTCTTCAGTGTTCTCTCATTTTTAGCATATAGATGCTGTCCATGTTTTAATAGATTTGTAAATAAATATTTTATTTTTAGGCTGCTATTGTAGATAGTGTTGCTTTTGTAAAATCTCCAATTCCAATTATTCATTGCTAGGAATATACCTTTATTTATTGATCCTATATCCTGCAAAATGGTTAAATTCACTTCTTATTAGTCCTAGGAGGTTTTCGGTACATTCTTTGGGATTTTTCTATGGAGTCAATCATGTTGTCTATGACGTTGAATAGGACAATTGAATCTTAATAGTCACTCTAAACACAAAACAATTAGGACTAAAATAACATCTAATTCTGGAAGTTCACATCCAAGAGGTAAAAAATGCTTCTCAGATGTAGTCATTCATTTAGTCAATGAAATGTTTATTTGTACCTCACAGTAGAAAGTGTTATGAGGAAGTCAAACATAAGTCAGGCTTGGACCCTCCCAAGTGCTGTGTAAGTGAGGAAAGGTAATGAGACACGAATAATGGTTACTGCATACAAATAAGAAGGTGATAAGGATGATCAAAGAAAAGGAGAGAATCCAGAGGCAGAAGCGCCAGCAGGAGGCCATTAGGCCTCAGGATCTGACCTGCTAGTAGCTGTGGAGAAGTCAGGATGGGGGTGGTTAAAATGCTGGGCTGACTGGAAGGAAGAGAAGGATGAAGACTGAACACAGGAGCAGACCTTGGTCACGACTCCCCTTTTAGCCACAGCTCCAGGCTCTGCAGCTGTAAATAGCAGAGGACAGGACTTGCCCCCCACTTTGCAGCAGTGACCACAGGCCAGCCCAAGGGGGAAAAGAGGGAAAGTGTGGGTGCGGGTGGAATGCATCCTGCCAAGCAGGTCCCTACACCGCACCCCGCCCCCTCCGGCCTCGTGTGAAATTAGAAGCAGCAGCCCTAACACCACCAGGGGCTGAAAGAGGAAGGAAAGCCCTCAATGTTCACTGTGTGCCTCCCGTGGGGGAGCACAGAAACTCATTTTACGGAAGAGGGAACCTGTGTGAGGTGAGACGAGACCCCTGGGACCAGAGCTTGAGTTCAAACCTGGGTCTGTGTGATATCAGCCTGCACACTCACCGTGCCCCCCCACCCCTCACCCCCCACCCCCCGCCTTAAATGCTTAATCCTCACGTTTAAGCCTCACAACAACCCTGTGAGGTAGTTGCTATTATTGCCCCTGAGCAGATGCCACACCGAGAGGTTCCCTGACTTCCCCAAGCTTCCAGGATGGAAGTGGCGGAGGCACTTCTGCTCCATATGGCCCCTGTCCCACGCACCTCACTGCACCCCACCCCCACCACACTGCAGGTCCCACCCTGGACCCCATCACACCCCTGCACCGCACCCTGCACCCCCCTGTACCCAACCCCCACTGCACTGCACCACACCCTTGCACCCCACTGCACTCCACCCCTGCACCCCTACTGCACCCCACCGCACCGCACCCTGCACCCCACCACCCCCTTGCACCCCACCATACCCCTGCACCGCACCCTGCACCCCACCGCACCCCTGCACCGCACCCCTGCACCGCACCCCTGCACCGCACCCCTGCACCCCACCGCACCCCACCGCACCCTTGTACCACACCCCTGCACCCCACCGCACCCCTGCACCGTGCCTGCCAGGCCGGCGTTGGCCTGCAGAGCCTCCACAGCCAGCAGGCAGGACGGGCCAAGAGTGGCCATCACCGCACACCGACTCTGCAGGGCTGGGGGTCGGGGTCCCACGGGCATAGACGCGGCTCTCTCCAGAGGGACAGGCTGGATTCTTGGACCCTCCATGGGGGACACAGGAGGCGACGAGCGCTCGGGGCCAACAGCACCCACCCTGGATTCCGTGCACACCGAGTGGGACCCTGGCACGGTCAGCTGGGCCCCGGGTCCCATCGGGTCAGCGACTTGGCTTAGAGCGACCCCTTCACCCACAGCAGGTGGAACTGAGGAGCCGGGCTCCTGCCTCCCCTGCTCTTGGGCTTCATGTTGCCTGGAAGGCCGCGCAGCCCTCCTTGGTGACCCGATGCCCAGGAACGCTTTGCTCCATCCCGTGGAACTTCCTAGAAAATAAATCACCACCACTGGGTGAAGACAACTTTGGAACCTTTCAATTTTTCTCCTCTTAGTTTGGAAAATGGCAAGTATATGAATGATATTTTCATACCAAAGTGTGATGACTGTCACGAGGAGAGATCCTGGACAAAATTTGGAAGGAGCGAAGTGTGTTCTCCCCTTTGGGGGGTCTGCTTCCTTCCTGAAGCCTCCCCTCACCCCTTGCTCTCCGCCTTCCATCTCTCTCAGGTATTTAGTGCTTTACTTATTGATCAACCCTTCAAATCTCCCCAAAGTGAGGTGGGGAAGAAGGTTCGAACCTCTTTCACAGTAAGGCAGGAGTTTACAGCCAGGCCTTTCCACCGGGGGCAGCGGAGAGTGCCCGGGAGCCCCCAGTAAGGCCGTGGGACCAACATGGCACAACACTGAGACAAGAGACTAGCTTGAAGATTTAGGAAGAAATGTCATAGTAAAACAAGCACAAATATGTGACACAGAATTCGAAATGGTTGAAGGAATGAATCACGTTAAAGTGAATTGTTACACAAGAAATGTTGTGCAGGACTCTAGCCACCTGTTGCCAAGACCCCCAAGTCGCAAGCCTGGCAAATCCTGTCCTCCCGCTTCTCCCCCAGCGGGTAGGCACAGCATCTCTGCGGGTGGGCAGATGAGGCCTGTAATGCAAAACGCCAGAGTCGAGGATTTCTATCCAAGCAGAGAGAACACAGGCAGTGGGCCTGAATTTGGAAGTAAAATCCAGTAAGATCCTAAGGAATATTTTTTAACTTACTAAAATTAAATAAATAGAGATACTAGAACATCAACACTTTCAACAACATTATACACATTTGAAATAGGAGCAGTGGGGTTTGGCACATTTAATTTTGCTTTCAAATATTTTTCAGGAATGTTTTTGCTCCTGGTTTGAAAGAGATGCTTGCAAACTCACATTAATTTGTGGCAGATGAATGCCCAAAGGCATTCTTAAACAACCTTTATCTTTTATCTGCATCCAGGATTCTTGATGCATAGACCCCTCCAGCAGTCCGGTGAAGCCTACAGATTCCTCAGAAAAAGAGCTTTTAAGTACGTGATCATAAAATACATGGGATTCCAATTAAGTTGAAATACAGTTCAAAATCTCTAAAATCCAAATTTGTGGCCTGGTAAAACACCATTTCTTAATTAATCAAATAACAAGCTCTAAGGAAAGGTTAAATACCACAATTTCCAAGGATGATGAGTGTAAGTGGTGAATGCAAATAATTTTTTGAGCTCTCTGAAGCAACTGTGATGTGACACAGAAATGCCTGTAGTTTCTACTGGGGGCAAAGTCACAGGCAATGTGAGTACTTCTATAGTTTCTTGCCTATGTTCATAATTGTAGGAGATGCTACGTTTCAGTAAGAAAAAGAGAACTGTTTTTTTTCCACTCCAAGTTCATGAACTCCAAATTATATGTCCCTGAGATAAAAGTTTCGAGATTCTTCTGACTTGAAACTCTGAGTTCTTGCTTTCTAGCTATTCGGATCTGTTGGGTTCTTGAGACAGTAAAAACAGTAACTTTTATTCAAGAAATAACTAGGCCTGGGCGAGCATTTCTCAGTCCCCCTTGCCTGCCCCCCCCCCACCCTTCCCAGAACACCTAAGTTGCTGCAGCCCTACCCACACCACCTTCTCAATCATCTCCATTCCCTCACCCCTGGTGATCCCACAAGAACCGTTCGAAATTCCTCAGCTTCACATGACTTCTCCAAACTGCCTTTGCCAACAAAGTGCCACCTTCTCTTTTGTCTCCCTTATCTATCTTTATCCCCGGCTTCCCACTTTTCTAATGATTCTAGCGAAATGACTCACGATTTGCATATAATAGATTCAAGGATGGTTGCCGTGTCTAAGCACAACGTCTAAGCACAAAGGGGTTCATAAGGTCAGGGAAGCGGGTCTTGCAAGTCAGAGGTGGCTGCCTACCAGCTCAGCACTAGAACCGGAACCCCACCAGAGTCTGTGCTGGAGGCACCACTTTTCCTAGGAAATAAGGGCAAAAGCAACTGGCATTTATTGAACATTGAAACAGGCTGGGGCTGGCGCAGCATTTATATTTTCTCACTTAATCATCAAAAATAAAAAGGTAGTAGGCTATTAATATCTGCACATGTGACTGAGGAAAGAGGCCTAAAAAGGCTAAGTAACCTGTGCAAGGTCACGGGCAGCTAGTAAGCCTCATTCTGCGCCTCCCCCCTGGGGCTTCCAGCCTGACTCCCTCCTCCCAGCGCTGCTGAAGTGACAGCCTCGGGCACACAGCAGTCCCCTCCTGGCTGAACAGGAAAAGGCCTTTCTCCATCCTCCAGGGACCAGATGTCTCTGCAGCCTTCAACACTGTGGGCCACTCAGGCCCTACTGAAGCCAGCTCCACCGTGGGCTTCCACACCAACGCTTTGCCTCTCTACACCTCTGCCAGTCCTCAGTCTCCCTTGTCAACCCACTTGCTCTCCACCACCTGTAATGATGGAGCTTCTCAAGGCTGGGCCTTGGCCCTCTTCTCTGACCGCTCTCTCCCTTGGCAGCTGGCCCCAGCCCTGGGCACCTATTAACTTGCGTATCCAGAACTCCTTCTCCCTACTCTGAGCTGCAGGCAACTAGCTTGGGTGCATATCTCGTGGATATCTCTTTGCCCAGTTGCCCAAAGGTCAGTCAAACCCCTCTCTTTCCTGAACAAACCCTACTTCAGTGAAAAGCACCCCTCTTCGCCTAGCTGTCCGAGTCAGAAATCTGAGAATGGCCCGTGACTTCTCCTTCTCTTTCACCCTTACATCTAATCCAACACCAAGGCCTCTAGATTTTGCTTGGTAAGAGTATTTGGAATCATCTCCATTCTCCTATCTCTGCCGAATTGGAACTCGAGGTACCGTCAGTTCTCATCAGGATTAAAAAGGTAGCCTCCTAGTTCCTCTTCTTGCTTTCCTTTTAACCCATTTCTTAAGTTTTTCAGTGGTTTTCTGTAACTTCTTCATATTAAGGCCAAAATCATTAACATAATCCAACCTGTAAGATCCTGTTGGATCTTCCTCCTATGACCCCCACCAGCAACCCGGAGTCATTCTGCTCTCTCTTCTACTGCCTTGTACTTCTTTGGACTCTTCAATTATCCGTGCTTCTTCCAGCCTCTGAACATTTGCACGTGTTGTTCACTCTGATTAAAATGCGAATCCCTATTCTTTTCACTAATTCACTTTCTAGTCCTCCTTTGGATCTCAGGTTAAACACTGCTTCCCTAGAAAAGCTTTGCCTAACCATCCAAATCAGGTCAGCTTCTCCAACATCCCAATTTTATACTCTGGGCAGAGTGTCCTTTTATTTAGTGTTACAATCAAATAATTCACTATTTAACATGTTTCCCCTTCTCTTATGTAAGCTCCATGAGAACAACAGCTATCTGCTACACAGCCCACTCCCACCCCTAAAACAAGGCCTGGTGTATAGTTGAAACTTGGTGTATCACTATTGAATTAATTAATTATAGGGAACTCTGTTTTGCCCTACTTCTCTAGACTTTTCTAAAATCTACAGATCATCAGGTGATTTTGTATGTTCAGTGAAAATAAGAATCTAGTTGGAATTTACAACTGACAAAAGACTTAAACCATTAAATCAAAGATTCTGATAGAATCCCATTCCACTTTGTCGCTACTTAAGGGAAAGTACGAATGAAACACAGTTTCATGCGCCACTCATCAATGTCTGTTATCAAAATGCATGGAGGGCTACATCATTTTTGTGCCTGGTGGTTTCCAAATGAGTCATCATTCACTTATCAACAGTGATGAATGGTGCCCTCCTAAGAAAGTGTTATTACCGTTTGTAGTCACCTTCATGACAGTCAAAATGTGTGCTCTTATACAACCATCAAAGCCAGCTGACTGACAGATGAACATGCCTTCAGTCTAGATTTTTCAAAAAAGGTTAAATATCATTTAAAAAAAACATTCCATACCCTAGATTTGGTAACTTCCAGGTGAGGCACCACAGAGGAGCAGAGTGTGATTTAGAGGGATCACTAAGACCAGTCCAACAGATGAGACAGCAGGTGACAAAATGACCTGAGCACATGAAAACAGGTCAAGCTGAACTCGTGCTTTGAGTCATGCCCCTTGTCCCAGGCATTATGCGGCTTTCTTGGTCAAATGCAAGGTACGTATTTTAGCTAGCTACTCCTCTTTCCTGAGCAGCTTACAACTGTGAATAATATCTAAGACACACCTATTCAGGAGCAAACAGTTTAAGACAAGACATTTGGGCTGCTGCTTTCTGCTTTTAGCATCTGTGATTTGTAAAGGAACTGCAAGCCTCAGAGCGACTTGCAATTCGGTGCCTGACACTTGATTTCAGTCTTCGCCACTCCATTATTGCCTTAAAATAAAAAAGAGCCTGTGATGGATTCTTTACAAAATGACACTAGGAATTATATTTAATGCCTCTGTCATAGAACTAACCATTGGCCTAAAATAAATTCAGCCATGTATTCACAGAGGGGCAGTTCTGCCTACAGGGGAAAAAAAGAGAGAGATACAACCTTGGTGTCCTCAGAAGCTGTATCCGTTTCCCAGATAACTCTTTATTGAAGCTTTGACTTAAGATTTAGGGTTTCCAAAATTTGACTGACAAAGCTAAGTGTCCTGTGCCCCCATATTGATGTCATTCATTTCTAATATTAGCAGCAGAGCGGCCCAGGTTCACCTGGGAAAGAGGAGCTTTTATTTTGAGTTGAACAGGAGCAGATACTAAAAATGAACACAGTGAGACTTCCTTCTGGCATATCTGACACAGATAAAATAGGTAAACCAGTGCAGTGAGACTATTTTGAATCCAAAGGGAGAGGAATCCAATCTAATTCGAAATTTGATGTGCTTACAGAATTTTTATGTAGCCTCAATTGTGTGAATGCTGAGGAATTAAGAAACAAAATGAAATTCCATAAAGTTGTTTTGTTGCACAAGGATCATGAAGTAGTCATGAAAATTCCATGTGTGGGATGAAGAAGGTTCCAAGGCATCTGTTATAGCCTAGCATGATATGTAAACTTGGCCATTATTCAGTGTTATAATCACACAAACAAGCTTTTGATGGTATAGTTTGTACTCACCAGATCAAATATGTCCAGCATTTGGGCTTCTGTTATCCAGTAGAGCTTAAACGGATTGGGATGGCTAGACAGTCACCACATCTGCATTGACTGTTGCGGAGACATGGACAGAGGCAGGAGGAGGCGGGTGCCCCACTGGTAACCACAGAAATTGTGTTGGAATTCTACGAGGTGAATTGGAGGGAGCTAGTTCCTCCCACCTTCTACGTCTGCAGAGAGAGAAGCACCGTCATGTGTTGAGAATGTCCTACAGGGTAGGAGTCTCACGGAGACTCACCCGTGGACAAAGTAAAAGCAGTGGATTTAGAGACCGGATGTGGCTCATGACAGAAAATGCCTCTCACTTTGAAAACAACCAACTGGGTTTGGCAACTGTTCCTTCTAGAGGGTGGAGATATTGAGATGGGGGAAAATAAAAGTCCCAGGGCTCAATGAGGGATCTATCACCTCTGCATCAATATTTGTCCTACTGGAACTGTTCATAGAGCACAAAATCTTCTAAGGCTTCCATTCTGGAAAAGCTGGCCTGAGTGTTTAAACATCCGTGGCAGGAAAATGGGCCGCATTTAGTACTTGCTACTTTGCAGTTTGTTTTTGCTGACAATTCTCCAGTTTCTCAAGTTTGATCTTCCAAACCCGTAGCTGAGTGATCATTATCTTCCTGAGTCATTGTCATAAGGAAAACAGGGCAGGTCTCCCCACCTTGGTGCTGGGACATTGCTTGGTAAGGACCCAGTGACAGAACCTTGCCCTATTTGATTTGGCTAGAAAAATGTCTTGCTCTGCAGTTTTGTGCACTCCCTGTTCTCAAAATCATGGGACGATTAAAATTATGTGAAAACCCTGAGATCTTTTTTACTCCCCCTCCATGAGGGGGGTGTCACATAGTGACACAAATACAGGTCTGAGGTAGGTCTGCATGTTTTCCCAAAGATTTCCAAGGGAGGACATACCCCCACTGTGTTGTAATTACATGGTTGCTTTTCTGTGCCCCTGAGAATTAGATAGAAAACTCCCCGGAGGTAGAGAACCATAATGGGTCCCTCCCTCTGTATTCCCGTGAGCTGCACGTTGCCTAGAATGTGGAAGCCTCTCAGTAAGCCTTAACTGATGCATTGATATCAAGTATCTCTGCCTGGAACACTGTTGCTCACATATATACGGGTGACCCTTGAACAACATGAGTCTGAGGGACACAGACCCCCTGTGCAGTTGAAAATCCACGTATAACTTTTGAGTCCCCCTAGAACTTAACTACTAATAGCCTCTTGTTGACTGGAAGCCTAATTGATAACATAGTCAACACAAATTTTTTATATCATATGCATTATATGCTGTATCCTTAAAGTAAAGCAAGCTAAAAAAACTATTAAAATCATAAAGAAGAGAAAATACAATTATAGTACCACACTGGTGCTCACTTTGGCAGCACATATATATAGTACCACGCTGTATTTATTTTTTAAAAATCCACGTGTAGGGGACCCATGCAGTTCAAATCTGTGTTGTTCAAGGGTCAACTGTACTTATTTTTTTATATTTATTTTATATTTATGTATTTATTTACTTTTTTTTTTGTTTTGGTGTAGTCTTTTTTTTTTCTTCTCCCCACTATATAGCTTTTGTTCTAGATTATTGTCCTTTAAAATCAGGAGACTTTTAAAGATTTTATTTTTATTTATTTATTCATGAGAGACAGAGAGAGGCAGAGGGGCAGGTTCCCCCCAGGGAGCCTGATGTGGGACTCAATTCCGGAATCCCGGGATCATGACCTGAGCCAAAGGCAGATGCTCAACCACTGAGCCACCCAGGGTGCCTCTAAAATCGGTAGACTTTGAAACTAAAAGAAAAATCTTCAGATTTTATATCCTGTGGTTTTTGAGAATAATTTCTTATGCAAATTATTTTCATGGGAGAAGGCTATAATTATTTTTCTTCTATTTAATAGTTCAAAATATTTTTCACAAACTCCTTTATGCAATAGTTTCCTTCCAGGTGGACTTCCCCACTTCAAATGGGAAAATGTAGCACTATGTCTGTGAGAGGGGGATCAGAGTTAGAAAGCACCCAAAATAATTCTGCTTTGCATTTGCCTGCTGTGCAACACCTTAACATACATTATCATGTTCCAGTCCCATTCATTCTAGATGAATGGCTCAGGCCTTATAGCTCATCTTACTAGTGAAGAGATTGAACCCAGAGGAAGGGTTTGTGCTGTTTTGCTTGGGATAGAAGTGTGTGTATTGGAGGGGAGATTGTGTTCTTATAAGAGCATCCAATCAGAGAGTAAGGGGTGTATTTTTCCTGCCATGTTTCAATTATTTAAGCTTCACCTCTCACATTAGACCCCTACAAAATTCTACAAGGGATTCTCTCTCTGAGATTTTGGTCTCTTCCCTCACAGCTCTTAGGCAGATGGTGGTGGGAAGACGGGGTGGGTGTGGGTCTCCACGGAATACCCTACAATGTAGCCTAGAGCGCCTAGTTCTCTCTCTACTTAGAGAGTGAAAATACATTTCCTCTTCTCGATAAGCTTTTGAGGGTGAAAAGCAAAGGGATCGATGAGAAGAAAAAATCATTTAAAAAGGACTATCTGACCTTCTTGTAGCAACGTTATGTAGCCTTTTATAAAAAATAATGACAGTCCCCAACTTCTCATGGTTTGACTTCAAGTCTTTTGACTTTGTGATGGTGTGAAAACCATGTGCATTCAGTAGAAACCATACTTCAAACTTTAAATTTGGATCTTTTTCTGGGCTAGTGATATATGGTAGGACACTCTCTCATGATGCTGGGCAGGAGGCCACAGCTCCCAGGCAGCCCCACAAACAGGAAGGTCAACAGTCAATATACTCACAGTGACTCTAGACCCATCCATTTGGGTTTTTTTTATTTGTTTGACTTTCAGTATAGTAGTCAGTAAATTACATGAGATCTTCAATATTTTATTGTAAAATAGGCTTTTTTTAGATGATTTTGCCCATTTGTAGGCTAACAGAAGTGTTCTGAGCACGTTCAAGGTAAGCTAATCTATGATGTTTGATGGTTAGGTGAATTAAATGTATTTTCAACCTAGGATATTTTCAACTTAGGATGGGTTTCTCAGGACATAACCCCATTGTACGTCAAGGAATATCTGTAATATAGGTAAAACAGCCTAAAGGGTCATTTTGAATTTGTTCTTATGATAATCCCCAACCATCAGTAATAATATTCTACTTTAGAAGTCAGTTTGTTACTCAGCCAACAAATATTTATTAAGGGTCCACTGTGTGTCAGGCTCTATGGATGAATAATGAATGACTATTTGGTGAATAAGATACTGATTTTTCCCTCAAGGAACTCACATTCTAGAAAGAAAAGAAAATAAATTGGTAAAGAAATTAGTAAAGATCATTCAAGGCTGAAAAGCTGCATCTCATGGGGGTATTTTCATTTTGTGCTGAGCCGGAGCACATTTTGAGCCTCCTAACACCCAAATGGAGATGAAAGACTCTTCCACAGATGTGCACCTGCAGCTCTACCATGACTCTAGCCAAAACAATGTCAAAAGTGCGATATAGTACTCATAGCTAAATGTTTACAGTTTCACATGAGAAAGTCATAACCACATGCTTCTTTATTTTTATTCTAGGAATCTTGGAAAATCAGGACTCAGAGTTTCTTGTTTGGGTCTTGGTAAGTACCAGGGGATCATGTGGGGGTGGACTGGGAGGTCAGAGACTGGGGGGAACACCAAGGGAGTGTTTGGGGTTAGGCTGAGACCCAGTAGGGTGAAGAGAGGCTTCCTGACCCACTTCTCCTTCTGAGCTTTTCCTGCCCAACACAGACTTCTCCCTCTCTAAGCTCAAAGAGCCACTGTGCTCATGATGCCTTATGGGGCCCACCAAGCAGAAATAAATCCAATATTAAGGCATACCTTAGAGGAAATTTCTGTGTTACTCATGTGTAGAAATGCAAAGAACCTCACTGTATGCATCTTACAGTCACCTGTAGCTTCATCTGAATTTTTTTCTATCCTTATTTTCCCTTGGCTGAATTTACTCACTTATTTTTCTACACTGTTGTGTATTTTATGTACTTTTTATATACTTTTATAACGTACCTTAAATACTCTCGGGACAAAATAATATATATATATGTATATAAAAATTATATATAACATATCACTTATAAATATATATAATATGATTTATAATATAAATATTTATAAATATATAAATTTATATATATAAATAATATACATAAATTATTTTCCCCAGAAAATGTAAATATTTCAAGAAGACTAAGTAGAGATGGCAATGGTAACAGCATGACGATGAGTCTGAAACGGTAAAATCTGAGTGTGAGACTTGAGGAGGTGTAAGGCTTCCAGATCTTCCCCAGATATGGGGAAGAGCAGCCTTGGTGTTCGGACCCTTCAGCACCATGAGAATTCCTGTAACCTAAGAAAGTCTAGACCATGATGGTAGCTGAGGTAATGATGAGAAGTGGTCAGATTATGGCTCTATTTTGAAGATAGAGCCTGGCAGGTTCTTTGATTCTGTGTGTAAGGGAGGCCAAAAGAGGCAAAGCTGTTGGGGGGAGGGTTGCCTTAACAGCAGAAAGGATGGAATTGCCAGTAAATGAGATGCAGAAGAAGGAAGAAAGAGAGATTAGGAAGGGGGAGATGAGATTGATTTGTGGATGTATTAAGTTTCAGAGACTTGTTAGATATCCAAGACAAAAAGGTCAAATAGGTACATGGATAGATGAGTCTAGACTTTAGAAGAGAGATGTAGGCTAGGTCCATGATCACTGGAGAGTCCTCAACATGTAGATGCTATTTAAGCCACAAGAGTGGATGAGCATTATGGGAGCGAGTATAGATAAAAAACAGGAGTGCATGGTCTCAGACCTGGCAAATCCAACATTCAGAAATCAGGAAAATGAGCAAGAGCCAATAAAGAAGACTGAGAAGAAGCAGTCAGTGTGCTAGGCGGAGAAGCAGGAGAATGTGGAGTCCTAGAATCGAGGTGAAGAAAGTATTTAATAGAAAGATGGAATGACCAACCCTATTAAATGCAGCTCATAGGTCAAGCAAGATAAGGATCAAGAATTGATCATAGAGCAGCAGGGAGGTCACTGATCACTTTGAAAAGATCAGTTTTGAGGGGTGAAGAGTTCATGCATGAGTGGGCTCAAGAGAGCACATTGGGTTCAAGAGAATAGCTGGTGGCTACTCTTTAGATGACTATTTCTATGAAAGGAAGAAGAGAATGAAGGGGCAGCTAGATAGGAGGCACAGTCAGAGAGGGTGTTTTACACATGGAAGAAATGACAGCATATCTATACATCTGCTGATGAGGAAATCCTTTTGAGAGAGGGGAAAAAACGATGTAGGAGAAGACAGAAAAATACCTAGAATGATTTCCCCGAGGACACAAGAAGACAGTAGCATGAAAACCGCCAGGGTACATGGGCTTCGAGCTGTTAGGTGGTGGGATCTCATAGAAGTTCTCTTCTCTTGCTTCTGTATTCTGGGTGGAAATCAGAAGCAAGGTCCTCAGCTGTTAGTGAGGATGGGAAGAAAGTGCTGAAAGCTGGATGAGAAAGAGGACATCCAGGAGAGCAGAAGACTAAACAGACCGAGGGATGCATCACAGTAGCCAGACAGCCATTCTGGATCTGCTCGAGATTCATGCTAATAAATTGAAAGTAAGGCCAACTCCATAGCTGGGTGTTTTTCCTGCAGCCGTGTTCAGCTGTGCAGATGGGACTTTTCAAGGGCATATGATGGAAACAAAAGCCAAGAAACTGAGAGTTCAGGGAAAGAGGGGATTGTAGTGGTGGACCTCAGAGTTTAAACTGAGCAAAGAGGAAAATGAGGACCAGAGCCAGGAAAATGAGCCGTGAGTAAAATGAGGAGTTCGAGGGGCAGTGGCAAATGGGGAGGCTTGATGAATGGTGCAAGCAGAGGGACCGAAGGATTGTTGGAACGAGAGAGGTAGAGACAATAAATTGGAAGGATAGAAAGTGGAAGTTAGCAAAGGGAATACCTGAGGTTATGGGCATTCGGTGTTGGGTAGTGACAAATCTAAGGTGTGTCCCTTGGAAGAAGGTAGCTGAGGTTGTGTTGAAGACAAGATCAGTTGAGAGGAGGAGGCCAAGAAACTGAGTCACTGAAATCACTAAAAAGTATGACAAAACTAATATTGAAGGGGCACCTGGGACGGCTCAGTCAGTTGAGTGGCTGACTCTTGATCTCGGCTCATGATCTCAGGATCCTGCGATTGAGCCCACATGGGCTCCGCACTCAGCAGGGAGTCTGCTTCTCCCTCTTCCTCTGCCCCTCCCCCTGCTCATGCTTGCTCTCTCTTGCTCTCTCTCTCATAGAAATAAAATCTTTTTAAAAGGCCTAATACTGAAGAGAGAGACAGTGAGCCAGAGCTAAAATTTTCAAAGCATGAGAGAGAATGAGTAGGGGGTGGTTAAGTGACTGTAACGTGGGGGCCTGGGGATGCGGGAGTCAGAGCAGTGGTCAGGCCCTGGGGAGGATGCAGGAGGAGGACTTCTTGGCTCCGGTTGAATGAAAGTGTGGCGACCAGGGAAGGGACAGTAGTGAATGAATAAAAGGTATATGCAACTAATTCTGCCTCCTTTCACTGTATTTCAAAGATATGGAAGGCTATTGATGCCCAAGTTTTTCTGATTCTAACGATATAATTTGGGAGGTGAAGGTGGTCTTTGTTCACCGTAAGTCTAAGGGAATTTGACATTTGCTTAATTTAGGACTCTGGTCTGGTTACCATTTACCTGTATTTGAAAGACTCTGGAAGTTCATTATCAGAGATAGTCTGGCCTTAGTTTTTTCGAGAATGTGCTGTATGGCAAATAATTATTCACAATTTATTATTGCAAGAAATTGCTTATAAATATGAATTAAGAAACAGAGTACAGGCAGCTGAGTGGTATAGTTGGTTAAGCGTCGGACTCTCGGTTTCAGCTCAGGTCGTGATCTCAGTTGTGAGATCGAGCCCTGATTGAGCTCCATGCTCAGTGCAGTCTGCCTGAGGTTCTCTCTCCGTCTGCCCCTTCACTTATGCTGTCTAAAATAAATAAATAAATCCTAAACATTTTTTAAAGAACTAGAGTAATTTATGAAAATTAAGAAATATAGTGAAAAACCATAGTATCTATGGCAGAAAATAATTTACTCAAAAGTATATAGAAAACTCAGGTAAAACTATAAAAACTTAAAACTAAAAACTTCAGGTGTCTATGAAGTCCTGCATGTAAATGAGTCTCCAGAGGTCGGACTGTGGTCTTTTAAAAACCCAGTGTGTGTTTGCTGTAAGTATTTGGTGAACCTTGAAACGAAACTTTGATTCAGAGGTAGCAAGTCCTGATGCGACCTTCACATTTTTCTGGGAGCCTGAACACTTGTGATGAGACATTGTGTGAAAAATAAGAAGAAACAAAGAAAATTCATGGGGTTGACTGACTTCATTCAAAACCGGTAACAAAGCTTGGTTGCATAAGCATCTTTTGAGAACTTTTCTGAGCTGCCTCTGCAAGCCAGAGGAAACAAAACACATGATAGGAAGGAAGGATGCACCAGGCTTAGATCACCCAGCAGGCTCTGCGGACCTCGGCTCTCACATCCAGGTGGAGCCCTGTGTACTGCTGCGGGCTTAGGATGTCCGCTCAGTTATAGCCCACGTTCAACTAAGGATTTGGAAATTAAGTATTAAGTGCACCAAGCAGTCACACCATTACAGATGTCTTTTATTGAAATGCTTGGAAAAAAAAATACTCGAGAGGTCACAGCTAAAGCTAATAATCCCGACTTTCTGCCCTACCAGCCCAGGACAGACTGAGAACTTCCTGCCCTGCCAAGTTTCCTTTTGCTAAACTAAGAGCATGTGTAAATGGGAGCAGAGAGGTGGAAACACTTAAGGATAAACCGAAGATACTTCTGAAGGAACATGGCTCTGCCAACTAGCAAAAGGGGAGGGAGAAACTAGGTGGCCAAGAGCCCCTGGGGGTTGCTGAGGCTGGCCTGGCTTGGAAGTACCCTGGCTACTGCCAGCAAGCCCCGAAGTCCAAGAAACTTATGGGAAAGCAGCAAATCCACGAAAGAGTGACAAAATCCTCGACTGGGATGTGGGATCATCTGAGACGGGAAGAGTAGTGTTTCTGTATTCAACCCTTTGTCCCTTGGTTCGTTCTCAGCGAGCGTCTAGGAAGCCAGGCGTTTCGCTGGTTGCAGGGGAAACCGAGGTGAAAGCAGCCAGGATTCTGCTCTCACACTGTCCACGGAGTTGAGGGGTTAGGCATGTGGATGTGGAAACAGACACCAGAACGGAGACTACAGGGGGGACCAAGCTTGAGGAACGTCT
This sequence comes from Canis aureus, assembly GCF_053574225.1. NCBI lineage: Eukaryota > Metazoa > Chordata > Mammalia > Carnivora > Canidae > Canis > Canis aureus. Next base: position 2,550,829 of record NC_135632.1, on the reverse strand, counting down.
CCTGAAGAACTCAGGACAACCTCACAGGGCAGGTACTGCGGGAGCCCAGAGACCCGACGGGAGTCATCAGATGGAGAAAGAGGGTGAAGGACTCACTCGAGACAGAGGCAGCACCGTGAGGGAGACCCCAAGGAGCAGGAGGCGCCTGGGGCATCCCGGGGTCCGTGTACAACACTGTGAACGCAGGGTGTCGAGGAGCCACGGGGCCTGCGCCTGGGAGGAGAGCAGGCCCGACTGGGAGAGACCCCCGTTGTGCGGCTGAAGCGTTCAGCTCACATCCGTGATTTCTCTCGGGTTCCTGCACGCCCGGAGGTCCCGGGCCAAGGGGTCACTTGGGGGGGGTGGGGGGTGTCGCAGACCCGGCTCACCTGCTTCACACCAGCGCCTCCCTTCCACCGCCGCAGGTTCTCTCAGAGGAGTTCGACTTTTTCTAAACACGAATGTAAATATAAAGGTTTTAAGTGTGTATCTTAATGTCAAATTTTAAAGTAAATTTATATTTTTAATGCAAATGTATTTTTTTTAATTAATTTATTTATTCATGAGAGAGAAAGAGAGAGAGGGGTGGAGACCCAGGCAGAGGGAGAAGCAGGCTCCACGCAGGGAGCCCGATGCGGGGCTCGATCCCGGGACCCCAGGATCACGCCCTGGGCTGCAGGCAGGTGCTAACCGGCTGGGCCCCCCGGGCTGCCCGCAAGCGTATTTCTATTTCTTAATGTAAAATGTAATCCATGACTTTACCTCGCGGAGCAGTTTGAGGTTCACGGCGAAGCAGAAAGCGTGGCTGGGCCCTCTTGTCCCACGTCCACACGGCTGCCCCCATCGGCGTCCCACCCCGAGAGGCACATTTGTTCCAGGCCGGCGGGGACCCGTCCTTGTCACCCAAGCCACAGGTTACGCGGGGTGTGTGTGTGACGCTTGGTGTCGTGTGGGCCGTGGCCTCGGACCGATGTGTAAGGCGCGTAGTCCTCACTGTGGTGTCGCACGGCTGCTCTCACCGCCCTGAGATCTCTGTGCCCCGCCTGTCCCCGCCGCCACGTGTCCCCGCAACCGCTGACTCTACGGGCCGCAGTGCTGGGAGTTCCAGAGGCGGCGGTGGAGACGTGACCCGGGGCGCAGCCTGGCCCAGCCTGGGCCGGGGGCTCCTCCACTCGCAGGGAGTGCCTCGTCTCCTCGTGTCTTTTAATGGCTTAATGGTTTTTTCTTTAGTGCTTCAGATTTCATTTTGAAAGGGGGGCGGGGGAAGCATCCTTCAGTCAAAAAAAGATATATATATAATATATATATATATCCAGAAATGTTTTCCAGACCGCGTGGCGCCTCCTGAGAAGCCTGAGGTGCCCGAGCCAGCAGGCCGCCGGGCAGCGTCGGGAAGGCGACGAGGGAGGGCTGGAGCCGGCGCAAAGGCCTGCAGGCAGGAGGCGGGTATCTGGGAGCACGGACCGGGCACCTGGCGGCCTGGGGGACAGCGGGGCCCCGCAGCGAGGATGCGGCTGCGGCCTCGGCAGGAAGGGACAGGAGGACCAGTAAGGGGAGCGGCTCAGGGCAGCGGGGGCCGAGGGCCGTGACCCGCTTCCGAGGTCTGGCGGCCGGGCCGGCACGTGCAGCAGGGACAGTGCAGCGGGGACAGCCCGAGCTCACCCCCCGGCCGCCTGCTGACAGGACTGGGCGACGGGCTGGCGACGGCCGCGCCCCTGGCACAGAGGCCCACTGTGCTTCCTGCGTCCCACGGCGCCCCCGGCGGAGCGCGGTGTCTGAGGAGCAGGGCGCTCGGCTCCGCGCACTGACTGGATGACAGGATAGGATCGTGGCTGAGGATCGTGGCTGAGGAACGGCGGAGGCCCAGGAAGGGACCGCCCGGATGCAGCTGAAGTCGGAAATGGTGAGGGGCCGGGGTCAGGCCGGCTCGGTGCACACGCAGTGACGGGGTGGGGCACAGAAAGGGTCCAACGAGGGGGCCTGGCCGCAGAGTGGACTAGGGACCGGGGCGCGAGCGCATACACCGCCCTGGACTCCGGCCTGGGGTGGGGCGCAGCTGGTCCCCCCGCAGGGAGAAGGGGCGTCTGCCCGCAGCGTCTCCCATTAAGAGCAGGAGGCCTGGGGGATCCCTGGGTGGCTCAGCGGTTTGGTGCCTGCCTTTGGCCCAGGGTACGACCCTGGAGTCCCGGGATCCAGTCCCGCATCGGGCTCCTGGCATGGAGCCTGCTTCTCCCTCCTCCTGCGTCTCTGCCTCTCTCTCTCTCTCTCTCTCTCTGTCTATCATGAATAAATAAATAAATAAATCTTTAAAAAAAAAAAGAGCAGGAGGCCTGATTCACGCCCCGGCAGGCAGGCGACACACCACGTGGCGTCGGCTCCTGCAGGCGTCTGAGACGCTGACCTCACCCTGCACTGTCCACTCTGGGGTATCCACGCTTCCCTCCAGATACCAGGTTTGCAAGGAAAAAGGCGTGTGGTGCTTGATTCAACGTGACCAGGCCACAGGGTACCTGCACGTTTAGTCAGAGGTGGTTCTGGGAGCCTCCTGAGGGTGCTTTGGGATGGCGCTAACCTTTGAATCGGTGACCGAGCAGAGCAGGTGGCGGGTCCTCATTCCGCCAGCTGGAGGCCCGAGGAGTACCAAAAGGCGGACCCGCTTCAAATGCGAGGGACGTCCTTCTGCCTGCTTTGAGCTGGGACATCAGACTTTTTTTTGACTTTTAGACTTGAACAGAAATATTTTTTTCTCTGCTCTCGAGCCTTCTGGCTTTCGGCCTACAACTCAAGCCATGGGCTCTCCTGGTTCTCAGGCCCTCAGACTCGGACTGAGTCTACATGTCAGTTCTCTTGGGTCTCCAGCTTGCAGGTGGCAGAGCTCGGGACCTCTTAGCCTTCCCGATGCCGTGAGCCAATTCCTTATACTAAATCTCCTTATAGAAGCATATATTTACACACACAACAAACTTATGTATAAATACAGATGTTATATATTTTAAAATATGTATTATAGTTAACTATAAAATATATAAACATTTAATATAAAGATATATAATAATCGTATTTCAAAAAAATTTCACATCCTGTTTCTCCAGAGAACCCAGACTAACCAAAGCATTTTGCTAGATCTTTAAGAGCTCACATGGGTGAATGTGGCAGCCGAGCAGCCAGAGAGTTCTAGGAAGTGACACACGAAACAGGGAGATACGGGGGAGCACAGATGAAGGGCTGTGTGGTCACATGCTCACTTCCCAGCTGAGCACACACACAGCCTCATCTAGAATACCATTACCCCAAAGGGGGTGTGGGCTGTTCTCTGGTCAGCAGGGGCATTCTGTGCAGTGCTACCAGACAGGGTTTAGTCGGGGTGTAAGGAGGAAGAGGAGGAGGAACACCCCAGGCCTCCGGGCCCTGTTTTACATACGCCTTGAGGCTGGGACTCCTGGCCCAGCAGACCGCCTCTACCAGCCAGGCTGTCGTCTTCAGGCAGCCTATTCACACCTCATTCTTGAAGAAGTCCTAGAGTTAGATATTTAACACCTTGGAGAGCCTACGCTGGGTCTCTAAAGAGGTGTTCCTTCTCGGCTCTGGCAGCGCATCAGAATTACCTGCGGTGCTTTTAAAAATGTAGGTAACTGGGGGCACCTGGGCGGCCCAGTCGGTGAAGCGTCCGACTCCTGACTTTGGCTCAGGTCGTGCTCTCAGGGCTGTGAGACTGAGCCCTGTATTGGGTTCCAAGCTCAAAGAGGAGTCTGCTTGGGGTTCATTCCCTCTCCTTCTCCCTCTGCCCCTGCCCACTCACCTCCCAAATAAATAAATCTTTAAAAAATAAAAAAAATAACAATGCAGGTAACCAGGCTCTACCCAGACCTCTTGAGAAGCTCCCAAGGCCCACTCCAAGTACAGGCGTTTTGTGTGTGTGTGTGTTTTTTTTTTTTTTTTTAAGATTTTATTTATTTATTTATTCATGAAAGACTGAGAGACAGAGAGAGAGAGCGCGCCAGAGACAAAGGCAGAGGGAGAAGCAGGCTCCATGCACCGGGAGCCCAATGTGGGATTCGATCCCGGGTCTCCAGGATCGCGCCCTGGGCCAAAGGCAGGCACTAAACCGCTGCGCCACCCAGGGATCCCGTGTATGTTTTTTTTTAAAGAACTATTTATTTATTCATGATAGAGAGACGCAGAGACACAGGCAGAGGGAGAAGCAGGCTCCATGCTGGGAGCCCGACGTGGGACTCGATCCCAGCACTCCGGGATCACACCCTGGGCCAAAGGCAGGTGCCAAACTGCTGAGCCACCCAGGGACCCCTAAGTGCAGGTGTTTTTATGGTGCAAGGCTGCACTGATGATCCCGAGGTGGTTATGGGGTTGGAAGCCATTGCCCCAGCCAGGTGGAAGGGGACAGACTTGTAAGGACTGATCCCGGGGAGCCAGCACCCATGATCCCCCCTGCTAGCCCCTGGAGCTGGCTGAGGCATCGCCACCTGGACCGCAGGCTCCAGGAGGAAAGTCTGCGGAGCTGAGGCCTGGCCTCAGGGGTTCTCTGGAGAGCTCCTGGGGCAAGCCGGCCGGCGGGATCGCTTCTCCTTCCATTCAGCCCCCGCCCCCTGGCCTGGTCTTGCTCCGTGGCCTTCCCTAATCAAGGGAAGCTTCCAGAGCACAGGCAGTAATCGTAAGAATAAACTGTGTGGGCTTCTCTTTAATGTGTTGCGTATGTGCAGAATGTACTCCTGGCTCGCCTCCCTCTGCCTTAGAGATGCTCTCACTGAATTAAATATTTTGACACTGGGAGAACATGACATTAAATATCTAACACGGGTGATAGTATTTTTGCGACACCCTCTGCGAGCCTCGGTCTTGGGCCCAGGTCGGTGGCAGCTAGTGCTTCACCTGCTCTCCCACGGTCTCTACCAAGGCCTCTGAGACGTTTGAGAGACGTTGTAAAGCCCAATTCCTTCCCTTAGGCTCCCAGTTCCTCTGCATGATGCGGGGTATCTTAAGAACCGAAATACCCCCGAAATGTAAATACTGCGTGAATATTAAACATATAAACTAGGGACTTTTAGGCTGGGTCACGTCTCCTGGGACAGCCACCTTGGATGATCGCCACGGAGGCCCGGATGCGGGCGGGGGCTGCGCGGGACGGCCCAGCTCCCCGGCACCGGGCGCCTCCTCCCGGGCGCCTGCCCGCTGCGCTGCCCCTCGGCCTGACCCGACAGGCGTCGCCCGCTCGGCCGCCGCCCGTCCTCCTAACTGCGGCGGGAGCCCGGAGGCCGCGCGTCCTGAGAGGCCCCGACGCGGCTCCGTGTGTGACCGCTGCTCCCACGCCACCGCCGGGCCCAGGCCGAGGGCCCAGCACAGCGGCCGCGCTCCTCAGCTGCTCCCTGGGAGGGCCGCCCCGCGCCTCAGGCCGCCCTCGGGCCGCCTCAGACCACTCGGCCGCCTCAAGCCACACACCCCCGCCCCCGCAGGCCCCCTCAGCTCCCCTCAGGCCGCTCGGCCTCCTCAGCCCACCCCCCCTCGGGCCGCCTCAGGACGCTCGGATTCCTCAAGCCCCCACCCCCTCAGCTCTCCTCAGGCCGCTCGGCCGCCTCGGCCTCCCTCAGCCTCCCTCAGGCCCCCTCAGGCCGCGTCAGGCTGCTCCTCCGCCTCAGCCCCCCTCAGGTTTCCTCAGGCCCCCTCAGGCCCCGTCAGTCCACCCGGCCGCCTCAGCCCCCCTCAGGTCTCCTCAGCCCCCCTCAGGTCTCCTCAGGCCCCCTTAGGCCCCGTCAGGCCGCTCGACCGCCTCAGCCCCCACTCAGCTCTCCTCAGGCCGCTCGGCCGCCTCAGGTCTCCTCAGCCTCCCTCAGGCCCCCTCAGGCCCCGTCAGTCCACCCGGCCGCCTCAGCCCCCCTCAGGTCTCCTCAGCCCCCCTCAGGTCTCCTCAGGCCCCCTTAGGCCCCGTCAGGCCGCTCGACCGCCTCAGCCCCCACTCAGCTCTCCTCAGGCCGCTCGGCCGCCTCAGGTCTCCTCAGCCTCCCTCAGGCCCCCTCAGGCCCCGTCAGTCCACCCGGCCGCCTCAGCCCCCCTCAGGTCTCCTCAGGCTGCTCCGCCGCCTCAGCCCCCCTCAGGTCTCCTCAGGGCGCTCGGCCGCCTCAGGCCCCCTCAATCCCCCTCAGGCCCCGTCAGAGTGCTCCGCCGCCTCAGGCCCCGTCAGGCCGCCCGGCCGCCTCAAGCCCCTCAGCTCCCCCTCAGCCCCCCTCAGCCCCCGCCGGGCCGCCTCAAGCCCCCCCGCCCCGCGCGGCCCTGACAGGTGTGAGCAGCAGCCCCGGGGTCGCTGTCGCGCAGGCGGGCGCGTCGCAGCAGGAGGTGCCAGCCCCGAGCCGGGGGCTGCGGCAGGGCAGGGGCCCCAGGAACCGGCGCCGTGGGGAGGCCGGGCCCGGAACGCGCTTGTGGGGACGGGGTCAGTGGGCAGCCGGCTCCGGACGGCGGGATGAGCGGGCTGCGCACGGTGGACGGCCCGGAGGCCCCGCCGCGCGCCGGAGCGTGTGCTCTGCGACCGGGAGGCGCTGGGCCGGGCGCGTTTCCGGAAGCTCGCGGCGGCGGGCGGCGGCGGGGCAGGAGCGAGGGCAGGAGCGAGGGCAGGAGCGAGCGCACGACACGCGGACTCGCCGTCGCCGAAGGGTAAATGTACCGGTTCGTCGCCCTCCGCAGCCCCAGCGGGACGCCCGCGGCCCGGAGGCCTGACCCGTTGGCGACAGGGGGAGGAAGACACAGAAGGAAAGGTCTTTGAAGGCAAAACGCCAGGAAAATGACCCTGTAGAGGTGTCAGCGCACCGAGGTGCAAAGTTCTAGAGATTGGGTAAAAAGAAAAAAAAAAGGAGGGCTGGTTTCTCCATACGTTTCATTAAAGGCCAAAAAGAAATGGAAAATAAATAGGCGGATAAAAACCAGGCAAGTATGAACAAAAGGGAGCTGACGCGGCGTCGAACGCCTTCAGAGAACCAAGCGGAATCCGGGCAAAGACGAGCCGCGGGTGAGGAGGTCCCCGAGTTTACTTTGGAGCTTGCGACATCCAAGCTGTGCCAAGTGTCTGTAGCTCCTACACCAGTGGGACCCTAAGAAGCCCTGGCACCTCGGTCAGGTGGATCAGTGGCTGCCGTGTCAGCCTCCAGTCGCCCCACTGAGCCATATGAAGGAGACGGCGGATCCTCCGTTACCGCTGCCGGGGAGAGCGACACCGAGAATTGAAAATGTGTTCATGTTTGTCTTTGAAATGAATTTTTCAAATTTCTGTTTGAATATGGGTTCCATAGGCATGAAAACCTATTAAAGGGAAATCAAGAGTTGTCTAGACTTAATAACATATGCAAGAATGGCATAATGACCTAGTAGCCCGTCCCTGCCCAGGCTTCCGGTAAGCTTTCAGATCTCCATATTGAATTAATCTTTGTACACGGCGCCAGTGGGGAAAATTCTGCCTTGACCCCATCAGACTGATGTGTCTCACTTGCACCCTGCTCCATCAGGATTGGTGGCCCTTGTCGTCTTGTCCCAGAAAACAAGACTGCTGATGCTTTTTCTTTTTTCTTATTCCACCCGTTTTTTATTTCCACTAAGCTATTTTTGCTACAGTCATTTACTGCCACTGGGATTTTTTGCACAAGGTTAATAGTACTAATAAAATGAAGGGCAAAGCACAAAAGAGAGAATCTTGAAAGAATAGTCTGTAACCCTTTGTTTGATGAGGGCTAAAAACCCTGCAGGACATTCCAGTCTCGAGTTTGGGATCAAGGCCACCTTCAACCTTTGTTGAGTTGTTCTTCACTCTCTGGGTCCAGCCTTGATGTCATACTGGGCCCATGTTGTAGAGGGATCGAGTCCATTCCAATGAGTCCCCGACTGCTGCCTGGACTAGTTGTCGTCTCTGGTGGCCATTATAGTCACATAGGAGTTTTTAAAAAAATATATATGCCTGGGCTCTTCCTCAGACCAACTAAATCAGACTGACTGAAGAGGAGCAGGGCATCAGCTCCCCAGTGGTCCTATTAATTGGACTAGAGTTGAGGATCACTGGCCTGGACAAAGCTCCAAACTCTGCTTCTGAACAGTTGAGGCAGCCCCAGCTCACTGCCCAACGTTTTTGCTCATCAGGTGGCTGCACTTAACATGGACGCTTTTAGTGTGTCTGGTGTTTTTCATTTAGCTTTGGTCCCCAATTAAAATTCAGAATTTTGTGGCATTTTTGGAATATTTTAGCCTCTTCACCTTTCTCCCTGGGTCACTTCAGAAAAATCCAAAGTAAATTATAAACTTTCCCCAGCTTTGTTAAGAAGGGTATACTGTTAGAATTGATACATCCTAATTTTGGCTTTGGCATTCACTGCAGTCTCTGGAAAAGTCATTTATCTTCTTATGGAATTTCTGGTGCTTCAAATATTATCTCTTTGGAAGATGAGTAGGAAAGTAACATTTAGTGAGCATCTGTTGTATGCGTAGCACTGTGCTAGACACTGGATATATGCTGTTGAAATCATTAGGCGCGTGGGCTGTGAAGCCAGAATGCCTGGGCTCACATCCTGGCTCAAATATTCCAGCAAATAAACTCAAATCACAGAGTGGTCATGAGTTTCAAGTGACATAATGTCTATAAAGTATGTAGCACAGTGCCTGGCATGATAGGAGTTCTCAAAAAGCACTGGCTGGCTTTGTCATCTCACCGAGTTCTCACAGCAATCCTGGAGTAGGTATTATCATTCGTTGTAGAGACGAGTGAAGTCTCCAAGCTGAATCTATTTATCCATGGACATACTCAATCTCAGGTGTAACTGAGAGGACATGAGAGCACCTACCCTTTAGGATTGTTGAAAAATTAGAGAAATCGTTTCAGGACCTAAGAGAGAGTTGACCTGCAAACTTGAGCTCTGATCTCAGTACAGGAGGGACAGTTATAAATAAGATGGATCTTTCCCTATCCTTGTGGAGCGTGGGCAGCGATCTCCACCTGACCTTCAGGAACCATGAGGCACTGTATTCATCAGATCTTTTGGTGGCACATTCTTCACCAAGATGATGTATTCTTCCCTAGTTAGTAGACAGTTCTAGTCCTTCATAGTGAGTAGTCCCTAAGGTTCTTAACTAATCACAAAATGACCAAAGATGGAAAGTCACCATGGAGATATTTTTGCTCCCCCAGCAGTTTCTTCTTCTGGGAATACTCTCCATATTTCCTGAAACCAGAGCCCCTGGTGCTGCAGGAAGAGTAGCAAGACTATCAGTGCTTAAGAAGGCAAATGCAAGTGTTATCCTACCATAATGGTTCAGACCCATGCCAACCTCCAGCCTGCTTCTGGAATGTTCTCTCATATACATACCAGAGCAGTGGTTATTGGATACCCAGACTACTAACTCACAAAGGCCATAGCTGGAATCTGATTTGTTTCCAAGCAAGGAATTAATGAAAAAATGATAGCAGGCAATAAAAAAGTTTAATGAACATTACTTCTACACTGATCATTTCTTGTCCACTGTTCTTGGATTCGTTAGGTAGTAAAACACTTAACAAGCTCCTCCTATGTGCCGAGTTTTATATGGTCTCTGGGGAGACAGATTATGCTAGTTTTGAAAATGTTAGTAGTTTTGAAAAATGTCTCAAGAAGGTCTGTCTTCTGTGTTTGAGAATATTCAAAAATGTTGTTGACAGAAAAGATTACTTTTGTATTCTTTGGTATCTCTGGTTACCTAAATTTCTGGACGACTTTTCATACAGTATCTTAGGAAACTTCCTTCCATTCCTGTAAAATTGGGACTATGCGGCTATACTGCCATCACCTCAAAGCCAAAGCCTGGCTGGGAACATCAGTGTCCAGATCAGGCTTCTCCCATACTTTTTTATAGTATTGTATGAAAAGCCATTTCAGAGGAGAATGACTCTCTGTAGAATTTGGATTAAATGGGATCTTGTAAGACTATAAATATAGCAACATGCTTTTGATTTAGTATTGCTTCATTTTTCTTCTTTAACATAAATTTCTATACATAACTTCTGAAAAAGGAAGATCTCTGCCACTTAGAAAATAAGTGCATTTAAAAACTTCCATGCACAGTTCTATGGGAGATGCAAAAATACCCCATCCACTTGATACAGCTACAAATTTTTCATTAAGAAAAGGATGTTATAGGTTGAAGGAAAAAAAGACAGTAACCATCAGGCATAGGTAAAATAAGCTAATTTTTATGTATATCCATAAATCTATGAAACTGTGTTGAGTGTAACCAGGTTGGGGACTTTTTAATCTTTAAAATTTTCCTAAGTTACCCCTTACATATTTCCTCAAGTTTTAATTTCTCAACATTTCAAAACTTAGTAAAAAAAAAAATAAGTCGGTCATTTTGTATTCCTACTTTCATTAGGAAGTAGGGATATTAAATATTAATTAAAATAATTAAAATATTAAATATTAACATTTAATACTATAAAATCAAGCTCAGAGTCCAAGTAAAATTTGAAGACTGTCATAAAATATTTTTCATTCTTTATTACGATGTATTACCCTCATCTTATTTTCACTAAAAGTTTCTTTGCCTCACCATGGAATTAAATTTATTTTCTAGCATATCCTGATAGTCCTATGAACACACCTCACGGTTTTTATGTACAGATACACCAGAGTTATTCAAAACTTACTGTTGGGGAGGACAAGAACTCACTAACTATCAAGGAAATATATCCCTAAGATAAAGATTTTATGTGAACTTTTTAGAAGTAAAACATAAAGGAGGCCACAACTTTCAGACTTCTTGACAGCAGTGTTTTTTAGAGAGTTCTCATTCATAGTAACTTCTGTGGAAAGGCAAAAAATAAATTAAAATAATAGAGATAAATATAGATACAGATGACATATCTATATGCCTACATCTACATGTAGGCATAGAACTCTTTATATTCTAGAGTTCTCATTCATAGTAACTTCTGTGGAAAGAAAAAGATAAATCCAAAAAAATAGTTATGTATCTCTGTATATATAACATTAATATATATAATCTATATTAAAATAATTTGTTTAAAATAAAAAATGTAACTGCCATTTAGCCGTGGTGTCCCATAGTAGAAATCTAATTAGATTTTTAAAAAATAAATTAGATAATTAATCTAATTTTATTAGATTTTTTTATTTTTTTATTTTTTTATTTTTTTTTTTTAGATTTTTTTTATTAATTTCACCTATAGTAACTACTCTGTATATCTCTTAGAGGACTTATTCCAAAGAATAAAATGAATAAGGTATATGAATGATGCATGGTGGTTATAAGTTCCCTGGAAACTTCACCGGAAGAAGTCTTTTCATGTAATTATCAATATGAGAAAATATGAGGAATTTTAACCAAGAAACTTAATATAGAATACTAACAAAATACAAACACTGCCTCTTTTTCATGTTCAAGAAGGAGGAAGAGCTATAATTTATTGAAATCCTTGTTTATGAATGGATTTCCCAGTGAAGTAATGATTTTTTTTTTTAAATGCTTCTGGTTATAAAAATTATAATATTCACTTCAATAGTGTGGGCACAAAAAACATACTGGAAAAAAACTCACCTAAGAATCTTCTTGGCTTTAACTTTTAATAGGCTCAAGGTGTTAAATCAATCAATTTGGGAGTCATATCTAGGTAAGGAAATTTAAGGAGCTTAAGCTATGGATTTATTTTTAACTTAATTTTATTTAAATTCGATTAAGATATAGTGTATTATTAGTTTCAGAGGTAGAATTCAGTGATTCATCAGTTGTATATAATACCCAGTGCTGGGATCCCTGGGTGGCGCAGCGGTTTGGCGCCTGCCTTTGGCCCAGGGCGCGATCCTGGAGACCCGGGATCGAATCCCACATCGGGCTCCCGGTGCATGGAGCCTGCTTCTCCCTCTGCCTATGTCTCTGCCTCTCTCTCTCTCTCTCTGTGACTATCATAAATAAATAAAAAAATTAAAAAAAAATACCCAGTGCTCATTACATCACATGCCCTCCTTAATGTCCATCACCAGTTACTCCATTTGCCCAGCCCCCTCCCCTCCAGCAACCCTCAGTTTGTTTCCTATGATAAAGAGTCTCTTATGGAAAAAAAAAAAAAAAAAGTCTCTTATGGTTTATCTCCCTCTCCGATTTCATCTTTATTTTTCCTTCCCTTCCTCTACACTCCTTTGTTTTGTTTCTTAAATATATGAGTGAGGTCATATGATAGTTGTCTTTCTCTGATTGACTTATTTCACTTAGCATAATACCCTCTAGTTCTATCCACATTGTAAACAGCAAGATTTAATTTTTTTGATGGCTGAGTAATATTCCATTATATATATATAACTTCTTTATCCATTCATCTGTCAGTGGACATGTGGGCTCTTTCCATAGTTTGGCTACTGTGAACACTGCTGCTATAAACATTGGGGTGCAGGTGCCTCTCTGGATGATTACATTTGTATGTTTGGGGTAAATACCTAGTAATTCAATTGCTGGATCATAAGGTAGCTCTATTTTTAACTTTTTGAGGCACCTCAATAGTGTTTTCTTACTATGTATCACTCAGACATCTAAATGTGGGGAGTGGGTCATTGTTTCCTGATGGAAGATGTAGGGCAGTGAAATTTCATTCCTATGTTTATTCACAACAGCCCATTAAGTAATGTAAACCCCACAGTTCAGCCTTATAACGCAAAGCTGCCTCTTCTAAACTTCATGCCCCAATCCTGCATCCAATACTTCCACCGCTACATTCTTGTTTTTAAACTTTTACTGATCAGATTCATGGAGAAACTAAAACAAAATGGTTCCAGGCAGATTTGCCTTATAACAAATCTTAGAGTGGACCTAGCAGTATCCCTTCACACTGAAGTACATAAAACTTTAAATCAAAGAAAGAAGGAAAATATCAAATATTTGTACATTCTTAATAAGGATCATGAAGAACCTAATGTCAGTTCCAGCCATTTAACCCTCACAACTTCAAGGCTACACATAGGCTTTAAGAGAAGCCCCAGGGTTCAACTTTTCATAGGTTTTTCTGGGAAGTCCAACCTGGCCCTAGTCTAAGACCAGCTCCCCTTTGCCACTGCTTTGCCTGCCGGTACACCCTGCCCCAGAATTCCTTCAACCACAGGCACACCTCATTATTGCCTGGCCCTTAGCCTTGGCTCTAAGGTTCATAAGGCTTTGAGAGCTTAAAGCCCAGAAAGGTTCTGTGTGTGAGGGCTTATAGGAAAACAAGTTAAAACTTGTCCTCGGGTTGAGTTGAGAAAACGTGGGACCATGTAGGTGGCTCAGAAGACTGGGGGCACGTGTATGCCATTCTTCACAGATGTGGCAATTTGGGGGCAGAAACTGGTGTAAAACTTATAAGGAAGGTTCAGTGGAGGAGGCATTTGGCAGAGTAAAGAACCTTGGTTGTTTTATGAAAGCGGGGTATTATTACAAGAATTTAGAGCACACACTATACGTACCACTTGTCTGGAACAGAATAGAGGGACCTTGGGGGGAGGCATCACTACCAGAAAGCAGCATGGGGCTGGGAGAAACCATGGCATTGGACACCCCACAACTAACCAACTGTGGAAAGATACTTCCCTACCACTCTGCTTCCTCATCTATAAAATATGGAGATTCTTCAGATCTTACAGAGTTGCCTATAAATGGGAATACTACTTGCACTTTACCTGCCTGAAAGCCCACTTTTCTTCCACATGGCCTTTACCACTTCCTTACCTACTTTCAGTGCTATTTCAAGCTCATTTATTAAAGTGCAGGTGTGAAAGCACCCCCTCAACCTCCCGCTTTCCCCAGAGCTGGAGTGGTATTACTGGTTCTTGCAAGAAGAGGTAATCAAAAAAGAAAAGGCTAAGTTGTTATCATATTTGTTAACTTGGGCCAGATGCTCATTAGCAATACACTAGAAGCCAAAAATGAAAAACCAGGCTGCAGCTTGGATCCAAAAATAAGGGCCAGGCTCTGTGGAAAACATCAACAGATGCAAAACCAGAACAAGGAAGAACGTTTTGTCTGCGCCATTGGAACAAGACAGGATCTTGAGCCATATCCCAGGCACACAGACACAGATCAGTATTTAGTTGATCTGTAGCAGCCACACAGGTATAAAGAAAAGGAGGACATACTAAAATCTCACCATGGGAAGAGTCTAGAACTGTGGTCCTCATCCCTGGCTGCAATTGGAATTATCTCAGCACCTTTTACAAATTCTGATGCCAAGATCCTGTCCCCAGAGATTCTGATTTAACTGATCTAGTGATGGGCCATTAAAGGCCACCATTTAAAGCTCCCCAGGCAATGCAAATGTGCAGCCAGAACTGAAAACCACTCATCCAGGGTAGTGAGTGAGGGAAGCAACCAACATGCTGTACGTGTTCTTGGGTTAGAGACCCCCTTCTTACTAGGGCTAGAATGTCCATGGTTTTAAAATGTTTATTTATGGATTCAACAAATGGATTATTAAGTACATACTGTATGCAGGCTCCACTTCAGTGGCTAGGATTAAAAAATTAAACTTCGTCCTTGCCCTCAGGACAATTGATGGGAAAGTCCTATGAGAAAATAAATTAGCTAGGTACAAAAGCAATGTTGTCAGTACAGTAAGACTGGTTTGTTCAAAGTGGCAGGAGAAGAGTGAATGGGGTGATGACTTCTCCCCTCAAAATCCAACCACAGAATCATAAAATCATAAAGATGAAGGAAGCTTGAAGTTCCAAATTTTGTGTGTAAGGAAACTAGAAATCAAGAGGTTGGAACGGGACCTAAGATACTAAAATACTCATTCTGACTCATCAAGGGAAGTGTTATGGAACTGTGTCCCGCAGCACTGAATTCTGAGGCTAGATACTGAACAATAAGTGGGATTTCCCAGGGACAAGGACATGAGAAAAGGTTCCATTCCCAGAAGACTCAGCCCAAAGCTCACACAGGAAAGTGCACGCTGGGTAAGGCCCTGGACCTGATCTCAGGTGATAGCTAATAGCTTAGTCCCCCCTCCTCCATATCAGTCTTGGACTCACATGGTTTCTTGCTTTCCAATGTGGTTTGGGGGGATGCACCTATGTCCAACTCCACCCCTCTCTAGGAATAATTCTATACAAATGAGATAGTGAACACATTAGTTTTGCCCAGTGAGTTGTCTAATGTCAATGAGATCTGGGGTTTGAATCTTGAACCGTAAACTTTCAGTGATGTAACAGATTAGTAACTCTACACACTTCTACAGTAAATACCCTTTGACCATTTGGCCAGCCTTGACTACCTAGAGTTGACATGTGCTCTACTTGCAAAACAAGAATTGTTAAATCCACAATGAAATGTGTTGAACTAGTTCTCCATTCTCCCCTTCCTTTGACCTTGCTGTTGTCCTTAAAGTCTCACCTTCTCTCATACTCCACATCCTTTTAATCTGCAAATCCTATAGGCTCTCCTTCAAAAAGTATCCAAAATTCAAGTACTTCTCACCATCCTCACTACTACAATCTGAAACCAAACCACTGTCCTATCTCACCTGTATTATCACAACAGCCTCCTAATTGGTGCTCGGTGTTTCAGACTCAGACTAATGACCCTACATGATTTGTTCTCTGACTCCTTGGACCTCACTTTTTCTTCTTTGCCCACATGGGCCTCCTCATTGACCCTGAACATGCAACAAGCCCCGCTCCACATAGTTCACCCTGAAATTGGAATACTCTTCCTCCAGGTGGCTGCATGGTGAGCTCTTCTACTTTCTTTGGATCTTTTCTCAAAAGCCACTGTCTTTGTGAACTTCATCTGGCCACCCTATCTAAAATCTCAACGCTCACTCCCTGACATTTCATATACCCTAGCCCTGCCTTATAAAAATGACTCTAACATTCATCAGTAAGCACTATGTACTTTATATTTTACTTACAAAATTAACATTCATAAATAAGTATTGTATATTTAATTTTTCTTATTATTTTATTTTTCCTTATAAATCTCCAGAAATAATTTTTAGTTTTGTTCAATGGTGTATTCTGGTAATTAAGTACATGGTATACTCAATTAATACTAGTTGAATGAAAGAGTACAGAAAAGTTACTGTAAATATATAATATCATATATATAAATATTAAATAGGTAATAAATATCACAATTGCATTAATCATTCCCTTCTTAATAGTTATTAAAGAAATCTCAAACCATAAGCAGGTCAAACTCCAATATATAAAAGAAAGTCACCAAATCTATAACCTTAAAATGTTCAAACCTAGTTTGAGGGACTTTGTACAATGTACCTGACTAGTACTTTTCAGAAATGTCAGGGTCATGAAAGACAAGGGAAGACTCAGGAACTGTCATGGATCCAAGGAGACTAAGGAGACATTATGACTAAATGCAATGTTGGATCCTGCACAGGATGCTGGGACAGAAAAAGACACTGAAATTCAGAAGGGACCTGCAATTTAGTTAACAGTACTGTACCAATGTTAATATCTTGCTTTTTAAAAAATATCCTGGTTTTGATTAACTGCACTATGATAATCTGGATGTTAAAGGGCCAGTGAGGTAGCTGACTTGAACGAACATTATTACATCTAAATGTCTAAATATCTCTTCATACTCAAACAAGGTTATTAAATGATAAACAACATATCTCCTGAATAACAAGAAGCAATCATCCTGTAAACCACCAACAAGGCAACTAAGTAACTGAGATAGTGGGGGAGGGGGAAGTGAGTGTGCACGCAGTGCGCACAGGCATGCATGTGCAAAGCAGTTTTCTTTTTTTACAGTTGAATCATTTTTCTATGCCATGGTAGCTTTATGCATTGGATACAAACAGATTTTCAAAGCATATGTCCCTTGGTGTATAAAAGAGTTTTATCAGAAGACAGTAACAATTCGACGTTCTCTTTCTACTCTGCTTTTGAAAGGCTAGAAATAACAAGTGTCAGTTGAGTAAAATTATCTTCTAAGTAACATCCCACTAATTTGAGATTTCACAGTGAAATAATCATACACTATATACTAGGTCTCAAGAAGGCATGTTCTCATTAGAGGCAGAAAAATGATTAAGAAACTTGTCACAGAGGGTTTTTGAGAATCCTATTAACTAATAAACCACTTTATATCTTCTGGAGGGGAGAAGTAAAGAGTAAAATCAAACAAGCAGCGTTCTCCTGTCTGGAAGGCTGCTGCTTGATCTCTCACCCTCAGAAGGGTACAGGTCCTGTTTATAAGCGCTAGTTCTTCATTGGGGGTGGCTGGTGAACTCTGCCTATAGGGTCCCACCCCCTCCTCACTGGGGGCCTTGCAGTCTGGGAGAAGGACCTTCCCTTGTACTTCTCAGGGAGGGAGTTTGGCTGGTTTGGCTAGGTGGGTTCCTGGGGGCAGGGAGAAACACATCAATCACCTAGGGACCAGAAGAGCTGTTAACGAGCATTACTCATGTTTCTACAAGTCAATAAACATGTTTGGTGGGAAACTCTCCCAGTATTTTGTAGATTAACAGTCAAAAAGGCAATTCAGCCTAATTTAATGAAAACTTGTTGACCATCCACTAAGGACTGACTTACCTTTTAGGGCTGTGCACATAAGATGAATGGAGTAGAATCTTAACCCTCAGACAGCTTACTCCCTAGTGAAAAATGTGAAAGTTTGTAAGCAAATAACTGTAAGATAAATAAGTAGGAAATGTCAGAAGGACCAGGGAGGTAGCAGACCTGAACAAAGTAAGCAGAACGTAAGAATAACAGGGTTCCAGAAATGGCACCATTCTTTATTTTTGCTAAGCTATAGCATGGGCATGTAACTTAATGTAAATGTATATATGATACCCATATTCTTTTTATATTAAAGGTTTTTTAACTAGCTGAAAAAGATTAACAATGATTTCTGTTTTTTTTTTTTTTCCACAAATTCATTACTGCTTTGATGTGAAATCAGAAGCCTGACATTGATTTCTTCTGAACCAAAATATCAGTCAGGCTCCAAGTATTTTCACTGTGGTATACGGAATATAGCATTAAATACTTCAACGGGGGTGGTAGGTAGGGGGTTTTCTTTATTCATTTTGGGATAAAGCTTCTCCTAAACGTAGGCTCTCCCAACATGGATCACATCTCTGTAAATGGTTCTTGCCAATAAGGTGATTCCTCCAAGATGTGTGTATAATTCCAGCTTTCAACATTATCATATTCAGTGTTTGGTACCATTTGGTACTACTGTGCAATAACTTTAAATCATAGTCCTTCATTTGTTCTATCAAAAATTAGCTGGGGCAGCTGGGTGGCTCGGTTGGTTAAGCATCTCTCTATCTCAGCTCAGGTCTTGATCTCTAGATTGTGAGTTCAAGCCCCACACTGGGCTCCATGTTGGGCGTGGACCCTACTTAAAAAAATAAGAAGATAAAAATTAAGAAAGGTAAGCTAAATAATGGCAGTTTCTTTTCATAAAGTTTGAAATCCAGTATTCAATGGTCCTGTTTGGGAGAATGAATTTCAAACTATTATTTTCATTTCCGGAAACTGATTTCAACCTAAGAAAGTAGATGATGTTATTCCTAACCAAATGAATTTCCCAAAGACTCCAATTTTGCCAGGACTGAGAGAAGCAAATGAGACATTTGCACAAACAACTTGCAAATGCCCCATAGAAAAATATTCAAAAGGTGTAAGTGAACTGTAGTATCAGTAAGCAGCTTGCAACTTTGAGCCAATCTTTGTGGTTAAGTGGAGATAAGAGTATTTCCTCTCATGACATGAACAGTTAAAAGAAATCTCTGCAGTATCACAGCACAAGGAAGCCAGGAAATTTATCAACCAACACTGACCTGATTTTGCTCCAAGATACAGAAGAATAGCTAATTCGTGGTACTAATTACTTGTCCCATTTCAGCTTTTTAGCCCAAAGCAATTCCTAATGAGTGATGAAACTAATGGCCTTGGGTATAATGCCCCTACCAAATACCGCTACCTCGGATTTGTGGCTTGACAAATCCAACATCGACCCTATCCTCTGTTGAGAGCCTGGTGTGCAGTAACACTTGGAACTTGCAACAGTGCGTTCTACATCCCATGGTTTGAAAACGTGCTCATTGCAAAGTAAGCCATTTCCTGATGTTTTGCCTTTCAGGGACTCCTTGTCTAAAAGCTCTCTGACCCCACCAAAATTCTGCCCCCATCACAAATAAATAGAGCTAATGGTCTGCAATTATTCACAGCCGTGTTCTCATTTGCTGCAACAGAAAGTGCCACCAATAATTTAACTTATCTTGAAAGTTCTCAACCGTATTTGTAACATGCTGAGCTACGATGTTTCTGGTTATGTTTCCGGTTACGCTAACGTTTGCAAATGCTTGTTTATGCTCTGGACACATAATTTCTGCTGCATTCAAAAGAGACTCTTATAAAAAGCATTGTCTGTAAAAAGGTTTTGATGCCCGGGCAATTTTTTCTTTAATAGAGAACTACATTTCACAGGAGATCGTTTATTTTATTCTCATTCAAAAACAAACGCTACCATTTTTTCAATCCATTAAGTTCTTCAACGCCCATCTTTCCGGTACACTGGTCATGGCTGGTTTTTTATGGTGCCTTAAGTTGTTATTTTTCTGTGCATGTTCTTTGTTTGAATAGCCTTCCCATCCAACTCCCCAAGCTCCCCAAAAAAGCACACTCCTATCTTTTTTTTGGGGGGGGTGATACTCATCTCTTTCTTAGGAGATACACAAACTCACCTTTTTCTTAACTTTATGGTAAAAAAAAAAAAAAAAGAAAAGAAAAAATCCAGCAGTAATTAACAACTGCTATTTGATTCCAGTGTGGGATGCAAAGGAAGGTATGTGGGCTTTCATGAACTAGGGAGCATGAAACCCTTCCCCAGGGAGCACTGCCCCTCTGATTCAGGGCATGTCTGCCTTGGGGGGGACACCAGCCTTCTGTTGCAAGAGAAGCTGGGAATCAGATACTTTAAAGAAAAATTTCCTAATTATTTAAATTATGTACCTTAGTCAAAATTTATTAAAATACCAAGAGGGTCAACATTGCTCTAGCCAGGCAACACAAATCTGCAAGTGTGGGCTGCCCATCAGTAACTTCTGGAGATGTCAGTGGAACAGTAAAACAATTTGTATCCTACTTTTGTTATAGTTCCGGAGAACTAAGAAGAGAAAAGGTACAATTACATCAGCGTGTTTCTATGGAGTATGGAATCCAAATGCCGTAATTAATTTGGAAATATCCTAACGAGGCAGTGAGATGTAGTGAAAAGGATCGCCTTCTTGAAGCCAGGCCTGTTTGGGGAATCCTGGGTATTTCACTTACTAGTCTGGTTGACAGATTCTTCACCTGGAAGTGGGGATAACACAACTACCTTATAAGTTTGCTAAGTTGATTAGAGATGACTGCATAGACATTTCTTAGTGTACTGTCAGCATTTGTAAGGTGTTTATAAATGCTGACTATGACTGTTGCAAAACGTGAAACATATGACTCCAAACACACTCCTCTGTATGTGCCACGAGCACCTGTTGTGCCCCGGCTCTCGCTCCTGTCCACTCCCCCCCCCCACCTCTGCATCATGTTGTCTTACTCTGCTTAGTGGCCCACCACAGCTTGTCAGCACATGCTGACGTCTGTCACCCCACACTGACCCCTATCACCCTCTTACCTTGCTTGGGCTCCTATCCAGACCTGGAATGCCTGTTCTTTCCTTCATCATTCAGTTACCTCCTTTGCAACTCAACCCAAGTGTCACCTCTCCCAAGAAGTCTTTCTAGAGTACCATCACCCTCCAGTCTAGATAGAGCACTCTCTCCCTTACTGCCTTGTGTTTGCCTCAGTCTAGCTTTGTAGTATTGTAAACTGAGCTCCTGGAAAAGAACTAGGTCGATTACCTCACTGTCCCAAGCACCCGGGAGTAATGCCTTTGCCCAGCATATAATCAGGGCTAAAAACAAAAAAATGGATCAACTTGGGAATGAATGATGGTGGTGACCGTAGAATGGCATGGCAAGTACCAGTGTCTGCTTCCCTGCTGCTTCACAAATGCAAATATTTGGCTGTTGTTTATGCCTCTCTCCCCATCTTCCCAATCCTCATTCCAGCTCTTGCATCCACTCCCAAACCAACAGAGATTTCCATTCCAGAGGAGTGGGTTATAACAGAGAAGGTGCTTCATTGTCACTTACAGGGGGTGAAAGTGGGGACTGGATGGACATCTGAGAGGATTCCTTGTGAAAGGTCATAGGGAATACAAAACAGAGTCCCTCGTTGGAGATGAAGAACGGAAGAGCCCTTCTTTAACACAAGGTCTTACCTTCGTTTTCAGAAATGGTGGCTTCATGTACCTTTTCCCTTGTACCTTCAGAATGAGTGGCTTCAGGAAAATTGCCTGTGCAGCCAAAACGGGCTTGGTAGTGCTGTACTCTTGCACTATCATTCATGGTCCTCTATCAGAAGGAAAAGCATTTTGTAGGCCAAGGCTGCCATTAGCATATAAGAGGTCTTGGAGTACAAACAGGCATCCCTTCCTGCAGAGGGATGCAGACTCCTACTGGAGTATTTCCTGAGGGGAGGCGAAAGGCTGAAATTCATCTAGACACTCCCCTTATCTGGATACCTTTGGGAACAGCCTACTGAAGTAGCCCTGTAAGAAAAAGTGCTTCCTCTCGTTGTGCATAATGTTAGAAAAATGATTATAAATAATGTGCAAATATTTATTCTTTTCTAGGAACATGGGTGACATTTGGAGGTCAAATTTCAGATGAGGTAAGTTTCCTTGGCTTCCATTTTGGTGATTGAAGAAAATGTAAAGCTGTGTAGTGGAAGTATTCTTGGGGTCCTGGCATTTTATAAGGATAATGTTTTAATCACAGGAAATGGTTAAGATTGAATCAAAGATTATTTTCAGTTCGATCCTGCTTCTTGAATTTTTCACATTCAGACTATTAATAGCCCTTGAGGCTGTCAATCTATTATATGTGCAGACCCAATTGTTAGAGAACAAACCAATCTGGCACTAATATTTAGTCGCTTTATGAGAAGATTTCATTGCGGGTGTGTGTGTGTGTGTGTGTGTGTGTTTTAGCTCCACCTAGGGTGACCAACTGATCAGTTGGATCCTAGGTTGCAGGGACTTTTCCTTTTTAGAATGGGATTTCACCTCGGCTTGAGCAAGCAGATCCAACCTCTCTGAACCTCAGTTCCTCTGATGTGAAATGGGATGATAAACTTTAACTTTGGAGATCTGTTGAAAGGATGAACCATGCTATACATGTGAAATATTTATATAACCCTTGACTGGTAGGAAGCAGACACCCAATAACGGCAGCTGTAAGAATTTATTTACCATAAAAGTTCTCTAAGTCTCTGTTTATACATTCAAAACAGCGCTTACCAAAGTGATATTCTTATCATTGACTTTAAGGAATATCGTCATGGCATAAGTGAGTCATGCAGGCATTGAGCATCAATAACTCCCCAGTGACAATGTCCTCAAGTCCCTCTGATCCTTCTCCATCTTCCTGCAACACCACTGAGGAATCTGTGATATAATGTCTGAGCAGAGACACTCAGTGGGATCCAGTCCATTCTGCCACTGGATTTACTAACATTTACTAACAGTTGCCACATCAGTGAAACGCAGGTGATAGCCCCTACTCAGCAGGATCACAAGTCAGATTAATGAGATGATGCCTACGAAGTGCTCAGCCTGGTGCCTGGCCCAGAACAAGCCCTTTATAAAGGTAGTTCTTACTACCATTCCTAGGGAGAAGCTTGCGGGAACAGAGAGTCTTTTTTCTTTTTTTTTTTTTTTTTTCAGAGGGTCTTTTCCACAGCTCCCAAGGTAACCAGTGTTATTTACTAGATCCTGGGGGTAGGCGTCTTATCCACACATTCTCCTCCGTCTGAATGCCTGTTCCCCATAGTGGGCATAGGTCACCATAGAGTTTGTCACATGGGGGATCCCTTGGAAAGTAGATCACACTGGAAGTTAGCACACAGAACAGTTATTAGAAAGTCAGGCCATGGTGCAGTCTTGGCCATGACCACAGCTGACCCCATGGAGAGGTCCAAAGCTGAGCTGGCCATGTAGAGTGTTCCAGATTGGGGCAAGAGGACTGGGTATTTATATCCTCTGTGTGACCAGTCATTGGAGAGAGTCTGCCCTGGGAAGCAGGTCTCGCCTTGGCCTAGGCGACTGCCTTTAGCCAACAGCAATTTCCAGCAGGAACTGACAGCTGCAGGCCATCTGATGGCAGCCTTCCTAGCAGTCTGGAGAGTAAGTCCTCCAGTTCTGCAGGAACATCTGGGCTGGTCATCACAGGGCCCTCAGACTGGCATCAGGTAGTGTGTATGGAGGAGGCACAGAGGCAAGTCCACAAACAGCAAAACCGTGGCCACAGACATAGGTCAGATACAAAGTAGGTGACAGGGAGCGGGATCTAAAACCAAGAATCCACTGTGTCCAGCAAGCGCACAACCTTCTACTACCTGTTTCGCTCGCTGCAGGAGAAAAAGACAAAAATACCTTTGCTTTAGGAGCAGAGGGGCCAGCTGTTAAGGGCACCACCTCCCCTTGCATGTCTGCTCTCTTCTTCACCGTCTCCACTCTCCACTGCAATGAGCCCAGCTTGCCCGGGGCCGAGTGTGCAAGGCTGGCCTTTGAAACCCCTCATTTGAAAATTACAATTCCAAAAGCCGCACGGTAAGGCTGTCACCAGACAAATAGCTTCTGTCCTTCTAAAGAACAGCTGTGATCTGCCCCCCTCCTGCCCCGGGAACGGAGGGGGGGTCCTGCAGAGAGAAGCACAGCGATGAGAAGGCCGGGGAGGCCGCAGCTCAATCACCGGAGCGCAAGCATTTCCACGAGGGAAAAACGCAGGCCAATCGCGACGAAATCACCTTCCCAGGTCTTCGGCCTTCCCTCTGCTTCCGACGGGCTCGGCACACAGCGAGTGCAAACTGTGAATCCCGGCATGACCGGGCTGTGACTGCCTCGGGGGCTGGCGATGTCCCCATTACGGGGCGAAGTCGGCCACGCATCCAACAGCGAAGGGCGCAAATACCACCCTAGGCCCAGCCGTGAGGTGCCTCCCGTGGGATGATCCGGCCTCGTCACCAGACCAAGAAGAGAGCTGTCACTCGTGTCCTATTTCTTAACTGTGGTCAAGTGTAGAAAGGTCGCTCTCTTCCAGCACTTGGTCTTCAGAGTTTTACTTCCGTTTTCTTACCTAGTAGGATAGTCACGGCGCTCTGGACCGCACGCAACAATACACGCGGGCCAAGCCGGCCTGACCCGCACCGGGAAAGTCACCTTGGTCTTCCCGCGCGAAGTGGAGCCGGAGAGCCGGCCCCAGGGTGGACTCCGTCCGCGGCCCACTGCGCTCCCAGGGCTCCCGCGGCCCCGTGCTCCTTCCACAGCGACCTTATCCCGGGGGGGGGCGCGGGGAGCCACACGGAGGCGCCAGCCTTGCTCAGGGCACCAACCCCGGGGACGCCTGCCACGTCTCGAGAAGCTCTGCGAGAAGAACGAGGACACGTGCTCCCAGAAGCCTCAGCGAGTCCGTCCTCGCATCTCATTGGCCCAGAGGTGTCACCTGACCTCCCGTCAACCCCCGCTACTTCCGCCTGCCCTGCCCGGATGTCAGCGGGAACTTCCGCTTCCGCCGAGGCCTGTCGCGGGGGCGTGAGCCGCGCCGTCTTCATTTTTGAGGATGAAAAAGCGAAAATAGCGGGGCGGCCGGGGAACCTCGCCCGAGTTGCGTTGTCCTGAAAGTCGTGCGGTACGCCCAAGGCCCGAAAACAGGCCTCCTGGGTCAGCGGCCGCTCTTCCGCATTGGGGCCTTGACATCTCACGGTTGCGGCACGTGTCAGCCGTCGCGTAGGCCAACTCCACCCAGGCTTCTCCGGCCTACCCTTCGATTCCTCTGCGGGTAACCGGACGCACGTTCCCCGGTAACGATCCCCTCGTATGCGATTCGACCAAGCGCACGGAGAACACGCGGTGTGAACCCGGCAATTTCTGAAACGTGGAGCTGTCGTGATGGGAAAGACACTACGCCTGTCTTAACTTCTAATTTCTGCTTGGGGTGAACGTCATCATGGTAGCCAGTAATTGCATAAAATTATGCATAAAAGCAGCAATTGCATTCTGAGGGCCAGTATTCTGCAGGATGAGTGTGGACTCCCCTCTTGCTAGCCTAGTAGTTTTCTCGATACGCCGATTTTGAAAACAACAGGGGAAGAGTTTGTCTTGGAAATGCTGCTGATGAAGCGACGGTAGCGCACACTCAGAAACGTAATGGAAAAATCAATTTTAATTATTCCTGAGCTGTATTAATTTTCAGTTAGCCAAGAAGTCCATCAGCCAAATGAGAAAATGTCGTCTCCCCCGCTGTTGATCGCCGTCCCTCTCTGGCTGGCCCTCGGGCTGCTGCTTCTGGCCGTGGTGGTGTTCCTGGCACCCTTGCATCCGGCAGCACAAAGGAAGTTAAGGGGGAGCATGGGGATGTATTTGCAGGCGGAGCAGTGGGGAGCCGGATGCCCCTAAGCCAGCTCACTGCCGCCTCTCTACCATCCAGCTGGCAGGTGGCCCTGTGATGGTGGCTAGGGGTTTGTGGGCCCACGGGAGGCATGAATTTTACAGCAGTTATGGCTCCATCTCATCTCTGGCTCATCAGCACAGCCCACTAAGCCTGGAGGAAAAGAGGCACAGACTTTTAGGTCAGGAGTCACCCAGCTGCCAGAACCTATTGGCTTAGAGACAGGAGAAAAAGAGAAAGGGAGTCGCCAGTGGTACAACTGATCCCCCTCGTCAGAGAGATTAGGATGCTGTGGAGAAGGTCATCAAACCAGATCTTCCAAGCAGCGTGAGAAGTGAGGCTCTATCCACCTCACCTCGCCATGCTCCCGAGGGCTGACCTAGCCCAGCGTTGAAGGAAATCCCTCAGTGCCTAGTTGACGTCGGAGAGAAAGGAAACAGTGCTCCCACATATGTCCGGTTGAATCTTCTTTTGTTTCATTCTGTGATACAGCTGAGAACAACAAGGAGTGGTTATAGCGAGTCTCCAGTGTTCTTAGAGATTACCAGAGACTGGGATCCCTGGGTGGCGCAGCGGTTTGGCGCCTGCCTTTGGCCCAGGGCGCAATCCTGGAGACCCGGGATCGAATCCCACGTCAGGCTCCCAGTGCATGGAGCCTGCTTCTCCCTCTGCCTGTGTCTCTGCCTCTCTCTCTCTCTCTCTGTGACTATCATAAATAAATAAAATTTAAAAAAATAAAATCTTTAAAAAAAAAAAAAAAGATTACCGGAGACAAAGTTGCTTTCTCGGGGGGGAAAACATTGGGCTTTTCTGCTCACCTCCACGTCCTCTTGCAGGTTGCTGAACGGCTGATGACAATTGCCTACGAAAGTGGAGTGAATCTCTTTGACACTGCTGAAGTCTATGCTGCTGGAAAGTAAGTCGGTGCCTGTTTGCGTCCCCTCGAGTGGCATTTTTGGTACCAACAGTCTGCCCGGACGTTTGCTGAGAAGGTGGTGAGAAGGGTGTGCCCTTCCCACATGCTTTGAGGGCGCTGGTTTTCTGCTGTTCTCTATCCCCATCTTCAGAGCTGGGGCTATTGACCGCCTCTGGCCCTCTCTGTCCACCCAGACCTTCTTGCCCCTGGCCCCTGTGTGAAGAATGGCCGAGAACAGTGGCCATGGGTTGGGATACCCGAGGGGCAGAGGTGGCTGGGACCAGCGTAGTGGCAGTGGAGGTCAAGAAATGTGAGTTGGCTATAGGAGTGAGGAAGTAAACGAGCAGATTCCAGCGTGGTCGTTCACAAGCTCATCCTGTTATTTCATAATCACATCTCATAGCTCCTTATCCCCTGAGGGAACCTGGAGGGTCCTCTCTACAGGGAACCAGGGGCTGCTTTTCCTATTGGCAGGCTCATCCCTCCACCTAGCAGAACAAGTAGGCCAGAGATTAAAACAGGGGGTCCTCAAAGATGCCAAGAAATTCAGTCTGTTTCATAGGAGGGCATTTCAGACCCCCTTCAGAGGACAGGGAGGGCTGAGAGAGGGCTGTAAGAGGACCTTCTGCTAGAGAAGTCACACCAGCTTCAACCTTCCTGTGCTCTTCTGAGAGCAGGTTTGGAGCCCTAAGACAGGAGGACTCCCTGCTCGGTCAGACCATGTGGGCAGTGTGCCCTTGGGGAGGCCTCAAGGTCCATGCCCTCCGTGCCCTGGCATGACAAACACATCTCAGAAGAGAACTGGAGCACCTAGGCCACCTGTCGTCCACACGGACAGACTGCCTGACAGGCCCGTCTCTAGGACTCTGGTGAACAATGTGCTAAGTCCGTGGATCTCCACATTCCCAAAGCCTCGGAGGGCCCAGCTGCTTTTCACAACATTGGTCTGACTGGGAGGGATCTACAAGAAAGTTTTAGTCTCCTTGACTTTAGGTCCAGGTAGGAAGAGGGGAGAAGAGAGTGTACAGTACATGTCTCCACCACCAACCCCTGGCAGCAGGGGAGGGGGGGAAGAATGCTTGTCTACATCTCCCTCCAGCTTGCATCTGGGGCCGCCCTTGTCCTAGAACACAGGACGTTCTCTACGTGGGCCGCTGCATCCGCACCCTAGCCTTTGGGACATCTAAACCCCCACATGGTTTGTTTTGTTTGAGGTTTTTTTCATACTGCAAGATCACCCAGGAGTCAGTATCTTCGTCTAAATGGTGCAAAGTCCCATCGTCTTCCCTGGTCGAAATGGAAGACCACAGTAATCGGAAGGGAAACCTTGACTCCCATTGGACTCCACCAGGCAGGATATTTATATATGGGATCAGTGGTTCAAAAACATCAAGTTGCCAAATGACTCTGTTGTTTCTTAGTATCAGGACCACAGGCGGTCTCCTGCCAGCATGTCAGGGTTTGGCAGGTGCTTCTGGAATGCTCCAGGAGCAGGATTCTGCAGGCACAAGCAGAAACAGCGGAAACTGTGCTACTAGCCGAGAGCAGCTTCTATTTTCGGGACATGTAGGCACTGAGAGTTCAAACAAGGAATGGCTCTTGTGGTTTTGGATTGACTCTTGCGTTTCCAGGACACCATATCCTAAGCCATTATCTGTTTCCCTTCCAGGGCTGAAGTGATTCTGGGGAGCATCATCAAGAAGAAAGGCTGGAGGTAATGCATTTATTCACCCTAATCATGTACTTGCCTTTAAAAGCCTGTTATTATTTTGTACCAGAGAAGGGAAAATAAAATTGCATGACAGCTGAACAAAAGGCTGTCAAAAAAAAAAAAAAAGTCGATTCTTGGTAAAGAGATGATTTATAGTTGTTTGAAAATAAATACTAACAAGTTCATTACTTGTGCTTCAAAAAGTATCGACTAGTCATTGATCGCAGTGAATTACCGTGGGGTTGAGAGGGAAGGAGGAGATGTTCATGAGCTAGTCGTGCGTAAAAGAAAGTGGCATTTTCAGGGTTTCTTGGTGCCGTTTGTGGCGCTTTGGTGAAAGGCCGCTGATAGGAAGCTGTCTATACACGTGTGTGTACGTGCACTGTTCATTTCACTGACAACGCCAGGTGCAAAGAAATGATGAAGAAAGAAGTCCTTGTGACAGGTGCCCCAAAGCTCTCCTATGTGAACACGATTAGCAGCACCTCTGCCATGTGCCAGGAGCCCTATTTTCTGGGCATTCCAGAAAGTGCTTCATCTGCTGTCCTTGAGGGGCTCACATCCCATTCCTTCAGGGGCTGGAGCCAAAGCCAGTGGCAACCTCCATTTCACTATGCGTATCAAGCACCACAGTCGCTTCCTCCCCAACATGAGTACAGAAGCAAACAAAGCTCGCGGGGCAGGTGTGGGGCCCTCTAGCCCTCCGGTGGAAGATCTGCTGTTGGCCAAATAAACAACTCTGTGGTATTGGTGGAAACGGAAACCCAGAAACTTGTGGAGATATGACCAAATAAGGATTGGTGACCCACTTTCTCCCTCTCCCTGCTCCTCCACCTCCACTCCAGGGATTGCAAGGATATAAGGAGAAAAGTATATTCAACCTTAAATATGGAAAAATATTCACATCCCCGCCCCGTCCTCCACCTTGCCGGAGCTCTGTTCCCACTCAGAAGGCTGGCCCATCCATCACCGCCCCAGTAGGGATGGCGCCACTTTCTTAGGGCTCCTGGAACCAAGTGCTGCAAGCTACTTGGCTTGAGACCATAGAAATGTGTTCCCTCCCAGCTCTGGAGGCCACAAGTACAAAACCAAGGTTTGGGCAGAGCCATGCTGCCTCAGAAACTCTGAGTAGAATCCTCCCTTGCCTCTTCCTGGCCTTTGGTTCTTGCTGGCCATCCTGGGCATTTCTCAGCATGCAGCTACACTCAACCTCTGCCTCTGCCATCAGATGGCATTCTCCCGTCATGTGTCTGTGTCTTCTTAAAAGGACGCTGGTCATGTTGGATTAAGGACTCACCCCACTCCAGTATGACCCCATCTTAATTAATTGCATCTCTAATGAGCTTATTTCCAAATAAACTCACATTCTGAGGCACTGGAGGTTAGGTCTTTAACATGTCTTTGTAGGGGACACAATTCAGCCCATTAACAGAGACCCTGGAGATGAATCCCCCAGCAGTCCAGTGAACTGTGCAGCAAGGTGTAGGCTGACAGGACACCTGAGGAAGGAGAGGAGCGTCACTGCGGGAGCCATTTCCCCCTGACACCCAGAGAACATCTAACCATCTCCATGGTTTGCAGAGCATACGCCTACCAGAAAACAGATTTACATACATCTTTTACAAACTGCCTTTCAGTCCTACGAATGAAAATCCAAGCTGTCCCCATGCTACAGAATATTGATATCAGTGCACAGCTGCCCCTACAAGACTGCTAAACAGATACACCACAGCATGGAGTCAAGTCTCTACAAGTAATTGCCACTAGCATACCTGGCTTCTGGTCCCAGGACTGCCATTTGCCTGCTGTGCTTTCCAGGCCAAGTTATCTAACTTCTCTGAATCTCCATTTCCCCACCTGTAAAATGGATGGCATAACTGCTCACCAAGTGTCATGCTGATAAAGTGAGATAAGGTGTGCAGAAGTGTTTTGAAAGCTGTGCTGTATCCCTGTAAGATACTCATATTTTCATTCTCCACCCACTCACAAGAGTTGCTGAAAATGTCTCCATCACAGTCCTTGATAATTGGCCAGGTTGCTGGCTACTCCGGCTATTTGAACATACACGTTAGTGTACACATGCATGTAGCCCACACATCTCACAAAAAGCCCAACTTTGCAAATACAAGTCTATATGGATAGGATCTGCAGCATTGGAAGGCCCAGCTGCTCTGAATCATCCAGAGGACTGCATTCATTTTTTATGATATTCCATCCAGCCTTTTGTGGAAGCTGTGAAAATGTTTGCTAAAGGAGACCTGGCTCCCCTGTGGCAGATTGCTGTTACACAGGGTATCGTGAGGTTGATGGATTAACCTGGAAAGTGCATCAGCCCTTCCTCAGTGTGTAATCTCCAGATGCACATATCGGTAGAGCTTCCATTACAGTGATTCAAATTACTTTTCGGGGAATTAACTTCAGCGGGTTGGGATTGCTGACATTTTCTACAAATTTTTCTTGTTGCAGCTAAGCTGTCAGAATTGTCACCCTTGTTCCCCATTGGTTATCATTAATCTTGTGAGGCTCTTATACCTGCATGCCCCGAGGCTTCAGCTCTACAGCTGATGGAATTAGAAATGCCTTATTTCAAATACTCCCAAAGTTTGGTCTTCACCTTTGAATTCCAAATGATTTTTTTTCCCCCAGACTAGTTCAATTGAATTACATACCTGGAGAAACCAAATTATACTGATATCTGCCTCTTGATCATAAATTCTGTGACTGTAGCTCTCAAGACATGTTTCCTCTTCCATCATGATGATACGATTGCCATTTCCTGCCCTTCCTTGGGTGTGGTTTGGAGAAGACAATAAATTTGCTGACAAGATTTCCATATTTCTTTCCCTTAGGAGTTAAGTGGTTAAAACCATGACTTAAAAATTTTAGGCCTGTTTTCCTACAATAACATTTCCATTTAATAAAACACTCAAAGAAATTTTGCTTCTGTTCACTGACTACTGTGCTTTATCATCCCTATTTCCCTGCAGTCAGTTACTGCCTGTGAAAGTCACACGGTTGGAAAGCCACTCGGGCCCATGGTCCTTGGCAGAAAGCTCACACTCAATGAACGTTATGTCAGATGCTAAATAAGTGTTAGTGGCTGCTTTAAATCCACTCACTGACCCTCTCATTTACCATTCCTGCCTCCCCTGCCTACCACTCACTCCCTTCGCCACACCCCCCAATCAGCCCTCCACCGCCCCTTCCAGGGAAAGGTCACTCCCCTTCAGCCTCTTCATCTAGGATCAGATTTCCTGTCCCCCCTCACCAGCTTCCCTTTGCCCCAATATTTCAGTGACACGAATTAACAAATGTATCTTTTTACCAGTTTTTTTTTTAAATAGGAGGCACGATAAATTCTTTCTGATGCTATACCAATATGACTCACTATAATAACTAACAATTTATTTAATATTTCTCTATGTTTGTCTAACATACAGGAGGTCCAGCCTGGTCATAACAACCAAACTCTACTGGGGTGGAAAGTAAGTTAAATACCTTTTCTTTTCCTTACTTGACAGGAAGCAACTACTAGTTCCTGCTTTTATCCTTTTGGGCAACCATTTTATGTCTAGTGTACTAAAATTAATTGGTTTGAGGAGAAAGATTATTTTTTTCAGCTTTGAAGGAAATAGCAGTTAGCCTAGGATTCAATTTTAGCAAGATGCCCCAAAGAAATTAGTGTAAAGCATGTGGTCACTTGTCACTAAGCAATTCGTGGAGATTTTCAAAGGCCAACCTCATACTTAGAACCATTTCCAAAATAGAGTTCAAATTTGGGGAAAAGAAAATAAGCATATAGCATCACGGAAGAAAGGCTGTCCGAATCTGCCAAAACTCAGAGACTTCTATGGAATGCAAAGATAAAAATATCTTGTCTGGCCCCACATGTGAGTATCCGATGGTTTCTGCAGAAGGTGTTAAAATGTTGGTCAAAAGGACCGCCTTTTGAAGAATAACAGGAAGCTACCATAGCACTCACTGGCAGGCAAATGAAAGAGGCCCTTTGTCTGTTGTGGGATGCAAACAAATTTCACAGGACAAATTGGCCTCTTTTGAGCCTACTGGTGTTTGAATTCAGTACAACTTGGAACTCCGGCTAGCTATTCCACATACCTTTTCACGGAAATCATAAATATTTCCATGGAGTCTTAACCAAAACAAATAACAAAAATACAAAAAGAACCCACAAACAAAACCTTATTTATCTCCCTGTAATTGAGAGGGCATAGTTATAAACAAAATTGGAGACAGAGGACATTGCCTTGGGAATCTTCTAATCAAAATGTATCCACACACGCACACTCATGTTTTATTGCTATTTTGAACCTATTTATGGTGAGTATGAAGACAGAAAGAATCTAGATTTTTATTCTTACCAACAGCTATATAAAAATCAAGCAACATGGTGCCTGTGAGAAATGTAGATTTACGTCATCTGTGCTCTGATTCATGGTGCTTCTGCAATGGTACTTAAAGCTTTGCCTATACATTTGAAATAAACAGGGAAAAAGACACTCTGCAAGAAGCGCTATGTTGCTGAGTACTGCCTACAGTACTATCTTTTTTTTTTTTTTTTTTTTTTTTTTTTTTTTTTTTTTATTCATGAGAGACAGAGAGGCAGAGACACAGGCAGAGGGAGAAGCAGGCTCCCTGCAGGGAGCCCAATGTGGGATTCGGTCCCTGGACTCCAGGATCACGCCCTGGGCCGCAGGCAGGCGCTCAACCACTGAGCCACCCAAGCGTTCCTACATACCGTACTATCTAATGTTTTTATAAAAGATTCAAAATCCCCAAAGGCAAATGGTAAACAACTGTGTTTTAAAAAGAGGTTGCCACAGGTAGTGATGTTGAAGAAACACTTCATGAATACTTTAAAACTCAAGGACCATGTTTACTTCTAACTGCAGAGCTTGAGGATGGTCAGTGAACACAAAAGTCCTAGTTAGGTGTTTGTCTTCTTAGGATACTGATGTAAGAAAGACTCCTATCACATTTTAACAGAAAGTAATTGTGAAATTTCTTTTGCAAGTCAAAAGGCACTTCCAAATGTGCTTCCTTTCTCAGAAAAGCCAGTGTTCTCAGCAGCTCACAAACTTATGTCAAGGCTTTTTTGGGGGTGGCGGGGGTAGCGGTGCTTGGGATTAGTTAAGAGCAAGGTGGAAATGTTGAGCCATGTGTCACAGTTTGTACGGACAGGGTGTGTATGGCTGAGTTATTATTGATATTGTGTGATGAGAATCATGGTTAATTCATCACCTGGGGTCTCCAAAGACAAGGGGCTCAGTGCATTGTTCACCAGCCTTCTCTCCTCAACCTGTGATATAGAATTTGCCAAGAACGGGGTATAAAATTAGCAATTTGATCTAAAATGATTATTCCTCTGTACTTTTGAAACAGCAATTAAAAAAAAAAAAGCACATCCCCACTCAAAGTCATTTGCTTCTTTTTCTTGTTAGAGCTGAAACGGAAAGAGGGTTGTCAAGAAAACATATTATTGAAGGTAGGTACAGTGCTTCCATTTTATCTTCATCTGTGGGCTGCTGATACAAGAAAGATATCAACCAAATAGGTTCAAAACCCATTGGAAGGGGGAAAATTCTCTATAAAAAGAATCACAATCAACCACAATCTTTGAGTTTTAGTGTAGGCATGTGGTGATATAGAGAAGACAATTGGAAACACAAAAGAAAAAGGACAAATTTTCTAAAACTCTTCTCACAGCTATGCTAATATTAATAAAACACTCCCATAAGACATTTTAAAAAGAGCTTTATTGAGATATAATTTGTATACCATAAGTTTACCAACTTAAAGTGCACAGTTCATTGGTTCTGCAGAGTTGTGCAGTCATCATCATAAATTCAATTTTAAAACACTTCCATCCATTCAAAAAGAAACCTATTACCCACTAGCGGTCACTTCCCACCTTCTCCCTAGCCCAGGTAACCACTAATCTACGTTTGTCTCTATAAATTGGCTAATTCTGGAATTTTATGTGAATGAGATCGTACAATATGTAATACTTTATGACTGGCTTTTGTCACTTAGCATGATGTTCATCCATGTTGTGATACGTATCAATACTTCATTCCTTTTACGGCCAAATACAGTTCCATTGTATGAATAGACCACATCTTGTTTGTTCATTCATCAGGTAATGTACACTTGGGTTGCTTTCATTTTTTGACTTATGAATAATACTGCTGTGAATATCTGTGTACAAGTTTTTGTGTGGACATATGCTAAAACTTAAGTTTTATTTTAAATTTGTATTTTTAAAATTCCAATACAATTAATATACAGCATCATATTAGTTTCAGATGTACAGTATAGCGATTCAGCAATTCCATGCATTACTCAGAACTTGTCACAATAAGTGTGCTCTTAATCCCCTTCACCTGTTTCATCTACACCCCCCCCCCACCTACCTCTCATTTGGTAACCACCAGTTTGTTCTCTATATTTAAGAGTCTGTTTTTTGATTTGTCTCTTTTTTTCTTTGTTCATTTTATTCCTTAAGTTCCACATATAAGTGAAATCATGTCTTTCTCTGACTGACCTTATTTCATGTAGTGTTATACCCTCCAGATCCATCTATGTTGTTGCAAAGGGTGAGACTGATTTTTTTATAGCTGAGTCATATTCCATTATATATGTATGTATCACCTCTTTGTAATCCATTCATCTGTGGAGAAACACTGCCTTGCTTCCATATGCTGGCTATTGTAAATAATGCTGCAATAAACATAGGGGTGCGTATTATCTTTTTGAATTAGTGTTTCTGTGTTTCTTGGGTAAATACCGAGGAGTAGAATTACGAGATCACATGGTAATTCTATTTTTAATTTTTCAAGGAACCCCCATATGTTTTTTCTTCCACAGTAGCTCCACAAGTTTATATTCCCACCAACAGTGCAAAAGGGTTCCTTTCGCTCCACATCCACACAAACACTTGATTTTCCTTGCATTTTTTATTTTAGCCATTCTGATGGGTGTGAGGTGACATCTTATTGTGGCTTTGATTTGCATTTCCTTGATGATCAATGATGTTAAACATCTTTTCATGTATCTGTTGGCCATCTGCATATATTCTTTGGAAAAATATTTTTTCCAAAATAACTAAAAAATTTTGAGTTTATTTTTTTGTATGGTGTAATAAATACAATTTTATTCCTTCACATGTAGCTGTCCAATTTCCCCAAAACCATTTTTTTTTTTACCCAAAACCATTTTTTGAAGAGACTGCCTTTTCCTCATGGTATATTCTTGCTTCCTTTGTTATAGATTAATTGACCATATAATCTTGGGTTTCTTTTTGGGCCATTTTGTTCCATTGATCTGTGTGTTTGTTTCTGTGCCAGTACCATACTGTTTTGAATTACTACAGCTTTGTAGTATATTTTGAAATCTGGGATTGTGATAATTCCAGCTTTGTCCTTTTTCAAGATTGCTTTGGTATTAAGGATCTTTTGTGGGTCCATACAAGTTTTAGGATTATTCTAGTTCTGTGAAAAATGCTGTTGATATTTTGATAGGAATTGCATTAAATCTATAGATTGCTTTGGGTAGTATGGATGTTTTGACAAAATTTTTCCTGGTCAGTGAGCATGGAATATCTTTACATTGTGTCGCCTTCAATTTTTTTCATCAGTGTTTTAAGGTTTTCAGAGTACAGGTCTTTCACCTCAGTTAAATTGATTCCTAGGTACTTTATTATTTTCAGTGCATTTGTAAATGGGATAGTTTTCTTAATTTCTCTTTTTGCTACTTTATCATTGTATAAAAATGCAACTGATTTCTGTATATTAATTTTTTATCCTATAACTTTATTGAATTCATTTTTCAATTCTAGTAGTTTTTGGTGGAGTCTTTAGGATTTTCTACATATAGTATTGTGTCGTCTGCAAATTTTACTTCTTCCTTACCAATTCAGATGCCTTTTATTCCTTTTTTTTATCTGAGTGTCATAGCTGGGATTTCCAGTACTGTGTTGAATAAAAGTGCTAAGAATGAACATCCTTGTCTTGTCTCTGAGCTTAGGAGAAAAACTCTCAGTTTTTCACCACTGGGTAGAATATTAGTTGCTGGTTTTTCCTATATGGCCTTTATTATGTTGAGATATGTTCCCTCTAAACGTACTTTGTTGAGAGTTTTTATCATGAGTGGATGTTGTACTTGTCAAATGCTTTTCCTTCATCTGTTGACACGATCATACAGTTTTTATCCTTTCTCTTGTTGATATGGTATATCATGTTAATTGATTTGCAAACATGGAACTACTCTTACATCCCAGGAATAAATTTTGCTTGATTGTTGTAAATGATTTTTTTTAATGTATTGTTGGATTGAGTTTGCTGATATTTTCTGGAGGATTTTTGAGTCTGTGTTCACCAGAGATATTGACCTGTATTTCTCTTTTTCAGTGGTGTCTTTATCTGGTTTTGGTATCAGGGTAATGTTGGTCTCATTGAATGAATTTGAAAGTTTTCCTTCCTCTTTTGCATTTTGGAAGAGTTTGAGAAGAATAGGTAGTAACTCTTCTTTAAATGTTTAGTAGAATTCACCTATAAAACCATCTGGTCCTGGACTTTTGTGTGTTGATTACTGATGTAATTTCATTGTTAGTAATTGGTGTGTTCAAACTGTCTATTTCTTCCTGATTCAGTTTTGGGAGGCTATATGTTTCTAGGAATTTATCCATTTCATCTAGGTTGTCCCTTTTGTTGGCATATAATTTTTCAAGACTATGATAGTTTTTAAAGGGTGTTATATGCATTTTAAAAATTATAAAAAATTACTACTCAGAAACTGACTCATGGAGCCATTACTTTTGTGATGTTACTCAAAACTTTGTAGAGCCTAGAAATAAACATAGTATGGTCTTCTAGAACAATTATGTAGTAGAGTACTACTCTACTTCCTTGGGAGGATTATAAGAACTGTGAGGAATACACAAAATACATAGAATACATAGATTATAAGAACTGTGAGGAATACATAAAAATGTATTTCTCATTTGTGTATATATAACAAAAATTTTATACTTGCACTAGTTGTAATAAAGGAAAAATGTTAAATGGGGCTATACAAATCTAAGATTTTTATAATTCTAGATCATAATTAACTATTAAGACAGATGATTTTTCTTCTTTTTAAAATTAGTTTCATTTATGAAATACCAAAGTCAATAAAAACATGAGATGTACTCTAACCTCACCACTTTAAACATAAAAAAATGAAATCCTCCCATTTGATTACCTCATATCAATCTACAATGTGAAAATCTGGTACATGTCCTTCCCAACTTGTCCCCACAGTTAAATTGATGTATCTATCCATACTTACATATAAATACAAGAACATAAGTATGAAACCAATGGAATCAAGCTATAGATATTAACCTAAAGTTTACTTTTTCACAATTAAATAATTTTAGACATATATGCATCCACATACACATGATTTGTAGGTTATGTTTTGTTTTTATTATTATAAAGAATTATACAAATGGCTATCCTTATGTACTGGAAGCAGCATTGTTAGGTCAAAGAATAATGCATATTTTAAATTATTTTCTTAAAAGAAATATACCAATCTGATGGATGATCTGGTTTTATTTGTTTAGTTATACATTCATTTATCTAGGAGTATGAACTCCTTTTCATAATTTTGTGCTTCTTTTTCTGGAAACCAACTTTTCATGTTCTTAAGCTATTTTTCTTTTGAGTTGTTATTAGCTTTTCTTGATCTTATTAATTTTCAGTAGTTCTTTGTATATTAATAATGTTTACTCTTGTGAACATGACTGACTGAACATGTCAGTGACATGTGTTACAAATAATTTCTTCCAGGCTGTCATTTCACTGTGAAGTTTTCTTCCTCCCCATAAACCTAATCTGAAAGATAATGTTAAGGGGCGCCTGGGTGGCTCAATTGGTTAAGCGTCTGATTTCAACTCAGGTCATGATCTCAGGGTCCTGGACCAAGCCTTACATCATCAGGCTCCCCACTCAGCAGGAGTGGGAAAGGAGTCTGCTTGTCCCTCTCACTCTGCACCTCTCTCCACTTGTGTGCTTGCTCATTCTCTCTCTCTCTCTCTCTTTCTCTTTCTCTCTCAAATAAATGAATAAAAATCTTTTTTCAAAAAAGAAAGATAATGTTGAATTTGAAGACAATCATTGCAGTTTAGAAGTTAAAAATCTTTATTAACCTATAGAGAGAACTTGGAAGTATCTTAGACTTCCACTGGAAAAAAAATAATTTTGGCATTCAGTCATGTAACATAGAGCACCTGGCTGGCTCACTCACTTGGCATGTGACTCTTGATCTTTGAGCCCCACATTGGACATAGAGATTACTTAAAAAACTTTTTTTTAAATTAAAAATGGAGATTTTTGAAGCCAGATCTTGGAGAATATGTTTATATTTATGTTTCATATCTATAAATAATTTTTAACAGTAATAATTATATCAGTTTCCAAAGTTTTTGTATGAGTTTGGTATTTTTCACTAACTTTTAATATATTTGTAAGCACTAGGCTTTGAAACCAAACAAACAGTGGCTCAAGTTTCAAATGTGTCATTTATGAGGTAGGGGACTTTGTGCAAGTTACTTAACCTCACTAAGCCTCCATCTCCTTGGTTATACTATGGGCTATAAATATTCCACCTCACAATGTTACTATACAGAGACTAAAATTAGATAATTCACATTGAGCACTGTATCTGTCACATAATAAGCACTTAATAAATGTTATTTTTATCATTATCATCATCATTCTTAATAGTGCAACTGTTAGTTTTCATACCACGAATAAGGGCACCCTTTACTAAGTAACATTCTAAGACCACCACAGTGAATAAGCTCATTCTAGCATGAGAAAAAAATGTCAAATTCCCAACCCAAACAAAATCCCTTCTCAAGCCATAGTGTCCAATTTGACATTGCAAAGTAAAACCTCTTAAAACTGTTACCTACTCTAGTACTTGCCTGCGTGACTTGAGTCATCTACCATGAAGTCTGTCCATAAGAAATAGCCATCCCCCACCAAAAAAGAAATAATCCGTATTAGCTTGTTGTACCAAGCTGAAAAACAAGGCAGCAGTGTGCTACCTAAAAAGTTCTTGTCCCTCTTTTCTTTTTAATCTAACTGATTCAAAAAGAGATTTAGGAAATGGTTCAGGATGTCAGTCAACAGAGAACATAAAATCGAGGAGAGAAAGAATGGAGAAAAGGTTGCTGTGCTTTTATTAAATCTCCATTGCTTTAATATTTACCAGTGTGTCCATAATTTCAAAATTCTCTCTTTTCAATCAGTTTTTTCCTAGCCTCAAAGAACTTAACAGAAATACCTTAAATTCTCTGTCCCTTTAAATAAGTCAGGAAATCTCTTAAAAACTAATCTCTTGGGATGGATAAACCAGTTCAGCTGAAATTCTGACTGACCCAGATTCAAACTTTAACACAAAACTTCAGGCTTTCGAGACCAAAGAATTGGAATGATTTATTAGTATGTTTATTTAGTAGTTCATAGTTTCAGCTAAAGACAAAGATGTTAATGAGTCCAAGAGCATCAGCTGAAAGGATATTTCTAGGCAGGCTGAAATTAGAGAATTGAATGAATTTTGTAGAGAAAAGAAAAGGGAGGACATGAGATTTCTAGACCCAAAGTTTGAAGAGGTTCACAAATCATTATCCTTGGGTTTCACTGATAGTTGTTTTGTGATGGAGGTGACCTTACTGAATACCAGAGATTCTTATGCACAATAAATTTAGAAAGTGTTCTTAGAGGCCAAGACAGAAGTCCAATTCATGTAGGGTTCAGGCCACTTGAGTGCTGATGACCTTGGCCACCTGAGCTGGTTTACAGAGTGTAAAATGAGCTTGACTTGCACATAATGCAGTTTTGAAAAAAATCATATGAAAGACTTTTTCAGTAAGCCCAAGGTCCTTTACTTGGATCCTGTTAGGAACAGCATGCTCCTTAGATTCACAAGGCGGAGGTAGAAATTTCACAGCGGGAGGTTTACTATATCCATTTAGAATCCCAAGGTCCTGTCAAGCTCTGAAAGTCTATTCATTCAGCCATTCTACAAACAT
This sequence comes from Canis aureus, assembly GCF_053574225.1. Taxonomy (NCBI): domain Eukaryota; kingdom Metazoa; phylum Chordata; class Mammalia; order Carnivora; family Canidae; genus Canis; species Canis aureus. The sequence goes on along the minus strand of NC_135632.1, from coordinate 2,510,595 downwards.
TCGTTAAGCCCCAGTTTTTTGCCGGTGTTAAAATATAGCAGATCAAGTTTCCTTAGTATCTTATATGAAAGAATAGAATTAGGTTGGTAAGTCAAATTAGAAGACTAAGTAAACTGCTTTTATTGGCAGAGGCTGTGTCTGAGTGTACATTTGTCCTTCAGGTGAATGACCGTTTTGTTATGTGATTGAAAACATAAACTCACTATCATTTTAGGAGTAGGAGAGGAAAATGATCTGAGGAACTACTTAGACCTTTTCAGTGAATGGCAAATGCCAATCCCAACTTATCTGGATGTTTATTTTTAAAATATAATTTATGATTTTTTTCAATGAAAGATTAAATTTCTTAACAGATGGCTTCACCACAAATTCCTTCCCAACGTTCCATGTTCATACTAAACTGAAATCGCCCACTGAGAATAACCGTGTTTCACAATGGGAGGGGTAGCACATACGTTATTCTAATACAGCCAGTTTTTATAAAAAAAAAATAAGCAGATATATCTTGAGTCATAACTGAGAGGTCTGCCGAGAAGAAGGTGGGAAGTTATATACAGAAAGAGTGTTCTTCGTTTAAGGCAACATTTTTTTCAAGCTAGAAAGGAAAGCAAATGTGTGGATACAGTATGTTTGAATAGAACCCTTGCAGAATCTCCAGGCTACCAATTTCCTTGTTTCTACTCGTTCAACAGGCAACACTGAACACCTGGTCCATTTCTGACCATGCCAATCTGCTTAACTTCTGGAATGAGCATATTTCTTTAGATATCTATGAAACAGGCTTACATTGAACTAAAGTTTACCTTATGAACAATACAGTTCCTATTAATCTTCGGAACCTAAAAGAAAAATGAACTTAGACTTCTTTTTACTATAGTTACTTGAAAGCTATTTTCTTTACATAACATAATTTATTAGCCCATGGACTTTTGAGGAATTGCCAGTTAACTTGCAGACATCTTCTCAAGGACAGGGAGCCTTTTCTCCTGCTTCTGCTATATTCACTCCTACAGACACAGGGTTAGTGCCGAGGAAAAGGCTCATGTCAACAGTGCCTTCAGTAAGTGCATTCACTGCACTGGCACACTTATCTGCCTTATGTTCTGATTAGCTGCCCAGATGCCCCTCTGCAGCCAGGGTCACTGCATTTTTGCATGTGTAACTTAAAACTATACCTGGCCCCAAGCCAGTGTTCAAAAACATTTGCTAAGTGGAGCCGGAATGTGACTATTTGCTTATTGGAGATGAACCCTAAATGGCTTTCAAGGAGACATTTATTGAGTTTGTCTTGATGTTGCTACAATTTAGCTATTTTTACAAGATTAAGGCATTCCAATGGGAAAGGACAGGAGTGCCTGATTTGGTTTGTAGTCACATGAAAGATTAAAGCCAAAAGATCATTTCACTCTATTTTGTCTTTGGATAGATGAGGAAACCAAGACCCAAAGAGGCTAAAACACATCAGCAAAGTCATTCAGCCAGCCCAAATTAGTACCCTGGATCCCAAACCCTTTGCCTCACCTGCACAGAGACCTTGCCTCTGAATGCTAGGCTGGTCCATCCAACTGCCAAGAGCTCTGTGTGCTTGACTAATGTGCTTCTCAGACTTATGTGGCTCCCACCAATCTGCTTTCCCCCTGACTTCCCTGTCCTACTAATAGTCACTTCATTTTTCAGGCCAAAAATCTAAGGGTCGTCCTTGATTTCTTGACCTCCATACTCTGTCCAGCACACCAGCAAGTCCCCCCATTTCTACTTACACAGTTTGTCTCATATTTGAATGCTTCATCCTGACTTGGCCCACTTGCTCTGCTGCTGTGACCTCTCACTGGCCTCCCTCCCTGCTTCCACCCCTGCCTCCTCCAGGTCATCGCCAGCAGACCCATGAGCAGCTCAAAATGGAAATCCGATAATGTTATTCCCCCTATTGAACTCCTCATGTCCCAGCCCCTCACCGATGATGTTCTATCTCAAAGTAAAACCCAGAATTTATACCATGTATTTCAAGACTTCATGTGATTGAGATTTTCAAAGTTGGGAGCAGAGTCTCTTAAAGGCACAATCTCCTACTTCATTTCAAAGTCATCGTGGGAATTCAGGTGGATCACTGACATGATATAGCCCATCATTTCTTATTTTCTCTTGTGACTATACTTGAATCTCAGCTTAAATATCAAGGAAAAAAAAATGCCTTCCAGAGAAAGAATTAAGAGGCGAAGAACGTCCAATAACAGCAAGACTAACCTTCGTAGCAAACCATTATTTATGGGTGCACATTACTACCTTGAACAAATGAACCTGTGCCAGAGATGCTCTCACTATACACTGTTTGCTCCTTGGAGAGAAAGACGGTGTCCATGTATCTTTATACCCCCAGGGCCCTGCGCAGTTTGGGGATCATATTGGAATTTAGCCCATGCTCAGGGCCTGGGAGAGGAAATGACTCAAGTCACCACACAGCACTACAAAGGGGTCGAACCAGCTGCAGCTTTTTCTTGTTACTTTCTGACCATGCTGAGCTGCTCAGAAGAGACACTAGGAGATAGGGCCATTATCAGAAGAGGGGGCACTTGCTTCCAGTACCAGGAAGGGCCAGAACTGTCACTAAATGCCACTCTCCAAAACCAGGAGGTCCAGTGAAAATCTTTAGCATTTAGTCTTTGGCGCCTCTCTTTCTGAACCTTTCCAGATGTGAGCACCACTATGGTAATTACTGCATTTCTATAGACTGTTGTGCTTACAGAGTGTTTGACAGCTGGTTTAATTTGCTCTTCCAGAGCAGTGATCCTGTTATCTCTGCTGCAGATTAGAGACATGGGTCACCAAAAAACAGGGGGGGGGAGGGGTCAAATAACCCAAGTAGAATCACACAGCGTGCAAAAGTACAGATTTTCAAACTTTCCAACCTGTGATGCCCTATTGTTTGTTCGTTTGGCTGTTCTGTCCTCCCCTTACTTCTTCCATACATATAATTGCTTCCAAAAAGTGGCTCATATCATAGTGCTTTTTAAGGTAAATTTCATTTCAAGCAGCCCCTTGAAACACCTGTCTGCCTTAAATTCTTCATCAATGCTGCTTTTTAACAAGCCACCATCACAGACAGTCCTTTCTCAATGAATGAAAAATATTTCCGGAACTATATCCAAGCACTTCATTTTCCTGTCAGAAAAGTAATTGTGGCTGGCTGGTAAACCAGGTTGAAAAATCAAATTTAAATGAGCCAAATTTAAATTTATAAGAGCCTCATTTAACATGCAATTAATTTTATGCCTATAATAAAAAGAGAAAAACCATGGGTCTTCCTGAGGAATTAACTAGGCTGATAAGGAAGTGCTATGCCTCATGGAAATGAGATAAGATGATTCTTGAACTGTCATCCTTTTGGTTGCATAATATTATATACAATACATTCTATTTCAGGGATGTATTAATTTTACTGAAATCATTTTTTCTGAGTTCTCACAGGAATGTGACCAAATGGTTAGGGCTAAAACTTAGATTATCAGTTCCAGATTTTTTTTAAGTTCTCATTTTCTCCTTTATATTACCTAAGTCTTTTTAGCTTCTAGTGTTTTTAGTTTCTTCCCCAAAGAACAGGGAATAATAGAAATGGTAGAGCTCAGCTATATTTAAGCTTCCTCAAACTTTGTTCTAATTAGTAAAATGTTCAGCAAAACCTTCATTTGCCAATCCTTTTATTCCTGTTACAACCCATGTGTGCATTAAGGTGGGGTTGGCAGTCATTTGTTTCTGATTTATACTATTTTAATGTTTTTGATGTGCAATAAATATATCCCATTCCAGTGTAAGCCCATTAAGTTATTCATAACATGACGGCAATTTGCATTTTTCAAGAAGAAAGAAGTGAAACTCTTAGCTACTTTTTATTCTAAACTTTGCTCCTGGATACTGCCACAGATGAGTCACTGTGAAAGATCATTACTGAGGATGTTTTCTAATGGGATAAGACTACTAAAGTCATTGAGAAAATTATAAGACTTTTTTTAAAGATTTATTTACTTATTTTAGAGACAGCAGGGGGTTGGGTCAGAGAGAGAGTCTAAAGCAGACTACATGCTGAGTGTGGAGCCTGATGCAAGGCTCAGTCCCACAAACCTGAGACCATGACCTGAGCTGAAACCATGAGTCAGACGCTGAACTGACTGTGCCCCCCTTTAAGACTTCTCTTTGTTGAGGACAGCCAGCCTCTGGTATATTTTTTAAAGGTTCTAGGGGCCAATTAATACATCATTGCATTCAATATCTTTTTGAAACTAATAGTGTTTTTTTTAAAGTAAATTTTTGTAGGAAACCAAACTTTATATCTTTTTAAAATTGTATTTAAATTCAATTAATTAACATATAGTATATTATTAGTTTCACAGGTAGAGTTCAGAGATTTCTCAGTTGCATATAACACCCAGTGCTCCTTACATCAAGTGCCCTCCTTAATGACCATCACCTGGTTACCCCATCCCCTCATCTTCCTCTGGTCCAGTGACCCTCAGTTTGTTTTCGGGAGTTAAGAGTCTCTTTAACTATCTCTAATAGTGCTTACATTCATACCTTTTGTGTTTTTCCTGCCTCTGTTCCCAGGATTGAAAGGCTCCCTCCAGAGGCTGCAGCTGGAGTATGTGGATGTTGTCTTTGCAAATCGACCAGACAGCAACACCCCTATGGAAGGTGAGTGAAGAAATTTGATAGAAGACTTTAGAGTTATTGATTCTAGCTTGATGGTTTATTTCACTAACAGTAGGAAATGAAATATATTCAGACCGATTTGGTTGAATGTGAAAAACGAACACCTTTACAGTCGATGTCTTTCGGCCTCAGCATTTACCCTCAAGCCCAGAACTCTGCATCCTGCATCTTGCATCTTCTTTCATTTTTGAAGCGTTTGCAGACATTGGAATTGTGGCTCCTGCTGGTTACAGTGCTCACTCTTTCCAGGTTCATTTCACTTCTGCAATTTCATCAACTGAAACAATAAAATTAATTGGAAGGGGAGTTTATAACCCAGCCATCATTATTTTGGAGTAAGTCCCTCGATGATCTTCCTCTTTTGTAATGACTAGGTCTGATTAGCTTCCAATCTGTGGTAACAAGAGCTAAGTGCTACCATGAGCAAAGGTTTTACAGGAGTGACTACAAAATGAGACTCCTTAGTTGCAATTTGGCTTTTGATTCTCAAGGATTTGCAACATTTTATTCCCATTCTGTTACAGCTGTTTGAAGACAATAGTTAGGCATCTTCCTGTGGAAACTTCGAGAATGTTCCTAAAACTAAATTTTCATCAATTTACAGTTATTTTTGGAGTCTACCTAAGATGATTGAGAAAGAAGATAGTTTTTGAGGACAAATTAGAATGTTCATGTCAATTGAGATTCAGTAATAGGGGTTAAACTTACCTGAGGCGAATAAGAACAAAGATATTGGGGCACCTGGGTGGCTCAGTATAGTTGAACGTCTCTACCTTTGGCTCAGGTCAGGATCCCAGAATTGTGGGATCAAGTTCCACATCAGGCTCCTTGTAGCAGGCCTGCTTCTCCCTCTGCCTGTGTCTCTGCCTCTCTCTCTCTCTCTGTCTCTCTCATGAATGAATAAATAAAATATTTTTTTATTCCTTTTTTAAATTGTTTTTTAAGATTTTATTTATTCATTCATGAGAGACACACAGAGAGAGAGAGAGGCAGAGACACAGGCAGAGGGAGAAGTAGGTTCCATGTAGGGAGCCCGACATGGGACTCGATCCCAGGTCTCCAGGACCACGCCCTGGGTAGAAGGCAGGCGCCAAACCACTGAGCCACCCGGGGATCCTCTAAAATCTTTTTAAAAAGAACAAAGATATTTGGGGGATATGAGAGGAAAAAATGTTCTGGTCATTTGAGGCTTGTAATATACATTTACACATTTTCAAAGAATTAGAATAAGGTAATTCTATTTACTATTCAAAATTACACTGAAGATAAATTTGTCCTTGATGATTCAAAAGGTAGTCCGGGATCTCATAATAAATCAGGTGTTATAAAGATTTATTCATGCTTAGAGGGTTATAGAAGTTACAAATGATTGTACATGTGGAAGTATATATGCATTTTTCTGTAGGTTGCATTTCTGAGCAAAAAAAAAATATCCTGGAAATTATTTTCCTCATCATTTATCTCTTAACTACAGAGAAATATTAAAAATATATATTTATATATCTAATTTTCTCTTAGAGTTTTCTGCTTTCTTGATTCTGAGTAAATCAGGAGTTTATTATATGGCAACATCAGTGTTGGAAAATCATAAGAATTATCCATGGAAATGACATAAAAATAGATATTTTTATCAAGGCAAAGAATAGGTATTTCATAAAGCAGTCATAAGCATCTTACTAGTGTAAGAAGTGCTTATTGCAAGGATAATATGATGTCACATTCTCCTCAATGACACATTTAAAGAGAACACGAAAGCTGATGAACAAAAGCATCGAATAAAATGCTATTTGGTGGGGGCTTGTGAAAACTGAAATTGTTTTCCATTTTAAATGCCTAATGCCACTATTTTCCCCTTTGAAAAAGAGTCCTTTGCAATTACACCATGTACAGGATAGAAGAGCATTTGGGATTTTTCCAGGTGTTGGGTTTTTGTTTTTTGTTTTGTTTTGTTTTCGCTCATTTTGCACACTCTACCCCATGTCTAATTTTAGAGATACAATGCAGGAGTCTCTCAAACAGAAAACATTATAATTTGCATTATATAACTATAGAAGGAGGAAGTTCTTAATTAGGATCTAAGCTATGTGATATTGATAAGATAATCAATTGTGTCTGTTGTGTAAACACTGATAATGTGCTGAAATTTAGTAGAAGGGAGCTTCAGAGTGCTAAACAAACAAAAAACAACATTAAAAACATGAGATTGCTGCCCCGTAGGAATTGTAACTGCAGCATTGTCCATCCAGCCTTTGCCAGAATTGGAGAACATGTTCATTTTTCCTCAGTTTCTCATATAAAATTCCACAAAGCGGAATATTTTATCAAGCTATTTTATCAAAAGTCATTGTCCAGGTTCAGAAGTCTAGTGAAGGAGACCAAACAACAGATATTTACACTTGATGATAAGGTCAAGGCACATGGCTTTTTGTAGCTCTGCAGCCATCCACCACTTCATGCTGGAATGTAGTCAGCTCCCCCCACCCTCTACCATCCACTCCTAGCTGGCCTGTCAGGCTCTAAAGCTCATTCCTTTGGGAGGATTTAGCAGGGACATACCACAGAAATTCCTCAAGCAGGACTTGTTCTAGATTGAAATAGCTCCCCTGTAATTTCTCCCTGGCTTTCAGAAAATGTGTATCCTTAAACTTAGTATACTCATTTGTTCCAAGGTGGGCCCGATGGAGATGCCAGTATAATACTTATTCTCTGCACTTAGTGTCTTTTACTTCACTGTAGCAGAGGGCAGTGCCAATCTGGGCAATAGAGAGAAGAAACAGGAAATAAGAAGAAAAGGAGAAATAGGGGCACCTGGGTGGCCCAGTCAGTTAAGTGTCTGCCTTCGGCTCAGTTCGTGATCCCAGGGTCCTGGAAATCAAGCCCCACATGGGGCTCCCTGCTCAGTGGGGAGTCTGCTTCTCCCTTTCCATCTGCCACTCCCCCCAGCTTGTGCTCTCTCTCTCTCTCTTACTTTCTCTCAAATAAATAAATAAAATGTTTAAAAAGAAAAGAAAATGAGAAATAGGGATTGCCAGGAGGCCTTGGGTGCATTTGCTCTCCTAAAAATGGCATCTAAGCTATTTCTGGATTCCATGTTGTTATTAAGATTCATTTTTGCAGTGATTTTGTAAGTCATAAGTTGTGTGTGAGTGAAGCTTGTAAATGTACAATGGAGTCTACCTTAGAGGGCTATTAGTGTTTCTAAAAACAGTACAGAAAGTAAATGTTACATATAATCAAAATTACCCTTCAAAATCTTACAGTAGCTGTTAGTCCATATTACTCTATAGTTTTTAATTATTTTTCAATTTCCTCTGCAAATACAGTGACAGAACCATCACTGGATACTTGCCCAGCCCCTAACTCCCATTTTTTACATTTTGAAATGGCCAGAAAATCCTTAATATCATTCACATACTTTTTTTTTTTTGTTTCAGTAACTCATATTGGCAATTTTAGGCTTGATTGCATCCATTCCTGTCTAATAGAAGTGATGCAACGTTGGCTGCCAAATGCATATTGATGAAGTTTCATATATTAAATCTACATATGTTGGCACTGCGCTGCATGTGTATATTGGGATAGCTCATATTAGAGCCTTAGCATTTGAAAATCATTTTTATTGGTTTCAATTATTCCTATCAACTCCATGGAGCCACAACACATGCTAAGCTATAATTTGGGTGAGACACCTGTTTTAAACCCCAGGGACCTAATGAGAGAGCCCAGCCTGGCTTTCTAAGACATGTTTTAAATAACTTTGACTTAAGTTTATTAAAATGCCAACCCCATTCATTTGATTTGCACCTTGAAAGGATGTTAATTGGGAACATTTCTAAAATAAACCAAGATGAGTTTCATTCAGTTTCTGTGTATCATATAGCATCCAACTGAGCCAGAGAAGATTAGCAGTAGCATCTTCTTCCTAGTCTATAGGCATCATATATCCAATTAGTTGTTGTCTTTTTTTTGGAAAACCAATAGACAAAAAGTGAATCCTCTCAAAAGAATAGCTGTAAATTCCAAACGTGTAATCAGCGGAGAAAGTGGTAAGACACAATTTGCAGTCTGCAACCTTGGGATGCAGTTACATTTTGCAGCCATGGGAAGATGTTTCTGACAATAGAGGAGAACTCTTGTACTTTTTCCTCTGTCCTTCTTGTTTATTTTTTCCGGTTCACCTAGTAGTAAGTCATTTTTCTTTCACAGCATCTGCCACGCCATCTGTCTCTGCTACAATATCTGGCATCGATGGCATGTGTTCCAATCCCAGAAAAAATCAGCCCCATATCCCATTTCTTTTTTCTTATGCTGCTGTATTCTTACCAGTAGAGTCACGGACAGTTCCTTGTGCTCTGTGCTACTCATATTCTTAATTCTCTCATTTCCATAAATCCTAGTGTGTATTTCAAAATCTTCTCTTGAGCTCAAAAGAAACTTAATTCCAACATGAGTCATGCTAGACAGGGATAGACACAGCATTTGTGGGTCCGAGGACCTGTCCTAGGAGTTTTTTGGTTTGGTTTTCTGTCATTCCCAAGTGCCAGGCTAATTTCTCTCTCTCTGTACTATTCTCATTGCCAGAGAGGAAGTGATTGAGCATTACTAGAGGGCAAGAAAGGAGTCTACAAACCATGTACTACTTGTGAATAACAGAAAAAAGAGGGGACCTGTTTTTGTTTTCATAGCCCTTTAAAAGGGAGAGAAGAAATCCCACTAATTTGTTGATCTGAGAATATGATGATTTTTAACTAAAATCAAATTTTAATTTAAAAAACATTTGGAATTGAGCCTTCTGACTTTTATTTAAAGTGCTTTTTGCCAAAACTTGTTAATCTCACAGACTCCTTTAGTCATTAGATGTTATTCCCAACCTAATACAGTTCAAATTATTTACATTTAAAAAATTTTTTCCTGCTAGCTGGTCAATGCTAATGTAAGTTATACAGACATAAATAACTCAGATGTCTTTTTTAGATGAGACAAGATCAAAGTTAGCTTCACTTAGTTCCCACAATATCATCATGTCAAACAGCCCATTCATTCCATAAGTATTTACTTCCTTCTAAGCCATCTTGTTTGGTGTTCCCAAATGCAAGCAGGAATCCATGGATATTCAAGAATATAGGATACCTAATGATAGCTCAGAAAATACCAGAACGTAACAAACATTGCACCATCCCAAAATTTCTCTGTATTTTTCAATTTCAGAATACTGGATCTAGATATTTAGTATCCAAAGCAAAGATTTCAGAACAAAAATTAATGACCTAGAAATACCACCTAAGCATAATGGATCATCCATTCTACCTTTATATTGTTTTATCTTCCCTGAAAGACACTCTCAGGTTTTCCCCCAAAACATAATAATAGCAGGAAGAAATCTTCTGCAAATAGTCACTAGCAGGACTTAATATTATGCAAGTCATATGTTTATTTGAATTTTCTATTAGCTACATCCAAAAGATAAAAAGAAACACATGAAAACAATTATAAAAATATACTTCAGGAGTGATTGGCTGGCTCAGAGCATGCAACTCTTGATCTCAGGCCTGTAAGTTCAAGCCCCACATTGAGTGTAATGATTACTTAAAAATAAAAAATCTTTATATATATATATGAATATATATATGAATAAATTTAATATACATTATAAATTCATATATATGAATAAATTTACTATATTATAAATTCATATATATGAATAAATTTAATCCAACGTATAAAAATATTTCAACATGTAATCAAAAAGTATTAATGAGATTTTTTTCACCCTAAGTCTTTGAAATCTGTTGTGTTTTTCACCCTTGTAGCGTGTCTTAATTTGGATCAGCCACATTTCAAATGCTTAATAGCCATGTGACAACTCAGCTGTCCCAGCCTTTCAAACCAGAAGGTTAAATTGACCTAATGGGCTCTAGAGGCCCTCAGACAACTGAATTTGACCACAAACAGGTCTATAAACTTTACTTCCAGTCTGGCAGAGCACCAGGCACATAGTAGGTGCTCAGTAAATACTTATGTATGTATGGATGGATGGATGTTTCAACGAATGAGTAAGCACATGTTGAGTGATTGAATGAGTGAAGCTCTAAAGTTAAATAGATCTGAATTTATTTTTCTCTCCTTCAAAACCTGTCTTGGTTTCCTAGTATCTGCAAACATCCCGGCACCTGGTCTACTTCACATTTTTCAGGGTGATGTTAAGGACAGGTTGCTGGCAAACATCCCCAGGACGCCCTTACATTCCATTTCTTCTCGTAGCAACAACAGCAGCATCTAGATGCCAGGTGTTTCTCCAGAAATCTGACTGATACCTAAATGAGCAGAAATGAATGGAGGCATGATTCCTTGGCAGTTCAGTTGCCCCTGAGGTCTACTATATCAAATTAAAATTATCTAATGCATTTCATTTATGATCCTGGCCAGGATGCTCCTAAGAGCCTCTAGAACCCATCAGATCAGTTTAATCTTCTGGTTTGAAAGGCTGGGACAGCTGAGTTTTCAAGAAATTAATTTGGAGAAAATGATTTTCATATCCAAGAAGATGAGCCAAAACCTACCAATCCTGTGGTGCAAAAAAAAAAAAAAAAAAAAAAGTGTTCCAATTTTACTAAATCAGTTTTATTTCCATTTTAACTGCAAATTCACCAAAAATTGCACTGCTATTATAGACCTATTCAGCTGATGGTTTTATCCTTTACAAAACAATAAGACGTTTCATAAAAAGAAATTTATTTCATCCATTCTAAGTAACAACATTGGTGATGGATGGATTCACTTTAGTTCTTTTGGTATGTCTTTTTATAAAGTCTCATGTTTCTATTCACTATGGACCTCTTCATTGGAACAATATTTCTGCAGAGTGGACTGGGGGACCTTAGATGGGGAACACAGCTTCAAAAACTGGCTTTTTTTTTTTTTTTTAAATCCTGGCTTTTTAACTAGACTGCACACCCACGGCAAGTTACCACCCTCACTGAGGCTTAGGGTTCTCACCTGAAAATGGAGGTCACAGAAAGTGAGTAACTCTGTATAGGAGGGGAAAACAAGCATAAGCCCTTTTTCTAGAATGTCCTGTAAAATGTACATACCTATAAAACTCCACTGTTTCTGGATTTCTTCTCAGAGGTGACCATAGGAGAAATCCAAGGCCCTGAAATTACAATGTGAAGAAAATCAAATAAAGGTGCCCAGGCTGCAGAGGCAACCAGGGTCTTCAGTGAGGTCACATGGAAATCAAGGCACAGCACTGGCTGTGAAATTTCCTTCTAGCCCATCGTTTCTCCCTGGAACTTTGTTCATAAATCCTCCATGCCCTTTATAATTAGTGTAATCAGATTTTCCAGGGTTAATCTATTCACTCGAGCCTGTGATTTTATTTTCAAGTCTACCTAGAAAAAACTCAGTATGAGGATTTACTCATTCATTCAGTTGAAATTCACTGAATATCTACCATATGCCAAGCATTTTTCCATGCACTGGAAGAAGTTAATAAATTAGGCAAACATCCTGCCTAGATCCTAGAAATTACATTCTTGTGGGTGAGACAGGCAATAAGTAAGAAAGCTACATTAGATGATGATACTAGTATGAAGAAAAAAATAAATCCTGGGAAGAGGATAAGAAGTGTGAGGGGTAGATTTTAGATACCGTGTCCAAGGGAAGTCTGAGGAGCATATAGGGGGAATAGCCTAGCCTCCCACAAAATAGGAAGGGTGTAACTTTGGATTCAGACACTAATTGAGGTCATCTTTCTATTTCTCCCTAGTTGTGTCGTTTTAAACACTTTATTTAACCTCCCTTATCCTTATAACTTTCCTTATCTATAAGATAGAGATACTAATTTCTACTCTATAGAGTTATTATGAAGATTTTTTGGAATGATATATACAAAATGCGTAGAATGTTCCTTAGTACACAGTAATTACTAAAAAAAAGTTGAAGCTATCTTTTTATGTTGTTGTTGTGTGCATGGTCCTGCTGTGAATTTGTCATGTGGGAAATGACCTTGAAGTACTAGTAGCCTCCAAGTCCACTACTAGGCAATCGTAGAGGTCCCAAAACAGAAAGGCTTACACAACAAATTAAGATGCATGGATCACATAGCTTATTAAGTCAAATAAAATGCATAGTGAGAAGCACAAAGGAAGAGATAGGGGCAATTAAAAACAATTAGGATAGAGTATAAACAGGGAGAGGGACCCAATGACATGAATCTTGGAGCCTGCAGTGTTCGTATGGCCTGTTTTCTCTCTCTGCCACATCGGCCTTCCCTATAGGGATGTGACTGTAACAATCAGATTCAAGATTTGGGCAAGAAAGCTCAATAGACAGAAGGTGCTGGGGTCAGTCGTACACTTGATCTCTTGGAAAGACTCAAGAACAGATTTACCTGGCCATTAGCCGTAGCTCAACAGATAGCCTGATGTATAGCCATGGACCTTTTGCGTTTCTTGTGCACAGGATTTTTGAAGCCAGAATAGGTACATATATTTCACGTATATGTAGTATCCCTTGAATGTTTGGTGTCATCCACAAAATGGATGCATCGTGAATATCACATTTTCCCATGCTTCCACTTCTGTACTCAGCACACACATTTTCTACTTTGTCTGTGGCTGCCATGACTCAGAGGTTACTAACACTGAGTCATACCATATATGTTACATGAATTCTGCTTATGTCTCACAGGCTACTTGTTCCTCTATGCAGTTCCATTAATCATCCTTATTTCTCTTTGTTGAACAGGACTGAATAATCCTAAGTAACACAGCAAAGGCACTTTACGGAGTTCACCACTCTTAGTTGCTGACCTGCTGCTTCAGATTGGCAGTCTTTTAGGGGCATTGAAAAATTGTTAACAGAGACCCCCAAATCCTTAAACATGGATTACTGTGATATGCATCAGAGCCCTGGTTAACAGATTATCTTTTCCACCTGGGTCCATAGAACGGGAGCCTTACAAAAACTACCTTTACAAGAGCATACTGAGAAATTAAGAGCGCCAAGGCTACAGAAAATATGTGATGAGCTGGCTTTAAAGAAAATTATATTCCAAATAATTGTGATCATCTAGGACTGTATTTTGTGCTTTCTTTGGAGGTTAAAGGTTCCCAACCTCATTTCATAGAGTCCTGGTTAGAAAGGAAAAGCTGGAGAAAAGTATGCTTATATTCTGTGCAATTTAGCTACTTCCTCTGTCATCTCCCCCTCTTTTCCCTTTCTTTGCATCCTAAGTGAAAACAGAAGAGATACAACCCCTATCTTTAGTAAGTTACAAAAAGAGAACGTGGGCCATGTGTCTGGGAGCCTGTTGTACCTCCTTACCACAAAATCATGGCCCTCACCAAGCTCAGAAAGGGTGGTTTTTTGGTTTTCTTTTTTTCTTAAGTTGCTTTTAGTTAAGAAAGGGAGAGAGATTGAGAGAAAACAGACATGGCTTCTGCTTAACCCAGCTGTCAGGTGGAGACAGAGCTGCTTAGTATTCTGGAGCTGTGGGTTTGTGACTCATGTGAACTTCCTTCTGTGTGCTTTGTCATCTCCCTAGAGTTGTGACAAGAATTACCTCCACATTCTGAGAGGATGTCAACTCAGTCTTGGGGGAATTTATCTCTGTGAGTTCCTTATTGTGCTGTAGTTGATTGGCAGGGACATGGGTAGGATTTGGAGACCAACATTATCCAGTGCCCTAGCCCAGGCAGGTAGGGCTGTGGATTTTTAGCAGCCTGTCACTTAGTGTTTTACCCGCATGCCGATTCAATGAGCAGAGCCACCTGTATCATTGCTTACCTGGCATTCTCAGACAGTGGGGATAAACAAATACCCTTAAATCTCTCTCTTACTTTCTGGAGAAAAAAAACAAGGTAATGAGAGAGAAAGTGGCTCTCTTAACCAGCCCCCCCTTGGGGTATTTAATATGTATCATGAAAAAGTATGGAGTCTGCATTAAAAGGAAAAGGGTGCTAGCTTCAGGTGCATGAATTTGGTTGAGTTGCTTAGACTTCTACTTCTTAGTTTTTCATTGGAAAATGGCAAATAATAACAACATCACCTTGCCTAGCCATTCCTAGGATTGTTGTGGAGATAATGTGACATAATATAAGTGGAAATGTTTCATAAACTATAGTGCCCCCATACAGATATTTTGAGGTTGTTATTGTTGTTACATAAATCTATAATTTTAGGTATATAGATGCATAATGAGGTATAATAATTGAAATGTCAACCAGGCAGTAAGACACGACTGGAAAAAAAAATATATATATATAAATCCCACTTGATTATAGTGAGTGATTTTTTTCATGTATTGTTGGATCCAGTTTGCTAATATTTTCTTGAGGATTTTTGCATCTGTGTTCATCAGAGTTATTGGCCTACAGTTCTCTTGTTGTGTGTCTTTATCTAGTTTTCATATCAGGGTAATGCTGGCCTCATAGAATGAATTTGGAAGTTTCCTTTCCTTCCTGTTTTTTCAAACAGTTTGAGAAGAACAGGTATTAACTCCCCTTTAAGTGATTAGTAGAATTCACCTGTGAAGTTATCTGGTCCTGGACTTTTGTTTGTTGGAAGTTTTTTTTATTACTGACTCCATTTCTTTGCTGGTAATCAGTCTGTTCAAATATTGTTTCTCCTTGTTTCAGTTTTGGAACGTATGTGTTCCTAGGACTTTACCCCTTTCTTCTAGGTTGTCCAATTTATTGGCATATAGTTTTTCATAGTATTATCTTATAATCCTTTTTTAAAATTTTTATTTATTTATGATAGTCACACAGAGAGAGAGGCAGAGACATAGGCAGAGGGAGAAGCAGGCTCCATGCACCAGGAGCCCGACGTGGGATTCGATCCCAGGTCTCTAGGATCACGCCCTGGGCCAAAGGCAGGCGCTAAACCGCTGTGCCACCCAGGGATCCCTATCTTATAATCCTTTATATTTTTGTGGGTTTAGTGTTTATTTCTCTTCTCTCATTTGTGATTTTATTCATTTGGGTCATTTTCTTTCTTGATAAGTCTGGCTAGAGGTTTATCAATTTTATTGACTTCTCAGAGAATCAGCTCCTGGTTTCATTGATCTGTTCTATTGGTTTAGTTTCTATATCATTTATTTCTGCTCTAATCTTTATTATTTCCTTCTTCCTGCTGGCCTTAGACTTCATTTGTTGTTCTTTTTCTAGCTCCTTTATGCATAAGGTTAGGTTGTTCATTTGAGATTTTTCTTGCTTCTTGAAGTGGGTGGGCCTGTATTGCTGTAAAAATTCCTTCTTAGAACTACTTCTGCTGTGTCCCAAGGGTTTTGAACTGTTGTGTTTTCATTTTCATTTTTTTACCTGTATTTTTTTAACTTCTTTGATTTCCTGGTTGACCCATTCATTGTTTGGTAGTAGGTTATTTAACCTCCATGTATTTGTGGTCTTTGCAGATGTTTTCTTGTGGTTGACTTCTAGTTTCATAGGGTTGTGGTCAGAAAAGATGCATGGTATGACTTTGCTCTTTTGGAACTTGTTGAGTTTGTTTTGTGGCCTAATATGTGATCTGTTCTGGAGAATGTTCCATGTGCACTTGAAAAGAATGTGTTTTCTGCTGTTTTAGGATGAAATGTTCTGAATATATCTGTTAGATCCATCTGGTCCAGTGTGTCATTCAAAGCCATTGTTTCCTTGTTGATTTTCTATTTAGGTAATCTGTCCATTGATGGAAGTAGGGTGTTAAAGTCCTCTATTTTTATTGTATTTGTATTGATTAGTTCCTTTATGTTATTAACAGTTTTGTATATTTGGGTATTCCCATGTTGTTGCATAAATATTGCTAATATATCTTTTAATTGGATTGTCTCTTTTATGATTATATAGTGTCCTTCTTTGTCTCTTGTTACACTTTTTGTTTTAAAGTCTACTTTGTCCAATATAGGGATGCCTGGGTGACTCAGTGGTTGAGTGTCTGCCTGTGGTTCAGGACGTGATCCTGGAGACCCAGAATCAAGTCCCACGTTGGGCTCCCTGTAGGGAACCTGCTTCTCCCTCTGCCTGTGTCTCTGCCTCTCTCTCTCTCTCTCATGAATAAATAAATTTAAAAATATTAAAAAAAAAAAAAAGTCTACTTTGTCCAATATAAGTATTGCTATCTATACCTGCTTTCTTTTGACTGCCATTTGCATAATAAATGTTTCTTCATCTCACTTTGAACCTGCAAATGTCTTTTTGTCTAAAATGAATCTCTTATAGGCAGCAAGTAGATGGGTCATGTTTTTTTTAATCCATTCTGTCACCCTGTATCTTTTGATGGGAGCATTTGGTCCATTTGCATTCAAAGTAATTATTGTTAAATATGTATTTATTGCCATTTTATTAATTGTTTTGTGGTTGTTTCTGAAGATTTTCTCTGATCCTTTCTTATTTTCTTCTTTCATGGTTTGCTGCTTTTCTTTAGTGATATATTTGGGTTTCTTTCTCTTTATTCTTTGCATATTTATTAGTAGTTTTTTATTTGTGGTTACCATTAGGTTTATATATAACATCATCTGCATATAGCAGTCTATATTATGTTGATGGTTATTTATGTTTTAACCTATTCTTTACTTCTCTCCTTCCCATGTTTTAGGTATATGGTGTCATCTTTTACATCCTTTTATTTTATTAATTCCTTGGCTGATTTTTTAAAAGATTTTATTTATTTATTCATGGGAGACACAGAAAGAGGCAGAGACATGGTTCGAGGGAGAAGCAGGCTCCCTGCAGGGAACCTGATGTGGGACTCGATCCCAGGACCCTGGGATCACAACCTGAGCTGACGGCAGATGCTCAACCACTGAGCCACCCAGGTGCCCCTCCTTGACTGATTTTTTACAGAAATATTAACTTTCACTGCTTTTGTGCCTTTTACCTTTATACTGTCATTTTTGTTCTTTCCTTTTGACTCCAAGAGTCCCCTTTAATATTTCTTACAGGGCTAGTTTAGTGGTTGTAAACTCTTAGTTTTTGTTTGGGAAACTCTTTATCTCTCCTTCTATTCTGAATGTTAACCTTGAGGGATAGATTGTTCTTGGCTACAGGTTTTTCCCATTCATCACTTGGAATATATCATCCCACTCCCTTCTGGCTTGGAAAATTTCTGCTTAAAAGTACACTGATAGCCTTATGGGGTTTCTTTTGTATATAACTGTCTTCTTTTGTCTTGCTGCTTTTACTAATTTTTTCCTTTATCACTATGTTTTGTCATTTTAATTACAGAATATCTTGGTGTGGCTCTGTTTTTGTTGATTTTGCTAGGGGTTCTCTGTTGTGCTCTTTGGATCTGGATATCTGTCCTTCCCAAGAACAGAAGTTTTTAGCTGATCATTTCTTCACATAAATTCTCTGCCCCCTTTCCTCTCTCTTCTTCTGAGACTGCTGTAATGCGATGTTACTACATTTGTGGAGTCAGTGAATTCCCTGAGTTTGTTCTTGTTTTGCATATTTTTTTCTCTTTTGTTTAGCTGGATTACTTTCCATTAGTCTGTCATCTAGGTTATCAATTTGTTCCTCTGATTCTTCCATCCTACGACTCATTCTATCAAGCATGTTTCTCATTTTGTTTATTGAGCCTTTTGTCTCTGCTATATTATTCCTTATCTCTGTGTTAATGGTCTCACTGATGTCCTCCACTCTTTTCTCCAGGCCACTAAGTAGTCTTATGAACACTGCTTTAAATTCTCCATTAGACATGTTACTTATGTCTGTTTCACTTAGATGTCCAGCTGTGGCCCTGCCCAATTCTTTTTTTTTTAAGATTTTATTTATTTATTTATTCATAGAGACACAGCTAGAGAGAGAGAGAGAGGCAGAGACACAGGCAGAGGGAGGAGCAGGCTCCATGCAGGGAGCCCGACGTGGGACTCGATCCAGGGTCTCCAGGATCACTCCCTGAGCTGCAGGCGGCGCTAAACCGCTGCGCCACCGGGGCTGCCCCTGCCCAATTCTTTCATTTGGGACAAATTCCTCTGTCTTCTTATTTTGTGTAAGTCTCTGTGCCTGTTTTTGTGTTAGGAAAGTCAGCTACATCTCCTGTTCTTGAGGGTAATGGCTTTATGAATAAGAGGTCCTGTAGTGCCCTGCAGTATATTATCCCCTGTTCCCCAGTGCCTGGTGGTACTTCTGAGGGTGTTTCCAATGAGTGCTGTGTACACTCTGCTGTTTTGTCCTGGCTGCTTTATCTTTCAGGCCAGTTGTCCGCAGAGGTTCTCCTTGCCTGTTGTGGGCAGTGTTTGGTCCCTGGCCTGAATGTGGTGTGTTTTAACTAGGTGTTCTCTAGTCTGCTTGTGAAATAAGACCTGTTGCTGCCACTAGAACCAAAGTCTCACAAAACTGGGTTAAGAGAGGTGTTGGCAAGGGTTTGGGATGGTCTTTTGGGGTAGGGGGTCCACTGGTGGGATTGAGGCAAGTGTGACTGAGAAGGGCAGTTCTCCCAGAGCATAGGTGTTGGGGAGCAGCACTTGATGTAAGCAAGTTAGGTAGCGATTATCAGCACTACACTGGTTTCCACAGGTGGTCCTGTGCTTGTGCTGAAGGGCAGGGGAAGGAAGTGGCACCTTGCCAGTTCCTTTGTTCTTGGAGGGGTCTCTCCATGAATATTGCCTCTCTGGGACATGCTCCAAGATGAGCAAATAGTCTTCCTTCTGTGTGCCCCAGTTGCTCTTCAGATCACTGTTTTCATGCTCTATGTCTGTGGGCTATTTGCCCTGCCTTTTCTCTAAAAGCAGCCCCCAATGTCCTCCAAGCTCTCCCAGAGCCAAGCACACTGCCTTTTAAAGCTCTAGGCTTTAAGCCCTGATGGTTTCAAGAACTCCCAAAATTCAGGCCCTCTCACTTTCCAAGCCAGTTGCTATGGGGATTTGTTTTCCCTGTGCATTCCCCTGTGTATTAGTCCGTCTTCCATCTTTGTCTGTCATGATGGCTCCCTCCACATCACAGCAGCCACCATCCATTTCTCTCGAGCTGCATCTCCACACATCCTACCTTCTTCAGTGTGGCCTCTTCCCTATCTTTAGTTGTAGAGTTTGCCGGTCTTCAGACAGATTTCTGTGGTATTTGGATGATATCTTTATCTAGTTGTATTTATGGGATGAGACAAGCCTAGGGTCCTCCTCCTCTGCTGCTGTCTTCTCCTCCTCTACCTGGATCCATGATTCAATTCAGAATCCCACATTGTATTTAGCTTCATGGCTTTTTAATCTCTTTTGGTCTAAAGCAGTTCCCCCACCATTTTTTTTCTCTTTGATAACATTGACATTTTTAAAACTCCAAACCAGTTGTTTTGGAGAATGTTTCTCAGTCTGGATTATCTGATCATTTTTCTCTGATTAGATGAAGCATTTTTGACAAGAAGACTATGTATGTGATGTTGAATTCTCAGTATTTTCCTCAGAGGACCCAGGAGTGTCACTGTGCCCATTATGGGTCATGTTAAGGTTGATCACTTCATTGAGGTGATATCTGCCAGTTTTTCCCACCATGATACAGTACTCCTTTGACTTGGTAATTAATAAGTAATCTGGGTTTGTGATTCTGTAAGACCACATGAATAACCAGGTCCTCTAAAACCTGGTTTTAGCATCTATTGAGGATCCCTGCCTACTCATTATTATGAGTCATGCTTGTTCCACATACTAGTTACAAATGTTTAAATACCTAATTTTAAATCAATCTGACTTAAATTATACATGAAAAAATTAACTCTTATTAGTTTCAGAAAACAAATTTGTTTGCTTTATGAGAAAATACCATTATATTCAGTTATAATTAGAAGCTTAAGAAAACCTTGTTTGCATATAATTCACAGTCTCCACAAATTACATTTGTGGAGCATTTGGCCATTTGTATAACATGAATCCATGATGCAGAGACATCTCCCATATTCCACCAGGGCCCTTCCCTACAAAATCTTCCCAGGAATCCAAAGACTTGAAAGTTCATTTCTACTTTGGCAAGTAATTGTTAATGTTCAAATACTGATAAAGATTATAAGCTACAAATACTCAGCCTCTGCAGTTTGGAATTTATCCATACTTTCTAAATGCATCCCTATGTTAGGTTTTACTCTATTTTAAATTCTGAAAAATGAGCTTGTGTTGTGACTAGCTTCAATGAAGCCAATCATACAAAATTAATGGTAATTATATGAGATACTTTTAAACAACTTTTGGAACCCTAGTACAGTCAAGCCAGAATTTACTTATATAGAGAAAATTTGTTTGTTTTCTATATGGCTACTGGATGAAATGGATGGCAACTGGGAAACAAAAGAAAGGGAAAGAAAGTAATTTAGCATTCACAGAACTCTCTTTTACTTGGAGAAAGAAGGAAAGTGTTGTATCATTAACATGGAAACTGGAAATATATCTGGTAATGGAATGAACCTAATTGCCACTTAGAAATGAGTGCTTTCATCTAGTAAGATAAGAGAAAAAAACAAACTTATATAAGAACTCACACAAAGCTTAAGAAAAACCAAAAAGGGAGGTATGGAAACCAAAAAGAAAACCTGGGGAAGGAAAAAACTGGTGAAATTTTGTTCTCGCATCCATTTCCCTACTCTCTTCCCAAGCCCAGGACAAATATTGCAAGATCCTTTCTCCAAAAACCTACAGGATGCATTTTAAATGTCATCTTATAGCACTTAGGGTGGCCCATCTTATAGCACTTAGGGTGGCCAACATGGTATACAAAAAAAAAAAAAAAAAAGTCTAAAGCCGATCACATTCATTTATTTATATTCTATTAATATTATTGAGTGCCTTCTGTACACTAGGCGTTGTTCTTGGTGCCTGGGATATACAAGAGAACAAAATAGACAAAGATTCCCACCCTTGTGGGACACATTTGATTTAACAGGAAAGAGAAGGAATAAACAGTGAAACAAAAAAATAGATTTTTTAATTAAAAAATTAAAAATTAAATTAGAAGGTGATTGAGTAAAAAAAAAAAAAAACGGTAATTGAGTGTTGTGGGAAAAGGAAAAGGTAGAGCAGAAAAGTGAGGGTGGGGATGCTCGGGGAGTTGAAAGTGGTCCCTGAGAAGGTAAGATGCCAGAAAAGACCTGAAGGAGTAAATGAGTAATTAAGAGGGAGATAAGAACACTGTTTCTGGTACAAAGACCCTGAGATGGGAGAAGCTTGTTGTATTTGAGGAACATCATGGACATCAATGTGACTGCAGAGAATGAGAAGGAAGAGCATAGGAAGAGTTTAGAGAGATTATAGAGATGTTTGGCAGCCTTCTGAATTTTGGACAAAGAAGTGCCATGACCTGGCTTACAATTCTGTAGGTTCCCTCTGGCTTGGAATTAGAGTGAATTATAAAGGGGCACGTGTAGGAGCAGAGAGACATTCTAGGAAATAACTTAGCAACCTAGGTGAGAGATTAATGGCTCAGATGAAGGTGCGAGCTGTGGAAGTGTAGAGTTGCATAAATAATGAACACAGAGCCAGCAGAGTTCTGATGTGTTGGATGTAGAAAGAGGAGTGGAGAATGACTCCAAGGTGTTAGGCCTAAGTCACCAGAAGGATAGAAGCTGCTAGAAGCTGCCATTGACTAATAGGAGGAATACTATAGGTGGAGCTGGTTTTTGGGGGAAGACCAGGGGACTTGAGTTTGAGATGTCCCTTAGCATCCACATGGAAATGTTGAGTGGACAGTTGGACACTGAATCTGAAACTCAGGAGTCAGGCCCGGGATGGAGTTGTAAATGTGGGAGTTGTCTGCATGTTAAAGATATTTAAAGCATTGAGAATTGGTAAATCATACAGGCAATAAAAGTAGAAAGAAATGGCAGGAAAGGGACATAGAAAGAAAAGACCAAGAACTGAGCCCTAAATAAACAAACAAAAAATATATCAAGGAGGAAAATGTGATCAACTGTATCACTGCTACTGATGGGTCATATCAGATGAGGACTGGGAATTGTCCATTGGTGTTAATGGTACAAAGATCATCGGTTACCTTGATGAGAGCAGTTTTGGTGAAATAGGGAGTCGGTAAGGGAGTGAAAGCCACCTAATCTCTGAGTCTGTTTCATTTGGAAAACAATGAGAGAAATCTCTTGGTTTAGGATGACACAGTAAAATATTTCTGCCCCTTTCTCTTAAAAAAAAATTACCCAATAAATAACATACAGGACAGGGAATAAAACTAGAAATTTCCTTTCTGATAAAAGTAGCAGACAACTAGAAAGCCAGACCCTTATATATGAAAGTGGAGAAAGGATAGAGTAATCATAAATGAATTAGCAGAACTGAGGGAAAATTTACAAAAAGTGTATATAGGTGAGAAGCAAATTAATCTCTGCTGTACAACTTCAGAATGGTTAGAGCATTAGCACAGCAAGGTCACAGAAGAAGACGGGTGAGGCGGGAGCTGGAAGCAAGATAGTTGTTCAAAAGAACAGAACTGTGAAAACTCTATGTGCCGAGGTCTACAGGCAGGGTCCTGCCTTTCCCCTCTAATGAAGAAAGCAAAAGGCACATAGACTGAAGCAGTTGGTTGAGGGGTTGTAGTCTAAGAAATACCAGACTCAAAGGCAGGTGGGGCTAGGCAGGGAGAAAAAAAAAGATTATGAAGTTAGACCCCATACCTCTCCCCTCTCATTTACTTCCAGTACTATAGCCAGGTTACACTCTCCTCAGGTAGAATATATGAGAATATTTCTCTGGAGAGTATTTTTTTCAAGGAAAAAATCTAACAGATATGGATGTTGTTGTGGAAGAAAACCCCAGTGGGAAAAAGTGGCAAGTCTCCTCATTGTTCCCACAGTGGTTTGTACTAGTTGACAAGTGTCAACCAAACACAATTCTAGAGCTTTCCTCATAACCATGAACAGAAGCCCAAGAATCAGCTGACATTCAAAGAGAGCCCCAATATGAATTTTTTTTAAAAAAAGCTCAAGTAAATAGAAGAAAACAGAGTAATACAAAGATACAGAAAATTCCAAAGAAATTATAGTTAACATATTTGGTGAGACAGGAGAAGAAGCTGCATCAGTGGAACATGAACAGAATGAAAGATTAACAACACAGAACTAGAATTTTAAAAATTTAGAGATTAGAAGATATGAATAAAAAACTTTAACATTTTAAAAGTCAATAAAGATGTTGGACATTAAAGTTGAGGAAATATTCCAGAAAGAAGGGGGCGGGCATGGGCAATAGGAGTGAAAAAATAACAAAATTCAGGTTTTGTCCAGGAAGTCCAGCCACACCAGTCCATCTGTTCAACTAAAAGATATCTAGAGAAAATAAATAAAGTGGAGGAGAGGTAGTCATAAAAAAAATTGATATAGGAAAGTTTCCAGATTTGAAGAACATTGAGTCTCCACATTGGAAGTGCCCACCAAGGACCCAGGACAATGGGTGAATAAAGACCCACACAAAGGAACATCATAACAAAATTTCACAACTCAAAAGTAAAGAAAAATATCCTAAAATATTCCAGAAATCTGAAAGAGTACACTTTATATGAAAAACTGAGAATAAGGATTGCCTCGGGGTTTTCAACAGCAAAATTGAGAACTGGAACACCATGGAGGAAGCCTTCAAAATTTGAGGCAAAAAGACTGGGCAAACTACCAAGCAAGGCTGAGGAAATAAGAACATTTTGACTTTCCTGTCTCCTAAACATAACTCCTCAAAAGCTACTGGAAAATATGCTCCAACCAAATGAGAGAATAAAGCCACAAAGAGGAAGCCATGGAATCCAACTCATTTAAAGGACGAAGGGAACTTCCAGGGTGACAGGAAGAGAAGTGCCAGTGCGACAGCTGTGCTATGGCACAGAGCAAGCAGTGTAGCCTGTAGCAGGAGGATGGCAGGCTCTGGGTGGGACATTGCCAGGAAAAAGAAAAAAGGATCTGCATTTCTCACAAGCTTGACCATGTGGAAAACTGTACTGCGTGGCAGTCGCACAAAGTATGGGAAGATTCAGTAAAGCTCCAAATAGGACTGTTAATGGAGAAATTGTCAACTAAAGAAGTGAAAAGTCAAGAGAAGGAAGGAAAGATAATCACTGTAAACTGCTTTGCTCAGCAGTGGACACTAAGTATGTCCGTCATTAGAATGAAAACACAGAATATGAACTTAACCCTAAACCAAGATGTAAACACACTGGGAAGATGGTGAAGATAGAAAGGTATGTGAGTGGAGCTAAAACTCTCACCTCCAGGGAAGGCCAACAGATAATGCCTAAAAAAACTGGACCAAGAACATAATGCAGAAATATTGCTGAGAAACGTAGAGATCGATACTAGAATAAACAACATGCATTGGAAGTGTTACGTCTGGGCTGCACGCAACGAGTCCAAGGTCTGCTGCTTTTGGTGATAAGCCTTTTAGGCATTGACCTTTAATGATGTGCATGTGCTACTGTGACAAAGCTGAGGATTCAGTCAGTGACTTCTAGACACACATGCAAGGAGATAAAAATGCCAGTGTTATGGAGTTGTCAGTATTAACTATGATCTCATGGCCATCAAAGTCCAGGCGCAGCCCTTGGGGTTTAGAAACACAATCAAGGTTTCCTACCCCAGGTCCCACGATCAGAAGCCAACTCCTCTCTCACTGCACCCCTCCAGAAACCCGCCAGCCCAGAGACCTACCTGCCGCTTCCTAAACAAGCTCTGCTAAGGCAGCGTCCTGCCCTTGAGACCTTTAAAGCAGGGTGTGCTGTATAATCTACTGCAGGCGGGGAAGAAAACATTTCCTGTTTTTGTCTATTAAAGTTTCTATGTATTGTATATATTTTTCTATTTTAAACTATCCACTAGTACGATTTCAAACATTAAAAAGTAGTACAAATAAGGGCACCTGGATGGCTCAGTCCAGTTAGGTGTCTACTTTTGGCTCAGACGGTGATCCAGGGACCCTGGGATCGAGCACCACGTGGGACTCACTGCTTAGTGGGGAGTTTGCTTCTCCCCTGCCCCTCCCCCACCCGCCCATAGAGC
Source organism: Canis aureus (assembly GCF_053574225.1). NCBI lineage: Eukaryota > Metazoa > Chordata > Mammalia > Carnivora > Canidae > Canis > Canis aureus. The sequence continues at coordinate 2,484,930 of NC_135632.1, read as the reverse complement.
TCTCACTCTCACTCTCAAAATCTTTAAAAAAATTTAAAAAAAATTTTTTTTTAATTAAAAAGTAGTAAAAATAGTACAAAATATTCCTATATAACCCCCACCTGGATTCCTTCAAATGTTAACATCTTACATAACCATTGTACTATTATTAAAATCTAGCAATTAACATTGACACAATAATAATAATAATCTACAGATCGTATTTGTATTTCTCTGATTATCTCACTAATATTCTCTTCTGGTCCGCATCTGCTTTGAGATCACACACTGCAGCTCGTCTTCATGTGTGTTTGGTCTCCTTTAAGTTGGATCAGTTCCTTGGCCTTTCTTTGTCTTTCATAATTTTGACAGTTTATCTTTTATGTTGTTTTTTAAATTTAAATTCAACTAATTAACATATAATGTATTATTAGTTTCAGAGTTAGAGTTCCATGAAATTTTGACTGTTTAGAAAATGTTAACCGGTTCTTTTGTACAGTGTCCCTCAATTGACATTTTTCAGATGATTGCTAGTGATTAAATTCACATTAGGCATTTTGGGCAAGAATACCACAGAAACGATGTTGCGTCCTCTTTGGTGCTTCATATTGGAGGATGGGGGATGGCGCATAATATTTATATTTCCAGTTACTGATACTATTAACTTTGATCACTTGGTTAAGGTGATGTCTACCAGGTTTTTCCTCTGTAAAGTTACTATTTTTCCTTTAGTATGTCCTGTATTATATGACACTGAGTATATATGGCATATACCCAATGAGTATGTTTGGGGGAAATACTTAGAAACTGTTCAAATATCTTCTTTCTCATCACACTTTTACCTACTTAATTTTAGCATTCCACAATGATTCTCACCTGAAACAAGTACTATGGTGTTTGCCAAATGGTTATTTCCTATTTCCATCATACTTCATTTTTTGGTTGGCATTCTACTGTAAGGAAGAGCTTTCCCTTCTCCCCTTGTATTTATTTATTCAATTGTTGAATAGTTATTCAATTAATTTATTCAAATATTTATATCAATATGGTCTCATAGATTCTGATTTTATTCTATGATTTATAAATCATTACTATCATCATTTATTTTGTTACCACAACTATCCCCAACATATCCATTTGAACTATCTTTGAATGTCTTCTGTGTTGTCATTGCATGTCTCCATCTTTTATTTTTGAGGACTTTTTTGCTTTCCCAGCACAAGCTATAATCAGCCATTTCTCCAAGGAGCCCTGGTCCTTTTAATGGAGCACGGTATGTTGTAGCCAGGGTCTAGATGCCATTACTTTTTTTTTTTTTAAGATTTTTTTTCAGGGTCATGTGGTTGGCTCAGTGGTTGAGTGCCTTGTCTTCTGCTCAGGGCATGATTCTGGGTCCTGGGATCAACTCCCACATCAGGCTCCCTACAGGGAGCCTACTTCTCCCTCTGCCTGTGTCTCTGCCTCTCTCTGTATGTCTTCATGAATAAATAAATAAAATCTTTTAAAAAATAAATTTATTTGAGAGAGAGTGAGAGAGCACAGTGAGGGAGGAGCAGAGGAAGAGGGAGAAGAAGGAGAGTATGTATCTTTTTAACTGGTTGAAAAGCAAAAATATTTTTGAAATCACTGCTTTTAGTTTCAAGAAGCACTGCTTATTATTTCCTTAGCCTGATATATTATTCCCAAGGAAGATATCCTGCCCTTAATCGGAATTAAACACCCCTCCTTTCTGACGCATACATCATGGTACTACTTCCTCTATTTTGCACTTACTTTTTCCTGCCTTATGTTAAAGGTGGTAGTTCATGAGTGAAGAACAACTCGGGAACTGATCTCTTTCTCCATTGTTCTCTGTCTGTCCTGTTGAAAGAGGTTCCCATGTTAAAGTTGCAAGGCAGTGAAGGCCAAGTAGGGAAGAGAAACAGTCCACGTTGCTATCTATGTCCCAGAGAAGCACCATGCGTTCATGTATGCACACTGGGCAGGCCCCCAGAGGAAGTGAGTGATCCCAGGAAACCAAATGGTTCCTGTTGGCTCCAACAGGAGTTCTGCAGTTAGCATCTCATCCCTTTAGTGTCACCTGTCATGCTCTATCAAGACTTCCTGGTCCACTCTGCTGGTACAAGTCTGCCAATTTCTAAAACACTGAAATGTTCTGTGCTGAAGAACAGACTAGAGGAAGATGGCTTGCTTTCACTTACTAGCTGGGTATGCTTGAGCAATTTACTCACCTTCCTTGTGGCCCTGTTTTTTCATGTGCAAAATAAGAATCACAATCATAGACCTTTTCTGTGAGACTGTGGTTATGATTAAGTGAGTTAATATATCTAGTGTTTAGAACAAGGCCAGGTGCATTAAAAGTGCTAACTTCATGTGAATTGTCATTCTTAATACTCTAGAAAACAGAAGACCCTGATATGTATGTGAGGGAGCCTCACAGAATGTGGCATGGAAATCTATAAAAGTTCAGGGCAAAAAGGATTAGGTCAGGTTAGTTTTGTGTCTAATTAAGGACCAAATCCCAAGAGGGACAATTCATTATACCTTTTCAGTCACTGACCTCATTCTTGCCCCTCTTTGCCTTACAACAGGCACCCTTTTCCCCTGAAGCATAAGGAAGTGTGCTCTGTGTGGAAACGGTGGATATGGGAGGGTGAGGGGAGTGGCACAAGCACAGAGTAAGCATGAAACATCTTCCTCCCATGTCAGTTTACTCGAAGATGCATAAAGAAAAAAAGGTTATTATTGTTGTAAAGCAAATGCTTTATTATGGTGTAGGATAGCCATTTCCATACATTTTTACACTAAAGCCAAATCCATCTAAATAACATGTGCTTTTATGTCCACTTTAGTGGCTCATGTGGTAGAAATGTTTAAGAAGCATTGTCTTCCCTTGAAAAACCTTGGTAAATCCTTTCGTAGCAAAAGATTCTAATAAAGTAAATGAAAACAGCCATCTTTGTGTGGGGAATGGGGAACAAGGTTAAAAAATGGGAAGGAAAGCCCCAAAGAAAGAGATTAAGGGCTCCAGATACAGGCAGGCGATATGTGGAACAGTGAACTGGATACAAGATAAAGAACGTGAGCATCCCAGGACAGACCCACAGGGACAGACTGGCCTCCTCCTAAATGGCTCTTGCAGCAAAAGTGACCCAGCCACCAGTGGGCCTGCCTCATATTTTAACATCTGGAGCAGCAGGTGCCTCATTTCAAACATGAACAGAGTTAGTATTCCCTCTTTACCAGGTAGTTCACTGTTGAAAAGCCAAGAAAACCATTCCACTCCACCATATCAAGTTTAAAAGTTGCCTTTTAGTTAGTTGCCTTCAGTTAGTCACCAGATACCTGACAAATATAGATGAGTGCTGCAGAGCCAGCATGGATGTGGGGCTGCCAGTGAGCTGCATCTGCTGTTGGAATAGCGGGTTTAATATCACTAAGATTAAGATAGCATCTTCTTTCAGCTGTCTCCCATGGCAGAACCAGGAAGTAAGGCCAGCTCTACACTTCGAAAGAAGCAATAAAGATTGCTTCCTGTTACAGCAAAAAACTAGATTTGCCAGTAGAAAATCTCATTAGGGTAAATATTTTTTTACTCTTACCAATCCTCTGCCAAGTTGCTTGCTTTATTCTTACATCCACAAGATAGAATTCCTTTTAAAATAAAGTTAAAAGCCTGTCCCAAGAAGCTGTTAACACAGACAGACAGTTGTATAAATCAGACGCTCCAGACAGGATAATAGAATAAGAAGCTACATGTCAGGATTCCACATCTGTCTGGCCAATGAGGATGACATTCCAGAGTTGAAAAGATCAGAAATTCAAGGCTTGAGTCCCGGTATCTATGGTGCAGTGGCAGATGCTCCCTGGTATAAACATAACTTCCACTAACAAGGGATACAGAAATATTAGGCGCCATGTAGGATGGGTGGGGTTTAGTTATGTTTATTTTTTAGTATCTCAATGAACATTTGGAAAACTATTCCTTAGTGTTTTGATAACACATTTGCTTTTGACGTGCCTAAGGGCTGATTCCTCAGTTGATAGAGTTATTAACACTCTGTGTGCTTCAAATAGCGAAACCAAAATAATGAGCGTGAAATACATAAATATTGGAGGAGGACAAAAGGAAAGAGATATTTCTCTTTGTTTTTTCGAGTATGAGAATCAGTGGGTGAGGCTGGCTTTGGAGAAAGAGTGCAAACCTGGCTTTACCAAGTTTTTCATCTTTCTGAGCCTCAGTTTCTTCCACTATAACACAGAAATGTAGTAATACTACCTCACAGGGCTACAGTAGAACTCAAACCCCCAGGATGGAGCCCAGCGCATAGTAAGTCCTCAGCAGAGTGAGCCTTCTTCCTGTCCTTCTGTTCTCATTGTACCCGACCAGACCCAGTCTGAGCATGGTGGAAATTGTGGGTTGTCTGCTGAGTGGTCATCTCTGTCTTCTCAGACACCCAAGTTTTCCTGTGGGTAATGACCCTGCCCCCACACCACCAAGTGACACACAAGCCACTTCCTCTCCCCTTGCGGGTCCTCAGTTCCAGTGTGGGCTCTGGGTCATGGTAAGCCAGTTAGTCCCTTTTTTACCCTTGGCCAGGGTTGCTGGTTGATGTGACTAAAGCAGCCTAAGCGGAGTGAATCTCAGGAGTCAGAACGTTGAGGCCAAAGGATCCTGCATTGCATGGACAAGGAAGCACACGGCCATAGATACTGAGAGCTACCTTAATGCACAGAGGAAACCAGCATGGGAATAGCAGGGTTAGAAAAAAGTTGGTCCTCAGTGACTTGTTGGAACAGTCGATTCTGAAGATATATGACCTCTACACTTCCAGTGACAAGAGTCAATAAATCTCTTTTATAATCTAAGAACTTACCATTGAGTTTTTAATAACTTTATATAAAAAAAAACCCAAACCTGATATGCCAAAAGCTAGTTATGTCATTTCTCAGTAAGAGAAACTGCAACCTAAAGATCAAAAGGTTTACAAAATACAAAGATAATCATTCTCAAAGATACCATCTTTAGATCTTTTTTATATATTATGGTTAAATGGGGGGCGGTCTCTATAACACCTGTCTTATCTTTCTGGGTGTTACTGATTAGGTTTTATTGTCCTCCACCAGAATCACCTTCTACCATAATTATTCCTGATATATAGGAAAAGTTTCCCTTAGCTAACTTAAAATTAGAATGAGTCGGTTCTATCAAATCTACATGGCAAGTTAATTTCCTTATTTGTTTCTGCGTACATTTTGTAGATCGTTCATTCTGTTACATTCACTGGGAAGAAAACGGCCTATTCAAAGTCAGGGTTCGTAGACATGTCATCTATGGCAGTGATGACAAACAGCTATAACACTTCAAGAATTTTCTAGGTCAAAATTATCTTGGCCTTTGCTGTAAACTAAGGTTTGTGTCACCTTGAAAGTCATATGTTGAAACCTGATTGCTAGTGTGGTGGTATTAGGAGGTAGGGCCTGTGGTAGGTAATTAGGTCATGAGGTGCAGTCCTCATGAATGGGATTAGTGTCCTTATAAAAGAGATCCTAGCAATCTCCCTCACACCTGTGAGGACACAGCAAACAGATGTCTGTGTACAGACCAGACAGTGAAATAGCAGACACTGAATCTGTCAGAGCTTGATCCTGTCCTTCCCAGCCTCAGACTGTGAGCAATGAATGTTGTTTAAGCCACGTATGGTATTTTTGTTTTAACAACCCAAACAAAGACAGCCATGTTCTAGGATAAAACCTGTGGGACTTAGTTGATAAGAGCAAAACTTTAAAAGTTTATAGCAGAAAGAAAGAAAATCTTTCTTATAATTTTAATGTCTTCATTTTTATCAGAGAGAGATCCCACATCAGAAGACCCAAATCTATAAAAACTCCTTTTTTTTTTTTTAAGACTAATAACATGTGCTCACTTCGGCAGCACATATACTAAAGACTAATAACATTGTCAGAGGAAACCCCAGGATGCTACCTTACAAGACCAGTTTCCTGCAATCCACTGATGATATACCTTTTAGCTTCACAGATGAAGATTATAAGTTACATATCTAGGAAATTTGCACAGCCCTGGAATTTCAGCTCACTTATATTTATTTGTTTAAATCTGTGCTTTGCCTTGCTCCAGACAAAATTTAAGGCAACGAGATTACTCTTATTTTTAGTATTTTTAAGTGAATTAGAATTCATTTCACTGTTCACAAAAACTATAGAATTTGACATGTACAAGAGCAGCGATGGAGCCCCTGAGTGGCTCAGTTGGTAAGGCGTCCAACTCCTGATTGCAGCCGAGGTCATGATCTCAGGGTTGTGGGGTTGGGCCCTGGGTTGGGCTCCATGCTCAGTCAGTGCAGTCTGCTTGAGATTCTCTCTCCTTCTCTCTCTGCCTCCCCCACACATACTCTCTAAACTAAAATCTTTTTATTTATTTTTTTAAAGATTTTATTTATTTATTAATGAAAGACAGAGAGAGACAGACAGAGACACAGGCAGAGGGAGAAGCAGGCTCCATGCAGGGAGCCCGACATGGGACTCGATCCCAGGACTCCAGGAACATGCCCTGGGCCAAAGGCAGGTGCTAAACCGCTGAGCCACCCAGGGATCCCCACTAAAATCTTTTTTAAAAATTTAAAAAACCTTAGAAAGGAACAGTACTACACTGTACTCATTGTAGACGCTATCTCCTTTTCATTAGAAATCTCTTTCCTACTATTTAGTATTAACCAAATAGGTATTACAAACTGATAGTTTAGTAGAAAATAGTGGGGCCACATTTAGAGTACATTGAAGGAAGAGGTGTGATTTTTTTTTTTTTATGATCTGTATTCTGCATAATTATTTCTTGGAGAGTATCAGCAGGCAGGAGTGGACAGATTGGAGGATTACAGGGAAACAGTGAGGATGGAGCAGGATGGAAAGATAAGACAGCTATGTCATCGCCTTAGGCAAGTTGCTTGGCCAGTCTTCCGGAAGTGTAAAATGACCAACTGCGCTTTGGCGAGGGTTAAAGAGCACATGTCTGGCGGAGGAAGAAGTCCAAGTATAGAGTGTCACATAGCCTCCCCGCTCTCCCTGGGGGGGCTGATAAGAAATGAGCTGTGTCCCCAGGACAGCAGCATCTGTCCGTTAGGGAAGAGTCACGGCAACTTAAGGCTCTTACTTCAGAGAGCTGCTCTTATTTGCAAGTTCTGCAAATGGAATTTTTTGGTTCTGGAGTGTTTTTCAGTCTGAGATGAGGTGAAAGGTCGAGGGGAAGGTAGGGAAATGCCACCGAACTCAAATCCAATTACATTCTCTCTCAGCCTCCACCTCAACTCATTTATTTTTTCAAGGTGGGGGTTAGGCCAAAAGGGCCGAACCTTGTCCACGTAAGTGGTCCAATGACTCAGTCTGGAACTTAGGAATAACTACTGTTTTTATTTAGGACCTTTGGACTTCAGGTCAAAGACTAAAAGTGTCCCCATTCAAAAACTTACTCCCCGTTTCAGAGTAAGGTTCAGAAATCACATCTGGGCAATCTCAGAGGCTCAGTTCAAAGTGCCTTGGGTCCAGAAAATGCAGTGTGTAGCAAAGCAGAAAGGCTCCTCAGACCAGTGCCCTTAGGGACAGCGTAGCTGCAGGGTGAGGACAGTGCACCGTCCTTGGAGATACACAACTCCATTCTGGGGTCAGAGTTTTGAAAAAGCTTACTTTGAAGTTTACTCATTTGGCTCAGTCCCTGTATGGCTTCCTAGTCTCTTGAATCGAGTCTCTTCTGATCATTTTGGCCTATGTCCTCATCCAGAAATCTTATTCTTTGTAAACTATCTTGTGAAGATCACTTTTTCTCTGAGCTTCAACAGGTCAGGTGCAGACACAATCTGTTTTTTGCACCCCCCCCCCCTTTTTTTTCGAAGAATCATCAAATTTGAAGTCTTTCTTCAAGGAAGCAAAGAGATAGCTTACATTTCCCAAGTCATTCATATACATCATGAGCTGTGGTCATCATGTGTTCAATGCAAACGGATGGCTATAACCACACACAAGGCATTTCGTGTTCACACACACACCGTGGGATTAAGTAAACGCCCTGTTGTTTTTCTGTCCACAACCCACCTTCTCCCACAGCGCACAATATGCAACGCCTTCCAGAGCTTCAAAGCTAGAAGTGGCCTTAGAGACTCTCTGCTGAGAACTTGCCCACGTGACTCTGAGCCTCAGCTTCTTCACCAATGAAATGAGGGTTGAGATACTATCCACCAAAACTGTTTTTAGAAAGATTACCTAGGTGCCCAATTAATATGGGTCTGCTCACTTGTATTGAGGAAACGGAGATCCAGCAAGCTCGAGGGATGTTCCCAAGGTCGTGACAGTGATGGCACAAAAACCAGTGTCTCCCGAATCCTGGTGTGTGCTCTGTGAGGCAAAGGAAGGCGGGCGTTCCTCAACTCTCAGCAAAGCTTTCAGGCTAAACATGGTGTACTCACTTAGAGGTACAAATTTGCACTCTGGTGAGAGAGGATAGTTCTCTGTCCCAGACACTCAGCTGAGCACCGAGAGAGGATTCTCCACAGCCAGGATAAAGGATTGATAAAGCAAGGAGAAACCTCTAGGCCACAAAGAGGCTCCATTATAAACCCACCACTACAAACTTCTGAAGTTGCATAAGCAAATAAACAATGGAAGCTAAATAAACAGCTGGGTTGGAGTAAAAGTTGTGCCCAAGTGTAGACCTTTTATTATTATTATTAGTCTCTGTCATTCCTTGGATGAAACCAAGTGCCTACATTTTACCTGTGTCTCAGCCTCCACCGTGGTCCTCTCCTCTGAAAAAAGGAAGGATCCACTAGCATGAACCACGTGAAGGGCATTGCCAAGAGTCAGGCATTTCTGAACTCTAAAAATGGCAATTTCATTTGGTTAAAAATATTTGTGAATTAATCTACAAATGTTTGTGTTTTTAAAATGATACCTTTGCTTGATAGGGAATTTTTTCTTTTTTTTCCTTTTTGTATTATAAAAATGTAACATATTTATAGGAATTTACAGGAAACTTGGAAAACAAGAGAACAAAATTTCATACAGTCCCACCTTATTGTGTGATTATTATTTTGTGTATTTCACTCTCCACATTTTGTAAGCATATTTGAAATATCTATAATTGTTAATATTCAGATTTTTAATTATACCTTAAAACCATGAACTTGTAGCCTGTTTCCTCCTCTAGCATAAGAGGAAATTACACTGGAATATATCTGTAAGGTTTCTTTTGTTTTTATCATTCTGTGTCACTATGGCCAGATTAGGTCCATTTTATTTTATCAAAACACTGATTTCTGCATATTTTTATCTGTAGTTCTTATTGTTTACTGTTCATGCAGTATAACTATTTGCTTACAACTTTCAAAGCTCAAAGGAACATTTCCCATGAAAAACAGTTTAATGTCAGCAACTATCTTTTGTAAGAGGGCCAATTAAGAAAATAAACACGTTTATCAACAGATTTTTTTGCAGTCAAAATAAACAGTTTTATTAAGTCCTTTAACATAAAAATGCATATTTGAAAACAAAGATGGCCTCTGTCACTAAAGAAGAATGTCAACTTCTTTTCTTTTTTGTAACTTAGAATCTGAGCCTATTTGAAAAGAAACAGCTAGGACCACATCTGCTTGCTGCTTACTCAATTTGGGTTACAGTTTTAGATTCACAAATTGATATGCACACTTAATCTCATGTCAAGCTTTGAAAAATCCACAGGATCAATATTGTCCTCACTTTGCAAATGAGAGAATGGAATCCTTACAGGAACGCAATTGACTTGAAGCATTTATAGAAGGCCAGCTGTGTGCTAAGAATACGGGGAGAAAGAGCTTCTGGTGGCCTGTTGGTCACAGAATAATGATTATTTCAACCCAAAAAGGAGCACATAGGGAAAAGTTAATGAAGTTTTTTAATAGTTTGGAAAGTGTTTCTCAAACTTTGGGATTTTAGAGCTAAAGAAAATAACACAGAGGCCAAGGCTCACTGCAGTAGGCTAGGATCTTGACCTCTGCCTTTTCATCAAATTCCTCGGGGGATTTCACTTTATACCAAAGTGTGTGTCTACATGTGAGTGCACGTGCATGTACGCACGCATGCATAGTGACTGTTCGCATGTGCACTAAAGCAAATAATTAAAGGCTGAGTTACAGCATGAAGCTTTCGGGGGAGAGAGCAGAGGAAATGTAGGGAAGAAGTTTATACACCCTGAAATGGCCTCCTTGGGAATGGTACAAAGCAGTGGTTCTCAGAACACACCAGAAGTTCTTGGAGGACTGCTTCAAACACCGCTGGGCCCCACCAACCCCCAGAATTTGAAATTCAGTGGGTCTAGAGTTAGACCCTGGAATTTGCATTTCTGACAAGTTTGCAGGTGCTGCTGCTGCTGCTGCTGCTCCAGGGGCTACACTTCACAAGGATTGGCATAGACGCACGCAGTGGTTCTAAACCCTGGCTGCTCTCTAGAATTGCCTGGAATGAGTTTTTAAAGTATTGATGATGGGGCTTCACCTAGAGATTCTGGTGTAATAGAACTTCAGTGGAGGGCAGCCCCGGTGGCCTAGCGGTTTGGCGCTGCCTGCAGCCCGGGGTGTGATCCTGGAGTCCCAGGATCGAGTCCCACGTCCAGCTCCCTGCGTGGAGCCTGCTTCCCCCTCTGCCTGGGTCTCTGCCTCTCTCTCTCGCTGTGTGTCTACGAATAAATAAATAAAATCTTTTTAAAAATTTTTTTAAAAAGAACTTTAGTGGAGGTCAGATAGTGTCGTTTGTAAAGCTCGCAGGTGTTTCCATGTACAGTCCCAGTAGGGCAGCACTGGTGCTGAGGCTTCCCGGAAAACTAGGGGTCATATTCAGACCTGGGTTGCCAGATTTAATCATGTTTGCCTGCAGGTCTTTTCCCAAAGACAGGTGCATGCGAGGCACACAGTAATCTTCCTAACACCTTTTTCCCACCTGGAATCCACGATGCTTTTTTTTTTTTTTTTTTAAGATTTTATGTATTCATTCATGATAGTCACACAGAGAGAGAGAGAGAGGCAGAGACACAGGGAGAGGGACAAGCAGGCTCCATGCAGGGATTCCGACGTGGGATTCGATCCCGGGTCTCCAGGATCGCGCTAAACCGCTGCGCCACCCAGGGATCCCCCCACAATGCTTTTAAACGGTATTTCCATGAGACAGAAGTAAAACCCGCTAGACCCCATTGATTTTTTTTTCTTTCAACAATGCTGCCCTCTTGTGTCCTTTAATAGTAGAATCGTATAGAAGCCCACCGGAGCCATCAGTACGGCAATTTCCTGCTGCATAGCTAAACAGCTGGTGGGGGGGGGGGGGGGTCTTAGATTAAAACAAACACATTTAGCATTCATTAATTTTTAATCTGTGGCAACATGAGTCTCCAACTGCAGCCCCTCAGTGTTCCAACCATTTTCCCCTTCATTCAGTGCGACAGCCTCGTCCAGGGGTAAGAACTACTAGAGTTTTTTTCTTCATTCAGCCAAACCCTTCTCAGCAGAGCCAGAAGCACAACCAATCAGGGAGCAAGAGATTATCACCAACTAAAGTATTTGGGGCCTCGGAGAGTCTAGCAGCGGACCGTCCGTACTCAGAACCGTTCGTTCTCACCTTGTCCTTCTCACACCGACCTCTTCTTCACTTGACTTCTTCACTTGATGAGAATAGAACTCATCAAGTGGGAGCTCCCGTGTCTTCCCACGAGGAGTTCAGCAAACCTTCCGGAGTCCTGCCATGTGGATGCGGCCTCCTCTGCGCCCGTCCTCCATCTCCCTTCATCAGGTCTCCGTCCCCCTCCTGCCCCAGCCCCAGCCAGGATCATCAGCAACTCCCTCTTTTCAAATCACTCTCAGGGGCATACAGGCTTAATTTTACATCTCCCAGCTTTAAAGTAAAGTAAGACTCTCCTTTGACCCAGGTACCTGCTCAGCTACTGCATCATTTCTCTGCTCCATTCACTTCCAAACTTGGAAAGAGTCTGCTGAGGTTGCATCTAAAGCCTGTCCTCCCCTGCCCCCCACCCCCCCCCCCCCGCGCCCCTTTCTTCCATCTGCTCCCGCCTGGCTGTGTTCCCATCGCAGCACTGACGCTGGGATGGCTCTCATGGACTGCAGGACCTCCCGGATGTGCACCGGAGCCAGCGGACACGGTTTTGTACCCTCTGAGTGATCACAGTGTTCCACTCTGTGGGCACGGCTCCTTCTTGAGGAACTCTCTGCTCTTGATTCTGAAACATCCCATGCCCTGGATTCCTTCCTGCTCCTCTGCTGCTGAAGAACCAGAACCCTGCAATGGCCTCTGACTCCTGCGCTGCCTTATAGAACCTTTTCTGTCCCCTCCGCAGGCTCCCCTTACATGGTCTCATCCGCTGCTGTGGATCTTAATACAGCTAATAGACCGATCAGTACCCTCTTCGCAGAAGCATTGGCTCTGGTTTTGTATCATATCTTGGGTTCAATTTATTCTGTTCACCTCATCAGCTTTTACCAACATGTTTGATTCACCACAATAATCCCCACCACCTAGCGCTGCCGACACTTAATAAACAGTGCTGATGGAATGAGCCCCTGAGCTCTGAATGAGATAGGGTATGAAAGGGAGGGGGCTGGTGCAACCATGGAGGATGGGTCCAAGCAGAGCGAATGGGAGCAAATGCTTTGGGGAAGAGGATTATTGGTTTTTATTTATTTATTTGTTTATCAGAGAGCAAGAGCACAAGCAGGGGGAGCGGCAGACAGAGGGAGAAGGAGAAGCAGGCTCCCCACTGAGCAGGGAGCTAGATGTGGGGCTTGATTTTTCAGGACCCTGGGATCACAACCTGAGCTGAAGGGAGACACTTAACTGACTGAGCCACCCAAGTTTCCTGGGAAGAGGTGTAAATAATGGCTTTCGACTTCCAGAAATGTCCGCCATAGGCACTCGTTTCTAGTTGTGGAATAGAGAAAATGTTTCATAGAACTTTATAGAACTTTTTTGTATCTCATTTGCTTTATAAAGGGAAAGGAGCTTGTAGCTTTAGTTGCTGGGTAATAACCTGATATTTGGGAGTTTTTCTTCAAGAAAGAAAAATATTTTCTTATAAGCCAAATTCTACCTCTGTTGAGTAGACAATGGTGAATAAAGGCATTCCCATCTTCCAAACAAAGATACCAGAGGGCAATTTAACAGCCAAACAAGCAAGGAAGCCAAGTCCCTAACCCTGGCTGTCTTGCTCCACATCATGTCCCCTACCAATGTAGATAGTGCTTGCCAGTGAGAAGTAAAATAAGAATACATCCACCTCGACTCAACTTTGAGAAAAGGATTTGATTTTTCTGAAGGACATGTACCCTACAGGCATTAGTAGGACACAGAGAAGTCTGAGCCCTGCAACTCCTTGAAAATATCAAATGACCTGGCATGCTGGGTGTTTGAGCCACTTTGTGGAAGAAACCCAGCCATGCCTTTGACTTTTCATGCCATTGAACTTGAGACTCTCCATGCTCTCTGGTTTTGTATCACATCTAGCTGGTGCCAAGAGGATTAGCTCAACTCCAGCTCCCTGTAGAAAGGATTCATTCTCCTGTTTAGGAAATGTGATGTCAAGCTGAAAGAAGCTGATGAGCAAACTCCGTGGGGCCATAAAGCAGGCCTTGGTGAACTGCATTACATGGATGTCTCAGAATAAAATTTAGTTTGAAATGGTCAAGGACAGGGTGTGCCATTGTGGGCTGGGAGCCGCTGTGGCTCAGCTGTTTGTACAGCATTTAATATGTTTATCTTTCTGCTAAACATATTGTTGTTGAGTCATCTCTATTGCACAGACACCCTGTGTGAGGCCCGGCTCTGCAAATCCAACACACAAAGACAGGCCTTCTATCTTCAATGACCTTACAGTCTACAAAGTCAAAATAAATGCTTCCTCTTACTTCTCACTTTGATGAGTAAGGTACCCAGATTTTGAGAAAGGTTAATCATACGTTCTTTTATCAGGGCAGCAACCATGAAGTAATAAAAGTAAAGGAAGAACTTAAATGACCATTATGTCTTTAAGATAATTTAGTAGTATTGCTGCAAACTGAAAATGGAAAGCTGGTTTACCCAAAAGTACCAGCAGCCTCCAAACCATCAATATTTCATGTTACACCATCATGTTACCACTGTCAAAGTAATTACATTAATAAAACAAATAATGGCATTAAACTTCAAAGTTTGGACAGGAAAAAAAAAGACAAAGATTACATATGTCTGAAAAGTAGAGAGACTAATGAAATGCTGTTTGGCCTTCCTTAGAAATTGTTCGAGCCATGACACATGTGATAAACCAAGGAATGGCCATGTATTGGGGGACCTCACGGTGGAGCGCCATGGAGATCATGGTAATTTCATTTCTATTTTTAAATGGCCATTAAATACTTAACTATTTTTCAGGCGCTAAATGTAAATTACAAGACCTTTTGTAAATTTTCCTAACAATCACCATGACATTAGACTGCTATGATCATTCTGTCATTCCAGAGATGGATAGGGGGCTGGATCTCATCAGCTCAGAATGCAACAGGGAAGGTGTTGGTCTCTAGCAGGAATCATAGTCTAGCATGTTCTTCAGGGGCAAGAGGATACAGTGGACTTCCCAGCTAAGGAGATACGTGAACAAAACAACCTGGCTTCCTTTTTTAAAAACTGTATTAAAGGACTCTACTGCTAACATGCTAATGACTCATCATTTTTATATGTTAGTTTGAGTTTTATTTCTTTAGGAACCTAAATTATGGGTATTGCCATGGACTATTATGATTCACACTTTGACTAATTTGCCCTGGACTTCACTCAATCCAGACCCTCCCAAAGAATAATAAGGATTTCCCACATTTGATATTGTTCTTAGTGAATTGATGGTCATAACTTTGTTTATTATTTGGCATCTTGGTTTGTATTGATTTTCCTAAAACGAAGTTTTCTCATGCATACGGATCACAGAGCAGCCTTATTTCTCATGGGTATAAATTCAGTTGCAATCTTATTTCTCCCTAGGAAGCCTATTCTGTAGCAAGGCAGTTCAATATGATCCCACCGGTCTGTGAACAAGCTGAGTACCATCTTTTTCAGAGAGAGAAAGTGGAGGTTCAGTTACCAGAGCTCTACCATAAAATAGGTAATCTTCACAATCAAATTTACTGATTATTTTTAACAATAAGAGTATCAGTGATCTGGAAAAAAGTGTTACTGAAATGCTTTCCTTAATGTTCCTAATTAACATAGAAATTGTGAGGACTATTCATTTCAGAGACTGTAAAAGAATCAGATGTGCCTATGGGGGTAGTCTATAGAGTATTACTGATGAAATCCAAGCAGTTGTAAATTGTGACTGGTATATAAACTGTACTCAGTAAGTGTTCAAAAAATGCATACAGAAAGAAGGGCAGAAACAATGAAGAAACCCATTTTTTTCATTGGGTACTTCTCTAACCAAAGCATGCATCTTTGACTAAATTATAACTGCCTTACCAAAAAAAAAAAAAATTATGGATAGATACATCTGTATCTTCTACTCTGTGCCTGAAATTAAGTTAGATATGGGGAGTTCAAGAATGCCTGACAAGCCTAGCACTACATGTGTGTGGGGGTAGATGTAACAATTTCAAAGAAAGGCAAGAAATAACATATACATAAGAATTTTTGTACATCCAAAAAACATGAATGAGCCACATTTTCAGCCTATGTATCACAATAATGTCCAGAGATAACTTTCTTTAAAAAAAAAAAAAAAAGGCAGGAAAACGGTAAGGAAAAAAAGAAAAAAAAAGAATAAAAAATTGAACGGCAATCCCAACCGTTATAATTGCTGGCACTTGCTGTGTTTACTATGCAGTCGGCACTGTGCTGCTATGTACCAGGCACTATATAGGCACTCCGTGGACAAGTGAAGCACTGAAGCATTCTCCTGTGCAAGTCAGTGTTTGTCTCTGAGAATAAAGAGAAGCAACAATTTTGGACATCAGCAAATTATGAGTGAGCCACGTTTTCAGGCTTGTTTGGCCTGAAAACAAGGCCTGCCCCCTATAACCTACAGTACAAGTTCAGTTGGTTTATAAAAATAACCAAATTTTAATGGAAAGATGTATGCTGGTATTAACTTATCTGACTAGCTGTTTTCCCATAACTAACAAGTTCTCTTTTAAACACTCCCACACTTTTGATCTCAGTTTGCACTAGCAACTTATTCAGTTTTTTCCTTCTGTAGGAGTTGGAGCAATGACATGGTCTCCACTTGCCTGTGGAATCATCTCAGGAAAATATGGAAATGGAGTGCCTGAAAGTTCTAGAGCTTCGCTGAAGGTATTTTTCCCCACTTCTAGAAAAAAGAGTTCTGGGGATGGGAGAGGATGGAAGATTGGACAGAACAGTTCTGCAGCAGCCTGTGGCTTCCTGGCCCAGGCAGCGCGTGGCCTTGGCCAGCCCAGTGTCCTCAGGCAGGCTCCCCCAGGCCCCGGGGAGGCTCTGCTCCTGGCCAGGCATCAATCAGGCATTCATAATCTGTCTGGGGGGGCTGGGGGAAACTGCCCGGGGGTGCCTGGGTCAGATTTACAGGGCTCAAATCCCTATGCTTTTATTCTTATGGTAAAGAAGGCATTTCATTCCTCCTTTGAAACTGATGAAATGTAAAATCTCTTTTCAAGAGGATGGTTTGTTTGTTTACTTTTCAACAATTGGGGCAAACCAGCCTAGCTGAGTAGGGCTCCAGGTGGATCGATGTTGTTTACGGTGTGGGGGTGAGGGGTGAGGGGTGAGAGGGAGGGTTGGGAAGCAGATGCTCAGCCAAGCAGGCCTCTATCACTCCGGCTCAAGGCTGGTGTCTTCACAGAGATCAACTAGCCACTGAGTCTTAACAGTTTAAATTCTTCTCTGAAGCATAGAGATATTTGGCATCATTGACAAAAATTACTTCCATTTAGAACATCTCAATTATTAATTTATTGGAGAGTACTTCAAACATCCCTCATAAGGAGGGATGTTTGAAGTACATGTCTGTTTTTAAAAACTTGAGACAACGTGTGATAACATTAGAATCACAAATGATAATGTCAAAGGAGAGAGAATATTGGCATTTTTAAAATTCAGACATGGCAAAGGCCCCGAAGAAGTCTGACACAGCCTCTTGCCTCCGTCAGTACAAAGTTAGCAGGGGAGCAGCTCACATTAAGCCTGAACCACCAACCCTGTAATCAACTTGCTGGGACCACTATGTGCTTCGCTAATCAGAACTGTCTCAAGGTTCTAGGTCTGCCACTCTTTCTGCTTGTTACAGTTGACCTATTAGCTAGTTTGTTCTCTAATATAATATAAATATCTCCTAAAGCATGGTGACATGCCTTTTTCTAGCTTGGCATTATCACAAAATATAATTATCCTAGAATATTAATTGTGGTCTTCCTTCTGAAAATTGCAGAATGTTCTGAACCAAGCTTAAATAAGTTAGCAAGGAAAAGCTAAAAGCATCTTAAGATATAAAAAGATAAAGGCAAAAAGAGTGAATAAGAAAGGGAAGCACTGAAAATTGCAGTTTTTTACCGAGAACCTACTATGTGCCAAGCATTGAGCTAAGCATTTTTATTCATTTCCTTTAATCTACACAAAGTGGATACAGATGACTCTTAATCAGTTATAGCTAAGCATGTTGTCTTACATTCTTTCAGACTTTTTTTTTTTTACGATTTATTTGAGAGAGAGCACACAAAGGCAGAGGGAGAAGCAGACTCCCCGCTGAGCAGGGAGCCAGATTCGGGGCTCCATCCTAGGACCCCAGGATCATGACCTAAGCCGAAGGCAGATGCTTAACCTGTCACCCAGGTGCCCCTTCAGAGACATTTTTAAAAACCTGAAGTACTTCCACATATACTGGTTCTCAGACTATCCTTGTAAGAGGGTAAACCTTTCCAGTTGTGGAAACCGAGCATAAAGAGGTCAGATAACAATCCAAGAGCGTCAACTCATAATAGAGTTTATAGTAGAACCCAGGTTTCCTGGCTCTCAGTGTATCTCTCTCAAAAACCTTTTTGTTTCCCTGCAAATCTAGGTTTTTTTTTTTTTTTTTTTCAAATCTAGGTTTTTAATGGAGGAAGAAGTAGCTGTACTTTTTTGGGGGTGTAAGACTGACCTCCATCATTGTTTGGAAAAAGCTTACAACAGCTTAAAAACAAAAACCTTTCACAGATGCATTAACAAAAAGAGAAAGTAAAAAATAATAAAAAATAGATACGAAAGACTGAAGGTGGCTAAATCCAAAAAGCAACTCAGAAAAATATTTCTATTGTTGACTTTGATAAAGTTAACATCTACTGAAACATCCTTAACAATAAACATGAAGAACTCTCAACAGCTGAAAGGCCTCTATCTGATCACGAAGCAGGTCCCTAGAGCTCCCCGGACTCTCAGGGCTTCCTCAGTCATTAGCCTGAGTGTTTTCTATACGAATATCCGTGCCCTTAGCAATGCCACTCGCAGGGCACCCGGCTAGCTCAGGAGGTAGAGCATGCGGCTCTTGGTCTCAAGGACGTGAGTTCCGGCGCCACACTGGGCATGGAGCCTACTTAAAATGAAAAATAAAATAAAATTGGTTTAAAAAAAATTAAAAGTAACTTAGTAACTGAAGAAAAAAAAATTTAAAGATAGAGGGACACCTGGGCGGCTCAGCAGTTGAGCATCTGCCTTCAGCTTAGGGTGTGACCTGGGATCCCGGGATCGAGTCCCATGTCGGGCTCCCCTGCATGGGGCCTGCTTCTCCCTCTGCTTGTGTCTCTGCCTCTCTCTCCGGGTCTCTCATGAATAAATAAATAAAATATTTTAAAAAATTAAAGAGAACTAGGCAAGTGGATAAATAAGTTAGCAGCTTTCACTTCCTCCCACTCTAAATGAAATAAATGGCTGGTGTTTCACATTAGTTATTGTAAATTATACCAATAAAGTAGATACTGACGTTTCATGCCGTTGTAAGTATTGAACTTGTATTTGAAAGGTAAATAAAGTAACACAGTGTGAAAAACACCTATCCAGGGGTCACTTAGAAAGGAATACAACCTGGGGGTTTTATGGGAGGCTGCGTTTGGCCCACTGCCCTCACAGTGACTCTAGACCTTTTGTCACCGGCTATGTCTTCACTGCTGAGCTAGACTCTGCTACTTCTTCACATGTCTGTTAGGCATCCCCCATGGGCATTAGTCATGCCTGGTGGAATCTATCATCACCCCCTAGAACCTGCCCTTCCTCTTGGTTAGCAGTACCTCCACCCTCCATCTGGCCATCCCAGTCAGAAGCCAAGGGTTATGTCAGACTGCCTCCTTTCCTCCCTCAGCCTTGTCCAGTGGGGCACCCATTCCTCCAGGCCATTTCCTAACTCTGTGGCCCATCCCCTGCATAGCCTTTGTTCCAACCACCATCACTTCTTCCCTATTTTGCTGCAGTATAGCTTCCTGTCTTCACTTATTTATTTTTTCCTTTTGTCAACTACCCATCACTGTGATCAGTGATCTTTCTAAAGACTAATCTGACCATATCATAACCCTGCTTAAAATCTGTTCCCTCCCAGTCATTCCGTATAGGACAAAACCCAAACCCCACAGAAAAGCATTCAAGGAAATAACCTTGGGATCTAAGTCGTGCCCATTTTTCCATTCTTGTCTCTCCCCATATTATATCACTGTATTATTCATCCAAATACACTGTACTCTCCTTTGCCCCCCAGAAATGCCCTTTTTTCATCTTGCTGTGAAACCCTCCTCATCTCTAAAGACAAAGCTTGGCTGTCTTCACTTCTGTGAAGCCTGTCCTCACTTTATAAAACTGAATTTTTACATCTTCCTCTGTTATTCCATTAACAGTTCCTTTTTTAAATCTATTTTTTTAAAGATTTTATTTATTTATTCATGAGAGACACGGAGAGAGAGAGATGCAGAGACACAGGCAGAGGGAGAAGCAGGCTCCATGCAGGGAGCCCGATGCGGGGACTCGATGTGGGGACTCGATGTGGGGACTCCATGCGGGGACTCCATGCGGGGACTCAATCCCAGGACCCCGGGTCATGCCCTGAGCTGAAGGCAGTTGCTCAACCACTTGAGCCACTCAGGTGCCCCTCCATTAACACTTCTTACAGAGTCTTAGAACTCTCTAGTTGCAAACAAAAGCATTTAATTCAAATGAATTTAATTGAAGAAGGAGAACATATGGACCCTTGCTGCGAAGGACAGAATGGGGATGCTCTCAGGGTTGACTCCAACCATAGACCTGTACGTTGTCAAGACTCTCCATCTCCATTTTTCTCTGCATGTGGGTGGGTGTCTTCTACTACAAACAGGTCTTCTCCGTGAGGCCAGGAGTGGGAAAACTGCTGTTTGCAGGTTTACGTCCTTAAAGACACGTAATGCGAGAGAATAGAGAGCTTTCTTTAGGACTCCAGTCCAGAGAAGACGCCAAGCTTGGGTCATGTACCAACTTGTTAGAGCAATGACAGTGGCCCAAAATGTAAAGCGCTTTGACCAGCTCCTGTTAGGGGCATTTCCCGTTAGGCGGCAATCATGGAGGGAGGGACCCCAAATACAAAACACTTCTCAAGTTACAGGACAGAGATTTGTGATTATCTCTAGAACAGACACTGAAACTCAGGTAATTCATCACAGAGCCTGGCACACGACAGGCACTCAGTGAATGTTTGTTGACTGAGTGCAATGAGCCATAACAGAAGATCAACAAAGTCTGATCAACAGACCAGGGGTGCAGCTTTTAAGTAGAAATGAACTAGGGGGAAAAAAAAAGAAAGAAAGAAATAGTGCAATAAAATTTATGGGCAGGTCTTTCCTGTTGCTAGCAAAATGCTAATAGAAAAATCATAAAATATGTACCCCCTCTGTCAAATGAAAATAGGAACATGCAAACTCAGGTGAATCAAGGTGGGGGAAGAGTGGCAGTTCGAGTACTCCAGCTGTTCAGGTTAGAGTTTTGCACATCACAGTGTCATTTCAGAAGGAGATTTTTTTAGCTTCAGCTGTTTACTAGAGATTTCAGCTTCAATATCAAAGATTTTGCTGCTCTTTTGAGCCAAAGATTTTGAAGTTTAAATTACAATAGTCAGTGATCTTAGGTGCTAAACGATTCCAAGACAAGGTCCAGAGATGAAATGTGACTTCCTCTGTCCATGGCTTTATAGCTGCAGCCTGAGTTTCAATCCATTATTAACAAACAGGCCAGCTGGAGGTTTCAGGGCCAATCCCACAGACCAGTCCTACCCCTGGCATTACCTGTAAAATGGTCACAGCATTGCGAGATGGCAAAGAAATAGGCTTTAAGAAAATTTAGAGAATTTTGTGACTTAGGTATAAAAGTAATAGCCCGCTAATCTGTGCAGAAGAGCTCATCTTTTCCTTGGAGATTATCTCCTGAGTATCTAGTCCAGTGCTGGGCTCTATGTTGAATCCTGAGGATACAGGGAAGGGGACAGTCCCCATCTTCACGGAGTAACTTGGGAACCGAACCTGTTAGAAACAGTGTGGAATTCACAAGCACCGTGGAGCCTCACGGGACTGTCGGCAAAGTTGTCCTGGAATAAGGAGGTGGCATCTGTGCTCAATCTGAAATACTGAAGAGATCTGTTTTTACCCCGTTGAGCGAGCCCTGGTCGCTTAGATTCCTCCTTCACTGTGGCTCGGTGGCAAGCACTGTGTCAGGACGGGAGATGTTGAGATGAACAAGCCCATCCCTGCCTTCCTCCATGTAGTTAGATCGACACGTGACCAAATCCCTGCAGCAGTGGAGTAAGCGGTACAGGGGGTTGGAAGAAAAAAATCAGCTTTTAATTCATGGATTGCTGCCCAGTCAACAAGCTGGGTTTATTGTTGCACACAACCACACCCACCACCAATCCTCTTACAAAAAACACTGGTTCACTTCCATATTTATATTTTAATTAAGCCTCATCTCCTCTCTGTGCTAACATTTCCCCACTTGTAAAGCAGTTAAAGCTATTTATTTCCAAAAACACTTTTGTTTCCTTTGGTATGAGGAAAGGCAGTATAAATACCATGCGTCTACTTTTTATAAATCCTAGCCTGCTTTTGTGTTCCAGTGATTAAAGCAACGAGATTTATAGTGTTGAGTGTAGGGAGAGAGACTCAGTAAATGAATGTTTGATGTTTGTTACTCTTAGAAGTCTGCCTCTCAGTACGTCTTGTGTGTGCATGTGTGTAAATGCGTGCGTGCACACAATCTTGTAGCTCGATCCTAAGAGTGCAAAGGCATCCCACGAGAAAGGTCTCAGAACTGCAGTTTAGAAGTGATGAGTCACACCACCATTCCCTATGTGTGTTGGGAATATTGAGAACGCTCCTCGTTACAATAAAAAATAATCATTTGGCTATTGGTTGTCAGCCTTTATCTTTTCTTTTCTTTTTTTTTTTTTTTTTTCTTTTCCTTTGAATAACACTCAGGAAAGACTGGTTCCCTGAAAGGTGTTATGAAACTAAAGTGAGGGTTGGTGATGTTTTCCCACCGCGGACAGGGAGCGTTAAGTTCAGGGGCTCTGGGCCCCAGCACACGGGTCTGTGCTCCAGGCCACCCCTCCTCCTGGGAGAAGCTGAGGCTTCCAGGAGCTGAGGCTGGGAAAGCTCTTGGCCAGCTCCCTAAGCAAAGTCTCAAGTAAGCAGCCCAGACCGTAAGCCTTTGAGATCTAGGAAGCAGGCAGAACGGGGGCAGCTTGCCATTTCTCTTTCACATCTGCAAAATCATTCCAAAAATCATAATAAAACATAATGCGGTTACCCTCTTCTTTGGAAATACTGTCTTAGGATGAAGAAAAAAATACTTAAAAACAAAAGCAGCCTTATTGAAATCGTGTGGGTGGCGTGTCTGTGATGATTGCTGCCTTTGGGAAGGTAAAGGTCTGTGGCAATCATTTTGCAAACACAACGGATCAAGTCCACATTGCCACACAATGGATGGTTTCTGGTATTTTCAGTAAAACAGACATTCTTACAAATATTCTTTACCTTTGGATGTTGCTTAGTGTTAGTTTTAAAAAGAGCATTCTACTGTCCCTCATTTCTTAATAAGAGCAGAACCTTCTGGAAAGCAAAGCACTGAGAACTCTGAAAAGATTTTTCTTCTATTTAGGAAATTAGCGCACTTTACGGGCTACAGATCAGAGTCAGTCTCGTCTCAGAGGTTTTATAAAGGAGTTTCCGATTCTGGGCTTCCTTACCTTTTAAAGTTTCAGTCGCTACACAAAAGATAATACACATTTGGGATAGTCTTTATCCACTTTAAAATTTTAAAAGTGTACTTGGGCACCTATTAGTTATGCCTTGGCTGCTTCTAGGAAGGAGCGGAGAGACCTCACAGTAATGCCAGGCTGTAAGAATAGAAGCCTGGCAGGAAACACAAGGCAAGGAGAAGGATAGTTACAAAAGAATGTAAGATAATGGCTTTCTCTGAGCAGAAAGCTTGGCATCCAGTTTTCTTGATGAAAAGGAAACCTTACAGACCTTGGTGAAATGTCAGTGGTTTGGTTTTTTTTCTACATTCTCAAATTGGGCTATTGCAGTAAGAGGCTTTCCTCCACTTAGACTACTTATCGTTGATTATATGTCAGGATTTTAAGAACTTCCATGCATATGGATGGATTTGAAGGGTGACTATTAGTCAAAATCAGTCTGTCCCGAGCCAGTAAACAAGGAGTGAGAGCATGGGGAACATTTCTTTGCCTAAAAGCATAGGCGTCCAGTTGCCACCAGACATAAAGGTTAGGGAAGAAGGTTCAGGAATTCACCATTCTCCTCTTTCACAGACTTAACAATCTTTGCCTCAGACCCTGACCAGATACTAACATTTAAATGCTCTTCTTCTCCCTAGTGCTATCAGTGGCTGAAGGAAAGAATTGTAAGTGAAGAAGGCCGAAAACAGCAAAACAAGCTTAAAGACCTTGCCCCGATTGCTGAGCGTCTGGGATGCACACTACCTCAGCTAGCTGTTGGTAAGGTGACCGGGAGGGGAGGCTCTGCTAGGTCACGGGGAAGAGTTTTCACATCCCTATCATGATAAAGTATCTGGTCTAAGGGCAGACTGATCTCTAAAGCATAAGCTCCTGGTTAACACTATCTAAAACGAAGTTTTCAGAGTTACCCAGAATTGTCTACATGCTAAAGCACTTCCTTCCTGCCTCTGTCCCTCGTAACACTGTTTAAATGAGAACAAGTCCGTGAAAACACACACATCCTCATGGTTTCAGGGGTGAATGCCCCTCAGTTGTGTATCCACTGTGACATCCATTTCTTCTGACTCAGTTTTCCATCCCTGTGGAAGCTAAGGGGGGCTGGTGAGAGGCCAGAGGCAGGGCTGGGTGTGCCCCGGGCCCAAGGCTACTGCCACATGGAAAACTGTCCTAGAGGAACAGCTTCAACCTGCAACTCCCTGCAGGGCCATGAAAAATGCTCTTCCATCACTCTGGAATTGATGGGATGTCAGGGTCACTCACTTGGTTGAAAACCACATGAGCCAGTGCTGTCCAATAGGAGTATAATGTGAACCACATATTTAATTTTAACTTTTCTAGTGGCCAAACTAAAAAATTAAAAAGGAAAATAGGGGAACTTAATCATGGATTTTATTTAACCGGTACGGTCAAAGCAGCATCAGTTAACACATAATGACTTAAAAAGTTATCGAGATACTTTACATTCTTTTTTTCATAGTAAGTCTTCAAAATTGAGAATGTATTTTATACCTACAGCACATCTCAGTTCACATCTCCAGTAGCCACACGTGGCTTAGAGACCTTGCTCAAGGTCTTGTCTCCTTAATCATCAAACCAGTCCCTTGAGGTGCTATCACTCGCCCTACCTTACAGATGTTAAGGAAAAATTTGCAGTCATTATCTCCACCTTACCAATGAAGAAACTGAAGGAGGAAAAAAAAAAAAATCCTTGGGGTAGCTATGAGAAAAGAATAAAATGGGCGTAGATTCTAGAAAAAAATCCCCAAGGATTAAGAAACAGCAGGAACTGAGACTAATCCAATACAATGTGAAGTAAGGAGATAAAAAGCTCAAGTTCTATGAAAATAAAAAATGTAACAGAATATTTGTTAGATGTGGGATTCTTCTGTGGCTGGAAGGCAAGGAATGGCTGCAGCTAGAGACAGCCAGAAACGGGAGGCAGTTGGGGAGAATGTGGGGAGAAGGTACATATACAGGACTTGCTTTCGTCCTTTCTTTCAAAGAATGATGTGATTATTATCATCCCTAGAGCTTTAACAAGCAGAGTAAAAAGTACTGGCCATTTGGCCATAAGCAAATCATTTAACCTATCAATTTTCTTATCTATAAAGTGCATATAACAGATCTTATGAATTTGTTGGGTAAAGGGAAATTATTTATATATATATATATATGTATGTATATAAATATGCCATATATATATATATGGCAAAGAGTAGATGCTCAATAAATGGTGATGATAATGATGATATTTTTGCAAAAAAATGCTCAGACCTACAACTCCATTCCTAGCCATGGCGTGTAGTCAGAATGACGGGCAGAGAAACACCTATTCTTGAAATACAGTCGGTCGTAAATATGGTTTTAGGTGGTAACGTGACAGTGAGTTTTGAATTTAGCTCTGGAAGAGAACATTGTCTTTCTAAAGAGGAAATCTTGACCAGATTTAAACTTTCACTGGATGTTAGATATACATGAAAGACCCTCGTTACAGTTGGAGTTTAAGTTAAAACATGCTTCGATCCTCCCTTTCCTTCCTCTCTGCCTCCAGTTGTCTTGCTTGCCTGTCTTTTTTTCTTTATAAACAAGTAGTTTTGCTTTTAAGCGCAGAACTCTCAAACCAAGAGGGAAATTATTTCCAGGCATATTACCTTTGATCTGCTAGCAGGGTGTAGGGGGAGAGGGCATCCTTTGTCAGGAAACAAACCACTTGAACCCAGCTGTAGGCTGGCTCCCATGCTGCACACCTGCACGGGGGCCAGCATTCACACTCGGCTCATAGGCGTCCTGGACAGGACTGCTGGTAACACGGCGTTAGAAGCGACGATCATCTGTATGTATTCTCTGTCACACTGGCCAGCTCTGTCCGGTGGGTCCCCCATGTCCTGCAGCCCATGGGTAAAACCGGCTGTTGCTGACATCAGGTAGTTTATGGGCAATGATTTTCGGAGTGCCCTGCTTTGACCTCAGAACTTAATACCAGAGCCAAGAGTTCTCCAAGTGCAAAGCAGGAAATAATGCAGCCAGGAATAAAAAAAAAAAAAAAAAAAAAAAAAGTCCTGGATCACTGGGCATTTTGCCTTTATAAAGTATTATTTTGCCCATGTGGAAAGATTTAGTGATTGACTCAAAAAGCCAGAACATGGTAACAGCCTAACAGTATCTGTTGCAGGGTCTGAGCAGATGGGGGCAGAAGTAATGCTTGGGGACACCCACCAGCCATTCACACCTGTATTTATTCAGCAAACACGTACTAAGCGCCTACTATGTGCAGGTGCTGGACTGGGTGCTGAGCATCCATGTGCAAACAATGTATCTCACAGCCTGGTGGGCAAATCAAGAAAATAAAGTAGGTAACTTTAATGCAGTGTTGTAATAAAATAATTGAGAAGGGCACAGAGGTTCTGGAAGTTAAGCAAAATGTAGAGGTTCCCAACCCAGCCTGGGATTTAGGGAAGGGCTTTGGGAAGAGGCAGTGCCCATGAGGAATCTCAACTGATGAGCAGGTATTAGTGAGGCAGAAGGACATTCCAGGCCAAGGGCACACTTGGGCCGAGGGCTTGAGGAGGAGAAAAACAGCATGAGGTTTGGGGACGGAAAGGATTTACCGGAGACAGTTGAGTGCTGCTGAAGCCTAAGTTCAAGGCAGGGAGTGAGAAGCCACACAGCTGGAGGGACCGGCTGCCCAGCAAGTTTGCCAGGGTGAGGAGTGAGAGCTTCGTCTTCCAACACAACGACTGTGTCAGGCACATGTTGAAGACCTTTTAAGCAGATGTGCATGATCGGATTTGTATCTGGAAAGATTGCCGCTCAATGTATGACAATTATGGGGGAAAAGGAGGGAAAATCCTGTGAAGTGGAGGGCAAGGGTGGGGGGCAGACCAGCTGGGCAGGAGAGGGACAGTGAGGGGCATGAGGACGGTGGGCAGTGAAACCAGAGCAGTCATTCTCAGTGTGGTCCCACCTCCACATGATGGAATGCCATTTGGTGAAAAGGGAAGTATTTACTAATAAATGCTAATAATGTGGTAAACCTTGCAAAGGTGCTGAAAGAAGTCAGACAAAAAAGATCCGTATTTTAGCTAGGATTCCATTCAAATTGTGTCCAGAATAAAATTTATAGGGGTACAAAGTAGATTAGTGGTTTCCTGGACTTGGGGTAGAAATGGGGCTAACTATAAATGGTGATGGTTGCATATCATATCATATGTTGCATATTTGATAAACTTAAAAAATTATTGAATGATAAACCTTAAATGGGGAAATTTTACCTCAACAAAGTTGTTTTTAGAAAAAGCATGGTCCCTGGAAGCTTATCAGAAATGCAGATCCCCAGGCCCCAGTCGAGCCCCTCTGAGTCGGAAACCCAAAGGTGGCACCCAGTGACCGTTCCACAAGGCCTGCGGGTGGCTGAGGCATTGCCACCACGCGAGCTACTGGATTAGAGGAATATTGGGGAGGAGTAATCTAGCAGACGTGGCAATTAAAAGGGAACGCAGGCTCGAAAGGGCAGTTCCTAAGGGTAACACCCTGCTTTGGGGATCAGGAGGCCGAGGTGCTTGGTGGTGCCACTAAATGAGGCTGGGATCGCCGGGCAGGCGGGCTTGGGCGTTAGGCAGCAAGAGCCAGCAGGGCCTGTGGGGCGCCGCAGCGAGTCCGGCAGGTGCTGCATCCAGGCCTCCCCAGAAACCTCTAGTTGCAGGCGGCTTCTGACACGGTAGGAAGGGGACGAGGGGGACCGACCCCGGGGAGTCTAACCCAGCCTTTGAGAAGTTCAGGACGGGACAAAGTTGGGGCAGTAGCTGGACGGACGTGAAGGGTCGGAGGAGCCAGAATGGGGCAAATGTGATAAAGAGGAAGAAAGCTGTAAGGAACTTAAGATTCAGCAGAGCAAGAAACGATGGAGGAGTCCAGTCCGGAAGGCGACGAAGTGGGACCCAGGGTAGGCTTTGGCCTCGCTCGCACCTCATCTCCCGCCCCTGGGCCGCGCCTGCCGCTCGCCCGCCTGGCCTGAGGGGCTCAATTCTCCGCGGGCTGGAGGTCGCCGAGGCGGGAGGGGGCGAAGGCCGGGGAGGGGAAGCCTGCGTCGCTCGGTGGGTGGAGGCGAAGGAACGAGCCCCGCGGTCTGCAGGCCCGTGTGTAACCGGGCGGGGGCGGGGCGGAGTGTGCCTGGGACGGCCCAGCCGCGGGGCAGCTCCCGCCCCTCCTCCTGCAGGGGCTCGCGGTTCGGGCGTGCGGGCGGCGGGAGGGGCCTGGGCCGCCTGACGCCGTGTCCTTCCTTCCTTCCTTCGCAGCGTGGTGCCTGAGGAACGAGGGCGTGAGCTCCGTGCTCCTGGGCTCCTCCACGCCCGAGCAGCTCGTGGAGAACCTCGGCGCCATCCAGGCAAGTACCGCGGCCCGGCCAGCGCCGCCCGCCCCGAGGCCGCCCGTTCCCGGGGGGGGGGTGGGGGTGGGGGTGGGGGTGGGGGGGTGGCCCAGGGGACTGCCCGCCGCGCCGCCCGGGGGCTCCCCGAGTGTCCCCACGGCTCCGCCAGTTCCCGGCGGCCCCCCAGGCGACGTCGAAGACCTGTGCAGGGAATGTTGCCCACATTTTAAAGAGGAAACGGGCTCAGAATTGTTGGGGGCTCCGGGACATCTTCCGTCTTGCAGCCGGTTCAGAACCAGCCACCCCACTCCTTCCCCGGCGGGTGGGAACGGGGGGGCGGGGGGGGCAGTGGCCGCCGTGACCTCCCCCGCCCGCTCCCTGCTCTTCCCGCGGCCACAGCTGCCGAAGTGGGTCTCCCGCCCGCGTGCCCGCGTGCCCTGGGCAAGCCCTGCCCCCCGCCCCGGGGCAGAACCACCCGCGTCCTGGCTGGGCCGTGGGAGGGGCGGGGGAGGAACGGCCGCCGCGACCCGGGGCAGCAGGCGCCCCGCAGCCGAAGGTGCCGCCGCTTCAGCTCCTGAAGTTCCCGAGCAGGCGGCGAGGGGCGCGCTGGGCCGGGGCCGGGGCCGGGGCGTGGGCAGGCGCGGGTCACCCAGGCCCCTGCGAGCCCGCCGCGTGCCGGACGCCGGGCAGCCGCGCGGTGGCCACTCACGCTCGCGGGGCAGAGACGTGACCGACAGGACGGCGGTTCGAACCGCGCGGCCGCTCGGTAGCCAGAGGCCGGGAGACCCCGGGAGACCCCGAGAGACCCCGAGCAACGGGCGGGCCTACGTGCGCCGCGTCTCTGCGCCAGGCCCGGGCTGCGCGTCCTGAGGCCCGAGCGGGAGCCCTGCGGGCCCGGGGGACACCGCGGGGGCCTGGGGCGGACGTGCTGCTGGCGGGGCTCCGGGCGCCACCGCCGCGAGCAGCCCCCCCGAGGCCCCCAGCTGCGCGTCCGCCCGGCCCGGGCCTGTGGGCTGTTTGTGGATCTGCGGTGGAGGAAAGTGTTTGACAACAGGCGCCAACAGTAAGGAACTGGCGGCTTCACAGGGAACTCTGGGTGCGGGGCTGCTTGAAAATCCAGCTCTGACGACGCTATATATACATTTTTCATGTTTTATTCAAGTAGTTTTACGGTTTCTTTTTTTAATGTCAAACTCTCGGAAATTCACTTCGGCGTCCTGAAGGAAGAGTTTTCCCTCCTGGCGGGCTGACCCGCAGCTCCACTTGGCCGACGTGGGGCCCCGCGTGGGGCCGTGGGGGCCCGGTGGGGCGGCCTCACGCCGGCGTCAGCTCCCCGAGGCTCCGCAGCCGGGGGGACAGATGTTCCCCTTGGTGCGGAGAGGAAGGCGGTAGGCACGGGTAGGCCTCGGGGCCTCGAGGCTCCGGGGGGCAGGCCTGCCGCGGAGTCGGGTCACCCGGCGTCACCCCGGCCTCCTCCCTCGACGACCGCAGCGGGGTGGACTGGGGGGCCGGAACCGCCGCCTGACGGGGTCGGCCACGGTCTGACCCGGGGTCAGTCTACCCGCGAACAAGCCAGCCGTCCCCGTCCAGGGGTGTAGCCTGTGCCCTTGATCCCCGAGCTCCCTCCGGCCGGGTCACCGCCGCGCTCCCACCTGCACCAGCTGCGCCGGCAGCAGGGTCTC
Organism: Canis aureus; assembly: GCF_053574225.1. Lineage (NCBI taxonomy): Eukaryota > Metazoa > Chordata > Mammalia > Carnivora > Canidae > Canis > Canis aureus. The sequence continues at coordinate 2,454,626 of NC_135632.1, read as the reverse complement.
TAAGGCCGCTGCCCCTTTCCACCTCCTCCAGCTCAGCCCCGGGCTACCTCGGGGTGTCTGACCGGGTCACGCCCAGCGCACAAGTCCCGGGCGGCATCCGGGCTCCACACGCTCCACACGGCGGCCCCGGCGGCCTTCCGTGCTGTCACCCCAACTGCCCCTTCCCGGGATGTGGCCACGGGCGCAGCGCCTCCTCCCTCCCTGGTCCCCGGAGCCGAGCGGCCCCCACCCGGGCCTCTCACCGGAAATGGCCTCTCGGTGCAGAGCAGCTTGTCAGGAGGGCGACGCCGCAAGGGGGAGGCGTACTGGCTCTGAAAGACTTCGTATTTAAAAAAGACGTAGAGCATCTTAGTTTTCTGTAAGACACATCGAAAGGTTTTAGATAAAATGAAGGGCTTTTTGTTTTAAAGACTATTCATGAGAGAGAGAGGGGCAGAGACACAGGCTGAGGGAGGAACAGGCGCCACGCTGGGAGCCCGACGCGGGACTCGATCCCGGGTCTCCAGGATCAGGCCCTGGGCTGAGGGCGGCGCTAGACCGCTGAGCCCCCCGGGCTGCCCTAAAATGGAGGTTTTAAAGACACTGATTTCCTGTTTCTCTCCCCTGTGATGTGGCCATTAGAAAATCTGAAATCCCGGGGCTATTTCCCGGAGCCCGCACTTCCACGGTCCGCCTTTACGCGGCTACGCAATACTTAGAAGCAGCAACTGTGAGCCAAGCCAAGCCCTCTCCGCGCAGGGGCGCAGTGGAGAAAACAAGGTCCCTGAGCTCAAGGAGCTCGCGGGCGGGAGGGGGGGCTTCCCTGGGGCTGCGGTGCACAGGTCCAGAGGGCTTCGCTCCGCCCTAAGCACAAGGAACAAACGATCAGGTACTAACCTTTCCCTTCGTCCTTCTCCTGCTCTCAGGTTCTCCCAAAGATGACATCACACGTGGTAAATGAAATTGATAACATATTGCGAAACAAGCCCTACGGCAAAAAGGACTACCGATCCTAAGTGCATGAGTCGTGGGACCTGCATGGGTAAACCGCGGTCTGTCCGTACAGAACGGTGTCACTAGCCGGCCTTGAGTCACTTAGCAGCCTGCTGCTCAACCTCTAGTATTCCCGGATCCTGAGGTACCTGCTGTCGCTACCACTGTGCACCCGAGTTACGAGCACATCTGAAAACTCACAACCAAGAAAATCCATTCTATTTTCTTATCTTGGACTGGAGTCACCTAGTGTTGCACCTCATGCTTACGCCACAGAGAGTATGCGAGGGGGAGGCCTGTCACCTTCAGGCACTTAGTAACTTGAAGGCTGTACAGATATATTTTTTTCAAATGCATAAAATCCGCAGATGCAACGTGGGCTGCATCAGAAAAGAAAGAGTAGGCTACGTTCACTCAGAAGTCTTACTTGGGAGAATAAGCAGAAACAACTTCACATTTTTTTTCTATTTCTACAGTAAAGAGTTGTTTCCCTTGTCCTTCAACAAAAATAAAATTCCAAGGTATGCTTTCATTACCTTTTAAAAATATTCACTGTTGTTTGGCCCGAAGAATGCCCTGTATTGTAATTTACCCGAAGTATCTATTAGGATCCTATTAGCATCATGTCCATTCACACGTAAAGGTGGTGAAAGGATGGTGAAAGGACGAACACCACGTCTTTACCTTGACACATTATATGCCTAATTTAGAAAAGGGAGGATTACACTGCTATGGAAGCTTAGCCTTGAACAAAATGTAATATATCTGCAATTGAAGTGTTCACTTTTGACTACATTTTATTAAAACCTGCTTTATACTTTGGACTGCTTGTAGGCACAGCTTCTGCAAGTTTAAATATTTGAGCTTTAAAAATAAATAGACACATGCTCAGTTTTGTAAGTAAACCTGTAAAATACCCACAAAGGCAAATGTTTGCTGTTTAATTAGCACTGGGACTTTATAATAGAACACGGGTTTTTGAGGAGTTAACATGAAAGGGAATCACGGACTTCGTGAAAAATGCTCTCACTGCTCAGCATATGCTGGGTGAATGAACCTGCCTAGTAAAAAGCAAATGTTAGAAAATTTCCTGATTCTATAACCACATTATATGCACTAAACTAATGCATGAAAGTTCTCTGCATGGATGGGAGGGGCCTAGCCTCCTTGCACACAGAAGCTGAGGGCTAACTCGTTACCTACCCTCATGAATATTCCACTTGAAAAAAACCTGAGAATATCTTGTGTGTACCTGTAAGGAGGGAAAACTCCGGGGGGGGGGGGGGGGGCTATGTCTCTATTTGGATACCTGAGCATGTACAAGATTCTGATTTTCTGGCTAGCAGTACCCCATAGGGAAGCCACTCTGAGATGTAAAGAATAGACTATCGGCTTAAAATGCTACTTTCTGTCACCATTTCCAAATACGTATTTCATGACTTAAATTCTAAATCTTAAAGTGTTAATGTGAAACACCAATACATTTTTTTTTGTTACTACTACCTGTATTTTAATAAGAAAACAGTTGGTTTTTTTGCCCAGTAGTACCAGATTAATGATGGATCATCCTTCAGTTGTTCATTGTGTTAAGCCAGTGAACCGCTGTCTGCATAAATGAGCTCAAGTTGTCTAATTGGAACTGCAATTTAACTTACTTGCTTAGAGTAATAAAAGCATTTTGTGCATTTAATCTGAGTTATCTGATCTTTCATTATAAAGGAATATATATATATACACCTCCATGAAATAGGCAGGAAGAATCATTTGAATAAAAATTATTTTGGCAAGTAAGCAGCATTGAATGAAACCTATCAAAAGATTTCAGTGACCAAACTTTTTTCTCCTTATTAATGAAGAAAATTATTAACTGCTAAAGATATCCTCTCTCACTGGGTTTTAAAAATACACTACACTGAGGCCAAAGGGTTTCAGAAACCTTTAAGAACACCTGCAGATTAAGGCCAAATGACAAACATCATTGCTTACCCATGGGAACAACTTGTTTTTTTAGCAGACAAATCATCTGCCATAGTAAACATACTAGATTAGAAACGTCCGTTACATCCTTAAGAAAAGTTTCCACCTACTCCCATTTTCTTTGCTGGAAAGAATTTCTTAGCAGGGAGCATACCCTTCCGAAGGGTAACCGGGGGAGCAGCCATCCACATACGGACATCTTAGACGCTTGTGCGCCTGGCTTCCCGCTCTAAGAACTAGCTTCATCCTCATCAGTAGTGTCCCATCTGTCATCAGGTGTCAGAGCTTCACCTTCGCCAGCTTTGGGGCCACCACTCCTTGGCAAAGGGGAAACCACGCCTAAACCCCAAGTTTTCAGTGTTCTAGTCCAGTGCTTTTTTTAAGGATGAATTTTATGAATTCTGGAGGTAATTTTTTTTACAGTAAAAAAGCTGGGGGAAGAATCCAAATTCAGAATCAGTTAAGAGGCAAAGGCCAGAAAACAGATGCCATGAGAACTCATGAAAGCCCATGAGAAGTTAGTCTCTAAATGCATCCATGAAAATCTAAACCAACCACTCAGAAACCCTCCTAATCTTCAGTTAATTATCCTACCTGGGAGTCCAAAGAGGTGGGAGATAATGCCCCAGAGCCCAAACGGTGTCTACGTCTCCTTTACGTCTCCAGAAGCAGCAGGGACCAGCGCACACACGGAAAGCCCAGAACACGGGTGGCAGGACAACACGGCAGGCAGAGGGTGGCGCAAGCCGGACACGCTGCTCTGTAACAGAGCCACATCATGCCCGTCGCTGCCACACACATGTTCCCCAGTAACTACAAAAATGCACATCTACGTATGTGGGAAATTTAAATGGTAATGTCAAATAGTGTAATAAAGATGATGTACTTATTCACATGGCGCTCATAAAGATGTCTAGGGAAAATACAAATTTTCAAAAGCAAAGTTTAATCATACTTAACAAACCAGACTTTTCACAAGGATTTTGGGTAGGACTCCAACCTCCGTATTTCAGTGAGCTTTAAACCTTGTAAGTTACTGTTTCCAAATTAGAATAATTAACCAAATAGGACAACCAGTAGATTTTTACTGGCTAAGAAGAATTTCAATCTAAGATTTTTATGAAGTTGAAAATAAACTAAAAATAGGAAAATGTAAAATAAGCCAACACTTTAAGTCTCTACTTATTAACACAAGGGGGGGGGTTAGTTGCTTTTAATCCCCTTTTTACTTTACTGGTGTTGGATATGGGGTCTTTTTACAATATAAATTCTGCAGCAGGTTTTTAGTAACTAAATCAGATGCAGCACAAATTCTATGTGGCACATAGCTTTGAGGATGGGGCGAGTCCTGGGGAAAAGTTCTATAATTTACTGGTAGAGTAGATCCTGAATGAAAATTGTAAATGTAAGTATATGCCTTATAAACTTACGCACAGAAATTCAACCGTAGAGAAGGTTAGAAACCATTAACCAGAACCAAAAAGTGCTCTGGGTAAGATTCAGGACCAAAATCAAATTTTGCTTATTTGCTTTTCTACAAATTATTCAATTTCTGAATTCAAGAGACATTCTACTAAGAATATTAAACTGCTGCCCTCTTCACCACTCCATCTGGGGAACACTGTACCTTAAGAACGGTGGCAGCTGCCCCCCTTCAACGCAGGCAGTGCCATCTAGTGGCCATGCTTTACCCGCAGTTAAAACAACAGCAGCAACAACAAAACTCAAAAACACACTTGGCCCAGCTCTGGTAACAATCAGGAGACCCTGACTGTTTGTCAAATAAGCAAATGCGTTTGGTACACACACCCCATGCCACTCAACTACTGACCACTTATTCATCTACCAAGAAAAGTTAACACCTAAAACCTCTCGTGTAGTACAATCCTTTGCAGTGACTCTCTTGCGATCTCCCCATTCATTTCGTATTACCCAGTGATGGCACATGGATAATAATGCACCAAAGTAAATTGCAAACTTCTAGAAACAATAAGCAAATATAATCCTGAAATGAAGACAGTGATGATCTTAATCACTATGCAAATGTGCCCTTGCCTCGGTCTCCCAAGTTCTTGGATGTGCCCTACCAAAAACACCCAACAGCATAAAAGATCAATACAGATGAACACCTTTCTATAAAATTATAAACAAAACAGCAAGTATTTTTTTACAACATTCACCTTAAATTTAGAAGTGGAAACTAAAGATTAAAGTTAAGATTAGGAATTAGGAATAGAATCTTCCTGTTGAAGTACTGTTTGTAGGAAATTACTGGATATGGTCAAAAGCTAACATGAATATGAACCTGTATTACCTGTCACTCTATAACCCTTTCAATAATTCAAGCTAAAAAAGCTTCCCAAACTTTTTCACATCACGGCATGCACCAGAAAATAATTATCTTTGCAAACATTGGTTAAAAATGCCAGAGCATGTTCTTGGCTGGACCCCAGGGGCTGAGGAGGTTAATATGAAGTTTTGTGCACGATCAATAGGAACCTGTGGACCAAAGGGTCAAATTTATTAAAGTCCTGATGGAAAAAATGCTGCACTAGATGCTGCGTAAGCACTAAAACCACTGCAATTCCTTAGAGAGTTCATAGAATTCTGGAACTAAGATTACAAAACATTACTTTGATCTTTTACACATCAATATTCAGGAAGGAGGTTCTCTACTGAACATTCCTCTAGTGGTATGAGACCGTGGTCAAGGAAAACAATGACTCCAGTCTCTTAAAACAGGTCAAACCAACATGGTAAGGTTGAGCTGACCTCCCTGGCCACCCAAGGCCACAGCTATACAGCTGAACAGTATGTGCCTTAACCCCACAGGACAACTCTCCTAATGCCTGGCCGCTATTTTTAGGTTATTACCCTAGCTGCCTTTCTTCTGTAAAACAAAAACAGAACTTTTGCACCAGTTTCTCTTCCCCAAATTGGATACCTTGTTTTTAACTGTGAGTTATTTCAAATCACAAATTCAAGTGACTCGTAAACATGAGGCTGTTCAATCCCCAAGGGGAAAGGATTCATTCTGATATTTATGATTCAAAAAAAGTTATAATATTGTGGTTAGAACACAAAGAACCACTTACTAACTTCTTGCTATTATAAATAACAACAGCTCAGTCCAGGTTACTGTGACCTCTGACAGATCAAGGAAACAAGTTATTTTCTCCTCTTGTGATTACAGCACATTACGAGACTTTTTACCTTTTAATAAATGTCCTGGACTCTGAATTTTCCTTTCAATTCATTTAATTTCAACAATCTGTCAAAAAAAGAGCCAATAAACAAATACTGAATTACATTTTGTTGGGTTTTTCAAACCCTCCAACTGCAGACTATAAAAACATCTTGTGTGTCTCTCATTCTGACCACCCTGTTACTTTTCCATATACCACAGGCCACCCATAGATACAAAGCCAGGGACCAAAGCCGGTACAGTCTACTTGGAGCCAGTAGATAGAAGGGCGATGAGGCCTGATGAAGCACTTATGGACAAAATATAGTTCCTGTAAAAATTTAATGTTAAGGAAATATTAAAAGCCCAAGAAGTAGTTCAACAAAATAAAAAGATTTTGCCCATCTCTTTGGAATGCACTATTTCCCTCCTGACACTATAAAACGACAATGACGTGCAGTCCCATTGTCTGCAAATGCAATTTACAAGACAGAAGGCTATAAAGAATGAAGAGCATTAGCAGAAAATGTGTTCCAATTTTAAAAAGGAAACACTTGCGAGAGAACCTAGAATACATGATCACAAAGAAGACATCTGAATTCCATTTAACCTAAAAGACTTTGTCAAGAAGGAACTTCTCCAACTTTTCTCTCCCCCCCTTCTCCCTTCCCCCACCTAAGAGCAAAGGAGAAATAAGTTTCCCCTGTCCCTCAGTGTTTTAGCTACAAGTTGCCCAGGAAAAGCAAAGAGGCTCTGAAAGTTCACAGCCACTCTCAGCCTCAGAACTGGACTGTTGGGGCAAACCACTCTAGTGTTCCCAGAAGATACAAGTTGAAGGAGCTTGCTGTATTATAGAACATCTCCACCTGTTAAAAGTCTGGCTGCATATCCCTACCTAACACCTTTAATAAATTATGTAAAAAGAGAAGACTGATTCTTGCCCAAAAGCTCAATTTAAGAGCAGCCTGAAACACTGTTAAGATATCATGAAACCTGCCTATTTAACTGCACTGGCTACCCACCCAATTCCAAAGCCCCAAAATATCAGCAGACACGTGCTTATGGCAGGAGCTATCAAAGATGGCAACTTTGCTTTTGATTCTTGGAACTTATTTTTAAATAAGCAGGTATACAGAATCATATATGTAGGACTGCTTTGTAATAGTTATTATTTATCATGAAGTTGTAATTTGTAAACTTCAAAGAACTTTAAATCAAGCCCAAAGGCCCTCTTTTACATGTCCAGAAACTTGCCTAGGGTCACAGTGCTATTTATTTAGTGCACTGATTCCCTAGGCAGTTTTTCTTCATAGTAAAATATTTAGATAAATCAAAACCAAAACAAACTACTGCTTCTAGACTTCGAAAAATGCTAATCAACCTTTAAAAGGATACACCGTTGGGTTGAAGTTCTTCAATATAAAGAAGGAGGCAACAATGACCAAGACCAGGAATAGGGTGTTGTTATAGAAGATGGAAAATGTTGTAGCTTCATAATCAGCAACTTCATTCTTCTTCCACAAAATTCTGTACACAAACAAATCAAGTTTATAAAAATATTATAGAATATTTTAAATACCACATGGCTCTAGTTTACTATATACAGTGAGTTTTTCCTTAAGTATTCTGGGCAGAATGTGGTTTTGGTTTTGTTTTGTTTTTAAGATTTTACTTATTCAATGAGACACAGGCAGAGGGAGAAGCAGGCTCCACGCAGGGAGCCCGACGTGGGATTCGATCCTAGGAGTCCAGGATCACGCCCTGGGACGAAGGCAGGCGCTAAACTACTGAGCCACCCAGGTATCCCCACAGAATGTGTTTTTACTATTAAATTTAACCAGCATTTGTGCCCTTTTTTCCTGCTGAAAAAGATATTTTACTCTATTGATAAAAATAGCTGCTCGGTGTATTACCTTTTTTCCCAGGCAGTCAGGGCTTTGGAGGAAGGGACAGATTAATTGCAATTGGCTTGGTTTCACCAGTGGCCTAAAGAGACATCATTCTCTAGGTCCTCACCTAAAAAAAAAAACTCCGCGATCAGTAGCCAGATGAAGCTTTCCTGGCTATTTGCTGGCTTGAGATGCTCAATAGCCTACAGATTTCAGCCTTCAATATTACACCTGAAGACCATCCCAAGGACTAAAACCAGCCATGGCTCACAGAAGCAGACTTGTCTGCAACTATCTTTAGCCACTTTACATAATTCAAAGAGTCTGCTTCATCATTAGGAGGATTTTTTTAACTTTGTAAAACCCATTTACTTTTTCTTTTATCCATTTTACTCCTTATGTTTTATTAACTGACTAAAACTTTATCAACCTTTTCTTTTACCTCTTCACACAGGCAAGCAGGAAGTCCCAAGATGCCTATGAATCGGGTAGCCTTTACTCCATTTGGTTAATTAACTTTGTAAAGCAGTTTTTAAAAGAGTAGGTTGTGACCCATTAGTGGGACGTGAAATCAACTGGGTGGATTCAATGCTCAGAGAAAATAAATGAGTGGATTGAGACTAGCACTTTTTAAATAGAAAAATATTGAGTGTATTATCCACAGCAGGATAATTATTGTTTTGTGCAACATTTGCATGTGTGCAAGTTTGAGTGTATTTGGTTGAAAGGTAAAGTATTTCACTGTGGATTATTATCAAAAAGGTTGAAAGCCATCACCACTGATGCTTTGTCCTTCCCCAAAGATACACACCCTGGGGCTAGATAATCCCCTCCACCAAGCTGAAGGACAGCACTATGGCTAATGTCACTGGCAGCTCCTACATGTTATTTACCAAATGTTCTAATCCAAAGTCAACAAGCTTGACTAAAAGGAGCTAAATGAAATGAACTTATCTTCATCACAAGAAGTCTGTGATCTCTAATATACTCCAAGTTTGGGAGAAGTAAAAGATACATTAAATGCAACCATCAACTATAAAACAGCTCCTGATTTCAGAGAAGTTTAATTGTAAATTTAAAAATATGTGACTTGGGGGCAGCCCGGGGTGGCTCAGCGGTTTAGCTCCTGCTTTTGGCCCAGGGTGTGATTCTGGAGTCCCTGGATTGAGTCCCATATCGGGATCCCTGCATGGAGCATGCTTCTCCCTCTGCCTGTGTCTCTGCCTCTGTCTCTCTGTTTCTCATGAATAACTAAACAAAATCTTTAAAAATATATATGTATGTGACTTGGAATTGGAGGAAATACATTATACTGCTAGGAAATACTTAGAACAAGTGCCTCTGTTTTCAAGACTGGTGGTTTTTGTGAAACAGTAACAGCACAAACTTCTACTGAAGATGATAGAAATTTTATAATCTTCTGACACTGCATTTTATGTATCCGCAAAACCTACACTACATTCTCCTTTGAAATACTGATCCAGCCAATGGCAAAGATACTTCCTTTCCAATTCCAACCCTGATCCACTAGTACTGACTACCTGAATACCATCCTGAGGATTCTGAGACACATCCCAGGGTCAAGAACAAGCACCAGAACAAATCAGGCACATCTGCAGTGGACAGAGACCCATTTGCCACCTCTGCTGTAATTCATTACCTAAAACCTATAGAGCTGTAACAAGCATTTTGAAATTGCATACTGTGATGTATACTCCAATTTAAGAACCATTTGTAATTCAGTAAAAAGATTTCTAATGTGTCCTAGATTCTGTTACCTCTATTGCCAAGCAAAAATTTATAATCAGGAAGCTTTGTAGGCAGACCTCACTAAAGCTGCTGAGAAAAGGCATTCACCATCACTATTTGAATACTGTACCCTTCACAGAGTGCCTGACTGGCTAATGTCAGTAGAGCATGCAACTCTTGATCTCCAGGTCATGAGTTTGAGCCCCATACTGGGTGTAGAAAATACTTAAAATCTTAAAAAAAAAAAAAAAAAGGTCCCATCCTTCAGTTTTTATGAAGGATCCACAGGAGATAACGATTTCTAAAATGTTTTAGTGCCTTTTCAAAACCACTGTAGAAAACATTGTTTGTTAAGTCACTCAGTGTCCCTTAAATAGGGATCCACTTGACAAAATCCTTCCAAAGATTCCATGCCAGGAAAGTTTCTCTTCAGAAGGACTTACATGTTGCTTCTCATCAGACAATGAAAGTGTAAGACCTCAGATGCTTCCCCTGACACTTGGAAGCTCAGAGCTAAGTTCAATGCTCAACTGCTGTAACTAACCCTGAGGTTCTTGTCCACCCAACTTTTCTTACTTTTAAAGGTTTCTGATCTTTCAAAACTGTACTTTCTTTCATATGCACTTTAATATTACAAGTCTCCATAAAGTCTTTCTGGAGCAAAGTGGGTTAAAAATTCCACTTTACAAAGCACTTCGTAGATACCAGAACTTAAGATCTACAAGGGATGCCTGGGTGGCTCAGCAGTTAAGCGTCCCTTTGGCTCTCAGTGTGATCCTGGTCCTGGGATCAAGTCCCACATCAGGCTCCCTGCAGGGAGCCTACTTCTCCCTCTGTCTCTCATGAGTAAATAAATAAAATCTTAAAAAAAAAAATTGTAACTTTTTTGCAGATTACAGGTGAATTCATTAAAAGATATATTTTCAACAAAAACTCTTGGATTGGGGTGCCTGGGTGGCTCAGCGGATGAGCATCTGCCTTTGGCTCAGGGCATGACGCCGGGATCCCGGGATCGAGTCCCGCATTGGGCTCCCTGTAGGGAGTCTGCTTCTCCCATTCCCTCCCAGCCCCTCTCCCCTCCCTGGCCCCCTCTCCCCTCCCAGCCTCTCTCCCTCATGAATAAATAAAATCTTTAAAAAAAAAAAAAAATCCATGAAAACCACCTCACCTAGTGACTGTATTAAACCCACGTAACAACTTAAGCACAAGTTTATCCTCATTCAGAGACTTCTGCCTCTCAGATATTAGACTATTAAGCCTTCTAAGAGCTGTCGGCAGGAAAACCTGAGGGGTAAGGGCTGACAAATGTGGCAGAGATTTGGGCAACAGGGCAGAAACCGAGTTGTTTTCTTTTTCCCAACCAATGCAGATAATGAAGAACTGGCTGTCCCTAGGGAAGCTCAGGAATGGAAATACCACCACCTAAAAATGCTAACACCAACACAATGCAAACTCTCCAGACCCAGAGGGGTGAGGTGGCTTGCTCAAGGTCGCATAGCTAGCTATCACGTGGCAGAACCAGCCCTGGATACAGCTCTGTAGGCTGTACACTAACCTCCAGGAGAGCAGTTGGGAGGACAAGCTCTGGAGCCACACCGCCCACATTCTTGCCCGTGTTCTTACAGTGGATTAATCGCACGCTAATTTGTGCCCTTGGGCAAGTTACCCAAGGTTCCTGTACCTCAGTTTCCTCAGATGTAAAATGGAAATAACAGCCCTACCTCATAGAACTCTTTAAAGAAACAAATGAACGGTGTAGAACACAAAGAAAAGCATCTGGTAGTGGTAAAAACTCAGAATGCCAGTGATTGTTATTCCCATTACTACGTCTTCTACAATATCAGCATTTAACCTCAGGCAATTCCATTATCCACATTCTTTAGGCAGAAACCAAAAATATAATTTTTCTACAAAGTATCCCCTTTTCTGATTATCACCAACACTTTAGAAGTCAAACCTTTCATCTTTTTCCTTTCGAGACATCTTTCTGTTATCAGCTTCAGAGAGTTTTCGAGTCACTTCTTTGGAAACAGCATCCTCCCTCTTCTGTGCTACTCTAGAGGAAAAAAAAAAAAAAGGGGTAAGAAAAAAGGTTTCCACATGCTCCAGGAATGAACATCACACTATCTGAAACACTCTGTACTCATAGTTTGTACTAGCAAGTATATATTTTACATTTCAAGAAATAATCTTGACAAAATTCCAAGTTTATTATACTGTAATAGCCAAAAGAGAGTTCAAGAGCTTCCAAGATATAGTTTATCAGTTATAGGTTTTGATTTTTGCTTGAAAGGGATAATTTTCCAAAGTTTAGGTATTTAGTATGGAAATAGGTCAAATGCTTTTAGCATAATTTAGTTATAAATCATTGTAACTCTATTCTGTGTTAGCCTATTTATATTTGTTCAAAAAATAAATTTGATTAGGCACTGGCAAATAATACAGGATTTCAATTCCAGTAAATAAAAGTACACTAGGCTTAAAAAACAAAAGGGAATTAACAAAAAGGAATATGTAACATTAAATTAATACTTTCAGCACCACTACAAAGAACAATTTCACTAAAAATAAATACCACAAAGTCAGGGATCAACCATACCACTTTTAACTAAATGAACCACAGATTGTACCAATATGGAATCAGCCAGAAAAGGCTAAAAGTGTCATTCAAGATATCAGATCAAAATCTTCAGTGATGAGACAAATTTTTAAAACTATATTCATCAGAATATGTAGAAGGTGAATTTTATCAGGTGAGATTGCTAGTGAAAGAGTAAAATTTAACCTAAGACAAAATATAAAAAGCCTCCCAAAGTTCATGACATTTAAATTTAACAAGGTGTATTTTTCGTAATATAGAAGAAACTGGTTAGCCATAATTATAGAAGAAAAATAATTGATATAAGCAAAATCTAACCACCTACACAGTTCCACTATGAAAATGTTCAACACAGATTGAGATTTATCAAAAGCAGTTCTTTCTGTGGGACACAGAAATCTGTTCACTCTATGTTCAATTAATTAATCCCTCATTACTAAGCTATATTTAGTTCTGGTTAGTATACACCAAGGAAAGGTACGGAGAAATCAGGATGGACTCCTGAAAAGAAAGCCCAAGATTACCCAAGGCAATAGTTTTCAGCCTTTCTTTAGCCACAAGAGCTTCTACAATGCCAATTAAACACAAATTCCCAGAGATCCAATTTCATCTGATTCATTTTACTATGGAAAAGTTCTGTTCTTAAGGGGCAGACTCTCATCCTGGAACCTCTCTAGCCGACCAGGTACTCAATATGTTTCTTGAACTGCACACAAGACCAGTTTTTTCTAAGAAAGGTCAGTTGATAAATTAATGTCACTTATGGAAGAAACCTTTCTGAGCTGAACAGAGGGAAAAGAGATACACACACACAGACGCATCATCATCATCAGGATACTAGGACATAGGACTAAACTATGTTCTTAAGAGTTGACTATCTCCTAGTGTCTTAAAGGACAACTAGTCAGTCATCTGTTCACAAGACAAATTTTCCTGAAGAGATCAAACCATATTAACTAGTTCATTTCTCTCCTAGATCTAAAATTTTATCTTCACCTAACAGAAGCATAACCACATGTTAGGTTTATGACAACTCAAGAAGTCCTACCCTCTGTTTTAGGGCTCTTAGAAAGTAAGTCTCACTCAATGCTCAATGCTCTAAGACAAGGCAAAGGTCATTCTGGTGGCCCAGCACTCAACCATCTGAGATAACCCACAAAAATCAACTGGTTTTATTTCTGTTATTAATTTTTTTTACATATTTTGGAATTCTTCCAGAATAAAAAAGAAAATTACTATTTAATTTCTTGGAAAAAAAAACATATTTGCAAACATTTTTTTTTGTCATGCCACCTTAAATTCCTACAGGCTCTCACACCCCCAATCTGACACGGCACATAAACATTTATTATGTGCCAGACACTACACTTAACATGTCACTCTTATTATTCAATCCTCACCATCTATGAGGTACCACTAAGTATCCCCATTTAAAGCTCAGGAATCTGATGGCTAAAGAGATGAAATGTGTGCCCAAGGCTATACATTTTTTTTTTTTTAAGATTTTGTTTACTTGAGAGAAAGAATGAGCTGGGGGAGGAGCCAAGGGAGGAGACTCCCCACCGAGGAGGGATCATGACCTATGCCAAAGGCAGCCTCTTAAAACCTACTAAGCCACCCAGGCGCTCCCCAAGGCTCTACATTTAAGAAAAGCAGAGCTGAGATCCGAATCCAGACTGTCAACACATAAGCCATCTTTCTTCTACTAGTAACATCTGTCCATACTCTGCAACTTCCTGGGTCTTTGAGCTTTAACACACCTTGTAAATCCATAGGAGCTTCAATAGGAGTGGCATTCTTTAACATTAAATCAAAACTAATTAAAAAATAATTCCACTATGAGACAACCTGCTAAATCAGTAATCAAAATTTTACTCAACTAAATGTACTGTTAACTGGTATAAGGAACAAACGACATGGCAGTGGCCCTCAAGAAGCCTAGAATCGACATGAGAAAGTATAAAAAACGTAATTTTAGAGGTGCCCAAGTGGCTCAGTCAGTTTAGCATCTGCCCTGGGCTCAACTCCTGATCCCTGGGTCCTGGGATCACACTCCCTGCTGAGCACGAAGCCTGCTTCTCCCTATGCCTCTGCCCCTGCCCCCGCAACCTGTGTTCTCTCTGGCTCTGCTAGCTTGAATAAACTTTTTAAAAGAAACACCCCCCTCCAAAAAAAAATTTTTTTAATAAAATAGAAACCCAAAAAAACATAATTTTCTATTAAATTTATATTTAATTCCAAAAAGGTAAATGAAAAATATTACACAGGACAAGTTAAAAAAAAAAAACAAAAAAAAAAACACCAAGTCTTGAAAGGAGTAAGTTCTGAGGATATCACAAAGGGTGGGTAACACAAGGTGCCCACGTGTGAGGGCTTTGCTACCCACAGATGGCCACACTGCACAAGAAAGCCCAGGAAGGCTGGAACCAGAATGGCGTTGGTGAAGAGGGCTGCCAAGCAGAAAGACAACAAAGATGACCGCTCTGCTGTCTAGCAGAAAGGCAGTCACACAAACCTGACTTCCTATGGGTCCAAGACAACAGAGAAGATGCTAAGGCCACTTTCAGCCACTGAAGACATTTCTGGCCTTCATACAATAAATCCCTATTAACTGAGATCATCTCAACATGTTGGGTTTTTTTTAATAGTTTATTTATTTGAGAGAGAGCAAGTGAGCATACCTCTGTGCACAAGCAGGGGAAAGGGCAGAGGGAGAGACTATGCAAGCAGACTCCACTGAGTGTAGAGCTTGATGCAGGGCTTGATCACAGGACCCTGAGGTCATGACCTTGGCAGAAACCAAGAGTCAGATACTTAACCAACTAAGCCACCCAGGCTCTTCCATGGCAACATGTTTCTATTCCTTGTGACCACACAAAGAGCCCAACACAGAAACAACAGACTTAGAAAGGATTTATACAACGTGTTCTTTAAAAATATATAGTCTTTCACATTTTTACACACTTCTAAGAAAAAAAAATGTAATTACCATAGAATATCATAGTTAAAAAAAATTAAAAACCTTTCATGGGGGGGATCCCTGGGTGGCTCAGAGGTTTAGCACCTGCCTTTGGCCCAGGGCATGATCCTGGAGTCCCAGGATCGAGTTCCATGTCAGGCTCCCAGCATGGAGCCTACTTCTCCCTCCTCCTCCTGTGTTTCTGCCTCTCTCTATCATAAATAAATAAATTAAAAAAAAAAAAAAAAAAACCTTTCATGTCTGAAAAACGGTGCATGGAGTACAAGAATCATACTTTGCAGAGTTTCATTTGACTTCAGCAATGTTAACTTACTTAGTTTTTCTGATAAACCCCGTGATTGAGGCCAGTGCCCAACTGTTGTAATTTCACCCTTGAATCCTACTTCTTTAAATGTCAGAAGTGCTGTCTCTGAGTCAGTCAGTCAATAATTTTTCTTTTAAAAAAAAAAAAAGATTTATTTATTTATTTATTCATGACAGACACATGGGGAGAGAGAGAGAGAGGCAGAGACCCAGGTAGAGGGAGAAGCAGGCTCCACGCTGGAAGCCAGATGGGGGACTTGATTCCGGGACTTCAGGATCCTGCCCTGGGCCAAAGGCAGGAGCCAAACCGCTGAGCCACCCAGGGTATATATATATATATATATATATATATATATATATATATATATTTATTTATTTATTTATTTATTTATTTATTAATTATTTATGAGAGAGGGGGAGAGAGAGAGAAAAGCAGGCTCCACGCAGGGAGCCTGAGGTGGGATTCTATTCCGGGTGTCCAGGATCACGCCCTGGGCGGAAGGCGGCGCTAAACCGCTGAGCCACCGAGGCCGCCCAATAACTTTTCATATTAAAATAATGGCCGCCCATTAATATGCCTACATATCGGGCAGCCCGGGTGGAGACCCGGGATCGAGTCTCACGTCGGGCTCCCTGCACGGAGCCTGCTTCTCCCTCTGCCTCTGTCTGTGCCTCTCTCTCATAATTAGGAAAAAAAAAAAAAAAATCTTTAAAAAAAAGAAAGATGCCTACATATCTATCTATACAGCCCAAGTTGATGCTTTATCGAAAATAAGACACAAGTGATCTTTCAGACATCCTTCTACGTAAAAGTGCACCACGGGCAGCCCAGCGGCCCAGCCGTTTGGCGCCGCCTTCAGCCCAGGGCGTTATCTTGGAGGCCCCGGATCGAGTCCCACGTCGGGCTCCCTGCGTGGAGCCTGCTTCTCCCTCTGCCTGTCTCTCTGTGTCTCTCGTAAGTAAATAAAATCTTAAAAAAAATAAAAAAGTGCACCATGTAATACATACGTTCACTTGAGAAACATACTTACTTGTGTTTGAGAACAAATTTCACGTTTTTGTATGCGAAAGCCACCAGGTAAGTGCTTACGAGGGTCATCACACTGTAGAGCACGGCCGACTGAATGAGATCCATGTGCCATATTCGCCAGTACAGCCCTGCATCAGGCCCGGGGCGGGGACACAGACAGGAAGGGAACGTTAGCGCCCAGTCAGAGGCCCGACCCGGCGTAGCCAAGCCCGCGAAGTTCAGGCCGGGGGAGGAGATCCGGCCCAGCGCCGGAGGCCCGACGGAGGCCCGACGGAGGCAGTCAAGTCCTGGCCGCGCACCTGGCCGGCTCGGAAGCCGTGAGGCGCACCACCTCGCCCTCGCCCTCGCCATCCCCATCATCCCCATCATCCCCATCCCCCGGCGCAGGCGAGACGTCGACCCCCAGCCCCCGGCCCCCGGCCCCCGGGAGGAGAGCGGGTTCGGGACGCCCCGCCCCCCTCAGGGCGCCGCGGACGCTGCGCGGGCCCGGGCCGCCGCTCGCACGCTGACGTGGCCGCCCCCCGCCCCCGCCCCCCCGAGCGGGCGCCGCGAGCCCCGGCCTCCCCGGCCTCCCTCCCCGGCCGCGGACGTGCCGCGGGGGCCTGCGCGGTTCTCCACCCGAGCGACAACCAGCCTGCCCCGTTGGCCTGAGAGTGGGGCCGATCGTCAGAGCGCGGCGCCGGCGCGGCCCTGCAGCTCCACTTCCGCCTCAGGTCGAGGGGTCCGGCTCCGGTTCATTAGCTTCCCCGCAGCCGGTAAGCCTCGGGCTCAGAGCCGGTCACGGCGGGCGGCCGCCGTCCCGGAGCCAGCGAACCCCGGCCTGGGCGAGCCGGGCCCCGCCACGTCCCCGCCCCCGCCCCGTCGCCGCCCGCCCCGGCGCTCACAGATGGGGATGGCGGACACGATGAAGGCGTTCCCGAAGAAGAGCGCGGAGGACTTGGCCGACAGGTTGCGGCTGAAGTCCTGCAGGAGCAGGTCCTCCTCGGACTGCTGCTTGGAGCCGCCTTTGGGAGCCATGGCGGAGCGGCGCGGGGAGCCTGCGGGCCGGGCGGGCCGGACGCCTCTAGCACCGCCCCCGCGGCCGCCGTACCCGCGAGCGACCCGTCAGCGCCACGCGCGGAGGCGGGCCTCGGCGCGGCGCGGGAGCAAGCTCGCCCAGGATTGGCCGCCGCTCCCTACGCGCCCCGGCCTGATTGGGCAAGCCGGCCACACTTCCGGTTCCCGGCCCGCCCCTAGCAGCCGGCTTCCGGAGGGCGGGGCTTTCTGGTGTCAGGCAGGCTTTTTTTTTAAACAAAAACTTTATTGACATCCCACTTCTCAGGGCCCGTCAGGCTTCCCAGGTCGACGGAATTCCCAAGTCGGAAGGCGCCCTGGCCTCGGGTCCGAGCCGGCCGTTCGGGGAACTTGCGGGTAGCGCCCCGGGGCACTGCAGGAGGAAGGGGAGGAGGATGGTGTAGCTAAACCCGCGTTCAGTCCTTTCTCCTTCACGCACCCATTATCTGCTTACGCAGCCTCAGAAGCCTGGACAAGCACATCCGGTGGAGAACCTGAAGGGAGCGCGCAGCAGAGCTGGTCTCCAGGGCGTCGACAAAAATCACAGTCGACCTTTCCACGGAAGAGGCGGCATTTCAGCTTCTGAGGAGCTCTTGGCCTCCCTCATGAATATTTAATAAGATAATACACTTAAAAATCACAACTTTATTACTTTTTTTTTTTTTTTTAAGATTTTATTTATTCATGAGAGACAGAGAGAGGCAGAGACCCAGGCAGAGGGAGAAGCAGGCTCCATGCAGGGAGCCCGACGTGGGATTCGATCCCGGGACCCCGGGGTCACGCCCTGGGCTGGAGGCGGCGATAAACCGCCGAGCCGCCTGGGCCGCCCACAACTTTATTACTTTATCCCAACGCGATCTTTACAGTATGTGGACTCCACAGCCATGCTAAGTAAGACATAAAACTAAGTAAAGAACATGGTGGCTAGGCAGGCCTCCTCTAAAGCTCAGGAAATTGAGTAGGCCTGTTAGAACCACCACATACCATTTTTAACTCCTTGCATTATCACTTTTTCTTTAAAAAAAAAAAAAAAAAAAAACTCAACCAGGGGCCCCTAGGTGGCTCAGTCGGTTAAGGGTCGGCCTTCTGCTCAGGTCATGATCCCAGGGTCCTAGGATGGAGCCCAACCAGGGGCTCCCTGCTCAGCAGTGGGTCTGTTTCTCCCTCTGGCCCTCCATCTGCTTGTGCTGTGGACCCGCTCTGTCATAAATACATACATAAACAACTAATCTTAAATACTTCAATCGGAGCAAAAACTTCTTTCATCTACATTACTGGCAGGAAGCAAACTTCTCCAACCTTCAGCTTCCCTATCAACAGATTAGATGAGATTAAGATGAAAGATCTACTAAATTGCGAATGATTTACACGGTTTCCATTCTAATGGAGCTTCCGGTCTTCAACTTTTCAGCCTATTCTCTATTCTCTAAGTACCAGAGGGAGTTTTCTTGAAATATAAGCTTCTAATAAATGCCGGAAGCCTTCATCAATAGCAGCAAGAATAGACCATTTAGTGATTTTTTTTCCAGAAATTTAAGTATTCATTTAAAAATATCTGCATTACATCCCTTTCAAATGGTAAAAATGCTCTTTTATTATGCAATGGTGGTGGAAGAAAAACTTTCTCTTCCAACGTACACCCCCCCCCCCCTCAGTTTTTTCTACTCATTCGTTCAGGCTAAAATGCTATTTTTCAACACTAATGCTTCTTTCCCTCTCCATCTGTGACCAATTCATCAGCAAAATCTTCTGCATCTGTCTCTATACCTAGATTTCTTGTTTACTTTTTATAAGCCAAGGATGGTAAAAGATAAAAATCAGAACTGTAAGGTCAAAAGGGACAGATACCAGGATATTTAAAAGAAAATAAGAAACGATGAAATTAAGAATTACACCTGAAAAAAGTATTTAAACAAAATAGGTAAGCTATAAGTTTGAAATGTTAAGTAGATAAAAGAAACATTATGGAAAGGATCAAAGAAGGTAGCCTAGAATTAATACACTTTGCAAAACAGGAATAAGAACTAAAGATAAATAGAAGAGAATCTAAAATATTAGGAATTTCAACTTTTTAAATGGAGGTAAGATAAAGAAATATGGAACCAATAATGCTAACGACAGAGAAGGTTTTTCGGTAATTTTAACAATGAAGACATGAAGATAGCACGCTCGAAGTATGGGACAGTGTGTTCTTATACCAAATGCAATCTAGTTCCTTTTGAAGGAACTAAGGAACCCAAAAATCTAAGGATCATCTATATGTAGCACATGTGGCCATGGCACTTAGACAAGCAAAGTGTGCTTAAAAAAAAAAAAAAAGGGAAGGGTAAGCAATAGATTCTGTGCAAAGATCCGCAATATATTTTGGCTATTTCAATATAGTTTAACTCTAGGAAGGAACCAGATGGACTTGATTCCATCCCAGCTTGATTCTGCTCTGTGAATTTAAGGCTTAACATTTCCATTGTATCACTTCATACTTAGATTAGGAAAAAAAAGAGGGGGGTGGAATTTAAAGAAATATTTCTGGCAGGGACATAGAAAATTTCTCTCATCCACTGCTGACGGCTTCGTGGAAGAAAATCCAACAAGTTAAAAATTAATACACCTTTCTTGTGACAGACACTGCAAATTCCCTAGCCAGTAAAGAAAAACACAGCTTTTCACTGGGACCGTATGAAAAATAACAGATGAATCATCATGGGCTACTCTGGGGTAGGAGTGGAGGGGAGAAGCTCTCCATTTTACAAAGTCCATTTGAAATGCAAATCTCATTATGGAAAGGATTTTTGAAAGAAGAGATGAAACACTTCTATTAGTTTCTAGGTATATTTTAAAGTCCCACCTGAGAAAGGATTTACTCAAACTACATATTTCAGGCACTGGTATGTGATTAATTCATTGGTTCATCTCTTCATTCAGCTATGATTTATTGAAAAGCTACTATGAAAGGTACTATGCCGCAGAATCTTAGAAGTACCCAAATAATCATAATTATGATTATAATAACCAATGTTTGGTCTTTGTTATACATCCAGCTCTATGGTAGGTTCTTGATATATCATCTAATTCAATTCTAGGAGGTATATATTATCCCATTTCTCAGATGAAGAAACAGAGGCACAGATTAGCAAAGTAGCTCACTTAAGATCCCACAGCCAGTAATTGGTGGAGTCAAGTTCTGAACCCCAGGCAATCGGACTCCAGGATTTTCACTCATAACCGTGCAGGAGTTCTGGTCTCCTCCGTACCAGCAGAATCTCAAGGTCTAAGTGTTTGCTCTGCTGAAGCCCTGTTTTGAGCAAACAGCCGAGGGTAGCTTCTCGTGTGCCAGTTGCCATGCAGAGTGATGCCACACTGCAGCTCTAACCAGCACAACCCTGCACAGATAGGATCCTGCACCAAACCCATAGACAAAACTCATGACCAAGCCTGGCCTCACAGAGGAGTCGGTCTCAAGGAGTGTGAAAATGTTAGAAAGAAACAGTTATTAGAGGTGTGCAGAAACAAAGCCAACTAAGAGGCGAAAACCAAAAACCATAAATCAGCAGCCATAAATTAAAGAAAGGGAAATTTAGATGCTCAATGGGCCTCAGGGCTTTCTCATCTCCCTCTAAGCCTGAACAACACCTGCAGTGAAGCAAAAACGAAAACAAGTTAGAAATATAGTAAAATAGGCAATATAAAAATATTTACCTGCAAATGAAAGAGATGGTGTTCAACATAGCTTATCACCTCTTCCCCAAAATGTTTAAGGCAAAGGTAACAAAATCAAATGCATACATGATCCAGACAAGTAACCTGTGACTTAATACAAAATACGTACTTGGTCTCTGCCCAGCTTCCTGACACACAACTCCTGAAATCCTTGGAATTACCTGAGTGATACAGGGGAGAGGTGTATCTCTTGTTTTTTTTTATAAGCCCCTTTCAGCCACACCTGAGTTTATGTTAATGAGCTGGCTCTTCCAGGATGGGAGCTTCCTGTGCGAGGAACCAACCTCAGGATTAGAGGATTAGAACTTCCAACGTCACCCCACCACCACCTCTGGGGAGGATAGAGTGAAGAGGAGCTGGAGAGTGAATCACCAATGGCTAAGGACTTAATCATATCTGCGCAAGGGAGCCTCCATAAAAACCCTTAATGGGATTCAAAGAGTCTTTGCTGGGAAGGTGGGGTGCCCAGAGAAGGCACGGAGGCGGCCCTGTATCTTTTCCTGAACACTTTGCCCTTATGCAGGTTTTCCATGGGGCTGCCCCAGAGTTGCATCCATCATAATAAAGCAGCAAACCTTAAGTAAAGCACTTTCCTGAGTTCTGGGCGCCGTTCTTCACAAGTTATTAAAGTGGAGTAAGGGTTTGTGGGAACCCTTGATTTTAGCCAGTTGGTCAGAAGCACTGATGACAATTTGGGATTTGAGATTAGGATCTGATGTGGGCTTTAGACTCACAGGATGAGGGTTCAGCCCCACAAAACTAAACTAACTCTAGGCAGTTAGTGTCAGAAGTGAGTGAAACTGTAGGACACCCAGTTGGTTTCTACTGAACGTCAGAGACTAGCTTAGCGTGGAAAACCCACATATTGGAGTCAGAAGTGTTGGTAGTAGGAGGAAATAGTGGGGTTTTTTTCTTTTAGAACTGCAATAAGTGAATTATATAAGCCAAACACAACATTTTTGGGGTTTAATCGGCCCCATAAATTCCCACATTTATGGACACTTGAATGTATTCAACAGAGGAAAAATTTTCAAGGCGTTGCAACGTGTGTTTTTCCACACCACCAAGCAATTAACTCAGTTCTCCTCAGACACTGACCAAGAGTTCCCCAACCTGAACTCAGTTCTGACACTATATACCTGGAGACAGTGTCAGATCCCCCAGGTTAAAGGCTCAGCCCCGTGAGATTGCTCCCACTTCAGATACCAAACCAGCTATAAATTCGAGACTTTCGTGACCCCCCCCCCCCACCACCCGTTTGATTAATTTGCTGGGGCAGCTCACAGAACTCAGAAAGCCAGTTTACTCCTTAGATTACTAGTTTATTAAAAGGCTATTGAAAGATACAAATGAATGAGACGAGCAGATACCTGGGGCAAGATCCTGAACACGAGAGCTTCAGTCCCCGTGGACTCAGGAGCTGGCAGGTTGGACACGTTCCGGTTCACCAACCTGGAAGCTTTTCAAACCTCCCTCCTTTGGGGTTTTTATGCAGGCTCCATTACAGAGGCTTGATTGATTAAATCATTGGCCACCGGTGATTGATTCAACCTCCAGCCTGTCTCCCCTCTCCAGAGGTCAGGGGTGGGACCGAAAGGTCTCATCCTCTAATCATGATTGGTTCCCCCGGCAAGCAGCCCCCATTCCAGGTTTACCTAGTGGCGTTCTAAAAGTCATTAATGTAACAAAAGACGCTTTAATTGCTCTCAACACTTAGCAAATTCTGATATCACAGGTGTAATGAAAAAAGCCTCACCATTCAGAAAGAAACGTGCCCATTTACAGAGGATGCTGGGGAATGTTGACCCCGTAGGCTTGGCCAGGCCTCCCCACCACCCACCAAACACAAACCCCGCCATAGACAGGAGAGGTGTGCCAATTGTGTATTATTTTTTTTATATATATAAAGATAAGGTCCTAAGAATTCTGAGTGCTCACTTTACTGTAGAATAGATTTTTAAAGGTCTTACTTATTTGAAAGAGAGCATCTGGGCCCACGAGAGAGAAGAGAGAGAGAGAGAGAGAGAGAGAGAGAGAGCACAATGGGGGGCAGGGGGAAGGACAGAGGGAGAGGTAGCTTCCCCGCAGAGCAGGGAGCCCGACGTGGGACTGACCTGAGCAGAAGGCAGAAGCTTAACTGACAGAGCCACCCAGGCGTCCCCAAAGTAGATTTTTAAATCAAATGAGGCATTAAAACATCTGCGAGACAAGCATTTGTCTTTGAGCTTGAGGTTTATACTTTTCCAAGATAAATATTGTTTTCCTTTTTAGCAAATACTGACTGACCCACTGGAGACTGTTTCTGAGGCAATCAGAAAATCCTGTTTCTTTTGTGCCTAAGGATATTCATAAAGTCACTTATTTTTTTTAAGAAAATGATACACATCTACAGAAAACATATTATCTTAATATCCACGGATAGAGGCCATAATATGTAAACTCTCAAAACTCCCCTTGGAATCTTCTAAATGTAAGACTTATCATACATATATCATCTATGCAGCACTGCAGGGCACAATAAAAATTAAGATTTGCACTGGAAATCAATTTTCTTTAGTTACACATTTAACCTAAGCACTATGGCAACAGAACATAAGATAAAGTAGGTCACGAATTTCAACTAGAATGACTTAGATGAAATAAAAGCTCAGTTGTAATTTGTTGCTCATCTTTTAAGAGATTTCGTTTAAAAATTCTGGTATTTCACATGCCCCAGCTAACGTAATCTAACAACAATCTAGTAGATAAAAATTGAGAGACCAAATCCTTGAATGGGATTCATTCATTCTCAGTATTTATCGGTTTGTCAATTAAGGAGTGGTGTCCATTTCCACACTCATAAATAGAGGAGGAAGGGAAGTCCAGGTAAAAGGAAGAGCTATAGGTGTATGCAGTCATTCAAGGACACAGGGGTGGGGAGCTGGGGGGGATTTGAGATCACTTGGGGGATGACCAAAACCCGGCACAATAAGGGAATAAAAAAGGAGACGATAGGATTCTATCACGATAAGCTTAAGGGAATCATCAATGGTCTCCTAGGAACCTACCTGAATATATATGCCAGCTACATAGGCTATTTTTATCCAGGAAATAAAATGAGATTACGTTCTAATCCCTCTTACGGTATTTTCCGATTCCATCTTCCTTTGCCTCTGGGGTAAATGTGACCCTCTATCTTACTAACCCATGTTTTTTTTTTTTTTTCCCCACTCAAACTACTTCCTCTAGGACCCCTCGGCACTAAATGTCCTTTCCTCTTTCCCTCTTTCATGAATAGAACTTATGTGCCCTCAGAGTCAGAAAGATCTGTTCCATCTGCCCAAATAACAGCTACGTGATCTTGGGCAAATCACTCACCTTCTTTGAGCCTCACTTCCCTCCCAAGGTTGCCTGCCGTGTGCACTAAATGAACCAAAGACTATGAAAGCACATTCATAGGTCCCATCACCTAGCACCGTGTCTACAACTGTCCGCTCTCAGTAA
Organism: Canis aureus; assembly: GCF_053574225.1. Classification (NCBI taxonomy): domain Eukaryota; kingdom Metazoa; phylum Chordata; class Mammalia; order Carnivora; family Canidae; genus Canis; species Canis aureus. The sequence continues at coordinate 2,429,690 of NC_135632.1, read as the reverse complement.
CGCTCATTGGTACTCTTCCCTCCTCTCTTCTCTCTTGATGTGTTGCTTCTTGCTCAACTTATAAACCTGCCCAGCTGTTTCCTTTCCTGCATCCACATGTGCATGCACACACACAGGTGCACACACTCCCTCAATTCTGTTACATTCTTAAACTTCCCAGGTGCCCTTCTCTGCCAAAGAAGACTCCACTTGGAGTCATTCAGGTCCTTACTTCCCACTCATTCCTAGCCACATTGCAGCCTGAATTCTAGGTCCACCTCTCTTCTGAATTTGCTCCAGAAAGCCAACATTCTTCCCTTAGTTTTGTTTTAAGATTTTATTTATTTGTGAGACAGAGAGAGAGGATGCATGCGAGCAGGGGGAGGAGCAGAAGGAGAGTGACAGAGAATCTTAAGTAGACTCCACACTCAGCATGGAGCCTGACCAGGGGCTTGATCTCAAGACCCTGAGATTATGACCTGAACTGAAACCAAGAGTCGGATGCTTAACAGACCGGGCCACCCAGGTGCCCCTCCTTGGTTTTTAACTTCTTAACCTGTCTTTAACATTTAGAACCATCGAACACCTCTAGAACCTCTAGAATGTTTCTCTTCCAGGCAACTGGAGAAGCCCCTGCTTCCCTCGCCTCTCTGACAGCTCTTTTCTGGCTCTGCACTGACTCCACTGTTCCTCCCTGCTCCTTGGAACAGGTTTCCCACTCATATGAATATGAAAAAGTCAAAGGCAGAACCACGGTAACTCTAATCAGAGCCCTCAAAAGTAGCACCACACTAGCAATAATTTGGACAAAAGGGAGATCACTTCTTCAGGTAAGTCTTAAATTCAAAGTTGCTCCCTAACCAAAAAACAAACAGGAACCCTGAGGTGATCCTTAAACTGCTCCATACCCCAGCAACACAGAACAAAGTGAGGGGAAACCATAACATATATCTAGAGCTCTACAGACGGCAAAGTAGAGAATTTTCTTCCTTGTTTCCTCTGCCTACACAGATCTATACAGTAGCTGGTAGGAGCAGAAATATCTAAAACTACACACATAACTGCTGAACACTGTATTTAAAGTCTGAGCTCCAGTCAATTACAGATAAATTGAGCTCTTCCTACAATTATTTTTAAAATCTTGGATCCAAGAGATTCTTCATTCTGTTGTGTATCAGTTATGAATCTTATACAAGTGAACATCGAGAAATGGCAAAGAATCATAAAAAAAAAGAATCAGATAATAATGAACACAGAAAAAGAATGGAAACTTCTCCTTAACCACGCTTTCCAAGGGCTTCACCAACAGAGTTAATATGAAACTCATGATGAATATTACCACAGTTTGCCATATACACATCGGTTAACAGCTCAGGCCCTAGAATAAGATTGCCTTGCTTCAAATTCTACTTCTACCACTTACTGACTGTGTGAACTGGTAAAGTTACTTCCAAGTTCTCTAAGACTCTGTTTGGCTAATCTATTAATCAGAGGGAAATGATGGTATTTTTTTTTCCACAAGGATTTTGAAAAGATTAAATTAAATTAGCACAATGCAAAACATGGTTTGCATCTGAGATATGTCATGTAAATATTTTTCTTTTCCTGCATTCCCAGATTTAGCTCCTTCCTTTCTGAGAAATTCTGCTTTAATTGCTGGTAAATAAACAAATGTGTGTGTGTTGCACAGCTAAATTGGGAGATAAAGCAGGGGGAAACTTGGCTATAAGTAGACGGAATCATCTCTGTGAAGTTTATAAGACCTCAGTTTCTGCCCAGAATAGAAACTGACCCCAATCTACTACTTCCTTTAGCAAAGACAGAGGGGACGTCAGCCCCTTACCTGGGAAAAGGAGAAAAGGTGTAGAGCTTCTGATATCAAAGGGGCAAACTTTTTCTCCACCAGAGTAACATTCTACTGTTTTATTATAATTTAAGTTTTTATTTATATGTTTTTTAAAGATTTATTTATTAGAGAGAGAGAGAGAAAACACACACATGCACAAGGTGGGTGGGCAGCACAGGGGGAGATGAACAAGCAGATTCTCTGCTGAGCAGCAAGCCCATGGTGGGGCTCAATCCCAGGACCCTGAGACTCTGACCTGAGTCGAAGGCAGATGCTTAACCAACTGAGCCACCCAGGCATCCCAAGTTCTTATTTTTAATTTTTTTAAGTTATCTCAACACCCAACGTGGGGCTTGAACTTACAACCCTGAGATCAAGAGTTGAATGCTCTACTGACTGAGACAGTCAGGCATCCCTGAACTATTTTTTTTTTAAGATTTTATTTATTTATTCATGAGAGACACACACAGAGAGAGAGAGAGAGAGAGAGAGGCAGAGACCCAGGCAGAGGGAGAAGCAGGTCCCACGCAGGGAGCCCGATGTGGGACTTGATCCTGGGACTCCAGGATCACACCCTGAGCCAAAGGCAGGCGCTAAACCACTGAGCCACCTAGGTGTCTCGTTTATTTTAATTATAGATTCAAAAATAGATGCATAGGAAATGACTGAAGAAATTGCTTCAACATATTATTAGTTGTTATCTCTGAATCAAGAAATCATGGTTTTTGTTTTTTTCCAACTCTCAGAATCAGAATTTTTTTATAATTATAATAAAATAGGGGTGCCTGGCTAGCTCAGTTGGGAGAGCAAGCACCTCTTGATCTCAGGGTTGTAAGTTCAAGCCCCACGTTGGGTGATGAGATAACTTAAAAATAAAAATCTTTAGGGACCTCTGGGCAGCTCAGCGGTTGAGCATCTGCCTTTGGCTCAGGGAACGATCCTGGGATCGGGATCGAGTCCCACATTGAGTCCTGCATGGAGCTCCCTGAAAGGAGCCTGCTTTTCCCTCTACCTATGTCTCTGCCTCTCTCTGCATGTCTCTCATGAATAAATAAATAAATCTTTAGAAAAAGTAAAAATCTTTAAATATATGTATAATTAAAATAGTTGAGATCTGTGCTATATATAGTTCAGTCCACCTAACTGTTCTGAGCATTTTTTCAATGTCACTGAAATGTCTTCAAAATATTCTTTCTAATGACTATAAAATTGTCCTTAGGATGAATGTCTAACTTATGTATTTATTTTAATAACTCTTATTATTTTCTAACCACAAAATAATTGCATGTCCGCTTATAAAATTAGAAAATGTAAGGTATAAATCACCTATAATCTTACTGTTCAAATATAACTACCATTAATATTTTGATATATTTCCTTCTAGTATTTTTCTGTAGCTAGCTATTACATACTTAAAATAATTGAGGTCATGTATTACAATAATCTTTCCATGCCATTAACAATCCTTTCAAAACAATTTTTAGTGCTTTTAAAATATTAAATGATGTATGTCTGATCTCACTCTCTTTCTGGTAGGGAGGAAAGAAATTTCCAGCCACTAAAGACAGAAAATGTCCAGAAATAGATGGGAAAGTTCTATATAAAGCCAGGCCCTCCGAGTTAAGAGTTTCTCTAGAAAGAGGCCAGACTTGCTTAGCATGTAAGAGCCAAGTGGTTGCTTCCCAAAAGCCAGATCGTCAAATCCAAGGTAGGGTAACTGAGTCAGAACTCTAGTTACAAGTGACAGAGTCATTTCTCAAACAAGTTCAAGAAGAAAAAAAATTAACACCAGAAAAAGGAACTGTTTTTAAAGATAGATAAGCAGGGAAGTAGGAAGGGAAGGAGGAAAGGGAGGAGAAATGTATTAACTGAGGAAAATAAAAAGAATTTCCATCACTACTGCATCCAAGGGCTCAAGCAATGTCCTTAGGACTTTCCTAATAGTTATCTCTCCTCTCTCTTCATCTGTGTTAGTATCGTTCTCTCCACTGTGGACAATATGGGGATTTTCTTGAAAGAAAGCTGGTCATAAGACTCTCTGGCTTATCTTTATAGATCTTGATCCCAAAGGAGGAGATAGCAGTTTTCCTGGTGGCTTCTGAAGAACATTATCAGCAAGGATTCTGGTTGCCTCAGCTGAAACAGCCACTGTTGGCCAAGGGGATAGAGTACCTGACTGGCAACGTTGGTATCTGAGGACCACACCTAATGGAGCGCAGGAGGGCCAGTTCCTCTGAGCTGCAGGGCAGGAGAAGTAGGGCTCTCCCAAACAAAGAAGAAATGCCGGCAGTCACGTCCAAGCAGGTAAGAGGTCAATGGTCATATCATCACAGGCAGCAGGATCTTAAGAGGGCAGAGAGGAGCAGTCTGGGAGTGATTCCAGGCCTGAGTGACCAGGTACATTCCTGCATGTTCAGGAGCCAGGAGCTGGAGGTGTGGCCATCAGTGGAGATGGGACATATGCGTGTACTTTCATTTATTTAACCGTTCCCACATTGTTAACCATTTACGTTCTTCCAGCTTCCCTTTTCATCAGTTATTGTGCTAAGAAGCACTTTCATTTTTCATGTATTTTGTAATAATATTTATTCACTTATGATATAAAATAGATGTAAGTTCATGAAAAACTACAGAGATAAACAAATACCTGTATTTCTACTACCCAGAGGCAACCAAATTGTGTGTGTCATTGTTGTATATAAATACACATGCACAGATATACATATATGTGACATACAAAATTGATCATACTTCAAGTAGAACTTTCATTCATGATTTTTAGTTAAAGCTAAGTTAGAAACAAGTTACGTTGATAAATATCCTTTGATATTAACATCCTGATAGAGACATAGTTCATCATACAACTTATCAAAACATTTTAGCCATTTCTCGCTTTGCAGACATTTGGGTTGTACCCGTTTTCTCACTATTAGAAGTAAATCTATATTAGGAATAAATATTCACCGGCATCTCTGATCATTTCATCTGACAGAGTCCTGGGAGTGGAGATACTGGGCCACAGCACAAGACCCTTAGGAGTGCAGTCACATGAACTGCCCCAGGGTCAACTGTATCAAGGTTCAAGGTGAGGAGGAAATGACAACATTCTGTAAGGCCCAAGACAGTCAGAATGTGGATGGTGGGAGGCCAAGAACTAACCTGAACGTGAAAGCTGTATCCCTGGCCTCACCGGGAAAAGACACGATTTGTTCAGGTTGCCATTCAACAAGACCAAATATTAACACGGATGATGTGGGGGGTTCTCATTTTAACTTACCCAGCGGTGACCAGTGGGTTGGCTGATGGGAAAACAACCCCGCTTCACTCCTTACCTCCATTTCACCCCTACTCTGGCTTGAGCTCCACCTTCCCCCAGCTACCCAAATTGTCTCAGGGAGAATTATCTCTACCAAGGAATGCAAGTAGAACCAAGCAGAGAATTGTATTTGTCCAGAAATGTTCCATAGTCTTTTTTCCCCACATCAGCCGGGGCGGTGGTGGTGGTGGTGGTGGTGGTGGTGGTGGTGGGACAACACTTCCCAGAGGACTCTGTTCTGTGGGAAATGAGAACAAACGGAGCCGTCCAGCATCGCGGGGCAGTCTGGCAGAGCTGGCAGTTAGGAGAGGGATCCCGACAGGTCTGCACAGCTGGCACAGGCGCCGGGCGCTGGAGGGGGGCTGCAGAGGCCCCGCCGCGGGGAGCAGAGGGATCGCAGAGATTTTTAGAGGCTCTCAGGAGTACAGAGCTTTAGGAAAAAGAACGATGGCCAAGGAGGATTCGGAGATGCTTTCTGTAAGGCGCCATGTATTCGGTCTGGCTCTAAGAATGCCAACATCAGAGGTTTGCATTACTCCTCAAGGCTTCCAGAGACAGATCCAGGTTTCCCTGCCATGTGACTCTGCACACAGGATGGGCCACACGAAACCTAGGAAGAATGTCCAAAGGAACCCAAACACGAGCCAGCATATTTTCCCTAGAAAGGAATTTGTAGATTCTATAGGAGACTCTCCACAGGAGAATCTATAAGACCTGTAGAATTTATTCACTCCCCCTCCACCTTTTTTTTTTTTACTCTCTGATCCTTCACGCAAATGCTTAATACCCTTCTGTTTCATAACTGGATTGACCTGCCGTGTTGCCGTGGAAAAGACATTCTGCAGGACGTTCTGGGCTCTCTGCTCTGTGATTTTCCTTCCTCACCTCACCACATTCTCCTGACTGAGTGTATAGCTGATTATTACAGCCAAGGCCTTGCTTTACCCACACTGATACACTGCATAACCTTGATCCAGAGCTTTCCATCTAGTATTTGCGATACACATACTTGCCAAATTTTAGTGAAGGCAGAAAAAATAATCAGGGTGGCAAGGAGAAACTTTTCAGTCACTAAAAAGTCTGTTGACTTGATGAACAATGAAGACACAGCAAACACGGATGGAGGGCTTAATACAGAGAAAACTCATCTCTTGAGCCTGTTGTTGTACAAAGTGTTTTCTGTTCTCCCTCAAGAATGTGACTTTTCATCTGAAGATCATTTTAAAATTGGCTGCTAAGCAAAGCCCCATGTAGAAGAAAGAAGAAAGTTTCTTCTTGATAAAGACCCAGCTTCTATTGGCAAAGGGCAGGTGAGGTCAGATGAGACCACTCTCCATTTCTAAAGAGCAACGCACTCATTTTGTATGGTTTAAAATTCTTTAACGAAAAAGTGCTGCGGCCTGCTGATTTAAGGTATGTATTTGATTTAGTTTATCTTATCTGAGGATGAAAGGAGAAAAGAAATGCGGTTTGGGAAGGGAGGAAGTCTTCTTAGGCCACTAGCCCCAAGACAGAAAACAACCAACAACAAAAAAGTAGAGGACAGACAAGTCAAAGGAACAAAAAGGGACAGGGGCCTTAGGAGTTAACCCTGGAGAGGCGCCCCTCCACCTCAGTGGGAGGCCCGAGGGGCAGAAGGAAGCCAACAGAAGAGTTGTCCTGTGTCTCCCTTCACCAGGCCGGCTCCCGCCTCGACCCTGGTCCAGCCAGGTGAGAGCAGGTGCTTGTCACCAACAAAGGAATTAGGGATTGTTGTGCAAGCCATGGTGGGGGCTACCCCTCCCCGCCTGCCTGGGACCCCAGGTTCCAGCACCAACGGGCCTGCAGCCTGGGAAATCCCTCCGTTCCCTGCACCTTCTTCCCAGGACTTCAGAACCTTCAGGGTGCGTCCTCGCAAACTCCGAGTGCCTCCATACAAGGCCGGAAAGGCAGCGACAACTGGGGGGACGCAGGGTCTCAGCCTGTGCGACACGACGCGTCTGTGACATCTGGCTGTGAGGACGGGCAGGGGAGGGCCTGCAGGTCTTCAGGATGCACACGATGCCAAAAGTATAGAGAATTTACTTTTTACTCATTTGAAATATATAGAATGCTGTTGATATTCTCGTTGTTATCCATGTTCTCATGTCAGTGGAGGGTGTTTGATGTGCGGTGGGTGCAGAGGATGCCTGGGGCCCCGCTGGCTGCCCCGGGCTGCTCCACCCGGACTCAGTCCACAGCCCCCACTTCTCCCTTCCTCTCGCCCCTCCCTGGGGCGTCTGAGTTCTAAGCAGGCCTCCCACCTGGCTGAGCTCCCCTCCCCCCCCATGTCAGGCATTGTCCCCTTACCTCCTCCCTGGCTCCTTCTCCAGCACTCACAGGTGCTTACCCTGCTGCCGTCTTTAAAAGACATCATTTCTCTATCCCAATTGTTCTCGGCTCTGGCTGGTCATTTAGGATCACCCGGGGAGCTGCAAACCCTTATCGCTTGGCTGCACCTCCCAAGGATGAATCAGAAGTGGCAGGGGCGGGGCCCAGGTGTCAGAAGGGTTATAAAGCTCTCCAGGTGATTCCGTCCTGAAGCCGGGGTTGAGAAACACCACTCAGAGCTCCCGGTCCGCCAGCTACCTGCATCTGTCCTCCTTCGCTGCCTAACCTGACCCGCCACCTCCTTTCCGGCCTCGCTCCTTCGAGCCTCCTGCAGCGCCATCCGGCTCCTGCGCGCTCCGCTCCCTCTCTGCCCTCTGATATTTCAGGTTGTGCCAAGAAGAGCACTGGTCATTGTAATAGAACCCGAAAAACGCCCAGGTATGTGGAAGGCTCTCACTATGCTGCAAAAGGACCGCTTGAGTTAGGGCTCTTCATAGATGGCTTGAGGGGACAAACCGAAGTGCTGTGGAATAGGTGGATTCCCCATATTTCAGCCTGGCACCTCACAGATAAGTAGGCCTGCTGAGTGGATTCCAAGTGACTTCTCTGGGGGAGAATAGAATAAATTGCATATATCTTCATTTAGAAATGCTGAGTCTCAGAGTTAACGATACTGTGTTGTAGATTTGAAAGTTGCTGAGACAGTAGATCTTAAAGGCTCTCATAACTGTGAGTTGACAGATGTTAACTAAGCTAACTGTGGGGATCATTTTGTAATATATACATTTATCAAATCATTATGTTGTACGCTTGAAATTAACACAATTTATATATTAATTCTATCTCAATAAAAAATGAAAAGGGAAGGAAAAAAAGAGAAATGCTGACCCTAATTCTGGAAACCTTAGACCTAAATATGAAAATTTTAAGTGCTTTAAATCTGTAAAACTAGTCTGAAATAGATGATCTTAATAAAAAGGCTTAGCATACCTGTTGCAAGATCTAGTACATATTTACGAATATTGTGGGCATATTAAATATTTGCACATGCATTGTAATTTATTGCCTAGTACTTATCCGCCCCCCCCCCCATTCTACCCACTTTCCCTTCCTAAACGGAACCATGCAGCTGTTAGTTAATTTAAGGGAGTCAATTCTTCTATCATTCTCTTGCACCACAGTGGTTCAGAATGACGTCGTTCATATGCGGTGGGGAACCTGGAGAAAAAAGATCAAGTCTGGTGATGGTGCTGCTGGTTGAGATTCTGCAACCTTAGATGTTTGTTTTCCAAGGGAACAATGCCAAACAAAACAAAAACAAAAACTGAAGTTCTAAAAGCTGTTGTTCTTACACTTTCATTAAGCTACAGCTTTTGAAATCTAAAATTAAGTTCCAATTACTGGTTCTAAGAGAGGCTGTTTTTCCATAGGACCCCTATGTGGCTTTTAAGAATTCTGGGGGGTTAATAATTTGTCTTAGCGCCAAACCCCTGGCTTCATTTTCCTTTGCCCATCTGCACATTTTGCATGCATATGGGCTGTTGGAGTGCATATGTACCCAAGCCTTTGCATATGGAATGAGTATGCTTTCAAAAAAACCCAGGCTCATAAAAGTTCTAAAGGCGGTGGTGAGTACTTGGAGGGGGTCCAGCCACACGCTGCAGATGGCGCTGCTGTGATGTGGAAGGGGGTTAGTTCACAGCTCTGATCCGTCCTCAATCCCCAGAACCTCCCGGCTCTTGAATGGATGGCACTGGATCTGTACATTTACTATTTCTGAGGGGCTTTCACCCGGCACTTAAGTATGAAATTCATGGAGGATAAATGCAAGGCTATTTTTAATGAATGCAGAATAATGTCTACTCTCCTTTGTTTGCAACTTGGAGAAAAAAAAGATTGCCCTAAAGGCTAAACCCAGTGTCAGTGTTTGATAATAATGAATAATAATAGCGATCATCAAACTCTAATTTGCTGCAAAAGAGGAAACAAATAATAGGCTACCTATGATCTTGGGGGTGTCTCAATCTTTTTCACTTAGTGCCACAGAAAGCCAATTGTCTAGTGAAAGTAATGCTTTGTGTGCCTTTAAGTCATGTTACTGCCTGAGGAGGCTGCTGGATGGGAAGGGAAAGTGGAAGGAGTATTGGATCTAACAAAGAATATGTAAAACATTAAGTTGTCGTAGCTGGGGGGCATTTGGAAGGTCTGATTTTGAACTCAGGTTTTTTTAAGGCCAAGATTTTACTGATAAGTTAGAGTCTGCAACAAAGGTTGCAGCAAAGAACAACACGAACACCACCAGCCCCTGGTGAGTTTTGACTCTGAGCTCTAGCCACAAAGCAATTGTATTTGGGAATAGTGGCTGAGCTCAGGTCCGGCCTGAAAGCCAGAGGCAGGGGACAGAATTGTGACCTACTTTTGAAGGTTCTAGTTCCATTTAACTTGTGCTCCAACGCGGTGCCTAGCGCAGCTCCCCATACATAGCTGGCACTCAAAGATATTCGTTGAGCTGAAATTACTGCTACCTCCTGGACAAGCACAAAAAGGGTAGGAAGTGGGGACGTGACAACACTTATCTGAGCTGGTGCAGTTGGGAGAGAATTGCTTTACAGTCAAGAGTGACTGCGAAGGGAGGGGAAGGGACAGGAGAGTGGCTGCCATGCCTTGTAACAAATCTTTTGATGGGATAAAAATACAAATGCCTTGGTTCTCAGCTAATGCAAAGCAATGAGAATCTAACACGATCTAAACCAAGGAAGGATGGAGCTCGCTTAGGAAGGACAATTCAGAGGGGTTATTGTGTTATCCATTTATACATGAATTCATTCCAGGAATGGACGTCCCATGCAACAGGCGTCATTCGGGTCCCTCACTGAAGCATGGCCAGCTGGGAAGCCATGGAGTGGCTATACTCCCTGGGTGCTTTCTTCAACTTGTGGATTTCTCAGATGAATTTTTTAAAGTACTACATTCAATTGACCGTTGTTAAAGCTGTGGTGAAATAACTTCAGAGGAAGCACATTGAAAGTAAGAGATGATCTCTTCCTCCCCACACTGAAACAATGGTGGGTCAGATGGATTGGTGCAAAAGGCGATCAAAGGATAGCACATTGGTTTATACATTTGGTCCTTGATAACCATTTCTGAGAGTTATCTGTTACTAAGAAATGAAGGCTAATGAGGCTTTATATTGAGCCTATTTCTAAGTTATTAAGTACTAGCGTTTAGGGGCTGTCGGAGGATGACTGCTACACAGAGGCCCCATAGAGCAGATGGGTACAGGTGCTGTCCAAGTGACAACACAGAGCGAAGAGCAGAGGGCCCAGGACAGACCAGGTGGTCATGTTGTACATTTTGGGGACATGCAGAGTGAAGAGCCTCAAAGGAGACAAAAGGAATAGTCAGAGATGACGGAGGAAAATCAGGAGAGGTCCCTAGGTGATCTAGACACGCATGTTTCCAAAACAAAGGAGTAAATTTTAACAAATTATAATAATGAGCTTTGTAGATTTAGTCCATGGTAGTATTTTCTTTGTCTATTTAGCTCCTTCAAGCGTCAGAGAGTTCAGTATCTGCCTGAACTCCAGGATCATGACATGAGCTGAAGGCAGATGCCCAATCGACTGAGCTACCCAGACGCCCCAGTAAGTTCTGAATAGTCTACGGTGACCATGCTTCCTGAATCCAATATTGAGTCACATGAGCTGACAGGGGGGCAAAAATTTGATATCAGGTTGTAATGGAAAAGTGTGGATAGAGGATAGCTATGGGTGTTTCGTCTTAGCCTTTGACTTAAGCCCTGAGAAATCACAATTATAATATCTTCCTATGGAGCCTCTCCATCCCTCAGTATTTTTTACTATCTAAATAAAGACCTTTTCCAAGACCATTACACTTTCTAAAAAATAAATGTTATTTTTTTAATTAATATTTTCTCTAATGAGATACTTTTTTCTAAGAAAAAGAGCAAGCACGTGCACATGTGTGCATGAGGGGTGGTGGGGAGTGGTACCGGAGGGACAGATGGAGAGAGAATCTTTTTTTTTTTTTTAATTGAGAGGCTATTATCTGTTCCCTATTTATTTTTTTAAATTTTTTATTTAAATTCAATTTAATTGGACACTTGGGTGGCTCAGTGGGTTAATCGTCTGCCTTCAGCTCAACTCATGATCCCAGGGTCCTCAGATGGAGTCCCACATCTTCTCCCTCTTCCTCTGCCCCTCCCCTCTGCTCGTGCTCTCTCTCTTTCTCTCTCTTTCTCTCTCAAATAAATAAAATCTTTAAAAAAAATTAAAATTTCAATTTAGTTAACATAGTTTATTATTAGCTTTAGAGGTAAAATGTAGTGATTCATTAGGTGCATACAATAACCAGTGCTCATTACATCAAGTACCTTCCTTAATGCCCATCACCCAATTATCCCATCCCCCCCACCTCTCCTCTAGCACCATGTTTGTTTCTTATAGTTAAGAGTCTCATGGCTTGCCACCCTCTCTGTTTTTATCATATTTTATTTTTCATTCTCTTCCCCTGTGTTCATCTGTTTTGTTTCCTAAATTCCACATATAAGTGATATCATATGGTATTTGTCTCTCACTGACTTATTTCACTTAGAGCATAATACCCTCTAGTTCCAACCACATCATTGCAAAACGCAAGATTTCATTCTTTTTGATGGCTGAGTAATATTCCATTATATACATATAATAGTCCATTATATATGTATGTACATACATAGCACATCTTCTTTATCCATTAATCTGTTAATGGATGTCTAGGTTCTCTCCGTAGTTCAGCTATTGTGGACATTGCTGCTATAATCATTGGGGTTCACGTGCTCCTTTGCATCACTATTTTTAGGATAAATACCTAGTAGTACAATTGTTGAATTTTAATCTTTTGAGGAACCTTCATACAGTTTTCCAGAGTGGCTGCACTGGCTTGCATTCCCACCAACAGTGTACAAGGGTTCTCCTTTCTCCACATCCTTGCCAACATCTGTTGTTTCCTGAGTTGTTCATTTTAGCCATTCTGACCAGTGTGAGGTGGTATCTCATTGTGGTTTTTTGATTTGAGTTTCCCTGGTGAGTGATGTTGAGCATTTTTTCATGTGTTTGTTGGACATGTGTAGGTCTTCTCTGGAGAAATGTCTGTTCATGTCTTCCCATGTTTTTGACTAGTTTTTTTGGTTTTTTGGGTGTTGAGTTTGATAAGCTCTTCATAGATTTTTGGATACTAGTTCTTTATCTGACCTGTCATTTGCAAATATCTTCTCCCATTCCATAGGTTGCCTTTTAGTTTTGCTGATTATTTCCTTTGTTATGCAAAAGCTTTTTATCCTGATTAATAGTTCATTTTTGCTTTTGTTTCCTTTGCCTTTGGAGATGTGTCTATCTGGAAGTTGCTGCAACCAAGGTCAAGGAGGTTTCTGCCTGTGTTCTCCTTCAGGATTTTGATGGATTCCTGTGTCACATTTAGGTCTTTCATCCATTTTGTGTCTGGTGTAAGAAAGTGGTCCAGTTTCATTCTTCTGCATGTCGCTGTCCAATTTTCCCAACGCCATTTGTTGAAGAGACTGTCTTTTTTCCATTAGGTATTCTTTCCTGTTTTGGTGAAGATTAGTTGACCATAGAGTTGAGGGTCCATTTCTGGGTTCTCTTTTCTGTTCCATTGATCTATGTGTATATTTTTGTGCCAGTACCACACTGTCTTGACGATCACAGCTTTGTAATACAGCTTGAAATCTTGCATTGTGATGCCTCCAGCTTTGGTTTTCTTTTTCAACCTTCCTTTGGCTATTTGGGGTTGCTGGTTCCATACAAATTTTAGAATTGTTTTTTCCAGCTCTGTAAAAAATTCTGGTGGTATTTTGATAAAGATTGCACTGAATGTGTAGATTGCTCTGGGTAGCACAGACATTTTAACAATGTGTGTTCTTCCTATCCATGAGCATGGAATGTTTTTCCATTTCTTTGTGTCTTCCTCAATTTCTTTCTTAAGTGTCCTGTATTTTCAGAGGACAGATCTTTTACTTCTTTGGTTAGGTTAATCCTATGTAACTTATGGTTTATGTGCAATTGTGAAACGGATTGATTCCTTGATTTCTCTTTCTGCTGCTTCAGTGTTAGTGTATAGAAATGCAACAGATTTCTGTGCGTTGGTTTTATATATTGTCATTTTGCTGAATTCCTGTATCAGTTCTAGCAATTTTTTGGCAGACTCTTTTTTGTTTTCTATATAGAGTATCATGCTGTCTGTGAAGAGTGAAAGTCTGACTTCTTTGCTGATTTGGATGATTTCTTTTTGTTGTGTGATAACTGAGGCTAAGACTTCTAGTACTATGCTGAGTAACAGTGGTGAGAGGGGATGTCCCTCTCATGTTCCTGATGTTACAAGAAAAGTTCTCAGTCTTTCCCTGTTGAGGATAATATTCTCTCTGTGGGTCTCTCATATATGGTTTTTATGATGATGAGGTATATTCCTTCTATCCCTACATTGTGGAAGGTTTTTATTAAGAAAGGATACTGTATTTTGTCAAATGCTTTTTCTGCATCTATTGAGAAGATCATATGGTTCTTGTCCTTTTCTTCATTTACGAATGTTGAACCACTCTTGCAGCCCAGGAATAAATCCCATTTAGTCGTGGTAAATAATCCTTTTAATGTACTGTTAGAACCTACTAGCTAGGGGATCCCTGGGTGGTTCAGTGGTTTAGTGCTTGTCTTTGGCCCAGGGCGTGATCCTGGAGTCCTGGGATCAAGTCCCATATCAGGCTCCACGCAGGGAGCCCTCTGCCTGTGTCTCTGCCTCTCTGTGTGTCTTTAATGAATAAATAAATAAAATCTTAAAAAAAAAAAAAGAACCTATTAGCTAGTATCTTGGTGAGAATTTTTGCATTCATGTTCATCAGGGATATTGGTCTGTAATTCTCTTTTTTAGTGGGGCTTTTGTCTGATTTGAGGATCAAGGTAATGCTGGATTCATAGAATGAATTTGGAAGTTTTCCTTCCATTTCTATTTTTTTGAAACCGCTTCAGAAGAATAGGTATTAATTCTTCTTTAAATGTTTCATAGAATTCCCCTGGGAAGCCATCCAGCCCTGGAATCTTGTTTGTTGGGAGATTCTTGATTACTAATTCAATTTCTTTGATAGTTATGGGTCTGTTCAGATGTTCTATTTCTTCCTGTTTCATTTTTGGTAGTTTATATATTTCTAGGAATGTGACTATTTCTCCCAGGTTGCCTAATTTGTTAGCATATAATTGCTCATAATATTCTCTTATAATTGTTTGTATTTATTCAGCGTTGGTTGTGATCTCTCCTCTTTTGTTTATGATTTTATTTATTTGGGTCTTTTCTCTTTAATTTTTGAAAAATTTGGCTAGGAGTTTATCGATATTGTTAATTCTTTCAAAGAACCAGCTCCTAGTTCCATTGATCTGTTCTTTTGTTTTTTTTTTAAATTTCTGTATCATTGATTTCTGCTCTAAACTTTATTATTTCACTTTTCCTGCTGGATTAGGTTTTATTTGCTGCTCTTTTTCCAGCCTCTTTAGGTGCAAGGTTAGTTTGTGTATTTGAAACTTTTGTTGCTTCTTGAGGAAGGGCTGTATTGCTATATACTTCCCTCACAGGACCACCTTTGCTGCATCCCAAAGGTTTTGAACTGTCCTGTTTTCATTTTAATTTGCAACCATGTATTTTTAAAATTCTTCTTTAATTTCCTGGTTGACCCATTCATTCTTTAATAGGATGTTCTTTAACCTCCATGTATTTGTGGTCCTTCCAAATTTCTTCTTGTGGTTGACTTCCAAGTTTCATAGCATTTGTGGTCTGAAAATATGCATGGTATGATCTCAATCTTTTTGTACCAGTTGAGTCCTGATTTGTGACGCAGTATATGATCTATTCTGGAGAATGTTCCATGTACACTTGAAAAGAATGTGTATTCTGCTGCTGTAGGATGAAATGTTCTGTATATATCTGTTAAGTCCATCTGGTCCAGTGTGTGTCATTCAAAGCCTTTGTTTCCTTTTTGATCTGCTTAGATGATCTGTCCATTGCTGTGAGTGGGGTGTTAAAGCCCCCTACTGTTACTGTATTATCAATGAGTTTATTTAATTTCATCACTAATTGATATATATATATATATATATATATATATATATATATATATATATATATATATATTTGGCTGCTCCCAAGTTAGGGGCATAAATATTTACAATTGTTAGATCTTCTGGATAGACCTTGTACCCTTCCATCTCATATTACAGTCTTTGGTTTAAAATCTAGTTTGTCTGATATAGGGATAGCTACCCCAGCTTTCTTTTGATATCCATTAGCATGATAAATGGTTCTCCACCCCCTTGCTTTCAGTCTGTGTGTGTTTGGGTCTAAAGTGAGTTGGGAGAGAGAGAGAATCTTAAGTAGGCTCAACACCCGGCTTGAAGTCCATCACAGGGCTCAATCTCACAACCCTGAGATCATTACCTGAGCTGAAGTCAAGAGGTGGATACTTATCTGACTGAGCCACCCAGGTGCCCCCCAATGTAAATACTATTAAGATTATTTCTACTCTAAAAGTAAGACTCATGAGAGAAAATTCTAATTACAGAGAAGACAAGAAATTAGAGAAAATCACCCATTATAACTAAAATCCAGTCTGTTAACATTTTTAAGTGTGTTGCTTTTCCATCTTTTTTCTTTTTTCTACACATTAATATAATGACTACACCCAATGTGGGGCTCTAACTCATGAGCCCCAAGATTGAGTCACATGTTCTACCAAGTGAACTAGCCAGGTGCCTCTGTTGATATGGTTAAAAGCTATGATGGAGGCACCTGGGTTGCTCAGTTGGTTAAGCATCTGCCTTTGGCTCGGGTTGTGATCCTGGGGTTCTGGGATCCAGCCCCACATTGGACTCTGCTCAGAGGGGAATCTGCTTCTCCCTCCCCCTCTGCCCCTGCTTCAACCCCTCCCACTCTCTTGTGGTTGTTTATTGCTCTCTCTCTCTCAAATAAAGAAATAAAAATCTTTAATAAAAAACAAATAAAAGAGCTATGATGATTTACATTTTTAAATATCCACAAAATATGACAGTACTTACCATTAAAAAAAGATCTTTAATCTTGTACTGGTTTTAAAAATGGAGTCACAGTCTTTAATTTACCTTTCTTTGCACTAATAAGATTGAAGCTTTTTTCCATGGGTGTATTAATAGATTCTAGTCTAATTTAGAATTGTGCATATGGGTTCAAATCTCAGTTCATCCACTCATTTGAGCTGTTATAAGGTCCTTGGTGGCAAGCAATGGAACACTTAGGCTCAGTGGGACTAAATAATAAGGAAATGCATTCTCTCCCATAAGATGGAGCTCCAGATAGAGCTGCTCCAGGGGGCCTCAGATAATTAAAATTTGGGGGGGGGGCAGATAATGACCACCAGAATCTACAACTCTGAGCAAGTTCTAAATTTTAAAAATCCCTGGGAAGGGCTCTGACAGGTAAGGACTAACTCACAGTCTCATCTTAGATCAACCGTCATGATCACAGGAATAATGTCTACCTTGATGGTCAGACCTGGAGCAAGGCTCCCACTGTCGTCAGGAAGCAGGGCCAGTGTGATGGGTAGCCTCATCCAAATCCCTTCATTCGAGTGGAGAACAAGTCACTCCCCAAAGGAAATGTGTGTGTAGGGGTGGGAAGAGGGGCAGGGAAAGTAGCAGGAGAAGCAGTCAAGGTGCTGAGTAGACAAAAGCAACAGTTCCAGTATACAAATTGGCAGGCAAGGCCATTTGTGATTTCCCCTGACACAGCTCCAGCCTCCATTTTGTTTGTGTCACTCCATTCGTCTCATCCTATTAGGGACACTGAACTACTGTTGATCTCTGCATTTCCTGGGCTCCCCCTTTGTATGTGCCACTCCTTCTTCATCTAAGCCCTCCACGTAGCTAATTCCAACACACAGTTCAGCACATAGTGCAGTTGTCACCTGCTCTAGGAAGCCTACAAGGAGTCCATGCCTCCCCCAGTCAGTGTTAGAATCCTGAAGGAGCGTTCAGTGCTCAGGGCTACTCCATATGGAGATACACTCTAGCTAGTTTAAGCAGAAATTAATTAATTAATTAATTTATTAATTCAGGGTACAAGGTAACTTACAGAATTTCAGACAGGCAAGGAAGCCAAGCTTTGTTATTACTTAGCCTGTGAGCAACACAGCTAGGAGAAATATCCAAAATCTTATAGAAACCCCACAGCTAGCCACTGCCTGCCACCTCGCCCCTCCAATCCTAGAATCAGGATTTGAGAACCCTTGCAACAACTGTTATAAAAACCAAGCACCTCCACCATACTTCCTACCCGAGGGACCTTGTGGCCTCCACATATATATTTGCTTTCACCCTCTAAATCTCTGCCTGGCAAAAGTATGGTCACATAGAGAATCTAGCTACAAGGGAAACTGGGAAATAGTCTTCACCACAATAAACAGAGGGTTGTAGTAGTATTGAATGAGCCAATTTCCAGTATCTTCCATAACAGCTGTGTTATTAAAAGCATACAAAGTTATGGTATTCATACTATATTGTTATATAGATTCATAATCTGTATGAAATCTCTGCTTCCAGAAATATTTTTAATTTAATAACCATTTTTATCTGATATTATTATTGCTAAGCTAGCTTTATTTTGGATACTAATTTCCTGACATATCTTTTTCCTATCCCCTTATTTATAATCTTTCTGTTATTTTGTTTGAAGTATATTACTTGTAAGCAGTATGGGGAACTGAATTTTTTTTTAATTTGTATTTATTTATGATAGTCACAGAGAGAGAGAGAGAGAGAGAGAGAGAGAGGCAGAGACACAGGCAGAGGGAGAAGCAGGCTCCATGCACCGGGAGCCTGATGTGGGATTCGATCCCGGGTCTCCAGGATCGCGCCCTGGGCCAAAGGCAGGCGCTAAACCGCTGTGCCACCCAGGGATCCCTGGTAACTGAATTTTTAAAAAACAGTCTAACAATCCTGTCCTTTGTGAGTTTAAATATTTATTTAATATCATTAGGAATCTAATAACTTATCGCTGATATTTTGTTTCAAATTTATGAAGGTTATTCTTTTTTTTCCCTTTTCTGTCTTCTTTCGGATTGTCAGATTTTCCTAATTCCTTTCCTTTTTCTTCAACAAGTTTGGAAGTTACACATTCTATTTCTAATCATTTAACAGACTTAAGTTTATATTTTCCCAACAAAGTCAATAGTTAAACTATATGTCTAGCCTCCTCTCGGACAAGACATTTAGAATAACGTAACTCCCCTCCTGACTCACCACTTTACCCAGATGCCCACGTTATTACTGTCTAGATTTGGTTCAGAATGTTTTTATCTGTGCTTGGAAAGAAGTTTCTCCATCTGATCACTCATCCATCTTGATCTAGAGGTTATGACAGCCATTCGATCTCTTCCTTTCTCCAAATTCCTCCCAGCTCTGCAGCCTTTCACCTCCATTCCTGACCTGAGTGTGAAGAACAAGAAACCACTGCAGTTTCTCAAGCTCCCTCGCCTACTCTGACCCTTCTCTTTTTCAGCTCATGATCCTGCCTCTTACTTGAGGGGATATAGCAGTCATCAAAAATTTTCACTTCCTTACCAGTGAATTCATCTATATCCCCACTCACATTTCTCTCTCAACTTCACATGAAACATTGATCTTCTTCTGCCCCTAAGCCAACTTTCAGATGCAGTCCCTCAATTCCTACTCCTGTCTTCTGTATTTTTAATTCTCCCTCACTAACCCCTCATTGCACTGCCAGACAATACTAGCTAAGTCAACCTTGCTTCTAATGAACATTTAATAAATATTTATAGAGTACATAAATGAGTAAATCTGTCAATAGAGTATTTGCAAAATGGCCATAATAGCTACCTTTCATCTGAGACATTAAGAATATCAAGATTTTGCAAACTCAGAAGTGTAACTTTCCACAAATATTTGAAGATCGTATCATGAATTCATACAAGTATCTGAGTCCTACAGTGGCCCTATGATAGGCACTAGGGGTAGAGAGTGAATAAAATAGTCAAGGACCCCACCCTCATGTAGCCGACATTCTGAAGGAGGAAAGCGGGACATAAATAAGTAATCAAATAAAATAATTTCAAATGATGGAAGGAGCTACGAAGAAAACAAAAATGGAATCACAGCTAGAGAGTGGCATGTTGAGGAAAAACGAGAAAGTAGGTGTGGCAAAAGCCTAAAGAACAAGGGGAATGAAGGTTGATGTGAGGAAAGGAAAGTAGGAGCCAGACCATGATATAACATGTAGATTCGGTTGTTACTGCACTGGCATGTCCCTGACTTTTAAAAACTGAAATACAATAACATTTTAAGATGCATAGAAAGTGTACAACTCGATGGCAACACACACATGCACACAACTCCTGCAATAACCACCCAGTGTGAGATACAGAACATTTCCAAACCTCAGAAGTTTCCCTCATGCCACTTCTCAGTCTAACCATCCCACAACCCCAGCCCCTGGCAGAGACAAAGTCCTACTAATCCCTGACTGGCCTTCTATCACTGCAGAGCTGTTTTTCTTACTCTTGAACTTCTTAAAAATAGAATCATCCAGTCCAAACTTTGGTTGGTCTTCATTTGCTTTATCTGAGAGATTCATCTATGTTGCTGCATATGCCAGCAGTTCATGCATTTTTTAAATTACTTGTATTCTGTTGTATAAGTACATCATCATTTGCTCACTGGACTATTGATGGTCTTTTAGCTTGTTGCCAATTTTTGTTTATTAGAGATAAAGCTGTTATAAATATTCTTGAACCTCTTTTAGTGGTCATAGACACTCACCCTGAGCGCACACCTAGGAGTGGAATGACTAGGTCACAGAGTAAGCAATATGTTTAGCTTTATTAGTCATTGCCGAACAATCTCCTGAGCTCACCATATATCCCCTTCCACTAGCGGTAAAGGAGAGTTCTAGTTCCTCTACATCCTCAGCAATGTGTGGTATGGTCAGCCTTTTCAATTTTACAAATTTTAGCCATTCTGCAGGTGTATAGTCATATCTCACTGTAGCTTTACTTTTACTTTCCCTGAAGATTGATATTACTGAATACCATCTCGTATTCCAACTGTATGTTTAGATTTTGACTTTTGATAGGTTCTAGGAAGATTGACCTGTATTTTTAAAAGATTTGGTTCCTCTGTGGAGAAGCGCCTATAGGGAGCAGAACGGAGGCGGAGGGAATAGTTTAGATGATCACTGAAGGTGATCACTTTAGGCGATCTAGACAGGAGTCGGAGGTAGTGTAGATGAGTGGTGGTAAAGCAGTCAGAAAGAAGGGAACAGATTCCGGATAAACCTTACAGGAAGCCTACTGACTGTATCCACAGATCAGACATGGGAGAGAAAAGGAGGAATCAAAGATCATCTGAGCAACTGAGTGGAAGTGGTACATCTCCCACAGTGTCGAAATTTGGGTGAGGGGTGGTTCCTTACATGTCAGTAGGACATTTATAGGAGATGAGTCACACTGTAGCAACCTGCACCCCCCACCAGAAAACCACTCAAAACCAAACAAATTCCAGTCACAAACTGCTCAAAGAAACATTCTGGGCACTGAGAGAGCTGTGGTGGACTTTGATTTGCTTCCTTGCCTTGCAAATGAGCTCTGTAGCACTGTGCAGTGTGCATTTGCCAGCAAAGCTTATATAACTTCATTTATCACTAATGTTGTTGGGGTTTTTTTCTTCTTCCAAGAATAAGTATGTTTCTACCAGATGAAATAAAAAAAAATCCAGAAATTTAAAATTAAATTAGTTTGGAAATTACTGACATTTTTCTTCTTGTGTAAGGTCACTCTGCCCTTGCAGGCCAGTGCTGGGGAAGTGACACATTTCTTTCTCTGTCCCACACTTCTGCTTATTTTCATGCAATAAAAAGCAAATCCCTAACATTTCAAATGTTTAGTGCATGTGGCAAATATTTTTCTCCTCATTTAAGCCTTTAATTTTACGTTATGTTACATAAAAGGTGGAACGCCAGACCACTGGTTTACCAGGCTGCTTCTATGTGTGGAAAAACAAAATTCTGTACTTGCAGAAATAATAAGCTGACTCTTCAAGTCTCCGGACTGTTAGTCTGCCTGCTTCTCTGATTTGTGTAGTGCTTCTCAGTCCTTAAAACTGTGACAATACTACATAAAAGAAGGACCCACAGTTATTACCTATAGGAGGTTCCTGTGCTAAACACCAATCCTCTAAGGTATGCACTATTATCTTCATTTAACATATGAAAAAGCTAACTTTAGTCCCTTGCCCAGGATCATTCGATTGGTAAACGATGGGGCCAAGATCAGAACCCATGTCTATCTGAGTCAAAAACTAAAGCTTTTCATGGCTCCTGAGCTACGGCAGTGTAGAGTGGAAATTGAGTATGCAGATGCCAGAGCCAGCCCCCTGGGTTCGCATCACAGCCCTACCACTTAGTGGCTGTGTGGACTTGGCAGTCCCCTGTCTGACAGAAGACCATCATGGTACCAATCTTATTGGCTATTGTAAGAATTAAATAGTTATATATCACTTAGAACTGTGCCTGGCTTATGCTATGAGAGGGTTAGCCATTACTTCTTAACAAAAATAATAGCTTTATTAAGATATAATTCACATACCATATACTTCAAATGTTTAAAGTGTGCACTCCAGTGGCTTTTAGTATATTCAGAGAATTCTACAACCATCGCTACAGTTTTAGAATATTTTATCACCCCAAAAAGAAAGCCAATGCCCAAGAGCAATCACTTGTCACTCCCCCCACCCACCTCCAGCCCTAAGCAACCATGACCCTACTTTCTATCTTAATAGATTTATAGATCTATAAGAATCTATTGAATATATATTGCTCATTCTGGACACTTCATGTAAATGGAATCATATGATATGTGACCTTTTGTTTCTGGCCTCTCTCACTTAGCAGGCTTCAAGTTTCATACATTTTGTAGCATATATCAATGCTCCAGTTCTTTTTATTGCCAAAAAAATATCGCATTGTATAAATAGGCCATAATTTATTTATGCATTCATCAGGTGATGCATATTTGGGTCATTTCCCCTTTTTGGCTACTGTGAATTGTGATGCTATGAATACGTGTGTACAAATTCTTGTGCGGACATATGTTTTCATTTCCCTTGGCTATATAAATAGAAGTGGGATTGCAGCTAGTAGTTGGCGCTGCCTCTCTATTTATTTCTGAATATGCAGATACATACTTCTCACAGATAAATGTATACCTTAGCTTTTTTGCTTTAAGTAACTTAATGAGGTAAGTGCCCTTCCTATTTTATAATACAAATTAAAAAACTGAGATTTTGAGAGATTTGCCTTACTGTTTCTTGGTCTATGGCTTTGTCTATGCTATATCCTTTTTTTTTTTTTTTAAGCATGCCCTCCTTTCTGTCTCTTGCCAATCCTTTAGGTTTGAACTAAGGCTCTACTTCTTGCCAGTCTGCTTGGACTCCATGCCTGGGCCAGGTGCTTTGCTCTGTGCTTCCAAAACATTCTGAACATTGGTTTACTATGGCCTTTCTCACATTCCACTATATTTATAATGGTAGGGACATTATACCCTAGGGAAGGGTACTGTCCTCCTCAACTTTGTCTTCCATGCCAAAGACAGGCCTGGCGTGAATTTGTCTCCTGAATTCTGTTGATGAAAATTAAGAAAGAAGGGCCCAGATACATGCTAGAAAGTGGTCTTTCAGATTGGTAAAATCTTGTTTGTCACATAATGCAGTTTGAGTTGACAAAAACCAGGGAGTATTATTTAGACAAAAAGAGTTTTCACTTTACTAAATCACTTAACACAACCTTCTTATAAATAGTGAGTCCCCCTGGGAGACTGATGCCCAAAAGGTTGTATGTCTGCCACAGAAATACCCAGAATGCTTTTAGTGATACATGAGGGACATTTTTAACTTAATGGTTAATTATTTATTTCAAAATATATTAGAAATAAATACAACTAGAATATCAAACCCATTATATCATTGTTTAGAAGCAGGCTAAAATGTTTGTTTTTTTTTTTTTAATGAAGACTAGTTAAAAAAATATATTAAGTAAATCATGGTGCGGATAGAACACAGATACGGCAAGTATTATAGAGATGGTCAAAAGAATTCAAGCTTCAGAACACTATTTATGGGCATTTAACATATGAAAAGTCTGAAATACTTCATGGAGCGCCCAGAAGATGCTGATACTGCAGGCGCCAGGTCACACTCCGAGCAGCAAGGTTACAGAGCATAAATGAAGGTATAAAGTAATAGCATAATACTACCTACTACCTCTTCAGTTCTATTATGCATTGGGTACTCTTCTAGGTGTTTTATAGATGTTAAATTTATCCATGTTCGTAAAAATCCTGTAAGGTAGCTACTAATATCTCCACAAATGAAAATGTAAAAATCAGAATTGGTTTGACTTTTAGTCATAAGTTTTTTCCCACAAAATAAGATACACAGGGCAAGAGGAAGTAATAGCATTTTCCTTATTTCATCATTGCTATAAAATAAAATAAATCAAGCTAGAGGGACCTAAACCATTGCTTGACTTTGGCCAGTGCAAGATCTCAATGCTCATTCTATTCACATGTCCTTTCTATGGCCTCATTGTGAGTCAGAAAGTAATCTGGTCCAGGGATCAAAGACTGAAACGTTTTCCCATTTCCTTCCCCACATTCAAAACAAAACAGCTCTGGGCAAGGGATGCACTTCCGTCCCATGGTTATTTGATGAACACACACACACACACACACACACCCCCTTACTAAAACACAATTTGGAATAAAAAAGCATTCTTAAAACAAATATCAATTACCTACGGTAAAAGAATATATATATATATACATGCCCATGTGTACAATGTGTACAATGGTTTCAGCTGCCCATTAGGGGAATTACGTTGTTGTCTCAATTTATTTCCACATGGTTATTCTGTGAGATGTGTTTATCTCTTAACACATTATCTATTTACCTACCTACCGATCTATCCTAAAGATTCCAAAGCTCCCCATTAAGATAAATCCAAGAAAAAGAATAAATAAAACCAAGTTTTCTTTTTCAGAGGGCCCCAGGGCCCTTCGGGGTCATGGAGGGGGAGATCTGTTGCTAGTCATAGACCACAGACGACCAAGGTGCCTTACATGCTTTCAAAGGGGAACTTTATTCCTTGTCTAAAAGTAGGTTCCACAAACCTGAGGGCTTAGGGCTCAATCTGGTCTGGTTCTTCCGTGGCTGTCTAATTTGGAAATGTCCAAGTTAAGTGCAGAGACCTGACTTCTCTTGAAAAATGGGAAGACTGGGCAACAGTGGACCTAGATTCTTAGATCAGCTTCAGCTATTTGCAGTGGAGGGGTGGCTGTCCCTCTTGATCATCTCAGCAAGTTTCGCTCATGTCCATTATCTGCCTTGGCCCTGTAGGCTTTTGAATTTGGAATTCCTGGTTTTATAAGCAGGGCTTATAAACAGCCAATATTTGCTCATCATTATCCTGGGGGAAAATCTGGCCAAGTACGTTGGAACATTGAAAAACAGTTTCCTTTTAACAAAGTGAGAGCAGCTGGTTCACACAAGAATTATTCACTGAGTTTGTGGAAGCCAGTGTGCCCCGATTTAAACACTTTATATTACTCAGATATCCAAGTGACAAATCTCCCTCCCCCCTCCCCTTATAGTGCAGCTGGTTGTCCATTAGTGTACCCTTGGCTCATATTCTCTGAAGCTCATTTTAAGTACTACTAGAAGTGACTCTGAAAGTGCCCCAATACTTTTTCCATCTAGTTTGCTGGTTAGTAGGAGGTGAATTTCCTGAGGGTCATAAGAAGCAGTAGAATGAAGGGTGATCTTCAGGTATGGTAGGGAGATGATATCCAGGGAATCGAACTACTCTTTTTAAAAAAGCAAGTACTTTTTCAAGTTACTTTTTCATTTCTCAACTTGCTCAATTTAGAGGTTGGAGAACATTACAGTTATCCAGCTTTTTATTCATTCAGTAAATGTTTATCAAGCACCAACTTTGTTGCCACACACTGTGCTAAACTGGAGATGCAACAGTAAATGAGACTGGGTCCCCTGCCCTGGAAAAGTTCAGCCTGGAGGTAGTTATTCAAATCTTTATACTCCAATAGCAACTTGAGAAGCGTCTGGTGGCATCTTATAGGTGGAGCAAAGACTCATCCATCACGATCCCCCAAAGAGATCCTACAATTTTCCCATCTGTTTGCTTCCCAACAGATACAGATATATTTGCCTTGAGAAAGATTTTCCAAAGGTCTTACTATCTCCCCCGCCAAGACACCTCCAACTAACACAGACACCCTTGGCAATAATGAAGCCTCAAAAGCCTCCGGGGCAGGGTAGGTAGGAGCCAACCCAAAGCACCATGGTGATTGATCTGCATAGGAGCTGTCACTACTCAGGTACTGCCAACTGCTGGGAGCCAGAAACACTGCCCCAATGTTGCAAGTGTCAGGGTTTGCAAGAGAAGCCAGAAATTGGAATTTGTGTAGTGTAACATCTTTTTGAGAGTTAGGGTTTGAACTGATATTTAAACCCAGTTTTGGGATCCCTGGGTTGCGCAGCGGTTTAGCGCCTGCCTTTGGCCCAGGGCGTGATCCTGGAGATTCGGGATCGAATCCCACGTCAGGCTCCCGGTGCATGGAGCCTGCTTCTCCCTCTGCCTATGGCTCTGCCTCTCTCTCTCTCTCTTTCTCTGTGTGACTATCATAAATAAATAAAAATTAAAAAAAAAAAAACCCAGTTTTGATCATCAAAAATGGGGTTGCAGGCAGGTTTCAGTGATGCAATCCCTAGACTGTGATCTCTGATTTCAGGAGACCCCATGCTCCACCCCCTCATTCCCTCATTGCATTTAACAGGGAATCTTTTTTTTTTTTTTTTTAAGATTTTAAAAAAATTTATTTGACACAGACAGTGAGAGAGCACACGCAGGGGGAGGGGCAGAGAGAGAGGGAGAAGCAGGCTCCCTGCAGCAGGGAGGCCCTGTTGGGGCTCCATCCCAGGACCCCTGGTATCATGACTTGAGCCAAAGGCAGATGCTTAACCTGCTTAACAGACTGAGCTGCCCAGGCACCCCTTAACAGGGAATCTTTTTTTTTTTTTTTTTTAAACATTTTTATTTATTGATTCATGAGAGACAGAGAGAAGCAGGCTCCATGCAGGAAGCCCGATGTGGGACTCAATCCCTGGACCAGGATCACGCCCCGAGCCAAAGACAGACGCTCAACCGCTGAGCCACCCAGGAGTCCCAACAGAGAATCTTAACTAGAACTAGCAACCTGGAATTTGCCTTTTCCAGGAAGTCCTGTGGGGCCTCTCATGTTTTTGAAAATCCAACACAGGGAAACATTCAGTCTTCCTGCATCTATCTCTCAATATTTCTCTTTCTCTACTATTCAATCTATAAATACTTCTTTTCATTAAAGAGTGGATCTTGAATATATTGATCAATCAATACAAGCTATTCTTTAAGAGTAATCTTTGTAAGATATATGTGATAATAACATAATTTGGTTCTTCTGACAATCCTTAACTTTTCATATTCACATCATTCTGGCTTGGAATAAAAATCCTTTCCTGGGCACTTGTCCCTTATTTCTCTGGACTGGTGTTGAGCTAAAAAAAAAAGCCCACGAGTGCTTTATCTTTCAATATCTACAAGGGCTTCATTCTCTACCATTCACAGATGTTCTATTTGCCCTGCCTAGATTGTATGAGCTAATTACATGAAAGATTTTGTTTTGATTTTTCCATCTCCCTGTTCTCAGAGCTACTTTCTTTTTATCAAACTGCAGTTAAAAAGGACAGAAGTGAGAATATAATGTGGTTTTGTTTTTATTCAGGGAAGACATTTTCAATCTTTAATTGTTTTACTGCAGTTTCTTACCTCATTAGAACTTAATTTATGCACAATAAGTAGAATTCATTTTAATTAGCAATCCTGGATTGTGGACTTTTCCTTAGCAATATCCCAGAAGAGGCTTCAACTTTAAGCATGATTCAGATTCCCTGCTCTTCGAGGACTGTATTATAAAAAGCAAAAGCAAACAAACAAAACAAAACAAAAAAATTAAAAAAAATAAAAAGCAAAAACAGAACATATGTACAAACCAGTGTCCCTAACCCAATATATTCATTTAAAACATTTTAATCATCTTGGGATATTTATTCATAACATTATAATCACCTTAGGATGCTTTGACTATTGTTTGGTCTTTTTTTTTTTTTTTTTTTTTAATCTCCTTATAGTTGCCACCAAAAGAATATGCGTTGAACACAGCCAATACTGATTGTTCTCTGGAAATGCCTATCTCTCAGGTATTTAACAATGATCATTTCTTTTTTTTTTTTTTTTTTTTTTAACAATGATCATTTCATCATCAGGACTTCAAACTGAGGCCTTAGTAGTTAGTAATGCCTAAACGTGATCTAATTTTCTGAGAATGAGGAAAGTGACTACGGAACCCAAGACAATAATAATAGCTGGCATTTTTAACATTTTTTAAATTGTTTGCTACATGCCAGCGTTCAAATCACTCTGCATCAGTCAGCTTATTGAACCTATTTCATCTTGTTCTTCTAGGTGGCATAGCTGAGGTACAGACAGGCAGTGTGACTGGCCCAAGGTCACAGAGGTAGTTGCAGAACACATATTTGAATCCATGCCTTCTGGCCCAGGAGCCTGCAGCCTTAACCACTTGCCTGCCCTGCCTCCTGGGCATGAGGAGATATGGTGAAAGTTGATGGCTTTTTCCTTTTAAGTTTGCCTCGAGTAGCTTTAGTTTTTCCCTTTATTCCAAATTCTTCATTTGTTAATTTCAATAGTATATTTACCAGGATACTGTGGCAAACTCATTATTGAAATGTATTCATAGTTTCTTGGAACTTGGAAGAAAGGCTACATAAATATTACAGAATGATTTAAAAAATACATGAAATGTATTCACCTGAATATAGGATGGTCGAATTTTGTACTATAAATAAATGAATGGGTGCTGACTCTTGAACCAAGTCCTGAGGCTGTGGCTGCGCCAGGTCGCTCTACGTAATCTCACAGTACAGGCTGCTCGGGCTCCAGGGCTAATGGTCAGATTCTAGACCAGGAGTGAGTCCTCCTGAGGCCTCAGGAAACTGCAGCCCAGGCTGCGGCTAGGCCTCCAGGTGCTACTTTCCTCGAACCTTCTACTATCCTAATGCCATGAGAGGAATCTGAAGAAGCAAGAGAATGGATAAATAGAGATACAGTCACACAGTGGAGTACTACTCAGTGAGGAAACAAATGAACTAAATAGATGTACAACACGGATGAATTTCACAAGCATTTGTGTTGAAAGAAGACAGCCAGAAAGCAATACAGACTGTACGGTTTTGGGTTTTGTTTGTGTAAAGTGAAAGAACAGGCCAAACCTAGGGTGGGGAAAATGTTTTGCGTCTTGATCTAGGTGTGGTTACGGACAGGTATATATGCATCCATAGATCATAAGGTCCTTCACTTGCGATTAGTTCACTCGATGTGCATTATACCTTCATAAAAAAGAAAAAGTACTTGTGTAGAAGACTGTCAGGCTGCAAGTGCTTGGTGGGATCTGCAGCCAGAGCTGAAGGCAGGGACCAGCTCCCAGCAGGGCTTGCACGTCAAGCTAAGGGCTTGCCCTTTATTCAGCAAGCCCAGGGGCCTCTGGAAGGAGTGACGTGATCACTGTGGAGTGTTGAAAGCTCAGTCAGCATCATTCTGCGTAGAGGGAGAACTGGAGCGGGACAAAACAGAGAGCAGGGAGATAAGATCACCTTAAATAGTCCTCATCTGAGAAAACTGCAATTCTCTATGGACTTGGTGAGTGCACACTCCCTGCACACACAGAGCACTCACCTCCAGCTTGGAGGAGCTCTGGGGGCCCTCCCTGCCGAACCGGCACCCCGACCATCTGAAAATGGCTTTTCCAGGGCTGCTGTGCCGCCGTGGGCTCCCCAGGGCAGGCCTTCCTGGCTCACTGCCCTTCTCGGTGTCTCCTGCTTCCCCACTCCCAGCTCCTGCCCATCACAGTTCTCTTCTCTTACCAGCAATTCCAGGGAGGAGGAGGAGGCGGTCACTGCTGCCCACACTGACCTAAATAAAATGCAGGGGTCACAGGGTCATTTCCATGGGGAGTGTGGATAATTTGCACATTCTCACTCAGGCATGCTGTCAAAATTCAAGGAATTTTCCATATTAGAATTAAGCATTGCCAACAAAGATCAGCATTTTTTTAAAAAACTGAATTGAACATAGATGATTTGTAATGTGTCTGTATCATACCTGCAAGTCTTTTAACTTTTTATATTTCTTTTGAGCTGTTTCTACTTATGCAGTAAGCATTTAATTTAAAGAACCGTTTAAAGTGTATCTGTTTATATGCTTATTTTTTATTTAAAGTTTTTTTTTTAAATTCTGAGACACACACACACACACACACACACACACACACACACGGACAAGTAGGCTTCCTGCAAGGAGCCCAATGCAGGACTTGATCCTGAATCCTGGGATCACGCCCTGAGCCCAAAGACAGATGCCCAACCACTGAGCCACACCACGTGTCCCTGTGAATGTGCTTTAAATACATATATATACAGGATAATGCCATGTCAGTAATCTGGGTTCTTTTCTGAGGTTAGCTTCTTCAAGTATGGTTCTGAATTTTTTTTTTAAGATTTTATTTATTTATTCATGAGAGACAGAGAGAGAGAGACAGAGAGACAGAGAGAGAGAGAGAGGCAGAGACACAGGCAGAGGGAGGGCTCCACACAGGGAGCCCGATGTGGGACTCATTCCCAGGTCTCCAGGATCAGGTCCTGGGCTGAAGGCGGTGTCAAACTGCTAAGCCACCCGGGCCGCCCAGTTCTGAATTTTTTATCATCCACCTAAAGTAGCTATTTACGGGCCATTAAATAAATAAAATATTTGGATTTAAAACAAATGCATTTCAACAGCGCAGTATTCTAATTTACAAAATGAGTTGTCATGTGTGCGTGCACATGCATGTGACATACAAGTACCTAGAACTCACCTACTTTGCAAATGGAGACAGCTCCATCAAAACTAAGGAATTTGCCTAAGGTTACCCTGTTTTCTTCCCCCCCAGAAAGTTTTTTTACTTTTTCTTTCAATTCCAGGTGAGTTATTTTTAAAATATTGTAAGTCAGGGATGCCTGAGTGGCTCAATGGTTCAGCATCTGCCTTTTGCTCAGGGCGTGATCCCTGGATCCAGGATTGAGTCCCACATTGGGCTCCCTGCATGGAGCCTGCTTCTCCCTCTGCCGGTGTCTCTGCCTCTCTGTGTCTCTCATGAATAAATAAATAAATCTTAAAAAAAAAATAAATAAAATATTCTAAGTCAAAATTCACCCCGGTAATTTGAAGGGAGGAATAAAATAATGTTGAAAAATAACTGAGGCCCCTGGGTGGCTCAGTTAGTTAAGCATCCGACTCTTGATTTTGACTCAGGTCATGATCTCAGGGTTATGACACTGAGCCCTGCATGGGGCTCTGTGCTCAGTGAGGAGTCTGCTTGAAATTCTTTCCCTTTGCTCCTCCTTCCTCCATGCCCTCTCTCTCAAATAAACAATCTAAAAAAAAAAAAAAAAAGGGAAAAAGAACAAATGAACGAACAAACGAACTATATACATATAAATAAGAAAATGACCATCTATGGTGGGATTAACCGAACTGTGAGCTGGGAAAGACAGGACAACAGGGGGGCAAGGTATGAGACTCATCACATCTCTAAGAAGGAAGAAAGAAAACACCAGTGGGGGTGTGGTCAGTTTTGCCCACTAGACACCAGCTGATGCTGTTAATTGAAGATGACTTGGTCACTGCTAGGATTGATGGGAATGGGAGATATGTTGGAATTTAGATCCCTGGCAAAAGTTTTAGAAGACAGGATTAATGGGGGGGGGGGCGCGGAGAACCCATGATAAACAATAAAAATTGAACTACCAATAGGATTTGATGCTGTATTTGCATAATCCTGTCTCACTCGTTTTTTTTTTCTCGTTTTTTGCCCTAATCCTGGTTCCAATAAAACTTTATTTACAAAAATAGGTGGGGCACCTGGGTGGCTCAGTTGGTTAAATGTCTTACTCTTGATTTTGGCTTGGGTCATGACCTTAGGGTTATGAGATTGAGCCCATTGCTGGGCTCCTCGCTAAGTGGGGAGTCTGCTTCTCCCTCTCCTTCTGCCTCACCCCCTGCTCTCTCTCTCATTCTTGCTCTCTCTAAAATAAATAAATAAATAAACAAACAAACAACAGGCAACTGACCTATGAGCCATGGTTTGTCAATTTGGTTTTCAAAATTTTGTATTAAAATATCATTTATCTTGATTGCTGAATTTTTTGGCATCTCCTTAAAGCTTGTGCCCAAGATAAATGCCTCATTCACCTCACCTCAGTCCTTGCCTGGAGGCAGACCTGGCAAACAGTGTACAGTGGCTGTGTTAGATGATGCACCTTGAGTGTAAAATAAAATGAAGTTATGCATGTATTTATGCATGTAATTACTTTTTCATATAGCTACCTTAGATCCCAGGCAGTACGTTTTTATGAGTGAGAGTAAGCAGAGCAAGTACAGTACCTCTCCAGGCCTGCGAGAGTGGGCCAGCATGCAGGAATCTTCCTGACCAAAAGCTTGCTGAGCCCATCAGGAGCAAAGCAATAGCACTAGGAGACCCAGGGCTGAAACTAGCATTTTAGCAATGCCCACAGTACTTCAGTGTCTAGTATCTTGTAATCTCACATTTATACCTCCCCTAGATTCATGTGAGAGGCCCTTTGCTTGGTTTTAAGCATACATTACAGTTCAAAAGCCACTCACAAGGGTCCAAAGAAAACCACAGTCCAAAGATGAAGTCAGAATTTCATCAGGATGTGAGTGGTGATTTGTCTCAGTCTTATGACTCTTATAGACTCATTTCCCAAATAATCTCCAGTCTAAAAGAACACATCTGAAATGTTACACTTCCTGCAAGAATGTACAGTACAATGATTCCCTGTTCCGGGACATTATATGCTTTAGTGAGTCTTTAACAGACTTTGGATATTTTGTTTTCCTACTAAGGTGTCAACTGAACTCATAATTGCATTTAGGGTCAGCATGGCTTCCTTCTAACTGATTTAGTACATACTTAAAGATTTCCTGATGTCCAGATCTGAGAACATCATCACCCATGGAGTCACTCTGAAGGTAGTCATAATTGTCTTTAAAATCTGCAAACAGTTCTCAGAATGGCTAATGTGATGTTTGTGCACATCTACCCCCCAAAGATCAAGCTATTAATTTGGCTGTGCTGGAACTCTCTGGGCTCATCTGTACATCCATTTATTTTGGGATGAGTTCATTTCTTGCCATGAGAATTTTAGCCGTTTTATATTACAGCTTTTGGACTTAATTGCTGCCAACTGAGATAATTGTAGCCATGAACAGTTTTTTTTCCTTTTCCTCTCTTTCTCTCTCTTTTTAACAGTTTTTTTTTTTTTTTTTTTTTTTTTTTGTGGTTATCATTGTTGATTCCTGCAGAGATGGTGAGGTTTCTTTCTCTTTATATCTTACCAGGAAAACTTGGTGTATCCCAAATAAATAATAAATAGCGCATTAGTTGTTCATTAAGGAAGAGAAAGTTAAGTCATAATTTCCCAGAGCCAAAGAACACCCCTTTATCTTTTCTCTCAGAGGGTATTTGGGATATAAAATTAGAACAAACCTGAGGACATGTTGGTATGCATCTATGTGCTTTGGTTGCCAAGTACAAGAGGTGAAATAAGTCTCCGATAAATATCTTAGGAGGTACACACTTGTACTGGACAACCCGAAAATGACTGCCCTGTACTGGAAAGAACATAGCGCTCCCTTCAGTAATTGAGAGGCTTCTTTCTCTGTTTGTGGCTGCCTGTACTTGCTGAGTAGCTCAGTTGGCTGGAGCATTAAGTACCGACTGCTCCACAGGAGAGAACAAGCCCAGATTGCTCCGGGGTGCTGAGCTGGGATTGCTCAGCATGGACTGAAGAGGAAGGAGGCCAGAGGTGAGCCCTGAAGAAACAACAGATTCTGGTGGGATGGGGACCACAGGGTGTCATCTGGCTAGCAGGGCCTCCCGGAAGGTAACAGACATCAGGGCTACTTCCATTTTTTTTAATGATCCTGATATAGTAAAACATAAATGCTGGGAAAGGTATTAAAATTGTAGCATGTTGGGATGCCTGGGTGGCTCAGCGGTTGAGCATCTGCCTTTGGCCCAGCGCCTGATCCTGGAGTCCTGGGATCGAGTCCCACATTGGGCTCCCTGCATGGAGCCTGCTTCTCCCTCTGCCGGTGTCTCTGCCTCTCTCTCTGTGTTTCTCATGGATAAATAAAATCTTTTAAAAAAATTGTAGCATGTTTTAAGTTTTTACAACATTTAAAGCTATAAACAGAGTAGTTTTTTCTCTCATTGGTGCCCTTTGTAGTTATTTTACCTCATTGGAGATCATATCCAAAACCCATACTTGAGGCCCTCAGTGAATGTAGGCCTCAGCCAAATGCCTTCCCGGATGCCACTGCCCCATAGTTGACCCCCAACACAGATAACACAGCCCAACAGGCAAGGCCCATGCTGTCCTTAGAACTCCTTTTTTAACCTATACTCTGGGTGGCCTGTACCCTAAGTAGATCCTTGACAAGTATATGTTGAATAAAGGAATTGAGTGCTCTTTAAACATAACCAAGAACTTAGTACCTCATTGGTTTTCTGATATGTTCCCTACTTGGCTCCCCTCAACCATGCATTCTACCTACCTGTGAAGTTCTGGCCAAGTACCATGTTTTTATGAAGTCTATCTGTTCCAATTATTTACCCGATTACTTCTATATGCTCAGATGTCCTCCTATGCTTAGTCAGAACCATTTATAAGAGTGTGAAACTCCCACACCTCCAACCCCCACTTCTCTCTTAGCCTGGAAAATTCAAACTCTTTGTAGTCAGGAACCACATCTTAGTCTTCTTTTGTACCTATAGTGTAGGGCCTAAATTCCATGCACTGCCTGGACATCGTTGAGCCTCACGGGGCCCCAAAGGCCTAACCATGAGTTCTCCTGCCTTTGCCAGGCATGTCCCCCAGCAGGTAGGAAACGCTCCCCACTTGGCTGGTTCTCCCAATATCTGGACCAGCTACACTTTCCCTGGACCTCAACCTAACGTATCTTACTTTTCTGTCAGCCTGTGAAATTATTCAAGCAAGCCAATCACATTCTCTCATGGGAACCAGACAGTACTTTGTCCTCTTAAGACAAAGCCTGCCTCCCAGCCTCCCACAGCTCCTGCTGGTTTGCTCAACTCCCGAGGACAATCTCCTTGAGACCCTACATGGTGTGTGATGTCTTCCTACAGGCTGTATGTATGACCAATAACTGCTGTCAATCTCTCCTGTCCTGTATCAGGTATGGTATGTTTGGCCATCTTGTACTACTTAGGGTGGGAAATCCCTCCTTCAACATGAGGTTCAAAGGAGGTGATCAGAACAGTATCCCACACAGAGGGACACATTTATGATTGTATAGTCTTCATTCTGTGAAGTTCCTGGACCCCAGGAGGAGACTGAAAATTAAATATTTGCTGTGGATGACAATAGATTTATTATCCTACAAAGAAATCTCTTTTAATTCTAGATCAATGGTTTCCATTCACATAATCATATTTTAAACAATCTTTTTTTCTTACTACTCACCATGTTGTTGACCAATAAAAGTAAAGTTGCCTCAGGGCAAATCTGTACTAAATTTCTATACTACTGATCTGGCATTTACATTGTAATTCCTAATTGTTAATAGGAATAAATTGTAATGCCCACTTATGAAAACAAGATGCTAGTATCAGTCAATATAATCAAGAGACTAAACTAACTGGAAGCATATGAACACTCAGACTTTTCCCACACAAGAATTTACTTAACGTTTCATCGCCTCCATTTATCTTATTTCTTTGCAAGGAAAAAAATGGCAACATCGAAGGCACTAAAAATCAAATAGAATCTTCCTGGAGTCTGCAATTAGTATTAAGCTTATTGGCACTTCAGAGACTTTCATTGGCATTACTCTGCTATTTTATCACTTGGTTTCCAGAGGTCGGAGATAAAAATAGCCACGTTTTTACTTCCTTACTTTATTCTATAATAGCAGGTAAAAAAACGTACACAACAGCCAGCAATTCTCCTGCTCAGTTTCTAAATCACAATCATTTTTACGTGGACCGTCTTCGTTGCCAGTGCCCTGCTACTTCTCCCTTTCCTTAGTGCTGGGGAGTTAGAGGAGCGGGAAGAGGGGATAGGGGTTGCTGATAAAATCTTAGGTCCACTCCAGTAGCAGTCCTCCGTCACAGGGGGAATCTAATGACTCACTTTCTAGCCTTAGCTCTCCAAGAAGGAAATTCCAGGAGAATTTCTGCTAAAGTTAGCAGAAAATGGTCATTAAACAATTCCAGCAAGCTTCAGACCAGTAGCTAAGCGCCAGGTCCTTCTCTCAATGCCTGGCCAGTACCTGAAATGAGGTTGCACAGAGTCTCTAACGCTCGTTCTCCCAGAATGGATGGTAAGGATGTAACACTTGCTAAGTATTGGGTTTTGGGCTGATCCTGTGAAAACTAAAAGGCTAGTGTGAGAGGTAAGTGTAGGTGCTGAGAATTGGGAACGGGCACGAAAAGAGGTATTTCCAAACAACGCAAAGGGCTTGCTACTGGGACTAATCATTTCACTAGGCACAAGGAGGGGGCCCAGGTGGGCTGGCCCTGCAGGTGCTTAGGAGTTCTGTGGGCTCTATATGCAGGTAGGTGTCTTAGCTGTGCACCACTCATGTTAAGTTCCAAAAGCAGGTTCTCCATGAGCTCACGTAGCTCATGGCCTTTGTCTTCAAAATGGGCAAAGAGAAAATGGGCTTTGCTGTCCAAAGTGGCTGGAAATGGTGGAAAGAAGTCCAAAATAAAATAACTTTTCTGACACAAGGAGGGGGCAGGCAGGATCTCAAGCCCCTGAGGAAAAGCAGGAATATCTCCTGAAATGCGAATTCTACACTGTGTGGAGGAAGGGCCACCAGGGCAGCAGCTGGTCTGCAGTTTTTGTGCCAAAGTTTGTCTACTTTGCTGCTGATTGCTGCTGGCTTGATCAGCCAAAGAAAAAATTCCCACATTTGATCCCTTGATATAGAGACCTTTCTCAGTATTCAATACACAAACTCTCTAGATTTATTTAAATTTTTTTAGGAAAATCATAAGGAGGGAAAAAGTATTTTTCATAATCCACATACCCAATACTAATAGTTTTATATGTATACAGCCAGTAATTGCATATATATACATATGTATGTTTTTATTTTTATTATTTTTTACATATGTATGTTTTTAAACCAGATCATATAGTTACATAATCTTTTAATTTTTAAATTTTGTCATGCTTATCTTTTTATGTTAAGAAATGCATACCTACTTCATAATTTTTAAGGTTACATATTATTCCAAGTGGATAGATGTACCATAATTAACCCAACTGATCCTCTATTATTGGATAGTGTAGATATGTTTTCTGGATCATAAAATAAAAATGCCTTTTCTATATAATTGGGTTCTAAAATTGACAGCTCAGACAGGTTTTTGAGCTTCAACATTTCTTCCAGCTTTACTGTTGACAAACCTTCACATCCATCTCCTTCTAAATTGCTACCTTAACTCCTTCTAAACATTTTCGTCATAAGCCATACAGACATTACACAGAAATTCAATATTCCTTTCATTGTGGTAAGAAAGCACAGTTGCGAGTCAGGAAATGTGGTGTCCTAGTCTGACCTCTAGCACTGTGGCAATAAAGTACAATGCAACTATTAAGGACAAATTGTGTCCCCATCCCCCAAATTCATGTGTTGAAACACTAATCCCCAATAGCTAAAAACATGACTGTGTTTGGATACAGGGCCTTTAAAGAGGTGATTAAGTTAAAATGAAGCCATTAGGGTGGGCCTCAATCCAATCTTACTTCTGAGTCCAATAAGAAAAGGCAATTTGGATGCAGAGAAAGACACCACCAGAGGTGCACAAGCATAGAAGACTATGCAAGTACCCAGGAAGAAGGCAGCCATCTGCAAGACAAGGAGGGAGGCCTCAGAAGAAACCAAACTTGTCGACACCTTTGATCTTGACGTCCAGCTTCCATAGTTTCTTTTTTATTTTTATTTTTTTGCTTCCATAGTTTCTATTGTTTAACCTGCCCTGTCTGTGGTATTTTATTTCGGCAGCCCTAGCAAACTAACATAGCAAACTTGGAGTACATTTCTTAAATCCATGAGCCTCAGTGCCCTTCAAATAAACTAGGGAATGAGATTATGAGATCTGCACAATTCTTAAGCCTTAAATAGGTCATTCATTTCTAATGAGGCTGGCACCAAAAAGAACACTGAGCTTCCCTAGCACACACAAACTCATTTTCATTGGCCTAAATGGCTGAGGCCTCTCCATTCCTAACTCACTCACTTAAAATTATAGGTACTGTGAAAAGGTTGGAGCTATAATCTAGCTGGAAAGGATATGGGAAGGTATCTATAATGTCCACTAAAGCTAGGAGAAAATTGTTTAGTTTTTGGTTGAACATGATTTCTGTATAATCATTATGTATATGCAGGAAAGTAAGACTATAACCTGCAAATATATTTCAAATGTAATACCATGTTTGTGAATACTAAATATAATTAATGTATTTAATATGGCTATGTGTTTTATAGACACTTAACTAAATATTTAATGATTTTTTGATATCGCCATTTTTTGTGTGTTTAAAAACCAATGCTATTTTTTTCAGGTTTCAAATATTCAGGCCCCTGGGGAAAAAAGTGCTCTTATCCTCTAGGCATTGTGCACAATGAATGAAAAGGCCCCAGAAGCAATATAGAATGTGATGGTAATTAAGAAAATACAAGATGTGACAAACTTTTGTGTTTTTTGCCTAAAGAAAAACTATGTTTATGGAACTAGAGTCCCTCTGGAAGCTAGGAAGGGGGGAATAAAAAGAGTAAAACTTTTCAGTGTGTATCTGGCACCATGCAGAGAAATAAATTTGATCAGTAAAATCAAAGATATGGGCCTTTTCCTTACTAATATATCCTTATAGTACTGTGTACAACAAAAACAAAAGCCAGAACCCAAACCACCACTACCACCAGCAAAACCAAAAAGAGCAAACATTTTGCTCTGTCTCTTGCAAATGACACTATTTGACACAATACTGGCCAATGAGATTCAAGTGAAACTCTGCTGGATTTCTGGAAAAGTATGCTTTCCCATTATAGACATCTCCTTTCCTTATTGTTTTCTTTTCCTTTTCCCTATCTGGAATGCAGATATATGGCTGGAGGTGGAACAGTCACCATGTGACTACAAGGTGACCATGAATAGAGAAGCCTCACACCAAGGATGGTGAAACAGAAGGGCAGAAAGAGCCTGGAGGCTGCTGGTGTCAGGGAACCACTGCCCCAGGCCTGAACTGACACTTCTGGATAAGTGAGAAAGAGAGACACCTATTTGAAGTATCTAGCTGTGGTGTCTATTGTATGCAGCTGAATAGGATCCCTAATTAATGAAGAAAGCTTTGTTGATAGGCCATGTTTTAGTTGGGCCTAAGGATGAATAGGGTTCAAACATGAATTAAAGTAGAGAAAGTTGGGGATCCCTGGGTGGCGCAGCGCTTTGGCGCCTGCCTTTGGCCCAGGGCGCGATCCTGGAAGACCCGGGATCGAATCCCACGTCGGGCTCCCGGTGCATGGAGCCTGCTTCTCCCTCTGCCTGTGTCTCTGCCTCTCTCTCTCTCTCTCTCTGTGGGACTATCATATATAAATAAAAATTAAAAAAAAAAAAAAAGTAGAGAAAGTTACTGCAGGCTGAGGAAACAGTGGCAGAAAAGTACAATAGAAAATAATGTTTTTATCTTATAATGAGAATGAGGGAAAGTTCATGTTGTTTATTCATGTGCAAACATGAGGGAGGAAATGAGGCTCAAAGGCTAGCTTGAGAACAAATTGTAAAGCAGCCTGCCCAATAGAAATACAATATGGGCCACACAGATAAGTTAAAATTTCCTAATGGCCACAATAAGAAATTTAAAAGAAAAAAAAAAGAAATTTAAAAGAAACAAGTAATAGTAACAAGATCAATTACTCACCCCCCCAAAAAAAACAAGTTAAAATCAATTTAATTTAATTTTTACTTTTAAGATTTATTTATTTATTTATTATAGACATAGAGAGAGGGCGGGGACAGAGACACAGGCAGAGGGAGAAGCAGGCTCCATGCCAGGAGCCCGACATGGGACTTGATCCCGGGACTCCGGGATCGCGCCCTGGGCCAAAGGCAGGCGCTAAACTGCTGAGCCACCCAGGGATCCCCTATTTTTTTTTTTAAGATTTTATTTATTTATGCATGAGAGACAGAGAGAGAGAGAGATGCATAGACAGAGGCAGAGGGAGAAGCAGGCTCCATGCAGGGAGCCCGACGTGGGACTCGATCCCGGGTCTCCAGGATCACACTCCGGGCTGCAAGCAGCACTAAACCGCTGCGCCACTGGGGCTTCCCTAAAATTAATTTTAATACATTTAACTCATATATATGACATATTACTTCAACATGTAAACAATATAAAATTTATTTATTTATTTATTTATTTATTTATTTATTTGAGACAGAGGGAGAGAGAGGGGGACCACAGAAGCATGAGCAGGGGGAGGACCAGAGCGGGAGGGAGAGGGAGGGGAAAGATCTTGAGCAGACTCTGTGGAGAGCACGGAGCCCCATGGGGGTGGGGGGCTGGATCCCAAGACCCTGAGCCAAACCAAGAGTTGGTTCCTCAACCAACTGAGCCACCTGGACACCCCAATATAAGAAATTATTAGCAATATATTTTGTATACTTTTTTTCTTTCAAACTCTTCAAAGCCTGGTGTCCCACTTGCAGCACCTCGAAGTTAGGACTGGCCATAGTTCAAGCACTCAATAGCCACATGTGGGTAGTGGCTACTGTACCAGACAGTGAAATTTTAGTCTTGAATCTCATGTTTAAAAGTGTGAACTTCAACTACAAAAATATGAACAGAGTCACTATTTAATTTCTAAGAAAACCTCTAGTATATTTCAAGCATTACAGTATTCTATTTTATTTCAAAATGTTACGGCTCTGGTTTTGGAGACAAAACCCACAAATACAGTAGATTTTCAAGATGGTATTATGTTTCTGTGGAATGGCAACACCA
Source organism: Canis aureus (assembly GCF_053574225.1). Taxonomy (NCBI): domain Eukaryota; kingdom Metazoa; phylum Chordata; class Mammalia; order Carnivora; family Canidae; genus Canis; species Canis aureus. The sequence continues at coordinate 2,388,820 of NC_135632.1, read as the reverse complement.
GTAGTCTGGAACCTAAAGTCAAGGACATCTGCTAAGTCCCCTTAAACCTTAGAATGCTTCTTTCACAATATTTTTTGGGTTATTCTTTTTTTAAAGATTTTACTTATTTATTTGACAGAGAGAGAGAGAAAGGGAGAGAGCATAAGCACGTGAAGGGCTGCACAGGGAAAAGGAGCAGCAGAGGAAGGAGCCTTACGCGGGGCTTGATCTCAGGATCCGGGGATCATGACCTGAGCTGATGGCAGACAACCAAATGAGCCACCCAGGTGCCCCTTTTGGGAGATTTTCTAGAAAATACGGAAGCTAATAATAAAACCAGTTACTATAGATAATTATGACCAACATGGTAGCTAATTGTCCTCTTGAACTTTTTTTATATATGAATGCTTTTACACGGTTGAGATTTTACTTTTTAAACTACTCTGTATTCTTAGCATTTCATAAGTACTTTTTCTATCATTAAAATATCTTTATAAACATCATTCGCAATGGCTCCCTTATACTATTTCTTTATGTGAATAAGCCATAATTTTTTTATCATTATCTTCATGTAGCATTACAATCAAATATAGAATATTTCCATCACTTTCCTTTGGTAGTTAACCCTTCTCCCACCTCCAGCACCTGGCAACTGCCTGTTTTCTATCCCTATTGTTTCGCCTTTCCAGAATGTCATATAAATGAAATTATACAGAATATAGCCTTTTGAGTCTGGCTACTTCCAATTAGCATAAAGCAATTGAGAAATTAATCCGTGTTATTGTATATGTTAGTACTTCGTTCCTTTTTTGTGGCTGAGTAGTATTCTATTGTATAAGGAATCCCACATTTTATTTATCTATATACCAGTTGAAGCACATTTGGGTTATATCCAGTTTTTCTCAATAACGAATAAAGCCACCATAAACATGTACATACAAGTATTTGAACATAAATTTTCATCTCTATTGGGTAAATACTTCAAAGTGGAATCTCTGGATTGTATGGTAAGTATATACTTAACTTCATAAGAAACTGCCAAATTATTTTCCAAAATGTCTCAACCATTTTGTATTCCCACCAAGATTGTATGAAAATTTCAGTTGTTTCCCATCTTTACTGCTCCTTTGTATTGCCAGTTTTGTTTGTTTATTTTGTTTTTTAAGTCATTGTGATAGATGTATAGTGGTAATTTATTGTGATTTTAATTTGCATTTCTCTGAAAAGTGCAAAAATAAAAAAAATGCCTAATACAATTATTCTAATGAAATTAAGAGTTTTTGTGAATTCAAATGTATTGATCTTTTTATTTTTTTCACTGTGTGGAAAATTCCTTCCCAATGAGAAATCAGAAAAAAAAAAATTCAGTTATATTTTTAGGATTTTTTTTTTGAGGATTTGCTCCAAATTACCCACATTTTAAATCCACCTGGGCACATTAGTTAGTTAGTTAGTTATATGATGGTAGTATCTTTATTCACTGGGAAAAAAAATGGCCAGGCAGCTCTCTCTGTAACCTTTATTGACTAACCTATTCATTCATTTGTGAAGCCTCCCTTATTAAATAAGAGGGTCTATTCCCAGGCAATCAAATCTGTTTCATTCATCTTCCATCCATTTGACAATTACTTGTTAAGTACTTAACTATGTGCCAGGCACTATTCTAGATTCTGGGAATTCAATGGCCAACTAAAAATACGGGCCTCAAACTCTCAGAGCTTATATTCTAGTTGGGGTAAATAATAATAATTAAATAAATTAATAATTGTATAATATTTTAGGTATTGGTAAAAGCCAAGAAGGAAAGTAAAGCAGGGTAAGGGGCATGTAATGACGAGCAAGTGCTACTTTGAGTAGGTTGGTAAGATGAACCTCTCTGAGGAAGAAATATCCAAGACATAAATGTATTAAGGTTGTGGAACAAGAAGATACCTAGAAGAGGAGCATTCCAGTCAGTCACCTGAAAATGCAAAGACTTTGTTATGGGAATGAGCTTGACATATTGGGGAAACATCAAGGAGGCCTTTGTGGATGAAACTAACTGATAGTGAAGGGAGTGGAGAGGAGGTGAGAAGGCCATTTAAAGGCCACAGGTCACAGAGATCCTTGTAGACAATTTATATTCTAAATCAGATGAAAGCTATTGGAAGATTCTGAGCGGAAGGCTGATGTGATCTGATTGGCATTTTACAAATACCACTCTGGCTACTGTGTAGACAATTGTTTAATACATTGTTCTTTTTTAATAGTTTTTTTTTTTAAAGAGATCTTAATTATTTATTCATGATAGAGAGAGAGAGGCACAGACACAGGCAGAGGGAGAAGCAGGCTCCGTGCAGGGAGCCCGACGTGGGACTCGATCCCGGGACTCCAGGATCACGCCGTGGGCCAAAGGCAGGCGCTAAACCGCTGAGCCACCCAGGGATCCCCATTTAATACATCTAATTTAAATAAAAATGCTTCTACGAAAAGAAAAATAAGTAAATAGAAGAAATATATTTGGATATAGAAAAAAAAAAAAACAATGGTGAAGGTGGTATTTTAATACCCATAGTGTGGGAAACACTGGCTTTCCTGGTTATTACTAGTATCTAGGCAACTGTACATTCCTGCAGGATTCTCTGATGATTAGCTATTTTCCTAAATTTTTTTTTTTATAATACTAAGCATTCTCCCACCGATTCTTCAATGAGGTTTCTCTGCTCCCTGGTAATCAAGCCTGGGCACAGGGTTTCATAGTTTCCGAGTTACTGCACACCTATTATTTTGACAGAACTTGGAGGAACTCACCTCAGAAAAGTCTGAAGTCCTGAAGCAAATCAGGATTTGCTTGTCAATTACGTGTAAATTACATCACTGCTGTGAACAGTAATCAAACTGTGTGTGGAGAACTGGGAACCAGGGAGGAGGACTAAAATCGCATATAAACTGTCCTGAAGGCACATTCAGGCACAACCTCCTCAGTCACAGCACCTGTTGCTCTGGAATTGGTATTATCAAAGAGCAGTTCAGCTAGCTATGGTCTGATTCCAGATGCGCTGAGAGAACCTATATGACCAGTGTATGCTTCTTGTGATTCAAGGAACAGAGTTTGAAAGATGCTTTCATCACCCAACTGCATAAAAGCAAAATTTCTTGTTTTGGAAAAATATATACCAGGCTAAAAAAATTCAAAGAGTATGATGAGCGCATACAATGAAAAGTTTAAAGAGGGGAAGTACGTACCCCTGGCTACAAATGTACTAGCATATGCTTGGAATATTTTTGGAAAGATGCACAAGAGGTTATTTACAGTGGTTGCCTCTAGGGAACTACTGGGTTCTGAAGTAAAAAAAAAATAGAACTTACTTTTTACAGATTCTTTTGTACTTTTCTAAGTTTTTTTATTGAACTTTTTTATTATGTGCATACATTAAAATGTCAATTAAAACAAATTAATGAAAAACAAATACAGCTTTTGTTTTTATTATCACTGACGGGTCCTTGAAGCTCTCTCACTGCAGAGGCATGGAGCCAGGGTACCTCAATTTTAACCAGAGTGCAATATAAGTTACCTGAACCTTAGCTTCCTACCTACTGGTAGGCCAGCTGGGCCCAGAGCTCCCTTCTAGAAACAGAATTTAGCCTTTCCTGAGAAAAGGTGGGGAAAGTTCAGTTTGAATCGCAGCTGTGTGACTCATTGTGGAAAAGGAAAATTATTTAACTACTCTGAGGCTTTATTTCTTCATCTGTGAAATGGGGGAAATAATGACCAGTAGTAGACTTTTAATGACAGAGAGGGCTTTTATATGTTGAAAGGAGCACTCCCAATAATTTTTTTTTTTTTAGGATTTATTTATTTAGTTTAGAGATTGTGAAGCACAAGTGATACGGGCAGAGGGAGAGGGAGAGAGAATGTCAAGCAGAGTCAGCACTGACTGGGGAGCACACTATGGGGCTCTATTTCACAACCCTGAGATCATGACCTGAACTGAAACCAAGAGTCCAGTCAGTGCTCAACTGACTGCACCACCCAGCTGCCCCCCCAATTACTTGCTTTTTAAAAAATATTTTATTTATTTGAGAGAGAGTGCATAGGAGGAGCAGCAGGAAGAGGGCAGAAGGAGAAGCAGGCTCCCCACCGAGCAGGGAACCCAACTCAGGACTGCATCTCAGGATCTCAGGATCATGACCTGAGCCGAAGGCAGATGCTTAGCTGACTGAGCCACCCAGGTGCCCTCAATTACTTGCTTTTTAATTAACATCCATTATGATAAAGGTTTTCATTTGTGAAGCTCTTATCTTTTAAGCTATGAAACACAATACACAGATATTTTTATATTGCATTTTATGCTACTATATATTAGATCGTATCTTTATAAATCAAATGAAATACCTTTCCCTCATTCTTTGATTACTGTTCAGTTCATAAATTTAATGAATGAGAATTGTTTAAATAATTACCTTGTATATAACTAATCAGATTCCTTTAGACATTTCAAACTACAAATACGAGTTAACTGTTATCTTATTCTCTCAAACATTTTATGATGCAGTCTTATCTCATGAAAAATCTTTGAGAGTTTAAACAATTTTCTAATAGATCTGACTTATGAATTTAATCATATTAAGCATATAAATGTCTTTTAAAATTACATATATATAAAACAACACAATGATCTTTAAAAACCTGCTACTAAACAATTTACATGTGAATATTACTACCTTAGTACAAAAATTTTAAGTAGTTTTCTGGGATTTTGCTCACCTGCCATCATAGGTCAGCTGAGGTGACTCAGTTGAAAATCAATCAGATTTTAAGTCTGTATCTTGAGTTGTTATTCCATTTTGTTTCATAATTTTAGGTACCTATTGACTCTCACCCTGTGGCATTTTATTGATCATATGAAAGTTAAATATGATAACCATTCTTATCTAGTATTCAGAACACCAGAGGTAATCAGTTGTTCATCACAGTTTTTTCGAATTCAAAAGCAAATAGAGGCAGATTGTGAATACTGGTCATTCCTCATAACAAAACCTTAATAGACTACATTTCCCTGCCTCTTTTGCAGCTGAGTATGGCCATGTGACTACTGGCCAATTAGATGTAAGCAGAAAAAAAGATGCAACTGTGAAAATTACAGAAAGTCTCCTAAAAAAGGAAGAGGTATAGCCTTCAACTTCCCTTTCATCTTCCAGTTGCTTCAGAAGGGAAGCTCCAGCAGTCATCAAGTGCCACAGCCCAGGGATGGCAAACACACAAAGCTGTAAGGAGTTCTAGTCCTTGATGATTGTGGTGCACCATGCTACTTCTATACTGACCTGCAGATTTCTTTTAAGTGAAAGGAAGATAGCATTTTACCTTGTTTAAACTGCTATTTTTGAGGGCTCTATTACTCACAGCTGAACTTAATCCTGACACATGGCTTATATAACTTCCTGTGCCATCTTCCTCAATATCAGAACCATGCATTGAGTTTAGAAAATCAAGAATATATATATTGGATTCATGGACATAGTCTTTATTTTTTTAAAGATTTTATTTACTTATTCATGAGAGAGAGAGAGAGGAGAGAGAGAGAGAGAGAGAGGCAGAAGCAGGCTCTACTCAGGGAGCCCGACGTGGGACTCGATCCTGGGTCTCCAGAATCACAGCCCGGGCTGCAGGTGGCACTAAACCACTGCACCACCGGGGCTGCCCCGCACATAGTCTTTATAAAATACTTTTTAGCTGTTGCCATATAAGATTGTAGGTTGATGAGTATTAAAATTTTTCTTTTATAATATTTTACAGATGCCAATTTATCTAATTATAAGATTAAATTATTTAAAGAATATCCAAGGGCACCTGGGTGGCTAAGTCAGTTAAGTGTCTGCCTTTGGCTCAGGTTCATGATCTCAGGGTCCTGGGAATCAAGCCCTGAGTCTGGGCTTGATTGGGCTCCCTGAGCAGGGAGGAGTCTCCTTCTCCCTCTGCCCCTCCCCTTGCTCACGTGTGCATTCTCTAACTCAAATAAATAAATTTAAAAAAAATTTTTAAACGAATATCCAAAATGTCCCCAGGTAGCATTAAGGAAAAAATAAAATAACATGAATCAATGCTGCTTGCCCCATGCCAGGATCAGCATAAGAGGTTGGCTGCAGGGGTCCATGAAGCAAGCTCTGGGCCCTCAGCCCAGTTCCCTGGAGTCTAGTGGGTACCAGCCTGTCACTCCTCACCTATGGACCCTCCTAGCCTTTGGCTCAACCTCTCCTACAATAAATACTGCCAGATTGGCTTTCCTCATCTATTGTTCCCAAAGAATCTTGGCAGAAATATCACAGAAGTTAGAGGGTTTTTTTTGTTGTTGTTGTTGTTTTTTCATTTAGCACTTCAAATATTTGAAATTGTATAATGACTCAATTCCAGGAAACTTCAGGTATCCTGTGGCACTTGTTCAGTGAAGTGTTGAAAAAAGACCCACTCCAGGGTCTTACTGAAAGATGTGAGCAAGCCAACTTGTAGGAGGCAAGGACAAAATGTAACTTCAGAAAAGTGGTTCTTTCATTCCCTTGTGGTTTGCAGGTCTTCTCTGCCCCACTCCTACATTCTTCTCTTGAGCTCAGCCTCTCTGTGTGCTTGGCTCCACAAAAGCCCTGCCACTGGCTTCCCCATAGCAACTGGCTCACATGCTCCTCCAAATTCTATTTATGAATGTGTGTTTAATTATAAACCCTTTCAAATCCTTTGAGGGGAATATTTATTAAATGCTTATTATTAAAGCCTCTTTCTTAAACACTATCTTTTTTACATCTCGTATCTATCCTTCAAAGTAGGCTCTCTGAGACTCATTTTACAGATGAGAAAATGGAAACTCCTGGTTCCACAGCAAGTACTTAGAGCTGTGCATTAATTTCAAATTCATGCAATTTTTTTCTCCTGTTTCCCTCAGCCATGCCAGAGAAACTGGTTGGTTAATCGATGTCACTTGCAACCAGCAGAATGGAAGGATCACAGCCTTTGGAATCAGACATACCCGTATTTAATTCCATGTGGATATTTCTGAGCTATGTGATCACGGGCAACATATTTAAATTTGGTTCTCTCATCTGTAAAATGGAAATAATAGTAGCACCTATCTAGTGGGATTGTCAAGAGAATGTGAAAAAGAGCCTGCCACATGCTAAATACTGGATGAATAGTATTTATTCATTTATTCTTTTTTTAAAAATTCACTTTTTTGGGGAAGATTTTATTTATTTATTTATTCATGAGACACAGAGAGAGAGAGAGAGAGAGAGGCAGAGACACAGGCAGAGGGAGAAGCAGGCTCCACACAGGGAGCCCAATGTGGGACTTGATCCCCGGTCTCCAGGATCACGCCCTGGGCTGAAGGCGGCGCTAAACCACCGAGCCACCCAGGGATCCCCCAAAAATTAACTTTCAAGATGATGACTAAGCATTTAGCATTTGACAGGTCTAGAAATTCCAATTGCTTTGATTTATTATTATTTTTTTTTAAATTGAAGTTTAGTGGATATATGCTATATTACTTTCAGGTGTACAATATAGTGATTCAATAATTCTATACATTACATAATCCCCATCACAATAAATGTAGTTAACATCTGTCACCATACAACATAATTACAATATTGTTGACTATATTCCTTACGTTGTACTTTTCACCTCTGTGTGACACTTATTTATGACTGGAGGTTCATACCCCTTATTAACCATCTTCACCTATTTCACCCATCGCCTCCCACACCAGATTGTTCTCTGTATTTAAGAGTCTGTTTCTGTTTTGTTTTTTAGATTCCATGTTTAAGTGAAATCATAGGATATTTGTGTTTCTCTTTGGCTTATTTCACTTTAGGTCCATTTACATTGTCACAAATAACAAGATTTCATTCTTACAAAGCATTGCTTTGCCTCGTATATTGAGATCAGATTTAAGTGAGCAAGCAGAAGTAAGGGAATGGTTAGGAGGCAGTGGCAGTAATCCAGGGAAGAAAGGTGGCTTGGATCAGTATGGCAGCAATGAAAATGGAGAAGGGGTTGGATTCTTGACATATTTTGAAGGTCAAGACAACAGGATTTCCTGATGGATCGGATATGAGTTATGAAGAAGGGAAAGGAGTACATAAAGTAGTGAGACCGTATGGGATCACTAACAAAGTGAGCCTAGAGAAGGGAAGACGGCCAAGTTCTGAGGTAGGAAGCATACCAACTTTTCAACAAGACTTTGGAAACACTGGCCTTATATTTCATTGATGTAATACTTTCATATAAATGCTGAGATTTAATTCCTTCAGCATTCACTTGTAATTTAATCATTATGATTGTTAAATGAAACTAAGGTGTATATAAGGCTTAATCTTCCCTCACTCACTCTGTGAAATTCAACTGAGAAGATGTATTACACAAGGTCAAAGAAAAAGGCATCAGAATTGGAATCTATAATCATTCTAGTCTCAGTTCTATAGATAATGGTTTTGTGAGCAAGTCATATAAACCTCCAGTCATTGATTCCCACATCAGTGAGTCTAGAATATTGAAACGGATGTTGAGTCCTCTTCCATATCAATGTTATTATTTTTGAGATGAGTCTGTACTTGGTAAGGCTTGTTTTGTTTTGTTCTTGATATAGTATAAGGAAAATAATTTTGAGCAGAGGTATCTTGAAGAGTGCTTTAATTCTCTCCCTCACACTCTTCTTGGCCTGCAAGGGAAGGAAAATGCCTGAACCAAATGCTTCAATCAAAATTGAGTTGGAACATGATGCCCGATCTTTGCAGGATTCCTTGGGGAATATACTATGTAGTTCCTGCTGAGAAAGGGAAGTTTCATTGGCCTGGCAACCTGGGGATCTCCTGTAGGTATTTCATCAGACTTTCTCCCTTAAGGAGAGTACAGGGCTGAATGAAGTCAGAAGTAGCAGCTCTTACATGTGTTGGATCATGAATCCCCTTGAGAATCTGATGCAACAGCTGCTCTATCCGGCCAAGAGGAAAAACATCATTGCCACCAAATACTAGAAATGGAAACCTTATTTTTTAATAAATGAAGAGACCGAAGATAGAAATAAAGAGACTTGAGCTTGGCCCTGCTGTTAGTAGTAAGCAGCAAATGCAGGACTAGATGTCTAGGTGTTGTCTCTTAGCCAATGTTCCTTCCATTAAATGATGTTGCCTTTTATATTTTCTCTATTTTCCTGCAAAGTTAGTTTCTTAAATGTTTGGGAGGGTGGGAGGGAGTGCATCATTTTTGTTTTTAATTCATATTCCATAATATTCAACCATTTAAAGTGTACAATCAATGTTTTTTTTGCATATTCAGAGTTGTGCAATCATCACCACTATATAATTTTAGAACATTTTATCACTCCAAAAGGAAACCTTGCACATAATAGTGGTCATTCCCATTCCCCCACCCCCAGCCCAAGGCAGCTACTAATCTACCTTCTATCTCTGGGATTTGTCTACTCTGGGCATGTTGTTTTTTGATGACTGGCTTCTTTCACTTTAATACTGTTTTCAAAGTTCATCCATGTTACAGCATGTATCAATACTTACTTCCTTTTCATTGCCAAATAAGATCTCATTGTATCGAATATTTGTTTACCTATTCATCAGTGGATGAACATTTGTTTTTTTCCATTTTGTGACTACTATGAATAATAATACTATGAACACTTGTGTACAAATTTTTGTGTAGACATAGGTTTCATTTCTCTTGCTACCCACCTAGGAGAATTGCTGGGTCATATGACAGCTCTATGTTTAACATTATGAGGAACTGCTAAACTATTTTCCAAAGTGGTTACAACATTTTATAACACTATCGGCAATGTTACAGGTTCCAATTTCTCCACATTCTAGCCAATATTTCTTATTATCTTTTTAAAATTATAGTCATCCTAAGAGTGAAGTGTTGATATATGGGGTTAGTGGCCTACACAATGTACAGAGTAGAACTAAATAGTCAGGAGCTAAAATGGAAATTCAAAGCCAGATAATAAACTCTACCATCATTTTTTTTTCAGGTCAAGACTTAACTGAGCTTTTACTATGTGGCAGTTACTATACTAAGCATTGTCTTAGATTTCCTCCCTAACTTTGATCATACCACCACCACCAGCTACTGTTACTGGCCTATTTTATAAACGAGGAGACCAGCTAAAAGAAGTTAAGTTACTAGTGGCTGGTGGATGGCAAATCCAGGATTTAAGTATAGGGCTGTCTCCTGCTGAAGTCTTTAACCACCACACTGTACTGCTAAATATTTTATCTAGTAGATTTCCTTTTCCAAAATGAGTCTAATCAATCATTACTTTCAAAGTTTTACCCTCACCATGCATCGTCTCTAGCTCCCAGGGTATCTATAGTTATTCTCAAATTTAGTACCAGAATCACCTACTTCGATATGCTTCGTAAGTGTGTCTGACATTTACCAAACTTGGAGAACCACTGAGTCTGTTTGAATTAAATTCAACTGCAATTAACAGAAATGGTGCCATAAACAAGACAGAAGTTTATTTTTCTTACCTGTTAAGAAGCCCAGAGATAGTTGGTCACTCTAGGGTCAATATCAACCTCTGTGGATTGGGAACCAGGCTCCTTCGACCTTTGTTTCGTATGGCTTCAATTTTTTCCAAAATCATTTCACTGTCCAATTGGCTTCTGGAGCTTCAACTATTATACCTGCATTCTGACAAGCAAGAGGTGGAAGGGAAAAAAATACACACCTTTCCTTTAAGGACTGTCCAGGAATATGCATAGATCACTTCCACTTAATTTCACTGGCCAGACTTGAGACATAAGGCCACACCCTGATGCAAGGGAGGCTGGGAAAAGTAGTCTTAGATTCTGAGTGGCTATGTAGTCAATGAACTATTAGAGGTTCTCTTATGATGGAGGAATTAAGAGGGGTGAATGTTTGGGACAATTAATCTCCATCACACCCAGGAAGGAAGAAAATTTACCTAATTCCTATTTCTACTACTATTTACTACTCCTATTTTGTCCTATTTCGACAAAAGACCTTAGAGAAATTCTCTCTGTAACAGATTTCAGATTCCATAATGAAGGTGACTAAGGCAATGGCTCTTAAACTTTGCTGCACAAGGGAATCACGTAGGGGTCTTAAAAACTACTGATGCCTGGCTTCCTTGTCCAATCATTCTGATTTAATTGGTGTAGAATGGAACCTGGGCATCAGGTATTTAAAAGCTCCCATTGTGATTCTAATATGTAGCAATGTTTGGGAACAACACTCCTAAATTTTGAGGATCTTCAACCTAAGATCCATTGAGTATGGATTTATTCCATCAATGGCCTTTCTCTGAACTCAAATGCCAGCAGTTGGACTGGTACATGTTCCTGGTATTAAGGTTAGGTATGATCAGGGTAAATCTAATGCCAGCGCTGCAAAAGACAATTCAGAGGGCATGTTCTTCTGACAATAGCCCAGTGACATTTTTATGTACAGAGGAGAACACATTTTAATTGTGGCTATATTTAAACACATGCATTATTTCTGTGTGGCATGAAAATAGCTATTCTGGTTGTGTGTGTGTGTGTGTGTGTGTGTGTAGCGGGACTCAGCCCTGATGGTGAATCATCCTTGAGCACAACATTTACATTTCGAACACAAGAACCTATTCAATTCAAATTCGGAGGGCCCTCTCTATTTGGCAGTTTGCTTGTCATTTAGAAGCTCAAAATAGCCTTTTAGAAATCCAAACAGTTTTGAGCTAGTTGGCATCTCAAACTATTACTAGCTGTCAGATATTTTATCCATTCAAGCAGATATTGGGCAAAGGTCATATTTTCTTTGAATTGTTAATGCAAGGTCTGTCTTTTAAGTTGAGATGTGAAATGAGGAGAAGAAGAATAAAATAGAAAATTTTCAAAGAAGAAATCTAGATAGGTCATTTCATCCACCTCTTCACCTTCAGATAGAATGACATTAAAACACTGTAAGTAGATGAGAATCTATACTATTTTTATAGTTCTTAAATGACAAGATTGCACAACCCTGTTCTCATTGCACTACATTTCATTGTAACAATTTGCAGCTAGAAAATACTTCTTTGCACTGAACCCAAGAGCTCTGGCCAAGTTAATCCCATTTCCTCCTTGCTAGTCTTCAATTCAGATGGACAACAGCATTCTTCGTGAAATTTTCTCACACACTTGGAAACGATAATTAAATAAGTCTCCAGGTTTCTCTCCTCTAATCTGCATAACCTCCCTTCATATCCTCCTTTTAGTGTTCAACTGCAATCACCTTCATGGCAATCTTCTCTTAACCATGGGATTCCCAGAATTGTCTGCATTTGGAATCACCTGAGGCACTTCAGCGTCTATTCATGCTGGTGTCCCACCCCAACAGATATGATTTAACTGAAGTATATCCTGAACTTTGGAATTTTTAGAAGATTCCCAAGTAATTCAAAATTGTAGACAAGTTTGAGAATCACTATCTGAACTCACCCTCTTACCCTCACCTCCTTCCTCCTTGCTAATAGACCCTCAATAACAGTCCCAGATTAGGCATCATGATTGGCCTAAACAGTGGTTCCCAGCCCTGGGAACATTAGAATCATCTTCATAGCTTTGACAATAGGAATGCCTGGACCCCACTGATAAACTACAACAGAACATCTACCGTGGGACCCAGGGAAACTGTGCCTTTAAAAAATGCTCTCCAGGGGCAGCCTGGATGGCTCAGCGGTTTAGCACCTGCCTTCAGGCCAGGTCCCGATCCTGGAGACCGGGGACCCAGTTCCACATCAGGCTCCCCGCATGGAGCCTGCTTCTCCCTCTGCCTGTGTCTCTCCCTCTCTCTGTCTCTCTTTGTGTCTCTCATGAATAAATAAATAAAATCTTTTAAAAAAGTCAATTAAAAAATAAAGCGCTCTCCAGATATTTTTAATCCACCACCAGGTTGGAAGCCATTGGTGGAAAAATCTGATTTAAAGTGTTTTCCAGGGCACTTGGGTGGCTCAGTGGTTCAGCATCTGCCTTTGGCTCAGGTAGTGATCCCGGAGTCCTGGGATCGAGTCCCACATCAGGCTCCCCGCAGGGAGCCTGCTTCTCCCTTTGCCTATGTCTCTGCCTCTCTCTCTGTGTCTCTCATGAATAGTTTAAAATCTTTAAAAAAATAAAAAAGATAGTTGCATGACCCTGAGAGTAAATGCCTCCTTAAACTGTGCCCTAGGCACCTCATCTAGCCTCATCTAGCCTCCACTCTGATTCAGATAAAATTTAACAGCTGGTACCTGTCAAATAATCTTACACAAAACAACCGGTTAGATCAATTAAAATATTAAGTTTTTCAGTGGTTGTTCCAAGTGTCCTAAAGCCAAACAAATTTATCTAGAAATGATGCCACATGCAGCGTGATCTCAATTTGGGGTACGCATCTTGGTATCAGATGACATCAATATCCCTCTGAGTTAAAAAATAACTACCACGCTGATTGTCTCAGTCCCTGTTCACCCACATGAAAACCGGAATGTGATCCTGTGAGAAAAGAATTTAATTAGGTGAGTCAATGGGTGTCAGCTAGCACGGTGGCGGCAGAACCGAGGACTAGGATCCTCGTGCAACTACTAAGGAGTCAAGTAGCTGTTACTCGAATTAAAAGTGGAAACTAGTAGGTGTTTGTAAAAATGTGTCGAGCTTGGCTATTCCTGCTTCCCAAAGCGTTTTAGGACAAACATATGCAGCGGTCTCCCAGAAATAGAAGTGTGGGTAACTCAACCCAAAGTTGTGGTTCCTGTGTCCAGCCTGTGTTGGGTGGTGCGTCAGCAGAATGAACGGTGAAGAATCTCAGTGGGCTGACATTCTGGAGCTTCCTCAGAATGCCTTGTTCGGGTTGGCAGGGAAGTAGGGGGGCTGGCCAGGCAGACAAAGGGGAGTCTGCAGGTTGAGGCAACACCCACGGCTAGGACTAGAGCTTTAGATGGACCAGTTCCACTCCACATTTCAGGACTCTGACTTTTGCTTTCATAGGTGTAGCACTGATGGAGACAGCTGGTGGCCAGTAGCAGGAGGACAACCTCAGCCAAGGGACCTATAAAAGGGCCCTCTTGTCATACCCTACCCCTTGCTGCGGAGGTGATATTAGAGCCCTTCTCAGCTTAGTGTGGCTTGTGGGTGCTCTAGTATCAGTTCGGAAAATATTTAACAATTTGTTGTTAAAAATAATGACTACTCTTTCCGGTCTGATGTGTGCTAGACCACTCCAACTGACTCCTTTTTGCTCTGTGACTGTCTCAGATTTAGGGCAGTAGGACTCTATGACCTGTACCTTATTGCAGGGATGGGTTATGGTCCTACCTGTGAACTGAGAACTGAGTAATTGTTGTCTTAAGGCTGTTTCCCTACTTCCTTTTCTGACAGTCTTCAGGCAGGTAAGGAGGCACTCAGCAGCAACTGGCAAACTGGACCTGGATTAAATCAACACCTGAATGTGTCAGAAAGTTTGGATGGAGTCCAAAATGTGTTTGCCAGCCAGAATGACTAAGAACCCACACCTGGTGCCAGAGTGCAACACAGACCTGCCAGCGCACTTGGACAGATCTGCGGTGCTCACTGGAATCCATGGTCCTGGTACAGGAAGTCCCAGGTGACTCTGCCCCCAAAGTCACACTCCTTCAAATACAAAGGTTGGGTGTTTTTATGAGATGCATCCTGAAGTATGAAGAGAAGAAATGACATAATGTCTGGGATTTGCTTTAAGAATATTTAAATATAAGAACTTCAAAGAAAAAAAAAGAAGTGATACAAAAGGCTAGATGAAATGTGGCAAAACTGGGATTATTATTGAATCATGATATGGGGTAAATAGGGATTAATTATGCTATTTTTTCTAATTTTGTATATTTGAACACTTTCATAGTTAAATCTGTTTAAGAAGCTAAATTGATCTTTATAAACCTCATAAAGCTTGTTTGCAATGAGTCTATGCATAGCTTTGCATAATACCCACTTCTTTGAGATGACCGCAAGAAATAGGGAGCCCAACTATATGGAATCTGGATTGTCCTTTCCACCCAGTCCCAACAACCCCTCGCCTGTGCTCAGGACCCTTATTTTGCAGTAAAAAGATGGCAGGTCTGGGGCTCAAGAAATCTGGGTGCAAGTTCAGTCTGTTCATTAACAATGAGACCTTGGATAAATCGCTTGCTCTGCAGCTTCTTTCCTTCCTCTGTAAACTGGGGATGATCCTGTAATAACACCACCCTTGTGGGTTATTGGAGGATCATATGAAATCAGGTACCTTGTGAAGTGTTAAGGAAGTGTTGTCAGCACCAGCAGCATGACCTTGGATCAGATGGCCAAGTGCTCTGACCTCAGAGTCCTCAGTTATGAGGGCAGAGAGTACAACATTCCCAAGGCTGTGGGAGAACCACCCAGGAAACTTATACAGCTGGTTCTGCTTTGCAGCCTAGCTGGGGGACAGCTGAGTTAAGTAATGGCAGTAGTCCTTTCATGTTCTAGCAGTGAAATGGCTGTTGGGGGATTAGGAGTCTACTGTGCCAACTTACGTTGACAGCTAGGTACAGGTCACAGTTTGGGGGTAATTTCATGGTGATAAACAGTTAAAGAGAACCATAATATCTGCAATAATGAGGAGGAAATCTGAACTGGTCTGAGGTGAACCAAGATCTTTATAGCTAGGAGTAGGCACACAAATTAAGAGAGTGGAGGGGGTCAGCTGTTCTGCTCAAGCAGCTATTACATAAAATGACTGGTAAGGGACTTTCCTGAGCTACCTGGGAGAGCTTATAAGCAGGAGAGCAACTGCCTCAGGTGAGAGCAGCACCCATAATTTCTACAGTCTTGGGGACCTTTGGGGTGTCTAGTTTAGATAGCAGGGCCACATGTGGGAGGGTGGCCTTGTAATCCTGGCTCTAGGCCTATGCCTTCTTCACTGGTAGGCCCATGAGATTGGCTGCCCACCATGCCCATGCCCATCTAACTGGCTATCTATCTGCTTTTCTTTGCAGAATATTCCAACATTTGTGCATACTTGTTTCCAAGTTGTTTTTCCCACATTCTGATTTCAGAATTCTTGTTTGTCTCATGTGAAGAACAATCCAATTCAGTATTTGTTGACTGCTTGTTATGTTCAAGCCCTTGTGCTACTGACCTCAGATGTTATAAACGAGAGGAAAAAGGAGGTTTCTCCTTAAAGCCCCAATCTAATGTGGGGAAGGAGTAGGGACTACTAAGATAAGCACACAGGTAATCCCAATATACAAAGAATCTGGCAAGCTCCACAAGAATAGTGGGTCATGAAAAGATTTTAAGGAGAATGGTCATATTCCAAAGACTTGATGGAGAAAATTTATTAGAGATGGGTCTTGAATGGGAACTACATTTCCTAGAGGCAGAGAAGGATGGGAACAATACTTGGGGAAGAGGAGGCACAAAGGCACAGAGGTAGGAAAAGGTGGTACGTGTTTGGAGAACAGCAAGCAGTGCCATTTTGTCTGCAACCTGGAATGAGTAGAAAACCAAGAGGACACGGATGTAGGCTGGGGCCATTAGGAAAAGGCACTTACTTCAATTTTCTAAACAATAAGGGCCCCTGAAGGTTTTTGAGAAAAGGCCAGAGATGAGTACTTCGAGAATATTGACTTAGTGCCAGTGTGCAGACTGGAGAGCCAGACGGACCAAGCTACGTAGTATGGAGAAGACAAGAGGCTGCTGGCCCTCAGATAGGCCACAGAGGCCACAGAGGCCACCACATGCTGGTACACAGAGTCCAGGAAACCATGGAGTCAGGCTAAGGAGGAGAGGTCTTGAGGTATTATTCTTAAGACTCCACTTTTTCTGAGGTAAAAAGCTCTCTGTTTTAGACATACCCTTGAGGTCTGGAGAGGTCAACATTTTCCTGTCATACACTGGAAAGACAAAATCAAGTTTTCTTCCCAAGTTGATCTTCTTTCAAAACTGACAAATTCACTTTCTTCTAATATCCATAGCTATTCCACTGGGATCCATAAGAAAAAACAAAAGTGGTTGAGTTGAAGGCCAGAGTAGCCTGCCTTCCTTGTGCCTTAGAACTTCTACACAGCCCCGAGTATGAATGATTTTATTCTTTCATGTAACAGTTTCCTTCCTCCTCCCGCTATGCTCTCATTTCTATTCCTCCCTGCTTTTCACAGCACCTGTGAGGTCTCCTGCTTGAATGGCTCCATCCCTCCAACATCCATCTTGCTGCTTCCCTCTATACTCCTCCTGCTC
The DNA here is from genome assembly GCF_053574225.1 of Canis aureus. Lineage (NCBI taxonomy): Eukaryota > Metazoa > Chordata > Mammalia > Carnivora > Canidae > Canis > Canis aureus. The sequence continues at coordinate 2,371,612 of NC_135632.1, read as the reverse complement.
CAAATCACCATCTCCCACTTCAGCCACTGTAAGGACCTCCTCACTGTCTGCTTATGCTCTTGTACCTTTCCTGGCCCCACTCTTCAAGCCACAGCCAGATAGATATCCACAGTGGTCCTTTCCAGAGTGAAGTAACACCATATGATTATCTCATTTCAACCCTCCAACCAGCCTATATGGTCCTTCATGACCCAGCCCCTGGCTCCCCCCTTTCCCTTGTTCTGCAGCTACTCTGGCCTCCTTGCTATTCTCATACCCACCAAGCATGTGCCAGGTTCAGGCCTGGCCCTTGCGTTCCCTCTACCTGGAATATTCTCCCTATTTTTATGGCCCACTGCTCACTTTAGGATTCTGTTAATGCCACCTCTTCAGAGAAGCCTTTTTGGACCACCATGTCATGATCTATTAACTTACCTTGCTGTGTTTCTCTTGGTAGCACTGTGGACTACAATCAATCTTTGTGTGATGTGTGTCTTCTCCCAGAAAATGTAAGCTCCATCAGAACAGGGTCTCAGTTTTGCCTGCCTCTATTTGTTCAGGGCCTGGAAAAAAAGCCAGGTTCTCAATAAATACTTGCTGAATGAATGAATGTAGATATCTTCTCTCTAGAAAACACTTTCCTTTAGCTCTGTTTCTGTTTCTTGGTTCTCATTTGCTTTGGTCTTTGAAGGTTTTAACTTAACAAAATTTAAAACTTAACAAAACAAGGGGCCTTGCCCCTTGACTGGCATGGAACTAAATATTTCTCTTCTTCCATCTCACATCATTTACAATACTTCCATGGACTCCCAAAATTTAAATTTGCTCCAAGATTTACTCCTTACTCTCCTTTTTTTCCTTTCCCTCTCTCTTCATCTCTTATCTTTGTGCAGATGATGACCTAATATTATTTTCAGCCTAGACCTCTGTAAACTCAGTCCTTCCAGTGCCTAGTGGGCATCCTAATGGCACCTCATATTTCATATACTTAAAAATTTCTTCCTCCTCCTCACCTTTCTATGTGCTAATAGTACCACTATTTCCTTGGCTCCTAAGTTAGAAGTCTTAGAATCATTTTTTATTCCTCCTTCAGACCTTCTTTCCTCTTTCACCAATATTACTGGATCTTCCTTCTAAATGGCTCTTAACTCTAATTATTTCCATCCCCACAACCACCACCCTCGTATGACCATTGCCTGCCTGGCCAGAAGTACCCTGACCTGTTTGATGTTCCCTTCCTGCTTGTAGGCCCTTATCTGAGCCACCCCCCTACCCCATCTCCGCATCAAAAAGCCCCTGTAAGCTCTGTTCCAGCAAGCGTCAACTCACTGATGACCACGCATTTCCAGTGCCAGTTTGGCTTTTTGCTTGTCCCTGCACTGCCCAAGGCTTTCAGTCCTGCTCTTAACTGAATGTCTAGAGGCCACATGGGCCAGACCCACTCATATCAGAGCCTAGGCCCCAGCTCCCATTTCTTGGGGAATGAAGTTTAAGCTTACCTCTTCACCAGCAGCCTGTTTCCATTCTCCCCTCCTAATTCCTAGCTTCAAATAAAAGAATCATTTTTGAAAGAGTTGCTTTTAAGCCTTGTCTACCCTACTAAAAAATTAATGGCTCTCTATTTCCTATAGAATGAAGACAAAATTCCTCAGCTTCAAATTCAAGTTTGACTGTGGTCTACATTTTTAGCCATAGGATTCCTAAAATAGGCCTAAGACACAAATGCTTAGAGGGGCTGGTAAGGTAATGGGAGTGAATATATGGGTCCTGTATAACACAGTGAGGAGTGGTGGAGACTGTGGCAAACTGGAGCGTCTGCGCCCAGCTGTTTAAAGAAAAGAGCTAGCTGTTGGCATACAGAAATTTGAGCCTAGGATTGCCAGATGTTCTGAGTATTCCACAGAAACTGGAAATCTGAGGTTTTAGGCCAAATTTCTGGAGTTCATATGTATGTGTGTGTATGTATGTACATACATACACACACATACATATACATACACATAACTATACATGGTCTAATACATATATACCATGTATATACCAGTAATACATATTATGCCATATGGTATAAGACATATATATATATTTCACGTGAGTGAATACATACACACACACACACATATATATGTGTGTGTGTGTGTGTGTATATATATATATATAATGATAATGAATGACTATGGTACAGTGGTCTAATACACACACACACACACACATATGAATTAATATGGTACACTGCAAATCATATCTGCAGGCTGGATACAACCACAGAGTTACCAGTTTGGAATTCGGCCTCTATATCTCCCAAACCAGCCAAAATCTCTGAGCCTACACTTGTTAAAACAATAATAATAGCAATAAGCAAGTGTTAGAACAGTGTTACAGATTGAGTTCCAAACTAAGACCTTATCCTTGGTGTAATCAGAAGGAGAATTAGAATGGTGGTAATTTTCTCAGGATGTGACTCAGAGGCATTTGCTGCCCTGTCAACATACAATTTAAAGCCATCCTGTAGCACCAGCAGCAATAGCCCAGTTTATGAAAGCACAGACACAGCATTTCCCACCCTGGTATAAGGTATATGAGAAATGCTTGTTGGAGTACATAGATAGCATTTCTAGAGACCTGTAAGTCACCATTCTTCAAAGAGTCTGTGTTCCAAACATTTGTTTATCAAGGTTTTCTGTTTTCAACATGGTCCCAGAAGCAATGATATAAATAGAACCACAGAAGCCATACTGCCAATGGATTACTTTATATTTGCAATGAAAAAGAGTAGCAAAGAAGGCTGTTGCAAATATACTGGTGTGCTGCTTCAATCCCACAAACTTCCTTTGCCCTAGTGGCCCTGGTCAGAAATAAACCTCTAGTAGGCAGGCCTTCAAAGAGGAGCATGGACACAAGGGTGATTGAGAAGAGTGTTTAATAGCATGATTTCTGAAGTCCCTCTAATCACACACTCTGGACTTTTCATTGGCATTGTCCCAGGAATGGCCTTTCTTTGAGCCTGGGGGCTTTGGGGTTTGGCTTGAAGTAAAGAAGGGAAGGGCATGAATGTGGGGAATATCCTTCCAGCTGTCCTGGAGCTGAAAGGAGCAACAGGACAAGGCAGTTTTCCTTCTTGACAAGGATGTTAGTGCAATGAGGTTGAGAGTGGGAAGGGAACGACATCAGGAAATGTCTCTTAACTTATTTTTTATTTAGGTCAAGGGTCCCCCTCAACCCCCCACTCCTCCTAGGCCTGTCTCTCCCCAGGAGCAGGCTGGAGACATTGCCTTTACATAGTATTTCACTCCTCCAGAAGTTCAGCAAGTACAGCTGACAGCACCCCAGGGGACTCCTACCATTTCCTCAGTCTCCAGGGAGATGCCTCCTGAATGAAAGGATCTAAAAAGAGACACACACACATTTATATACACGCCTTCCTGTTCTCTCAAGCACCAGAATATTTTCTGCTCTGTGCTCCCACACTCCACAGCCTCATTATCTTCTGAGATTTTTCTCTCCTTCCTCATACCACTGCCTCTGCAACCACCCCCACCACACACACAGTTTCCTCTGTTATCTCTGAAGGCTAGGAGAACTACTGAGAAGAGAGGAGTGTTTCTAGAGCTTTATCTTCCTCAGTTCCGCCTCAGCCTCAATGTGTGAATACTAGGAAAGCTGTTCCCGGAAGTGTTGGAGGGCATATCTCTCTTTCCCCACCCTGTTCACTACCCCTCAACCCCCCTCCCTATTGATCACTGAGCCTATCACTCATTTCAAAGCTTCTGTTTAAACCTTTCTTCAGTCAAGACAGCCACAAAAACTTCAAGCTCCTTTTCCTCCTTCTCCCTCTCCTACCCTTTGCTCCACTCTTCCATCCCCCTAGTTCAGGAGACTGGGCTGGTTTTTCTATTTTTTCCCATTGATGAGACCTAAAGCTAAAAGTAAGACAACACAGGTGTTCTACATTTGTTTGTAAACAATATTTTACTTTTTTTTTTTAAAAAAAAGATTTTACTTTTTATCCATGAGAGACACAGAGAGATGCAGAGAGAGAGGCAGAGACACAAGCAGAGGGAGAAGCAGGCTCCATGCAGGGACCCTGACATGGGACTTGATCCTGGGTCTCCAGGATCACGCCCTGGGCTGAAGGCGGCGCTAAACCCCTGAGCCACTCGGGATGCCCTATTTTACTTTTTTTTTTTTAAGATTTTATTTCTTTATTCATGAGAGACACAGAGAGAGGCAGAGACGCAGGCAGATGGAGAAGCAGGCTCCATGCATGGAGCCCAATGTAGGACTCGTCCCGGGACCGTGGGGTCACGCCCTGGGCCGAAGGCAGCCGCTCAACCGCTGAGCCACCCAGGCATCCTTATTACTATCTAAATAATATACTAAATGACTTTCTTCAACCTCCAAGCCTCTCCTCAGGTGAAGCACTTTTAAATATAATGCAGTGGCTCCAGCTGTTAATCTGAAAAGTACAATAAAAACACTACAAGAGCTCTTCCGCCATCATTGGCACCGTCCTTGGCACAACTCGCTCAGTGGCTCTGCCTGAGAGAATCCACCGCCCCCCACCACCTGGCAAACCTCACAGCAGACGGGATCCGGGCCATGATGGACAAGAAGGCCAGCATCTGAAACATGTCTATCATTGCCCACGTGGACTACGGCAGATCTACGCTGATGGACTCACTGGCGTGCAAGGTTGGTATCACTGCCTCGGCCTGCGCTGGGGATACCTGCTTCACAGATGCCTGGAAGGGCGAGCAGGAATGCTGCATCACCAAGTCAAGGGCCATCTCCCTCTTCTATGAGCTCTCAGAGAACAACTTGAACTTTATCAAGCAGGGCAAGGATGGCTGCAGCTTTCTCATCAACCTCATCAATTCCCCCTGACATGTGGACTTCTCCTAGGAGGTGACTGCCACCCTCCATGCCACCGGTGGTGCCTTGTGGTGATGGACCATGTGTCGTGTGTATGTGTGCATGTGGACACATGCAGACAAAGATGGTGCTGTGGCAGGCCATTGCTGATCATAGCAAGCCTGTGCTGATGATGAACAAGGTGGACCGGGCTCTGTTCAAGATGTAACTGGAACCTGAGCAGCTTACCAGCCTTCTGGAACATTGTGGAGTGTCAATATCATTTCCACCCATGGGGAAGGGGAGAGTCATGCCGAGGGCAACAACATAACCCACCCTGTACTTGGGACTGGTGGCTTTGGGTCTGGACTCCATGGTTGGGCCTTCACCTTGAAGCAGTTTGTAGAGACGTATGTGGCCAAATTTGCTGGACGTGATGAAGAAGCTGTGAGGCGACCGGTATTTTGAACCAGGCCCTGGCAAGGATTTGGCAAGTCAGCACGAGGCCTAATGGCAGGAAGGCACCACAGCTGTTCTGTCAGCATCTCTCAGGTGCTTCAAGGTGCTTGACGCAACCATGAGCTTTAAGAAAGGGCAGACAGCAGGCTGATTGAAAAGCTAGACAGTGAAGACCAAGACCAAGAAGGCAAACTGCTCTCAAGGCTGTGATGTGCTGCTGGCTTCCTGCCAGGGATGCTCTGCTGCCAATGATCACCATCTATCTGCTCCATCTGCTGTGATCTCCTGCACGAGGGGCCCCTGGCAACGAGGCAGTCTGGGCATTATAAGCTGTGACCCCAAAGGTCCCCATATGATGCACACTTCCAAAATGGTGCCCACCTCTGACAAAGGTCAGTTCTACACCTTCAGCCATGTGTTCTCAGGTCTGATGCTCACTGGCCTGAAGGTCAGGATCATGGGGTCCAACTACACCCCTAGGAAGAAGGTGGACCTGTACCTGCAGGCCATCCAGAGAATGATCCTGGTAACTGGCCGTTACGTGGAGCCCATCAAAGATGTGCCTTGTGGGAACATGGTGGGTCTGGGAGGCGTGGACCAGTTCCTGGTGGAAGACTAGCACCACCAACACATGCAAGTCATAAGGTTCAGCCTGAGCCCCACTGTTCAGGTCACTGTGGAGGCCAAGAATCTGGTGGCCTCCCCTTCCCAAGCTAGTGGAGGGTCTGAAATAGCTGGCCAAGTCAGACCCCATGGTGCAGTGCATCACAAGGAGTCAGGGAGCACACCATTGCAGAGGCTGAGGAGCTACACCCAGAGATCTGTCTGAAGCACCAGGAAGAGGAACACGCATGCATTCCCGTCAAGAACTCTGACCCCATAGTCTCCTACTGCAAGACTGTCAGTGAGAAGTCGAATGTGCTGTGCCTGCCCAAGTACCCCAACAAATGCAATCAGCAGTACATGAAGGCATGGCCCTTCCCTGAGAGTCTGGCCGAGAATATAAATGGGCAGGACGGCCACCCATCAGGAGCTCAAGCAGCAGTCCCACTATCTGGCCGAGAAGTGTGAGTGAGATGTGGCTGAGGCCCATGTGATCTGGTGCTTCAGGCCCGATGGCACTGGCCCCATCGTCCTCACTGACATAACCAAGGGTGTGCAGTACCTCAGTGAGATCAGGATAGCACAGTAGCTGGCTTCCTGTGGGCCACCAAAGAGAGGGCTCTATGTGAGGACAACATGTGTGGTGTGTGCTTCGATGTCCTTGATGTGACCCTGCATGTGGACACCATCTACCTCAGAGGTGGCCAGATCATCCCCGCTGCCCAGCACTGCCTCTACACCAGTGTGCTGACTGCCCAGGCCTGGCCTATGAAGCCTATCTACCTTGTGGAGATTTAGTGTCCAGAAGAAGTGGTTGGTGGCATCTACAGTGTCCTGAACAGGAAACGGGGTCACATCTTTGAGGAGTCCCAGGTGACTGGCACCCCGTTTGTTGTAAAGGCCTAACTGCCCATGAATGAGTCCTTTGGCTTCACAACTGACCTGAGGTCCAGCACTGGTGGTCAGACCTTCCCCCAGTGTGTTTTTGACCGCTGGCAGATCCTGGTTCAACAACACCAGCCACCCTAGCCAGCTGGTGGCAGAAACAAGCAAGCATAAAGGCCTGAAGGGAGGCATCCTGGCCCTGGACAACTTCCTGGATAAACTGTAGGCAGCCTTCCCTGTAGCCAACCACCCTCGGTGGGACTCAGCATAGCCCCTGCACCCGGCCGATGATCAACCACAGCAACATTCTCCATGACACCTCAAGACTGTTCAGACAGTGACACTCCATCTGACAGGTTCTGGGGCCCACTCAATGTCATCACTCAATGTGAATACTTGATGCCACTTCTTACAATATTTATTTCAAGATTTCAGAGGGAAGAGAAATGCCCGGGGGGACTTATTTGGCCGGTGGGAATGGAGAAGTGGGATGGAACACTCAACACATTTTTTTCCATTTCAGAAACTCAAATGTCAGAAAAAATAATAATAATGCATTAAGAGGTTTATTTGGGTAAATGGCGTAGTGGATTTTCCCCCAGAAAGGGGGAAGGAACAAGCAGTAGACCTTTCTCTTTAGAGAAGAGATACCACACATGTTTGCTAGAAGGCAGGAAACTTCATGCAGTGTCACAATGAGCACCTCCAGCTGTGTTAGTGCCACTGGAATAATATATTTGACATGATGGTGACAAAAAACAAAAAGACCAAAAAAAAAAAAAACCCACTGTGAAAGTATTCAAAAATCCAGAAACATAGATAAAATTGTGTATTTATTGTACTTGTTTAGATTAACAATTAAACCCACTATTTTATTTTATTTTTATTTATTTTTAAGCCCACTATTTTAAATGGAGAGATTCCTCACCTGAAATGTAGTTGTAGTTGAAAGCAGAAATATGTTTCTTCTGTGCTGACATTACAAACACACTACATATTTCCCTGTGACTTAAAAAATTTAACAAGCGGACAATATGATTAGTACACATTCCCCAGTCTTTGGAGCTAAATGGATTAACAAAAGAGCTATTTATCAACACATAAATCCTCCCATGTGGATGACCATTCCAAATTCAGAGTAAGTTTATAATATATTTATAAACCAAAAATAAAGATGATTTTGAATTTTGCATTTTAATGGAATCCTGGAGACTCCAATGAGAAGCCAAGTAGAAAAAGGTCATAGTGTCCTATTTCTCCTTTTCTTTAAAAATGGAATTCCTTTTACATAAATATTCTATCTGTATTACACAATAAATCTAAATAAGAGAGAACTTGTGCTCAGAATCCTGTCACCTCAGCAAAACTAACTTTTCATTTGACCCTGCTCCCTTCTAATTCTGGTGAATAATTGGAATGAGTGCATTCTCCCATTTTCAGTTAATACTATTTGAGAAGCATGTTCCATGCTGCTATGTAGTCTTTGTAATTTGAATTTTAATAGCTACACCATATTTTTAATTATTCCCCAGTTGCTGGCATTTATTTTGTAATCTTTTCCATAATAATTAATACTGTGGCCAATCTTCATTTATTTAGCTTTTTTTCCTTATGGATTATTTCTTCAGAATACATTCTATGAGGTAGGATTAAATAAAGGGCAAAAGCCTGGATGTGAAGAGGTTTTTATTTCACTCAGTGTCCAAGGGGCTCTAGGGACTCCACCCATGGCCTCCCACCTTTTCCATCAGAGACAGACAGTTCTCTATCAGAGGTATATCAAGTGGCTACATTCCCCTTCTAGAATACTGGGACAAGCTGAGAGTCCATTTCAGAAAAATACAGGCTTAAATACTATGACCTTAAACCCATATGAGCTTGCTATATGTTGCTACCAAATGATTCTCAACAAAAAGTAAAGCCAGCACTTTCAGATTATAACAATTTTGCTGGGGGAAAAAAAAGTGACCAAGGAGTGACATTTAGAAAGTTGTATGTCCTATTAATAAATGTAAAATGGTTTTCATTGTTTTAATTTGCATTTCTTTTATAAATTAGTGAGATTGAACCAGTTTTCATATATTTACTAGTGATCTCCTCTTGAATGAAGTGTTTCTTTCCCCAATTCATTTACTAGTAAGGACTTAGTACTTTTATATATTTTATATAATACAGATTTTAAGCATTTTAAATACATGCTAATATTTTCCAGTTTATTTTTTAAATATAATTCTAACATTGTGTTAATAAGCTATAACCACCTCCAATTCTCATAGTATTGCTTCAGAAAGCTTTGGATATAGACTTTGGTTCAAAGGGCAACTTGATTCATATAAATCACTAACATACCTGTTTTCAGAGACAGTAACACAAAATTGTCAAGGGTTGGGATTTTTACAACAAGCCATGATTAAATTATAGAAATATCTTTGGTCAATGCCAAATTTATGTTGTAACTTTTTTTTTCCTGTACCATATAAACAGAATAATCAATGTAGTCTGGGATTTCAGGGAACCTCAATGTAGGTAATGAGGTTGGGGCCTTTGGAACGTGGAGAGAGAGGAGCTGGGCTTTCTTGGGATGACATGAAATAAGGTCATATGGTTTGGAGTAGACAGATGACATATGGACTGGGAAGAACTAAGTTAAGAGGAGTTTCTCTCTTTTCTGCCTTTCTACATTCTCATCTCAACCCCTTTCTGATCACCAGATAAGATTTCCATAGGAAGTAGTTTACAAATATTTTGTGTCTCCTTTCATTTCCTTCTTCTATTCCTCTTTTCCCAAACTCCCTCACTCCTTCCTTCCTCTTCCTTTTCTTATGGCAGGACAGCACAATTACAGTGGAGTTTGATAAGCTGGATCCAGGTGCTATCATTTGATTTTTTTAAAGATTTATTTATGTGTGTGTGAGAGAGAAAGAGAGAGAGAGAGAGAAGAGAGGGAGAGAGAGGAGAGAGAGAAAGCACAAACAAGCATGGGAGGAGCAGAAGGAAAGAGAGACTCTTTAGCAGCCTCCAAACCAAGTGTAGAGCTCAATGCAGTGCTGCATCTCAAGATACTGAAATCATGACCGGAGTCAAAATCAAGAGTCAGACACTTAACTAACTGAGCCAATCAGGTGACTCGCTACCATTTGATTACTTGACTTTTACCAGATTACTTTTTGAATCTCCATTTCCTCTTCTAAAGGGAGACAATAATAGTACCATTTCTAGAAGGCTGTCATGAAGATTAAAGAAGAAAAGTGTTTAAATGCTTAACACAGTATGGTAGACTATTTTATTCACAACTATTTGGTGCTCCCACCAGGGGGAGAATTAGACTCTCCAATCCTACTAATGTCAGCTTTGGCCAGGAGACTTGATTAATCAATGAAATATGAATGGAGCTGACATATGACACTTTGAGGCAGAAAACTTAAGCCAGTACACAGTTTGTCATGTTTTCTTTTCCCTCTGCCATAACAACCAGCAATGTTCCAAAAAGAAACTGTTCTATCACTGAGTCCAAAAGTAAAGAGGACTTCGAATAGTCACCGTCAACATGCAGTGGGCACATAGCATGAGCAAGGAAAAAAAAAACTTTGTTACAAGTTATAAGCCACTGAGCTTTGAGGGTTGCTTATAATCTAGCCTATATTGATTGATTAAAACAGTATCTAGTATGTTGTAAGAGCTTCTATAACGACTGGTGAGCTGTTAGCCAATGTCCAGTGCTCAGATAGGCATAAAAGACATTTGGGTTCTGACCAGCCAGAATGGAGTGTCCTTGGTCACACATAACAACAGTTTCAAAATACATGAAGTGAGAACTAATAGAAATGCAAGGAAAAAAGGACAAATCCACAATTACAGTCAGATATTTCAATACTTCTGTCTCAACAATCAACTGAACAAATAGACAGAAAATCAATAAGGACATAGAATACTTGAACCACCACCAACTTGATCTATTTGACAATTATAGACTATTCCATCCAACAACAGCCAAATACACATTCTTTTCAAGTGCACACAAAGCAATCAGCAAGATAAACTATATTCTGGGCCATTTAACAAATCTTAATTGAAATCATTCAGAGTATATTCTCTGACTCCAGAGGAACTAGAAATCAATAAGAGAAAAATGTCCAGAGAATTCCTAAATATTTGGAAATTACACTACACAATTCTACACCTGTGTACCAACAAAATAACAGGAAAACTAGAAAACATCTCAAAGAATATGAAAACAAAAACACAACATAGCAAAATTTGTGGGGTGAAGTAATAAGTGTACTAAGAAGATCTCTAACTTAAAATCTTATCTTGGGATCCCTGGGTGGCGCAGCGCTTTGGCGCCTGCCTTTGGCCCAGGGCGCGATCCTGGAGACCTGGGATCGAATTCCACATCGGGCTCCCGGTGCATGGAGCCTGCTTCTCCCTCTGCCTTTGTCTCTGCCTCTCTCTTTCTCTCTGTGACTATCATAAATAAATAAAAATTATAAAAAAATCTTATCTTAAAGAAAAAAAATCAAGAATCAAAGCTTTCAACTTAAGAAGCTATAAAAAAAGAGAATTTAAACCAAAGTAAGCAGAAGGAAGAAAGTAGTAAGAGCAAAAATCAATAAAATAAACTAGGCAAAAGAGAAAATGAATGAAACCAAAACCTAGTTCTTTGAAAAGATCAATGAAATCAATAGACAAGAAGAAAGAAGACACCAATTTTATATATTAAAGAAGGGACATCACTACAGGTTTTATAAATATTAAGAGTATAATAAAGTTTATAATAAATTTATCAATATATTTGACAAATTAAATGAACAAATTCATTAAGAAACACATCAATTCAAGTAGAAAACCTTAGCTTAGCTTCATATCTATTAAAGAAATTAAATTCCTAATATCTATTTTAAAAATTGAAGTCCTAATCTGCACCCAAGTCTAGACCCAGAATACTCTACTAGTGAATTTCATCAAATATTTAAGGAACAATATAATCAATTCTAGATAAACTCCTTCAAAAAATAGAGGGGAGGAAGGAATATATATCCACTCATTTTATGAAGCCAGCATCACTAATATAAAAACTTGTTAAAGATCTAAGAAAACCATTGACCAATATCATTCATGAATGTTCATGCAAAGATCCTTAGCAAAATATTAGCAAATTGAATCCAACAGTGTTAAAAATTATACTATATCATGACTCAGTGAGTTTATCCCCAGAAAATAAATTTCAAATCAACCTCAAAAACTGACTAATGTAATTCACCATATTAACAGGATAAAGGAAAACATAATATGATCATCTCAATAGATAAGAGACATTGCTAAGTATTTCATTTATAATAAAATCTGTCAGCAATTCATGAGAAGGGAACTTCCTAAAGCTGTAGATGGGGACATCTACAAAAGCCTACAATTAACATCATACTTAATTGTAAAAGAGTGTGTAAGAAAATATGGAAGAAAATCTTTAAATCTGGGATAAGCAAAGTTTCTTAAAAATAAGGGAAAATGATAAAAAGTGATCAACTGAACTTCATAGAAATAAAAAACCCTCTGCTCTGAGATAATATCAAAGAAATAAACAGACAAGCCAGAAATTGGAAGAAAATATTTACAAAATGCACATTTCACAAAAGACAGGTATCCAAGATATATAAAGAAGTCCTATAACTCAATAGTATGAAGATAAAAACAATCCAATGAAACGAGGAGCAAATGATCTGAACAGATACTTGACAAATGAAGATACATAAATGGCCAGTAGACACATGAAAAGATACTCCATATCACTAGTCTCTAGGGAAGTGTAAAGTAGAACCACAGTGGATCACTACTACATATCCATTAGAAAGGCTAAAATTAAAAAGACTGAAATACCAATTGTTGGCAGGGACATGGAGCAACTAGGGCGGTCATACACTGCTGGTGGGAACATGAAATGCTACAATTTTTTTGAAAAATAATTAGGCAGTTTCTTAAAAAATTAAATAGGCACTTACCATACAACCTATGCATCGCACTCAGTTATTTAACCAAAACAAATGAAAACTTGTATCACTATATACCCGTACATGAATGTTTGCAACAGCTTTATTCATATAATTCAAAGGTGCAAACAACCCAAATGTCTGTCAACAGATAAGTTGATAAATCACAAGATACCCATATGATAGAATATTACTCAGCTATTTAAAGGAACTACTAACACATGCCACAGTATCAATGGTCAAAAGACACTAGACATAAAAGAGTACATGTATATGATTCTAACTATATGTAATTCTAGAAAGGCAAAATCTAATCCATAGTTACAGAAAGCACATTAGGGGTGCTTAAGATTAGGAGTCGTGGGTCAGGGACCTGAACTGAAAATGGGTACCTTACAACATCTTAAGGTGATGAAAATTTGTTTCCTGACTGTGGTTGTACAATGGTTGTATTTACTTATTAAAACGCTTTAAACCATGGTGCCTGGGTAGCTCAGCTGGTTAAGCATCTGCCTTCGTCTCAGGTGATGATCCCAGGATCCTGAGATCAGGGGTCCTGGGATTGAGCCCTGAATCAGGCTCCCTGCTCAGTGGGGAGTCTGCTTCTCCTTCTCCTTCTGCCTCTCCCCCAGGCATGTGCCTGCTCTCTATCTTTTACTCTCAAATAAATAAAATCTTAAAAAAAAAAAAACACCTCATTAAACCATAGCTTAAATTGGGTGCATTTTATGGAAATTTATCTCCTTAAAAAAGTTACAGATAGTGCTCTAAGGGCACACACTCTGAACCTATCAGCTTGGGTTAGAAATCAACCAATTCTTGGACATTCTTATTAGCTGTACAACCTTGGACAATTTACTTAATCTCCCTTTGCCTCTCAGTTTTATCATCTACGGCAATAGGATAGTAACAGCACCTACTTCACAGAATTGTTGTTGGGATTAAATGAGTCAACACACATAAAGTTCTTAGATCAAATGGCAAGTATTAATATTATTACTGTGATTTTTATTGGTCACCTGACCATTCACAGAAAGGTACAAATATTTGAAAATAGGGCACTCTGTGTTGTTCACTGTTCTTCATTACATCTTGTTCACTGTTCATCTCCTATATCAAGCACAGGATGATATACATAGTGGGTATTTGATAAATATATATATATTTTTAGTGGATGAACTGTGAATAAATACTGTGTTTCTCTTTGGGGTGATAGAAAAGTTTTGACGATGGTTGCACAACATTGTGAATGTAGTTAATGCCACTGAAATATGGTTAAAATGGCATATTTTATATTATTTATATTTTACCATAATAAAAGAAAAATGTTTATATACCTAATGAAAAAGAACCTACAGCTTTAGATTTCAGCTCTGCAGAGGCTATGTATAACCTCAGAAGAATCACTATAGCTTTTTTGTCTGTGGCTTAAATGTGGAGGAAGACATTCATTTGTAGTGTCCTTTAAGGTCTTAAGATGAGGATATTGTGAACATCTTGACAGAAAAAGTGAAAATTTGGATCTACCATGAGGTACATTAATAACCAAAAAGTCTCGATATATCAAGCATTTGTCTAGTAAGATAAAATTTCCACCAACTAAGCTACAGCTTACTTCCCACACTAAAGCTATAAAAATATGGGAGATTCAGCACCTGTTAGTAAAATTATGAATTGAAGTATCTTGAGTTCCGGTGTTAAGTTGCTCAATAACATTCTTCTTTAGGACTTATATAACATGATTTGCTTGCATATCTGCAATACTTCTAATAAAAATAACAATTTTGTGGATACGGTCAGTTTTTAGGAAATGTTCTCAAAGTGACAGCTTGAAAACTATCATCAGTTTATTTCAAACCCTTCAAGCACGTGAATGAGTGTTCATTTTATGGCTATAAAACTTTCACATGTTCCTCCTTCCCTTGGTGGAAATTACTTAAGAACTAAAGATGTCGGGCAGCCTCGGTGGCTTAGTGGTTTAGCGCTGCCTTCAGCCCGGGGTGTGATCCTGGAGACCCCGGATCAGGTCTCACATTGGGCTCCCTGCATGGAGCCTGCTTCTTCCTCTGTCTGTGTCTCTGCCTCTCTCTCCCCCTCTCTGTGTCTCTCATGAATAAATAAATATTAAAAAAAAAAAAAAAAAACTAAAGATGTCTAAAATGATTAAAACCCCATAACAAGTACAGAGGAAGAAGTTTTTAGTGGTTAGATTAGTTTAGACTAGTATGTAGTAATACTTCCTACCATAAAGACAGAATAAAAAGATACCCAATAGTTTCACTCAAAAGGAAAGTTTTATTCATTTTTTTCCTCCTCATTTCTCTCTCTACTGCTGCATGGTAACCACTGGAGAAAAGAGGAGGCGTGTTAGATTCCACAGTGGCATCTGCACTGACGTCGAGCAGCGCTCTGCGGCTTGCTGTGTATTTTGGCTCTGGTAGACTAGCTAAACTTCCATTACCTTATTATCAAAATACCACAATGATAAGAGTTCCTCTCCCCCAAGGAATATATTTCACTTTACAGTTACTAATCAGCAAAGAGCCACAGGCAGATTTTTTTTTTTTTTTTTTTTTTTTAAGAAAAGAGCTAAATGAACCATATGTATTATTTTCTTTACATAGGCTAAGGCTTTGAATAGAATAACAGGTGGGAGTTTGCAAGATATTTTAAATATTTCAAAGAGCCCAGTAAAAATTCTGTCAATACTAAGACAGAGCTTCCTGGTCCTACTTTTGGCTTCCAATTTTCATAGCATGCTGATTAATTAGGGGTTATATGTTTCTAAGTAGGAATGGAGAAGTAAATTATTACATGATAAATATAGTTTACTAGAGAGATTTTTTAAAATAAATATGAGGTCCTTATAGGAAAAGGATAATGAAACAAATCCTTGGTGATTAAAATGATGGGAACCGGGAGCCTATACTAATTATTCGGTAAGTAGTCATCTTTCTATACTGTTGCTGCCTATGTATTTATTATTTGTGATTTATACCCTACCATTTTCTGAAGACATTTAAATGGTCTCACACTAGCTAAATATTCTTTCAATACTTGGGTTACTTTACTACTTGCCCAATGAGATGATAGAAGCCCTAAGGAAAAGGAGGACCAGTCTTAGATGTCTCTGAACTTCACTGTTTTTCTAAACAGGTGTTTTCTGGTACAGAGTAGGTGGTTTCACCTTGTCCTAGTCACTGACCAATGGGTCGTTGGAGGAATATTCTGGTCAGGTCCATGTGTTGCCCTATTTCAGCAAACACTTACCAAGAGCCTACTGTGTGTCAATCCCTGAAACTAGTGTGAAGTGTAATCAGGTGATGGGAACACACATTAAAGGAATTTGTAGAGTGCTCAAGGGAAGGGAACAGTTTATGCAAAAGGCATGAGGCCGGAAGAGCTAGGCTGGTCTGAGGCACCAAAAGGACAGCAGATTTAGGTTCTGTGGAAGCAGGAGAGCACAGAATGAGATGAGCTTGGAGAGGCTGGCAAAAGCCAAATTATGCATGGCCTTGTAGGTTATAGTAAGAAGCTCTTAAGAGTTTACTCTCTGACTGTTCTGAGAGTAGGGCTGGGGAAAGGGTGGTAAGAAGTATGTCGGAGAAATGAGTTTGGAGACCAAGTATTGGCTTAGACCAAAGTGGCAGAAGGGGGATGAAGAGAAGTATGTTTGAGATTTATTGTGAAAGTAGGAACCATAGGGTTTACAGATGGACCAGATGCAGGAGATAAGGGAAAGGGAGAAGTTTCTGGCTTGGACAATTGCATGAAATGGAATGCCCCCTTTACTGAGTTGCAAGATTGGGAAAGAACAGGTTGAGATGGGAAGTCTTGAAAGGGAATCAAGAGTTTGGTTGTGGCTGTATTATGTTTGAAATGTCTGAAAGACATTGAGAGAGATGTCAAGTTAGTAATTACAAGTCTGGAGCCTATTAGATATATATGGTTGATCAGCATATATTGATGATATTTAAATATGTATTACAGGAACTCTGTATTTTAGAGATTCCAAAGGAAAATGTAAGGAGATAGAGAGGAACAGGGAAAGGAAGTAGAAAGGATACCAGAATGTGTAATGTACCAGAGATCAAGAGAAAAGAACAGTCAGCTGAGAATTACGCAGCTCGATGCTACTGAGAAGTGAGCAGGGGGAGAGTAAAGTGACTATCAGACTGGATGCCATCAGGGTCACTGGAGGCCTTAAGCAGGCAGTTTCAGGAATGTGAAGGATGCTGAAGATAGACTGGACAGCAGGTGAAATGGAACAGGTGAGTTTGAGACAGTACAAACAAATAACTTTTGGGGGAGTTTAGGAGAACATGCAAAAAGGAAATTCAAGAGAGACAGATTTAAGGGAGGCAGATGGGGCTGAGACAAACTAAATTTTTAGGGATGCTGAGCTTCCGGTAGCTGCAGAGTATCCAAGTGAAAATGCCTTGCAGAAGGCACAATTGACTGGAGAGAGAGTTTTGAAACCATGTATGTGCAAAGCTTGGACAAGAATCACTAGCCCAGATTCCCTTTTAACAAACCCTGTCCATGTTCAAGGTATGATGTAAAAAATTCAGCACATAATTCCTCTTCCAAACATTCATCTTGGACTACTCAGCATAGCTGGTAACAACTCTAATCTCTAAGATCTACAACAAGCCACCTTAGTCCTTTACTTGGCCCCTCGAGGTTTTTCTGTAAACTAAATTTCTAGAGGTAGCATTTCTGGGCTGCAAGGTATACCTTGAACTGACATATCAGAGGGCAGCTGCGCCCTCATAGGACCGTGGGAAGTTGTAGAAAGCTTACTGAAATATGCTGCCTCTCTTAGTTCCTGCTGTGAGTGGCATGTTCCGTCTGCTGGTTTCTGCAGCCTTTGCTAAATAAATGAGGAGCTTAGTTTCTCCTGAGGTCAGTTAGTGTGACATCTGGGCCATTCTTTCAATATTGGGAAAGGGAGAAGAGCCATGAAGCTCATAGGAGGAGGAGGGGATTTTGAAAGTAGAACCCATTACATATGACTGCTGAAAAATTTCTTCAGTACTTTGATGAAGACTCATAATTCCTTATGGGAATGTTTTCTTGTGAGGGTAGCATGTACGTGTATCTTATAGGCTTCTTTTCCTCTTTTCAAAAACTTTAATATGCACCTACGTAAATAAGTTCCCATCTTATATGAATTGATTCATTTGTCAATAATAACTGCAGAAGCCAGTGTGTGGCCACACTACTCCAACAAAAACACAAAGTATATTGTGTTTCAGCTTAAATATGTGGAGAAGCAGTAACCTTGTTCTTGTTCTAGTGACATCCATTGACTTACATATGGTTTCTCTGTGTCCTGAGACTGTAAGTTCAATGGAAAGGGGACAGGGATACAACATGGGCAGAATGTAAGAGATGATTTATAGTATATACCAAAAAATAAATGTTTTGTTATATTAGATTCCTAGGGCTGCCATAACAGTGTGTCATAAATAGGTGGCTTAAAACAACAGAAATGTATTGTCTCCCAGTTCTGGAGGCCAGGAGCCCAAAATCAAGGTGTCACCATGGCCTTGCTTCTTCTGAAACTTGTAAGGGAATCCTTCTTTGCCTCTTTCTAGTTGTCCAGAAACCTTTCGCATTCCTTGGTTTATAGCTGTGTAATACTAATCTCTGCTTACATCCTTACATGGCATTCTCTAGGTCTTCAGATGACCATCTTTTTTCTTTTTTTTTAAGAACACCAATTATATTTGATTAGAGGCCTACCCTACTCTAGCATGACTTTATCTTAACTAATTACATCTATTTCCAAGTTTTTGTAACACTATTTCCAAATAAGTTTACATCCTAAGGTACTAGAGATTAGGACTGTAACATATTTTTTTAGGAGACACAAGTCAACACTTGACACTTATAACTTTTCACAAGAGAGTGGGAGGGAAGGAAAGAAGGAGGCAGGAAAGAAAAGCGGTAGTTATGGGTAATGGGTTAGGAGGCTACTTATCCCCATTACTGTTTCCAGACCTCTATGTCCTTACCCCTTTATAACAAAAAATTGCATCCTAGGGGCCCCTGCTATTTGGATAAACTACCCTCTCTTCCTTTTTTCTGGTAGATACTGTTATATACTGACCAATTAGTTCTGTCCACTAAATATTGGGCAGGAGTTCTCAAACTCTGTTGTATATTCCAGACCACCTGAGAACTTGGTAAAAATATATAGAAGCCCAGGTCCTATCCTACTTCAACAGGCCTGTCTCTGTATCTTTTAATGGCTCTCTAGGTGATTCTAATAAACTCTGAAGTTTGAGTATGAATGTCCTTGGGCACATGGCATGTAGTCTTTCTACTCCCATATTTGCCATCCACAAAGGTGACTCATCTAATACTAGCTCTCTTATTTCTTGACCTCCTTCGCCCTCAATGACCTTCTATTCCACTCCATCACATCCTGCCACTCCCACAGCCACACTCTGGACCTTGCCAACATTATCTCACTAATCTGGGGTAATTAGTATTACCCAGAATGAGCTGCAACTCTAAAGGGCAGAATTATAAGGTGAGTTCTTTTTTTGCTCCCAATTGCCCTTTCAACCCCCTTTCTAAGCTAGTTCTTGGGTGGGTGGGGGGGGGGGTTGGTTGGTTGTTTTTTGTTACTAGAGCAGACCATTAACTTTTCTGGCTTTCAGGTCATAAAATTTCTTCTTGGAACTCTTGGTCACAAGATCAGTCTCAGTGCGATCATTCAAATGTTCAATAGAATTTGAGCTACGTTCAAAGCTAAAGCTCCTCTCCTCGTCTTGTTATTGTCACTCACTGGTAAGCAGGGGGAGAAGAGTACTTAGGGTTGTTTCTCTTTCCTCTCCATCCTCCCCCCAGTTCAGCTGCCTCTGTATCCTCTGGGATTGGATCAAGAGAAGAGGCTGTCAAGGTTTCACTTGGTTGTCACAGATACAGTCCACCATGGTGGCCTTCGGGACAGCAGAACCTTGGTGCTTACTCTGTCCTTTGATGGGCATTTCTGTGAGTTTTGAGGAGTTATTTCCCACTTGGAACACTCCAGTAAGCTCCCGTGATGGACGCAATGTCTTTCACCTTCTACTGGCTTCCTACAATTTCTTCCTCAGCACCTGGCCATCTGGTGCCTACTCCCTCAAGCTAGTCATGGGATCTGGGATAGCTCCAGACTGGTTCCTCCCATAGGCCTGCATTTAGGCCGGGAGAAATACTCACCAACCCTTGCCTAGCTGCTGGTGGATATGAGCTTGCTCCCATACACCCTTACGTGACCCCTACCACCACACCATTCCCCTCACCCACCCTAACTTGGTCAGAGCTTCTCTTACCAGCCCTTACGCTCTTCAAACTCAAGGAGGCACAATAGAAGCTCTTCAAATGGCTTCCTTAAAGTATCTCTCTCATGTCATTTGAGAGAGGAGCACCAATGCCTTCACCTAGGAGAAAGTGGAAGTAAAAACCAAGGTACTCCAAAAATTCTCCAAAGAACACTTGGCTTTCAGTTTTTCAATTCCAGTGCTTGCACACACTCCAGGTGAGTGATGGATTAAGGGTCATAAGACCAGTCTGACCATCTCTTTGCAGGTCCCACAGAGGCAATATAACGCCTCATTATGGCACCTATTGTTTTCTTCTCAGTCTTTAGGGCCTCAGCCAAAACTAAAACAGAAAGAGCTCCAATTAAACATCCTGTTTACACAGAACACTGCTCCCTAATTTAGAAAATGGCCAGTTTGCTTGTTAAACAATTCTCCCTAGGACCATTATGTGACCTTAAGGGGACCCTTCTCTGATTCATGGTCCCCTTTACTTTCTCCCATCACTAGCAATCTCCTGCTTCCCTCACTGCCCGGTTAGATTTTACAGTCTATTATACTTTCAGTAATTCTCTTGCCGATACCATAATTTCCTTTGTCTCTATCATTTCATAACATCAGTCTGGAAAAATTTCAATCTTGGATAAACTCAAAAGCTCATATCCTCCACACCTGCACCCAGGCAACTGTGCACCACAACTGAGAAACACAAAAGGGCTAGTTGATATGACTATAATTTCCAGGTCACTATCTCTTAGCCCTCAACACAACACTGCCAACAATTCTATTATATTTCTTTGGCCAACTGGCTCTCTTTCTGTCTATAAGGGACATTTCATGTGTTCCCCACTATACTCAACCTTTAATCCCCTACCCTAGTGCTCACTTTCTGTTGGTCTGTTTTTATTGTCTGTTGTTTCTATAGGTTTTTTATTGTCTTGTCTCCTCATGACGTGTTTCCTTTCTCCCTCCAACTTTTATTATGGTAAGTTTAAAACTTACAGAAAAGCTGCAAGAATAAGTACAATGGGCATCTCTATATGGAGATCCACACACATATCTTGGTATACAAACACATACACAGGCAGTTACACATGGCATGATTCAAATTTCTATTGCCATAGTATGCTAATTATAATTGTATAAATACAACTTCACTGCCAGAGCATCAATCTTCAAATCACCCTATAATTAACAAAAGCCCATCATGATTAGTAACAGTGTCCAATCATAACACTTCCTTCAAAATTTGTCAATGACTGGTCACCGCACATGTTATTCAGTTCAAGCATAACAAAGCATACAATTGTGTTGCCTCCTTTTCTCCCAGTGATCAACTCTCATGACACTTTTTAAAAAAGATTTATTTATTTCATAGAGGGGGGCAGAAAGAGAGGGAGAGAATCTCAAGAAGACTCTGCATTGAGTGCACAGTCAATGGGGGAGCTCCATCACATATCCTCAAGATCATGACCTGAGCTGAAATCAAGAGTTGGACAGTTAACCAATGGAGTCTCATATGACACTTTATAAAAATAATATTTGAAAGAGAAAATTGGTCAAAGGAAATGAAAGTGTAGGTAAGAAAAGTGGTAACAATGAAAGTGAAATTTGAATCAAACACAAATAGAGTTACAGAAGAGATAACTGGGAATACTGACACTGCTACCATTAGAAACACTCCAGATATGCAGCCAGAGAAACTTACTAAATGCAGAGTTACCAAGATTAAGGAGGAAAGTGGTTGTGATGAAAAGATAAAAAATGTCTACAAGGAAGTGACATTGGCAGAAACTTCACATTAAAAGAACTTTTGAAAAAATAAATAAATAAAAGAACTTTTGAAGATTTCACAACATTGTAAATGAAAATGATAATGATTCAAGCTGATCCAAACTTAGGAGTATGACAATTTGCAAAGGTACAGAGAAGATGCTTCACTGTAAGAGTTATACGATCAGAGGAACCATACAAACTATTTTAAGTTTTTCAGAAAGAAATATAATACTTCAATCCTTAATTTCTCTAATGTTTTACATTCTAGTGTACCAAATAAAAATTACTTTTACTATTTTTTTTATTTCCCTACATTTATAACTGACCATCATAATGTTTTGACAAAAATGTTTAAAGGTCATGGAACAATGGTAATTTCTCTCACTGATTATGAAAATAATTTTGCACAATTTCACTTTACATGGTCATTTGAGTGCTGCACTACAATGCAAAGTGAGTACTATATATAAATATATATATATATATATTTTTTTTTTTCCCCTGAACCGTTTGAAAAGACTCTATAGTTATCATGATGCTTCACCCTCTAAATAGTTCAACATGTATCTTTCTCTTAAGAACAGGGACATTTAGGACACTTGGGTAGCTCAGCGGTTGGGCCTCCGCCTTCGGCTCAGCAGTGTCAGTATTTTCTAATCGTTGACCCATGATGAGTCCTGAGACAGAGTCCCACATCACGCTCCCTACATGGAGCCTGCTTCTCTCTCTGCCTGTGTCTCTGCCTCTCTCTCTGTGTCTCTCATGAATAAATAGATAAAATCTTTATATATATATAAAAAAAGAACAGGGACATTCTTCTACATAATCACAATACCTCTCTCGCTCTCAAAAAAACAAACATTGATACCATAATGTCTAATATTCAGTACATATTCAAATATCCCCAATTATCTGAATGATATCCTTTATAATGTTTTACTAATATCCAGAATCTACATAAAGATCAGGAATTCCCTTTAATCTAGAATAGTTCCACTGCTTTTTTTCCTTTTTTCTCTCATGATATTGATACTTTTTTGAAGTGTTCTATAAAATGTCCCACTATTTGGATTTGTCTGATTGTTCTCTCATGCTTATATTAAAAATCAGTGTTCTAGAACTTGTTTCTTCCACCTGCCCGACTCCTACTCCCCAGACAGAAATCAGGTAGCTATGGTATGTTATTGTGAAATTTCTACAATGTTCTTCTCTTCATTTTATTCTTTGCTCTCTCTCCTTAACCAGTCAACAAGTAACCAACTGATCCTCTTCTTTGCAAAAAACAAAAAACAAACAAAAACAAAACAAAAACAAATAACTTTACAACCAAATCCCTTGACCCTCTCATACTTTCTTAAGAATGACTGAAATTCATCATCCATTTCTTCACTTGGTTATTTCCAGGACAGTCCGTCTTTTTACTTGTTGGGTGCTTAAATGCCCTCATGTTCTCTATCCCAATCCAAATCTACTCTCAAGACTCAAAATCCTTAAACTAAAATCGAAATGACTACCATCAGCTTAAAAAGACACATCTCCCAGGGGAAGATTTGCCTTTTAGCAAAGCTCTGTGAAGATGTGTGCCCAGTGCCCATCCAGTTCCCAAGGCATAATAGACTCTGATATTTTGTTGAAGTGAATTGACCTATACATAGCTCAGTGGGCAAAATTTCCTAAAGATTTCCAAACCAAACTGTCTTAATTAAAGCACTGCTTTCAGACTTACAACTGTTTCTGCTGATAATAGTTTATACAGGAGAGTGCTAGAGTCTTGGAGGACCAGGTAGGCATTTGAAAAAAATCTTTGAAATATTGTTACTTTAATCTTGACCAATAAAACAGCTCCTTAAAACATGCCTTATCTGCAATCACACTTCAGTAGAAGCTTGCTATATTCAAAAACATATATACCCACATGTATTTTAAAGAACACTACATGGATGATGGTTTTTCCTCCTCTGTTCACCATATCAGAAGGTGTAAAATGTCTGTTAATGGTCATTTTAAGCGTGACCATTTGGTTAAGGTGTTTTGTGTCAGATTTCTCTATTGTCAGATCACCTCTTTCCTTCTGTTATTAATAGTGTATAAGGAGATATTTGGAAACTATGTGAACACGCTATTTTCTAATCGCTGACCCATGATGAGTGGTCAGTGGTGTTACTATCCATTAATAATTATTTTCTTATCAATTAATATTTTGGTGGTTACAAAATGATTTTTAAAAAAGATTTATTAAGAGAGAGTGCATGAGTGGGGGCAGGTGGGAGGCAGAGAAAGGATCTCAAACAAACTTCCCACTGAGCATAGAGCCTGATGTGAGGACCATGAGATCATGACCTGAGCCAAAATCAAGACTTGGGTGCTTGACTAACTGAGCCACCCAAGCACCCCACAAAATGATGTTTTAATGTTATCAATCCAACTACATTTATTCACTGGCATTCCTCTGTAAAAATGAGTTTTCCCTCCCTTCTTGTACCTTTGCCCTTTGAGTATTTTTATCAACTCATGGATTCTTTATCATTCAGTATGTTATAATGAATTGCCATCCTTATTTTTATCATTCAAATTGTCCTATTTGGGCCAGCAGGAGAACCTTTAATCTGGCTTGTGTCCTTTGACATTTCCCATCAGTTTGGGAATGCTTATCTGGTTATTTTTAATTGAGTGTCAGATATTGCATTTAGATAACTGTAAAAGTAGTTTGAGGCCTAGAATAATATTATCTTTCTCCAAGGAGGATTTATATTTGCTTCTGGCAAAAGGTTAAGGCCACTAGCAATCCTAGATCACCTTAATCCAATTGGAGGACCTGAGAGGATTTGAAGCTGGGAGGGCCGAGTCTATTTCTGGTCCCAACTTATAGCCTGTTATCACTCCCCTTGATCTTCCTCAAACTTCAACTTTTATACTTCTTGCCCTCTTAGTCTTAAAAGTTCTATTCAGCGTCTTAGCCCCCTCTTTGGGATAAATGGCTCTAAATGTTTTGCTCACCTCTCTGGGTTTCCTTCTCTCAGATCTTGTTACCTTCATTCTTCATGTTAGCTCCTAGAACGATTTTAAAAATATTTTGTTCAACTTTTGTGGGTTTTCTCAGTAAGAATATGAGCCTGAATTACCTAATCTACTACTGGAAGTGAAAGTTCCCCTTACCTCAGAGTTGACTTTTAAAAGTAAAAATATAGTCATGTCATTTTCCTAATTAAAACAGTTTCAATGACTGCCTATTTTTCTTTCTTTCCTTTTTTTTTTTTTTCTATAGATTCACAATCCCAAGATCAAGAGTCACACGCTCCACCAATTGAGCCAGTCAGGCTTCCCTGCCTATTTGTCTTCAGAATCCTTAATTAGGCCTGAAGGTCTACATCCCCAAATCATCTCCAGCCATTGTTCCTCTCACTTTCTACTTTCCAGACCCACTCACTGGTTTTTTTCTGCATGCCACACCTTCACAATTCTGGCTTTGCACATGTGGTTCCCATCCCTTGATCATTGTTAATTGCTCCCACCCATCTCCCTCTGATCTAGTTAATGCTTAATCATCAGAGTTCAGCCAAATGTTTCTTCACCAAAGAAGGTTTTCCTTGTTCCCTCAGACTAGGTTGGTCTCTGTCATGGCACCCTGCTCTTCTTCACCAAAGCACTCACTGAAGTGTGTGATTATATGTTGATTTGAGTAAAAATTGTTTTAGCATCTGGAAGGATGCTAAATGAAGGCAGGGATCCTGCCCATTTTGCTAACCATTGCATGCCCAGCAACTACTTATAGCAAGTATTCAATAAAATAGAGGAATGAATAAAAATGATCAACAAGTCCTTTTCTGGGCCACTCATCTATGCAATTAGCCCATTTATTTCCACCACCAGGACTGCACCTAGGGTTTTGGTGATGTAGCTAAAATTTCCTGGCTTTTAACTTGGAAGTCTGATTTTTTTTTTAAAAAAGTTTCAGTTTCCATTTTTCTTATGGTCTCACTGATTTCATTTCAAAAGAGCATTATTTTTGACCAAAGAAACATTTTTCAGTGACTTCACAGAACTTTAACCAAGGGGTTACCTTGGCTTCAATGTAAACATACTTATCATTGAGAACAAGTCATTCAGGTGCTTGATCTCCAATTTAGCTAACTCTTCAGAAAGTGAAATATAAGAGTTTCAGGCAGGTGATGAAGACAAAATAGTACAGCAAATAATATTGCAAATATTTTCTTTTGCTTAATATAGATTTTCCTGGTAGAGTAAATTTTCATCTGCTTTGCATTTGAAAATAAAAGACAGCTGCCTCTTCAGAGGCTTGTAGGCAAGAAGTCAATAAATAATGGGAACTCTAAGTGATAATACAGGATTTTTGTTTTAAAGGCAGATGTATGCTTACTTTGCTAGAAACTTGCATGAGCCTTCACTGATATTTTATTTTCAAATTTTACTATGCTTGACTTGGAGTTGGCTTATTTTTCCCCTCTAAACCCATAAAACATACAAATGTCAACCGTTTCATTTCTTTAGCCTCAAAGTAATTTCTTATTCAGTCAGCCTCCCTGAATGGGATCTTCACTGACAAAACCGGGTAATAGGAACTGTAAATTAGCTTAGGTTTATAGGAATTACAGTTTATCTCTCCTGGAGAACCACCACTGGACAACACCTTACTTCCAAGCTTTGTGAAAATAAATCTCCCTCTTCTGCAAATGCAGAACACAGTCCAATACTTTTTTTTTTTTTAAAGATAGACTATTAAGCCCTTCTAATTAACCTTCATGTCAAATGAAGGAACCAATGTGTTTGCTCTATAGCTTTAGAAATGGGGATACCCTTAGGTACAGTAGCAAGCAGTGCTAGCTTCTACTCTTAGTTCTCCTCTTCATTATCCAACTGCCTACTAACCATCTCCACTTGAATATCTATTATATCTCAGTCTTCACGTATCCAAAACTACATTGTTTCCCCTTGTTCCCAAAAGCCTGCTTCCCACAATCTGCACCATCTCAATGAATGACAACTACATTCTTCTAACTGCTGAAGCTACAAAGTGAGGGGTCATTCCTGGCTCTTCAGTTTCCCTCATACCCCATACCCAATTCAACAGCAAATCCTCTCAGTTCTACTCTCAACATGTGTCCAGAATCTGACGAGATCGGGTGCGTTCAGGGTGGTATGGCCGTAGATGTGTCCAAAATCTAATCACATCTCATCACTACCACAGTTACACTTGTCCAGCCACAATACTTTCTTCCCTAGACTATTAACTAATCTTCCTGCTTTCACTCTTCCCACCCTACAAGGTTCTTCTACACATAGCAGCCAGAATTATTCTTTTAAAACGTAAATTATAATTTCTACGTCAAGGTAGAATCCAAAGTCTTTACCATGGGCCTAAAAGGTATGAAATTTGGCCACTCCTTTGACCTCTTCAGCAGAACTCTATTTTGTTCATTCCACTCCAATCAAACTGGCTTTTGTGATTTTCCTCTAACATGCCAAATTTACCTTGACCTCAGAGCCTCTGTATATGCTGTTCTGTTTACCCGGAATGTTCTTCCCCTAATATTCTCACTGCTAGCTCCTATATCTTCCTCAAGCTTCTGCTAAAATATTTCCATTTAGGAAATGTCTTTCCTGCACAGCACATTGTTTTTAAAAAGCATCTCATTCCCTTAATCACAGTTTTTTAAACACCTTGGCCAGAGTGACTATATATTTCAGGGCAGTCCTGGTTTCATCTGCATTTTCCTGACATTATTATAGATAATTATTCTCAAAGTGTTCTTATTTGATAAATTATGTGACTGTATACCTTTACCATGTCTTAGTCTTACAGCTTTCATCATCACCTGATACTACTTGTCTATCTCTTACCATTAGAATGTTGATAAGAGTTAACCATTTTATTCTCTGCTATATCCCTAGCACTTAGAAGTGCCTAGAACACATACCCAAATATGTGGTGAATGAATAAATGAACAAATGAATAAATGAGCTGGGGTCATTAACTCCTTATGTTAAGTGCTCTTCTGCAAACTTAGGGAGGAAAAGATAAGACACAGTTCCTATCCCATGCGCAAGTTCCACCTGAGAGATTCTGATTTGACTGGTCTTGTGTAGAGACTAGAAATGTCTATTTTTAAAGCTACTCAAGTAATTAATTGTCACATATAGGTCAACCTGAAATCCTATGGCCTGGGAGCTATCTACCTAGTGGAGGAGTCAGATGAAAGGCAGGTAGGACGGGCAGCCCAGGGGGCTAAGTGGTTTAGTGCCGCCTTTAGCCCAGGGAGCAGGCTCCCTGCATGGAGCCTGCTCCTCCCTCTGCCTGTGTCTCTGCCTCTCTCTCTGTGTCTCTCATGAATAAACAAATAAAATCTTAAAAAAAAAAGAAAAGAAAAGAAAAGAAAAGGCAGGTAGGAATCAAAACCATCTCTCCTCAGCAAATGGCTAAGATAATCCAGTATGCCAAAACCACCATTTTAAGTTTAGACGTCAACATGAAAATTTATATTATGTACATGATACTTCCCAGTGTACCTAGCCAGGGCTACTGATGAATTAAATTCCTAAATTCCATTTTTTGTTACTGAGGAAAGTCTTGACTATTGGCTTTACAGAGCCACAAATTTGAGTGGCAAAAAAGGAAACTATGGATGGCCTAGCATGTCTCATGATAGTGTAAGTGAGGACAGGGAAGTTGTCCCACAGAGAACCAATTCCAGAACTCGATGAAAATGAGTACTTGGACATAATTTATTTGCAGGGAATAGCTTTGTAACCAAACCTGTGCATATGCCCTAATTATATCCTCAAGATAAACTCACACCAGTAGAAATACTATTAACTCAGATGGATATCTGAACATGATTTTCATCATCTTTAATTGGGAATTCACTTTTTCAAAAAGAAAATGGCTTTTTTTTCTTCTTATTAAATGTAGGTGTACTACAAATACAAACAACGGAGTTTCTTAACATGCTAAAGAATAATAATTTTAAATACTTCAAGAAATCTGTTGCTAATTCTCTCCTCTGACAATACGTAGTTGGGCTTAACTCGTCCTCATTATATAGTCTTAGCACTTTGCCTGTATACCACTATTTTAGCACTTACCACCCATATTGTGTGTGTTTGTTTTCCTACTTGGCCACACCCCTGAAGTCTCCTTCCCCTCCTAGTGTCCCCCCACATCTCAAGGGTTTTAAGACTATGAACGCTTAAAGCAACCGTACCTAGGGAACATCTTCAAAGCGGAGAATCCCTTGCCCTCTGAGATTTGGATTCAGAAGGTCTAGGATGGGGCTGGAGAATCTTCAGCAGACTTCCAGAGGCCATCTGGGCGGTCAGTTCACAGACTTTAAGAAACTGACAGAAAGTAGAAACTATCTTAGTCATCATTGCATAACCAGTGCCCAGCACATGCATACCCGATATATGTGTACTAAGTCAGCTGAATGAATGATCCAGAAAAGATCCAGGGACTTCTATGAGGAAATCATTTTGTATAGATCCAAAACCAGTTAGATCAAGTAGCACTTTATGTACTGTAGGAATTATTCAACAGGTCCAAAACTGAAAGGGAATTGAAGAGCATACTTGATTGTCATGCATCCTGTGAGGAGAACAGCCCAGCAGATGATTAGGCAGATGACAAATGAAAATCTTGAAACAAAATACCTTGTGATCTGGTATAAACATTTTAGAACCCATGCTATTCATATTTTAGCTATTTTCTGCTAGGCCTTATATTTTCATCTTTCCCAAACAGAGGTACCTTACTGCTTATCAAAGGTGAAAAAAAAAAAAAAGGTTTCAAGAAAAAGGAGATTACAAAGGAGAAATATTTTTAAAACTTGGAAATGCTCCTTAAAGTGAATATTCTATCACTTTATGAAAATATGAATGTGATGTGCACATTTATCGACGCATGTTCATGCCTGATTCTGAACCTACCTCTGAGCTTTGAATTAATTCACCCTTAATTTGTGCTGATTAAATTCCCTACCTTTAATTGCTCTAACATGTTCTCTAGCAGCATTTTCCAGTCTTTTCCCATCAACACCATATTTAAAACCCACTTGAAGTAAATAAATTTCAGCCAAAATCATTTCTTGCTCTAGAATTCCAAGAGTGGAGCACTCCCTCAAAGGAAAATAGGAAATCTTTCTTTAGGTTAGTTTTAGAGGTTGACCCATTAATAACATCAACACAAAATTTTCAATAATAGATTTTAGGTGTAAAAACAATAGTAATTCAGGTGCTTAAGTAATAAGTTTGACTTTTCTTCCACTATGAATGTAATAAATACACGCACATGTGAATTCCTTTTGAGTTAAAGAATAAGTTGTTTTTATATATATAGTCAGAAAGCATTATAGTCTGGACTTAGCACTCACAGATAAGGAATTGTCAGTCTGCCATTTATGCAAGTTCATTGTGTTCTCCATGTAACCTCAGTATAGCATTGCTAAGAGCTAAGGCTTCTGTTTTCAAATCTTGGGTCTTTCATTGTGCTGAGTCACATTAGTCACTGTTTCCTTCTTGGTGTGGTAACCAGAAATCATTATCCTTCTACCAGAAGAATGTTGGGGAATTAACTATTACTAATAGTTGTGAAAACAGAAAGTAACAGATATTGATACTTATACTTCATTGCACGTATTATGTTAATGAAAATGGAAGGTCTTGGATCATGTGAAATTTGAGGTAAGTAGACTTGGCTTTTATATGAATAAATTGTTCATTGAAAGTACTACTAAACTGATCAGCCATGCCAATGTAAAACCAACAGACAAGGATGACAGAAGTTAGCAATAAAAGGAATACATGGAAAGGAAATTAGCATGTTTTAATCCTATAAATATATTTAAAAAGAATTTAGGGCACCCCGGGTGGCTCAGCGGTTTAGCACCGCCTTCGGCCCAGGTTGTGATCCTGGAGACCCGGGATGGAGTCCCATGTCAGGCTCCCTGCGTGAAGCCTGCTTCTCCCTCTGCCTGTGTCTCTGCCTCTCTCTGTGTCTCTCATGAATAAATAAATACAATCTTTTTTAAAAAAATAGTGGCCTAGAAAGTGTACATCTACATATGCCATATATGTTGCAGGTATAGATTTGTGCCTTTTGTGGTTTTAAAGAGTATTCAGAGAGAAGCCACTTATTCATATAGGTTTACTTACAATACTTATTCATATAGGTTTACTTACAATATTTAATCCAAGTACTTGAATGTGGTAGATACTCAGTGAATAAAAATTTTTTTAAGTGAATTGAGAAGTTCTATGGCAAGGAACCAGTGAAGTAAAATTTTTATAGTTACTTGGAATATTAAATGACTATTTATTTAAATGACTGTGCTAACATGGAAAGCCGCTTGTAATGAAGGGTTAAACAAAAGATGAATTTGCAGTAATGTCATAATGACGGGGGAGGGAACCTCTGAATAAAATAAGATGAAACACAACTATAGCAAAATGTTAAAATGGGACTTTAGAAGGTTCAACTATGGGTATTTTTAAAAGAGGTTTATATATTTTAGACAAAGAGAGTGTACGTGCACATGCAGAGGGAGGGGTAGAGGGAAACAAGACAAGCAAACTCCCCACTCAGCAGGAAGCCTGATGTGGGGCCTCATCCCAGGACTCTGAGATCATGACTTGAGTGAAATCAAGTCAGATGCTTAACCAACTGAGCCACCCAGGTGCCTCCAACTAAGGGTATTCTTATCTTTCTCTCTACTTTCTATTTTTTCCTTTAATACACATGTATTTCTTAATCATATAATTTGGTATACCTATGAAATTGGCAGGAAATGTTACAGGACTTGATGTGTTACTTTGTGACAGCTCTTTCATTTCTGACATATGGTCATGTTGCTATCTAACCAGTGGAGTTTACAAGCAAGATGACTAGAAGATAATATCATAGTATTAGCTAAGAACACGTTTAGCTACAGTATAACAGAAAACAAGCTAACCAAATTGGGGTTACAATGAGTTGAGGGGTGGCCAGTCTAGGACTACTTCCTGAAGCAGCTTCAAGATATCATAAATGACTCAGATTCCTACCTTTCTGCTCCAGAATCCTTAGCTTGTGGGTCCTATCTTCATATTTCCCACATCATGTTCACTTTCATTTTTGTCATGAGGCTCCATGTCCATCCTTATATTAGTATTCTAAGAGGAAGAAGAAGAAATGGAAAGTATATCTATATATATTAAGGAAAAGAAATGTCTTCCTAGAAATTTTCATCCTATGCCTAGAACTATATGCATGGCCACTCATAA
The DNA here is from genome assembly GCF_053574225.1 of Canis aureus. NCBI lineage: Eukaryota > Metazoa > Chordata > Mammalia > Carnivora > Canidae > Canis > Canis aureus. The sequence goes on along the minus strand of NC_135632.1, from coordinate 2,339,487 downwards.
GTATATGGGATCTAGGAAAATGATTTTTTTTTTTTTTTGGCTAGGCACATTGCTAGCCCTCCTCTCTCCCCTCTAAAAGTTATCAGGTAAATAAATAAATAAATAAATAAATAAATAAATAAATATTATCAGGCTTTTTCTGAGAAAAAAAAGGGGCAATAAGTAGTATCTGCTGCCCCTTTTCATAAAAGGAATACATTCATCTCCCCCTCGTCCCTGCAAGAGAAACAATCTCAAAGTCTCATCCAGTTACTGTAATGAGCTCAGAGTCCAGGATCCAGAAGTTCCAACGATATGGAGTACTCCCAATCAATTGTGTGGCTCTTCATGCTCCGGCAACTAACTTTTAAAGAAAAGTTATTTGCCTCAATACTCCTAAAATAAGTAACAGTAGATAGACAAGGTACAGGATGTTGGTAAAAGTCCCATTTAGGAAAGGGTAAATGGGAAAAACACAGTGGTCACTACAGAACATCTCCAATCCTGTTGGATAACTGTTGCAAGAAATCTATGCCCTTGGTCAGTTCATCAGTCAGTTCCTGATTCGGTTCTGTAGGAGGACCTTCCTATTCCATTTCTTCCAGGGGTCCTCTTGGACTGTTCCTTTTTGGAACCCAGATATTGTAATGCTGCAAGGAAGCCCAAATTAGCCATGAGGAGAAGCCTTGTAGAGAAAAACTAGGGAACCCAGCCAGTAGCCAGAGACATACGGCCCTAGTTGAGCCAGGCCCAGCCGTTTAGGGCACTCCAGTCGAAGCAATAAGCATCCCCAGGTGCGGATGAGCCACATGCACCACGACCTGGCTTAATTCCTAAACCAGAGAATCCAGAATCGTGAGCAAGTAAGAATTGCTGTTTTAGGTCACTAAGTTTTGGGGTGGTTTGTACACAGCAATAAAGTAACTGAGTTATGGGACACCTGGGTGGCTTAATGGTGGATTGCCTGCCTTCTGCCCAGGGTGTGATCCTGGAGATCTGGGCTCCAGTCCCACCCACATCAGGCTTCCTGCATGGGGCCTGCTTCTCCCTCTACCTGTCTGTTTGCCTCTCTCTCTCTGTGTGTCTCTCATGAATGAATAAATAAAACCTTTAAAAAAAATTTCTTAAAAAAAAAAATAAATGAGGCATTTCTAAAAGAATAAATAACGTGTAATTTAACGGGTGGGAGAGAACAGAATTAAAAACACTTAATCCAAAAGAAAGCGTGAAGTGTAAGGACCACAGAACAGATGAGACAAAGAGCAAACAGCAAAATGCTATTTTTTGAACTTAGATGCTCGCTTCTAGGGCAGCCGGAGTAGCTCAGCGGTTTAGCACCTGCCTCCAGCCCAGGGCGTGATCCTGGAGTCCCGGGATCGAGTCCCACGTCGGGCTCCCTGCATGGAGCCTGCTTCTCTCTCTGCCTGTGTCTCTACCTCTCTCTCTCTCTGTCTCTCATGAATAAACAAATAAAATCTTTAAAAAAAAAAAAAAGCAAACAAAAAGGAAACGTGCTTCTAGGTAACTCCGTGTATGAGCAGGCGCAGACCAAGACGCTGCCTTAACACAGTTTTTAAGCCTGAAAATTCAATGTTTACCTAGGAGCGTCCGAATCCTGTCGGTGTCATTCGTAGCTTCGCTGAACCCCCTGGACTTGATGCCGCGTGGAGCGCGCCTGCTGGGGGAGGCGCCGCCCTTAATCCACTTCTTGTTGGCGTCGTGTGGTTTAGAAGCGCGTGAGAAGATTGGAGACCCGTTATCTCCAGTCCTACTGCCGCTTAGCTCTTTATATAGGCGTTCCGGTGTGTGTTTGTGTTTTTTTGTTGTTGTTGTTTTCTTTTTGTTTTTTGTTTTGTTTTGTTTGTTCTTTTTTTTAAGGATAATAGTTGTCTTTTTCAACCCACGAAGCCTCCGAGCTGTGGGACTCAGTCAGACTTGAGGCCGCGCGGGCGGGGAGCAGCTCTGGGCAAGCCGCGTGCGCGTCTCTGTCCACGACCAACCGCCATCCAGGGCCCTTGTCCCCCGACACAGCGGGATCCAGCACGCAGGGCTGTCCCCGCACCACCGGAAGCCATCCGAGGACTCACCGCCCAAGACCTTCGTCGGCCCAGAAACTACGGCAAACTCGCGCCGGGTGCGCGCTGGAAGGGGGAGTCCGTGGCGCTGCGCGGGGCGGCGGCTGCCGGGGCGTCGCCGGGTCCCCGCCGCGTGCCGGGCCTTCCCTCGCGGCCCGTCAGGCAGGGGGCGGGCGACCCCGTCTGGCCGCGGCGACCGTAGCAGCCGTCCGGCTCCCGTCGGGGTCCCGCGGCGCCGAGGCCGGGAAGGCCGGCCGCACGGAAACGCCTCGTGCCGTCCCGCATCCCGTCCCGCAGCCCCTCAGTCAGTCAGGCGGCGCCCGCCCCACGCGGCGCACACCGCCGCTCCTCACGGCCGCGCGACCGCCACCCCCACCCCCACCCCCGCACAGCGCGCGTGCGCGCGCGGGAGGACACGCCCCCTCGCGGGAGCACGCGGCCGCCGCACGCACGCACGCTCCGCGCGCCTCCCCACGCCGGGAGCGAGCGCGCACGCGCACGCGCACGCGCACGCGGGGCGGGCCCCCCTCGCTCCGCACGCCCCGCCCTCCCCGGCGGCGCCCACTGAGCGCCCGGCCCTCTCACCCCACCCCTCTCCCCCGCGGCCCAGGCTCCGCCTCCGCGACGGGGCAGCCGAGAGGAGGCGACCGGAAGCCACTTTAAAGCGGAGCTCGGGGTGACAGGCGAGCGAGCCGGAGCGGGCAGTGCGGCCGCTGCTCTCTGCGCTCCCGGCGGCGGAATGGCCCGCGCGCTGCCCGCCGCGGCCCCGGCCTGACCGTCGGACGCCCGAGCCCGCTCTCCGCGCGGACGCTGCCGGCGCCCCGGCTCCGCGGTCCGCGCTCTCCGGCGGCGCCATCAGGTGAGGGCGGCGGGCGGCGGGGGGCGGCAGACCCGGCGGGGATGGCGGGCGGGGGCGCCGGCCTCGCGGCGTCCGTGCCCCCGCGGGCTCCCTCGGACCCGCCAGCCCGGGACGGGGCGGCCTGCACGCCCGGAGCCCTCGCGGCCGCGGGCAGGTGTAGGATCGGGAGGCGGCGGCGGCGGCGGCGGCGGGGCCGGCACCCCGCGGGCGGACCCCGACCGACCCCGCGCGCTCGGCGGCGCCGCAGCCCACAACTTTGCGGGCGGTTCTCACGGCAACTTCGCGGGCGCACGAGCGCGCGCCGGCCTCGCCCCCCGCCCCCGCCCCCGCCCCGCGGCGCCGGCCGCCCGGTGCCCGCGAGCGTCCGAGCCCCGCGGGACGAGCCCCTGGGCAAGGTCGGTCGGGAGGCGGGGACGGCCGAGCTGCAGAGGCGGCCCGAGCGGCTTCCGCGGAGGAGGGGCCCCGACGGGGTCGGGACGGCGCGCGGGATGCTCGGGGACGCGGGGTCGGCCGGGCCGGGCCGGGCCGGGCGGCGCCTCCTCCGCGCTGCGCGGAGCTGCGGGCGGCCCGGGGGGCGGGGCTGCGGGGCCCGCGGCGGCCGGCAGGAGGCGTCCCTCGGACCCGGGCTCGGCGGCGGGGGGCGGCGGGGCTGCGGAGTCCGCACCGGGCGGTCTCGGGGCGCGGGGGCCGGGGGAGCCCGGGGGCACCACGCGGGGTCTGCGGGAGCGCGGAGTTCGCAGCGGGCGGTTGCGGGGCGGGGGGCGGCGGGAGCGCGGGGTTTGCACCGAGTGGTTTCGGTGCACGGGGGCCGGGGATGCCCGGGGGAGCCGGGGGGAGCCCGGGGGAGCCCGGGGGTCACCACGCGGGGTCTGCGGGAGCGCGGAGTTCGCAGCGGGCGGTTGCGGGGCGGGGGGCGGCGGGAGCGCGGGGTTTGCACCGAGTGGTTTCGGTGCACGGGGGCCGGGGATGCCCGGGGGAGCCGGGGGGAGCCCGGGGGTCACCACGCGGGGTCTGCGGGAGCGCGGAGTTCGCAGCGGGCGGTTGCGGGGCGGGGGGCGGCGGGAGCGGTAGGTCGCCGGCTGCGGGGGGGCCCCAGCCCGGAGGAAGTGTCCCTCCAATCTTTATTTTTCTGTTATGCAAACTAATTGAGGAACAAGTCCTAGTGACTTCCCCACCGCAGCCACTCCTTAGCGCTCTGCCTCCTCCTCGGTCTTATTTCCGAGCGGGTCGGAGGGCAATAACAGGAAAGGAGCGTGCGTGCGCGTCCACTGCCGTGTAAATGAGACGGGTGCAGCGTCTCTTCCCTTGATCGGAGGGGGCCGGGGTGCGTGTGCGTGTGAGTGTGAGTGTGAGTGTGTGCACGCACGCACGCGAGGGGAGGCACGGGCGGGCTCGGCGTGGTGGAGAGGGAATACCACAGTCCGTGCCAATTGTGCCTGGAGGCAAGAGCACCGAGCGATGAATAATAACGCCTGGCTTGGCCGCCTTCCAGCCGATGTATGTCTTCTGTCAAGTTCCTCCTCCGTGAAGCTTTCCCCACGGTGCCAGCTCGCACTGGACTCTTGCTGCCTCTTCTTTTGTACCCACCGTGTGCGCTAGCACCTGGCCCCGTGCCGTTGAGCTTTGAAAGACGGCTGTGAGCCTTCCGCGGCCGCCCGCCTGTATGCAGATTTTGAACAGTACTGTAAGCCTGTTTTTTTTCCCGTTCTGGTGACTCTCGATATTTTCTTTTCTCTGGCTTGTTGTAAGAATACGGCGTGTAATACGTCTAAGGCAAAACATGTGTTCATCAGCTGTTAATTCCGGTCACCAGTAGGCTGTTAGGAGTTCAGTTTTGGGGGAGTCAAAAAGTTACCGGTGGATTTTTCCTGGGTTGGTTTCCCTGCACGTCCCCCACCCTGGCCTTGTTCGAGGGTGAGCAGTACTGTGTTTTGTGTATTTCTCTGAGTTTGATCATTATGAACTTTTTAATGTGTAGATTCATGAATCTCTCCAGTTAGATCTCTAATATTCATTTTTCTGGGGAGTCCGTTTTAGCATTTTGTTGTACCTATGAAGGCTAACAGAACTAGTCCTTTAACAAGTGCTTTTTCTTCAGTAATTCAGTTAAAAAAAAATACGGAGCACCTACTGCGTGCTTTGTGCTAGGCGTGGATGGTGCCGATCACCTGGGATGAGTGTTGAGGAAGTCATGGACCCTTGCATCAATGATCTCTTTTTCTTTTAGTCACTTGGCCAAGACAGAAGATTAATTGCTCATCACCAGCTCTTCCACCTCGTACAAGGCTCATTAAATATTTTCAGAATTGGTTAATGAATGTTAGGTTGTGGAGGAGACACTCTTTGTCCTTCTACAAAGTTTTCTATATACTGGGTTTTCTAAGGGGTCTTATGCTTTGAAGAGAGCACGATTTTGGTCTCAGTTCATTAAGAATCTGGCATTTAGGGTGTGTTTTATATTCTTGTATTTTTCTGTAATATGGCTTCACTTACCTTAAGAGATAAAATCATATATGTAACTTTTCTGAAGATAAGGGGGAGGCCCTTCCTGAATTATGTAGTTGTGTTTGGTTTCCAAAGCAGTGTATAGTGGTTGCTGCTGATGTAGCTTCTGTTGCTAAACAAGCAACTGGAGGAGTATTCTTCCTCCAGTAGTGATAATGTTTTGGGGATTGTAAAAGTAGATCCTTAACATCCTGGGGGGATATATTGGAATTAAGAAATGCTTCAGTATGCTCCTGGCTTTCTCTCCTATAACATCTCAGTTGTGAGCCCCTGTTTCTTGAGTATATCCTCGTGCTTTAAATTCACTCACTATTTACCTTTGAAGTTTATCCTTCAGTTGATGAACTTTTTTTTTTTTTTTTTTTTAATACAGTTTTTGTCACCTCGTGGGATAGGTGATAAAGAAACTGTGAAGAGAACCACAAAGTAGAGATGTGGCTTCCCTGTTGTCATCTGTTAGCCACACCTATCTCTACCCCTCATCCTCCACCACACCCTAGATTTAGTAAAAAATTCATACCTCAGCAGAATTACCAATTGTATATTGTCCACAAATGAATGTCAAGAGCCTTTTGAAAGATACTATATCTTTACCTGCTGTGGGCTTTTGAATAGCCTTGGCTGCTTGGGAGCCTTAATTTCTCAATAAAACTTAAAATTGACTCATAAAGCTGAAATACGGTATAAAAGGAGTGACTTCAGGGACTTAGTCACAGACTAAAGCAAAACATTTTGATGAATGAATGGGATCCAGTTGTTGTCAGCTTGTAAATGATCATCTTTCCTTTCCTTTCCTGGTAGGATTTTTAGACTCTGAGGAGCAATTGGAGCTAATCCACATCATGGAAATGGAAACCACCGAACCTGAGCCAGACTGTGTAGTGCAGCCTCCCTCTCCTCCTGATGATTTTTCATGCCAAATGAGACTCTCTGAGAAGATCAGTCCCTTGAAGACTTGTTTTAAGAAAAAGGAGCAGAAGAGATTGGGAACCGGAACCCTAAGGTCTTTGAGGCCAATTTTAAATACTTTGCTAGAATCTGGTTCACTTGATGGTGTTTTTAGATCTAGAAACCAGAGTGCAGATGAGAGCAGCTTACATGAACCTATAGTGAAAAAACCCCTGGAAATCAGTCCGTCATGTCCACCAACAGAAAACAGTATGTCTGTCCTGATTCCTGATGGGACAAATGTTGGGGGCCAAATACCGGAAGCCCATCCTTCCACTGATGCTCCAGAACAAGTGGTTCCAATCCAGGATCACAGCTTTCCACCGGAAACTCTTAGTGGGACGGTGGCAGATTCTACAGCAGGGCACTTCCAGACTGACCTTTTGCATCCAGTTTCAACTGATGTTCCTGCTAGTCCTGACTGCATAGACAAAGTCATGGATTACATTCCAGGGGTTTTCCAAGACAACAATTTTACAATCCAGTACATTTTGGACACCAGTGATAAGTTGAGTACTGAGCTCTTTCAGGACAAAAGTGAAGAGGCTTCCCTTGACCTTGTGTTCGAGCTGGTAAACCAGCTACAGTACCACACTCACCAAGAGAACGGAATTGAAATTTGCATGGACTTTTTGCAAGGCACTTGTATTTATGGCAGGGATTGTTTGAAACATCACACGGTCTTGCCATATCATTGGCAGATCAAGAGGACAACTACTCAAAAGTGGCAGAGTGTATCCACTGATTCCCAGGAGCACTTGGAAAGATTTTACTGTAACCCAGAGAATGACAGAATGAGAATGAAATATGGGTATGTATCTATAACTACTTTAAAGCTGTTGTTAATCCTGTAGAGAAGGTCAGGAAGCTAAATGCTTCTTAGTAGGGTGGTTTCTTTCAGTAGTAACTTAACAGGTTTTACTCTTTTGGCTGTATGCTATCCTGATTTTTCATGTTGTTTGAATGCAGACTATTTACCTAATGAAACAATGAAGGTTTTATGATTTGAACAATTCAGATGTCACTCTGTTCAATATGTGTGTGCCTAAGAAGTCGCATGTACATTGAATGTTGTGAGTCAGATACTGTTTTAATGGCATGCGAGTTTGCTTTTGAAAGAAAATCCAGGGGATCCCTGGGTGGCTCAGAGGTTTAGCGCCGCCTTCAGCCCAGGGCCTGATCCTGGAGACCTGGGATCGAGTCCCGCGTCGGGCTCCCTGCATGGAGCCTGCTTCTCCCTCTGCCTGTGTCTCTGCCTCTGTCTGTCTGTCTGTCTCTCTCTCTCTGTCTCTGTCTCATGAATAAATAAATAAAATCTTAAAAAAAAAAAAAGAAAATCCGAGGTTAATCTTAAGGTAGTATAAATAACGAATACCAAATTTATCTAATTTTAAAGTTTCGCATAGTGAGTAGCTGCTGTTTTTTATGGGGGAATAGTGTCATTTAGAGATTTTTGTGGCCCTCTTTCCATTTTGAATGGTACAGGTTTTTTGTGAACTTCTTCCCAAACTTCTGAATCATGCCCAAACATGTTGAATTTCTTTTAGTTTCCTTCAGGCTTCTTACCATTAAGTTTATTACTCTATCTTTCTTATAGATAAAATTGTTCTACAGTACAGGCTATTTTCTTCAACCTGAATAATGATCTGTAGGGAAAATTCATGTTAAGATATGTTTACCATTTACATGAAAACCAATTATCCTCAAGTTTTTATATGCAAGGCATGCAAATATATTTGGTTCTTTCAGTGCGGATGTCCAAGCAATATTCACTCATAGGGAACTGAAATTTCCACATCCGAATTCCTATTTAATTGAATATAAAAATGAAGAGGAAAATAATATTTGCTACGTGTGAAGTTGCTAATGTAATAACAGCAATAGAGTAAGCATTACTCTTACGTTTCTAGTTGTTTCTCCTGTAGTACAGGAGTTAAAATATGTGATATTAATAGTTATTTGTCTACAACCAAAAGAAAGGATTAAAATGATATGAAGGGAGAACATATCTGTCCATGCCCCCTGACTTGGGAAACAATGAGGGCACTCTGACAGCTTCACAGATGATGAATGGCCTGATGTAGTATTGGAAGGCATGACCCATTGGAAGGAAAAATATACGGAGTATCCTAACCCATAAGTCCAAGAGAAACTTTTTTTCTTTTAGATTTATTTATTTGAGGGAGAGGGAGAGCGTTACACTCATATGCATGCACATAAAAGAGGGGGAGGAGCAGAGGGAGAGTGAGTCTTCAGCCAACTCCCTGCTGAACGATTGGGACTCATTTCCTGATCTCATGTCCCTGATCATGACCTGAGCTGAGACCAAGAGTCCAGCACTTAACCAACTGTGCCATCCAGACACGCCCAACAGAAACACTTTGTTAAGTCCTCTTTGTTCATTGTTCACAGATAACTTCACAGTGTAACCCAAGTGTCTGGAGAGTCAACAATCGATGTCAGTAAACCACTTCTAAGTTGTCTAGTTTTGTTAGTCTTGGTGTTAACCTTCTGTGTTCAGCATAGTGCCAGGTAGGGCATTGTTGGCATTGTAGAACCAGGTTTTTGTTTTGTTCTTTTTTAAAACTTGCTCCCTTTTAGTATGAGGTAAGTGGTTTTCTCTTAATATTGCATTATTTCAGTTATGTAGTACACAGATTTGTGTATCTTTTTAACAACTTAATTATCATGAGATGAGACTAGAACTTTGCGGTCTTGTGTTTCAAAAGGGATGCATGGAAGGATGAGAAACAATATAAGGCCCAAGTTTAAGGCATTATTATGTAGAAGCCCCTTGGGATAAAAGTAAGATAATTTCAAGAATGTAGCTTTCCTGGGGCTCCTGGGTGGCTCAGTTAAGCATCTGAATCTTGATTTCCGCTCAGGGTCATGATCTCACGGTTGTGGGATCAAGCCCTGATTTGGGCTCTGCTCAGTATGGAGTCGGCTTCAGATTCTCTCTCCTTCTCTGGCTTGCCCTCTTACTCACTCTCTTGGCTAATAAATAAAATCTTGAAAGTAATGCAGCTTTTTGATAATTAATGTTTCATCTTGATAATGTTAAGTACTCTAGATTCTATCTTGCTTGGGTAGCAAAATTTTTAGATCCTGTAATAAAGCTAATTCCTTTTAATTTTTTTTTTTTAAGCCAACATCGTAGGAGACAAAAATGTTTTCCGTGTTATCTTAAAAATCTTTTTAATAAGTTATTGTCCAGGATCTCTGTTGCCCATGAGCTAGCAATTCTAATTGGTATGTCAAGGTAATTAATTTTATATACTCTCAAAGCTACTGTAATCCTTCCATCTCCAGATTGCAAAAACTGCAGAATAGTGGCCTCCCACTTCACTCTTATGAAGCAAATTTCCAGTCTGCTGAGTACTTCATTCAGCATCTTGGTACATTAAGTTTCTATCTGTTTGAATTGGTCAGGAAGAAACTAGCAGGATTATTGTCCAACACATTACATTCTGTTACCATGAACAAGGCAAGACAGGTATTTTGATCTCAGAGAATCCAAGAACTTTTAGGTCAGCAGCATATTGGGTATTTTATTCTTTGGTAGAATTATTAGGTAGGCTAAAGAATTAGACCTAGATATAGACTCATAAGTGTATATCATTGGATCAGTTATAAAGTGGTTGCACAGTGCTTGATTTCCAAATCTCTCTTAATGAAATAAACTAATGTTTATGTGACACTTAAGAGGAAAAATAGGAGTGAATTATTGTAATTACTAATGCTGCTGCTACATTGTTAATGGTAGTAAGTGGTCCTGTTCTGATAAAAATAGCAAAAAGTGTTAACAGTTAATTATTATTAGTAAAGTGAAGTTCTCCATGGACAATAGTAAGAAATATAAGATTGTAGATAGCTAAGTGTCAAAAATTAGGCTTTTGGGAAGTTGACCTGTGGTCATTGCAACCTGGTTTTCCTTGTATTCCAAAGCGATGTTGTGTTTCCTGGCAACAAGATGCAGATAACGGCATGTTGAGCCTTGCTGAGAGATTCACAAACAAGCTGGAGCAGCCCAGGTTCACATGGTTACCACATTATTTGGCTAAAGCTATTAATCTCTGTGGTCAGGCCTGTAAAGCTGGTCTATCTGTACAGATTGCACATAACCAGGAAGTGTGTGTTCAGCTGTGTATATGTCCAAGTCTGGCCCAGCAGTCTTTGGAATCAGAAATAATGAATGGCAATTGTTTATCCCACTTGTTTTCAGCAGTTTATATGACTTGGAAAGTCATTATTGTATACCATATCCATGTTACTTCATTGTATGGAACTTGGGGGAAAGTTCATAGTTCTGGGTCTCTAGCAAAGACAAAAGTTCAGAGTTTCAAGCTTTGCAGATAAAATTCTTTGTTTTGCAAATGTATTGGATTTAACATCTAAACCCAAATAAGATGTGCAGTATCATTTTATTCTCAAGAATGAATTTGGAAAGGAAGTTGAGCTAGATAAGTTTACAGGTCCCTTCCAACTCTTTAGTCAGGATGTCTAGATACTAAAATATTTTTTTAAAAAGGATTTCAATAGTAAAAGCTTATTTGGTTCATTATAACAAAATTATTTTAATTATTCTTTTCCAATTTTGTCTTTATCCCAAAGTATGATACAATCCCACTTTGCTTTCTCTGCTTTTATATGTATCTCCAGATGTTGATTGCTGACATAACTGGAAACTTAATTGTATGTATGAACTCCCCATATTTAGATGCCAAGGCTTCTTTTGCACACGGGATGGGCTTTGGAGAATTTCCAAATTCCAAATACACAGTTAAGAAAACAACATTGAATGTTGTGTTTTCGATTAAGAAAACACAGTCTCCGACAATTTAGGCACTCATCCTTAGTAGAAAATGATACTAAATGGCAGGAGTAAGTAGTTTTGAAAGAGCTTTACTAACTGTGGATAATTGAAACTGTGCAGGATGTGCAAATTTCTCTTTAGCAACTGAGATCACCGCTGTTTTTCATATTATATTCATGTTAAAGTATGCCAAAATACAGAATAGTCTTCTACTTATCACCCATGAGGGAAAGGCACTCTGTGAACTTTTATTTGTAGGTAATCTGTAGGTAAAAATATGACCAGTGATTATTTCTAATTCTGAGTCCCTGAAAGAAGGAAGGGCGAGGAAGAAAGTACAAACCTAGACTCCATGGTTAATTTTTCTCAAAGGTCGGTGTTCTTTTTTCCTCTTCTGGAATTAAAGCTTATTGATATGAGAAAGGGAGTTTTACTAGTTTCGGTTTAAGCTTAGAGTGATGTTATAGTCTTACTTTTGAGTGATTTTGATTGTTAATTGCTCTTAGAAGGTTGTTTTGTTTTTTGTTTTAATCTGGGCAAAGGAAAATACCATCAGATGACTTCAAAGGAACTCCGTGAAAGAAGACAGGGGAAGTGCATATTAATGATAATATGGAACATATGCAATTTTCTATTTGACTTACGGAGTGGATTATCTAAAGTAGAGTAAGCTCCTGACTGAACTATTCTGGAATAGTTAAATTAGCCAAGTTAGCTCTGGCCTGCACAGCTGTGATGGTATAGGAACTAACTCATTATGTGTTATTGATAACACTGGAGAGAGGAGAACAGCTGAAACTTACTATGCCTTGTGACTTTTTGGTATTTCTTGAATATACACAGCTGGATGAGTTTGAATTTATTTTAAAAATTCCTGCCTCAGAGAAAGAGAGAGCTCCATAAGCAAGAACTGTGTTTGAAGTGACTTTCAAAATATGTGCCTTCTGCTTTAGGATAAAGCAATCCAATGAATTATTTTTTGTACCTCTTTATGCTCTATTTACATATGAAATAAAACTAATTGGCTTCTGTCTATACTAATCCAGAGAAGTTACTGGGTCTGTGTAGAGCTATCATGGGAATCAATAGCAATCATCCATTTATTCCCTTTCTGGTTTTTTGTCAATAAGGAGATTAGACTTTTTGAAGCAGCTGTCACCTGGCTTCAGGTTGGGGTCAGTCTGTTCCTGAAGTATTGACAGTAATGAAAATGAACTTTGCAAAAGCCAGAGATGTATAACTTTTAAATCAGAATCCATCTGTGCATCTCTGACCTTACTTAGCTGGTGATCTTAGCTTCATTTGGGTTTGGGTGCCCTTTTCTAAAGGGTGAAACCATATGTAGCTCATACAAACCTGGGCTACTCCAGAAATGCTACTACAGTCCAACCATTTGAGATTATGACCTCTTCTATTCCTTATCATCTGATTTGAGACCACCAGATTTGCATCCTTCGTCTGATTGTTAATAATTTTGATCACATTAGGACCTGAGGTCCTCTTAACATTGATCAGCAACTTTTAATAATTACTACTTCCTGTTTGAGAGTTGCACTTGCCTTTTTGTGGAAGGAAAACTTGAGTATATGTGTATCATTTTTGCAAAGGAAAAAACAAATGTATTTTGAACTAGAAGATTTTTTTTTGGGACAACTATAAGTCTGGTTCTGGTAATTAGACACTGGTAATAAGTTTTGCAAGAAATTCCCTTCATAAAAGCAGCAGAATTTCTCTTTTAAAATAAAACTGGGATTCTTAAACTTAAGTGAATATGAGTAATTTTTGTGTCTTTTTGGAAGATTCTAGAGTACAGAGGGTTGAGCTATGTTCTATTTCATTCTGGGTTTGAAATTTTTAGGTAATAGCTTGAGTTGAACTATACTTTGCAACACCATAAACACAAGCTATACAAAGGAATAAAATACTTCTAAAGTTAACCATTTCTAGCAGCAAACCAGTTACATTTTAGATATGAAAAACTTCTTTAACAAAACCAAATGTATTCTTTTTATATTTATAGATTATTTATGGTAGTGCTTTCTAGGGACCAGGAATTCTACTGCACAGACTTGCCTATATTTAAAAACCCTGTAAGTGTTAAACCTAATCCAGCCCAGTCCCTGATACATGAACTTTTTAAAAGCCTTGAAATCCTAATATGGATTAATTCTTTGTTAATAGGGGAATCTGAAATTGCAAGGGGTAAAGTCTGAAATACATTTTGAAGTCGGTGGGGAAAAAAGCATTTTACGTAAAATCCATTTATTTGATAGTTTATAAGGTTTATATTTGATTTGTGCAAAATTATAGTATTTTAGTCTTAAGCTAACTATAAGCAATTCTGTAATCAATAAATTTTAGAAGTTGATGATACTAATAAACTTCTAATTGTGAAACTTACAATTTTTCTTGCTGACTTAACCTGTTACTGTTGCTAAGACAAGCACAGAAGGGAGTTAACTAAGCATTCCTGTTTGCTGTGTCCACACTACAAAATGTGTCTGTCTCCTTGATCTTTCTCTGCAATGTGCTGTTTACTTACTGGTAACACCCACTTGGCCTGTAAAGAACCTTTGCATGGTCATCACAATGAAAGGGTAGGCTCTTAGAATACTAGTGACTGTTCCCTTTCACATTTTACAGAAACCAGTGATTTGTGAGTATGTGTGCCACAAAATGTGTCAGGAGTGTATTAGAATCTCCCATGACTAAGTTATTGAGAAGGAGTTCAGGAAATTTGTATTCTTTATGCAAATGGATGTCCTTTATTTTGGCTCTATTGCTTCTGAGCATAAGGAGGGATTTGTGAATAATCTTATGTGAAACATAGCACTTCTCATATGACTGGAAAATATGTTTAGGCCATACTTGCAGGAATTTCTCTTTGTTGCAATTTTTTTTTTCTTTTTGGATTAAGAGATCCTTTTTTTTTTTTTTTTTAAATCCTTTTTCCTTTGACATATAGCCATAGAGTTTGGGTGACCTTCTTGCTTGAAATTTTAAACAGCACTAAATAGGGAAGAATGGCAGGAGTAGAGGCCCAAGGGTGATTTTGCTTGTAGTAGTGTGTATGCTTTCAGAATCTTGCCTCCTGCACCTTGTGATCTTCACAGCTCCTGCAGCTGATCAGGGCGTAAGAGGGCAAATAGCACAAAATACTCTAAATAATTTCCTGCTGCGGTTGGTCTTTGGTTTCTGTCACCTGGCTTCGCTCTTTCATTTCCAGGCATTGAGAGAATAAAAATAAGTGCAGGAGAAATACTAACTTTGCCTTCTGAGGTAATTAAAAAAAAAAAAAAAAAAAGTCCTTGAATGGAGGTAGAATATGTGAAACAGAAGGAACTTTGCTTATTTACTTTCTGACGTTTCGATTGTTCAAATGCTGACACACATCAGAAGCATTGTATAAAGTGTTCTACAATTAATTTGTTACCAAAAAGTATTTTAGGCTGTTTTAACTATTGATAATATTGAATCTGTCTGAGAAACTTGGCTTCAGAGAATCTTTTTCCTTGAAAAAGTTACTGATTTAAAGCCCTATTGAAAGGTTTTGTGATCACAGTTTACAAAATGTAGACGATTAAAAAAAGTATCTCCTAATGTTTTCTGTAGGAAGTCTTTTTTCTTTGAGAAATTTGCTTAAAAAAACTCAGGAAATGATGAATTCTCTATATGATTAGTTTGCATACATTCAAATCTCTAATCTTGAGAGTTTCTTAGTCATCTCTGGGTTCTCATAATAAGCCATCAAAGTGTATATTTTTAATTTGCTCATTGTACTAACTGGGGAAAAAGACAAGGCTAAATTGAGAAAATTCTGAATAAAACCTTTTATTAAGGAGTTTATAATTTTAAAATTCAATATATAAATTAGTAGATTGTATTTTTTTTACTGGTGGTCATTAGAGGACATCATCTATAATTATTTGTAATTAGTATTTCATTTACATGTGAATGAGTTCTGAATTGTTTGAGGTTATTTGAAAACAATTATTTTAAAACACTTTTAGCATTTACATACAACCGATTTTATAATCAAGTAGAAAAATTGTATAAACAAATATGTTTCAGCCCTCTTTTAGTGCTGTAAAATTCTGTATTCACAAAATTGAATTAATCAGTATGGTGCCCTGAGTACATGGGAAACAATTTTTATTGTCTATTTTGAGGTAAGATAGAAATTTCACAGTTTTAAAAATATTTCACTTAACAAATGGGGATATTTACCTCTCTTCGTAAACAGCAGTAACTGCATAATTTCAGGCAGTGTAAGGTATGGTACACATTTTTTTAAAAATCTATCTTGTGCTTTCTATCCCAGCTGGTGTGGTAGAAATTAGGTTTCACTTCCTCTTCAGGCCATGGTTAGGAAGTATGCCTCACTTAAGTTACCTTCTAGGTGCCTCAGGACATGTGACTGAACTTGGATAAAAGTTACGGCTGTATGACATTTCTGATGTCTTCAGAGTGCAAAATTTAATCCCATGCCTCTGTAAATAGATAGCAGTGAGATATTCTGATCTCATAAGTGTAATTTTTATTTGTGAAAGATTTTAGGCTTATCCACATCTTACTAGTTGTTTTGTGTTCTTTCCTTAGATCTGGTAGTTTTGTAATAAAAACAAACAAAAAAGCCCAACGTAACAAAATTTGGCAGGTTTTTTTTTCCTCAAGTGGATATTATCATTTGCTTTCAGTGGTTGCATAGGGCAGAAGGGACTTCAGTGTATGGTATTTTTTAGGGGTTTATGAAGTACTTAGGTGTACTCAAATGTGTCTTAGTACAAAGGTTTTTGAGAATAAACTCAACTGTTATATGTTTGTTTAGTTCCTCACATGCTTTTGGAGAATATAGAATTACAAAAGCTTAAAGATGATATTCTTTCATGTAGGAAATCTGCCTTCCTTTTTTCTCCTCTTATCCTCTCATTTTTATTTCACAGTGTTCACTTCTAGAATGACTTTAAGACACAGTTCGATGTCTAAACCAGACATAGGGTTTAGCACACAGATCAAATGTGGTTCTAGATAGCATCCATTCACTAACTTACTGCTTTTTCATTCACCTGTTTCCAAGGTATTTCAGGAAGCACCAATGGAGCAGCTTATACAATCAGAATTTTGCCTTAAAATGATCACTGTTTTAAGAATCGATTCCTAGAAACTCATTGTATCTTAAAGTGAAGAATATTTTTACCTACTCAAAAATCATTTGAGTTACTTAGAACCATAAGATAAATCCATATTTGATGTTAATTGTTTTACAGAGTGAGCTAAGCCTGAGCAAGCCTGCCTTGATTAGGTTAGGGTCTCCTTAGAGGTGGACAGATTGAATTTTCAATATTTCAATACTGCCCACCCATAACTACTGAGGGTCACGTGCATAGTAATGTAAACTTCTAATTTTGATTTGTAGGTGTGTCTATGTCTATAGCTACTTCTGGATACAAGGGGAAAAATCCAGTTGGTACTAAGACGCATGTCATAGTAAAGAAGTTCAATATAGAATTTTAACTGGGGTACCAGGGTGGCTCAGTGGTTGAGCATCTGCCTTCGGCTCAGGTCATGATCCTGGGGTCCTGGGATGGAGTCCTGCGTTGGCCTCCCCACAAGGAGCCTGTTTCTCTCTCTGCCTGTGTCTCTGCCTCTCTGTGTGTCTCTCATGAATAAACAAATAAAATCATTAAAAAACATTTTAACCTCTGATAAGTATTGAAAGATGTTGCCTTGTTTGTAAGCATTTATAGGCAACTTTTATTGCCTCTGAGCTATTTACGAGTCAGTATTAGCAAAAATCTCAGTACCAGAATAAATGACCATTTACTACGCTTCTGAAGCGTAAAGTTAGGACCATGAATACATGGTCCTCTGAAGTTTAATAACTACACTGCTCTCACAAAATGCTTGTGTTGAATATGCCATGGCTTTGATTCTCATTACCTTGTAACATACTTGAAGGAATATATAAGCTGCTAGATATTTCAGCATTGCTAAATGAGTTCTGGAAACATCAAAGCCAGGTATCAAAAGCCAGCTATATTTTGTGTGCCTGTGAAATTTCTATAGCAGCAGCAAACATGTCCCATCTGTCATGCCTGTCTCAAGCATAGCAGAAGAGCCTAAGTACTCTCTATACATCATTTGATCTTTATCCTTCTATTGTTTGTGACCCTCCGTTTTGGGAGAAGTTTTTACTCTACATCATAGTAATAAAACAAGAGGACCTATTAATTGTGTCTAGTTAGTTGGCTGATATGGGTGGGTGATAATTAGTTTGAGATCACAGGTTTATCCTTATAGAAACCGGTTAGCTCTTAGATTATGGAAGCCAAATTTCCAAAATCTAGCCCATCTGGTTAAAACCCTACAGAGTAGGGTCTAGAAAATTTATATTTAATTGACCTTTGCTAAAGTCTGACTTCTGTATTTTAGTTGCATCCTCTTCCCGTTTAAATGTGTTCCACCCCCCTGCAATCCCTGTTTCATGTAATGGCACCTTACCCAGTCATCCAGATCGGAAACCTGGGATACATCCTGGACTCTTCATTCCCTTCAGCCTCACATGTAATCCTATTTTATGCAGTTAGATTTTAACTCTTAAATATCTCTCAAAGCACTCCTACTGTTGCCTCCTTAGCTCTCTGTCATCATTTGTCTCATGTGGTTCTAATAGTTACAGATGGCTAGGCGTAGAGTAATAAATATTAATAATAAACATGCTAATATTTAAGCAAGTAAGTGCCTATCTCCACCCTTCCCCCACCATTCTCCACCCTCTCTTACCAAAGATAAACAAATCAGTCCTCCATACCACCGTTGTTGGAGTAGCTTTTTAAAAGGCACGTCTGAACTTTGTTGAAAATAAACCAGTGATTCCTATTGCCCACAGAGTCAAGTCCTGACCTCTTAACCCAGCATACAAAGCTTTTCATTATCTGGCCCCAGCCACCCTATCCAGTCCAGTCTTATCTCTTATCATCCCCCTCACACGCACATACACCCTGACCTCCCACATGAACTGTATGTGCTGCGTGCTCTTAGGTCTCTCGTGCCTTGTTTGGTTGGCTTCTACACATGCCAGTCACTCTGCATGTGATGTCCTGCCTCCCATTGTCTGCTTGATGTCCAGCCAGACTTGGCTTTCATCTACTCTAGGATACGTCCCATGAGCACCTTTCCTGACCCCTTTTTCCAGCAGAGGTAGGTCCTCTGCCTCTGAATTGTTCCAGAAGCACCTTTGTGCCACATTTCACACCATAACCACACTGGGTTTGCTTGTATCTCTCTCTCCTTGCCAACTCTGACCTTTTTCATCTTATCCCAAGCACATAGTCCAGTGCTTAATCAGTGTGTCTCCTTAAGATTTTTTTTGTTTTGTTTTGTTTTTCACATTTCTGTGTTGGTTTCAGACAACTTAAAAATACAGATAAATTATCTAAAATGGTTACATTCCTTTCTGAGCTCCCAAATGCATAATCCTAAGAACTATTTATCTAACAGAGAGATTTAGGTTCTTAATTTCTGTTTCATTTAGCAACTTTTTTTTTTTTTAAATAGTTTTGGTTTTCATTATAGCTCTTTATCATTTACATCATGGGCTCTGTTTACTTTCTTTGTATTTGAAATTTACATAGAAGAAATGATGGTTGTGGGACATTCTTTCTGACTTAGTGTGGGTGTTGGTCCTCTATGCATAGATAATAAGCATTGGAAAATGTTGTCTTGGTATGTCAAGATATTTGTTGAGTAGGAGGAGAATCATTGTTATAAAGCATCTAAATTATGAGAATGAGTGTTCCTTTTAGAATTTTAGATTAGTTTTGATCTGGATTCTTATATTGGTATGTGTGGTGGTGTGTTTCTTGGTGAAGCATGTGGAAACAGAATTGTTAATATTTCAGAAATTTAAGTTCATTCTTCCTTTTGTAGCAAAAATCATCAATCTGTTCACAAGACTTTTTTTTCCTGATTCATCATGATAAGGTTATATCTTGGTTAAGTCAGTACTGATTGATTTAGCCATATGATATATTTAGTCAAATCTAAGTCCTGCACAGTGGCTATCTCCCCTACTCTCTCTTTTCTGGCAGTCCCACAGTGGGGATGTTCTTAGGCAAATAGGGTTCTCATCTGCCAGGATTATTATACCCTACTTTTACAGTTTCTCTCTACCTCCGAATCTCTAGCAGTCTCTTGCTCAGTCTTCACACATCCGGTATTTATTGCTTTGACCCTTTATCACCATCTGCTCAGTACTCTAAATTTGTACTCTTAAATTTGAGGCTCTGAGACCCTGGGCTTACTTCCTCAATTCATGGCCTGACTCTTCTCACATTGCCTATTTTACCCTGGTTCACATTCCTTTATCTGTTTAAAAGATTTCCTTTTCCAGCTATTTGCACTGCTCCTATGCCTCCCTGTCCCTACCCTTTTTCCAAGAAGCAAAGCCCTTGAAGAACACCTTTTTTTTTTCTTCCATACAACCCTTCAACCCTTTCTTTATTGGTATTATTTCCTGTTATTAAACTGTCCCTAAAGTTTTAGAGAAAGCCTCTTAACTTTTCCTAACCTTTATCTGTTCCTAGATACCAGTCACCATCTCCTGTCCCATAATGCTGCATGCCTGCTCTGTGTCTTCTCATTCCCAGGATGCACTTGCCAATGATGAGTGGCAATGATGACTGCCTATCTAAATAGGCAGATGTATGGATTCTGGTTTTGTGTTTTGCTAGTTATTTCTCTCTTGAAGCCCCTGGAAGCCAGGAACTACATCTGTTTAATTCTTTGTGTATTGCCTAATACAGCCCACCATCACCATTACCACACATACATGACTCATAACTGCTTTCTCATAATAAGAAACAATGGTTTGATAAAGAAGAGTGGTGTGTGTTGAACATTTGGCATCTGTATTGCATGCATTTTTTACTGGTGCAGATGGAGGAGAAAAGAAACTCTTGGCTTTGGATTTTTTAAGCATTCCCTGTTTAAGGGAGAGCAGGTGGTAAAATTAATCTTATAAAAAGATAATTTAATGTTTTTCAAATTTGTTGTTTTGTCTCTGTGAAGTCTAGAAAAGCATATTGAAAATCAAATAGAGCTAAAACAGTACTTTGATACATCAATCCAAAGAACAGTTGATTGTAGTAAATTAGGATTTGTCATAGAAATTTCATAATGCCCAATGGACTGAAATGCACAGAGGATGTGGCAAAAGCTGCAGTTTTAGATGTCTTTCTCATGCAAATCATTATCTATGAAGTCTTAATAATACAGGCTTAAACAGAAATTGCTAGAGTGATGTCCAGAATAAAATCTGGTACTTTAACAGCAAAAAGCATTGGCTGTTTATAATGCATATTAACATAATAACTGCTGTTCTAAGAATTCCTTTAAGAAAATACTGAGGATTTAGCTCATAATTGGGAACAGTTACTGGGAAAAAAATTTAAAGCAAGAAAATCTGTTTGGAACTGAAATTATAATTTAATTAAGAGGGAGAAACAGGTATCTCTCTGTTCAATATCAGATTCTCCTAAAATTAAGTGAAAATTGCTTAAAGCAACTTGATGTGAAGCTTAATTTAGGTATAAGAGTTCTTGTTTTCAGTGTTTCTTCTTCTTTCTTAAAGAATTTTCCAGGAACATCTTTTTCCTTTTAAATTAAATATCCTTATTTAACATAAATCATTTGAAACAAGAAGTGTCAATGTGATTTTGAACTACATTTTATTATCTTATTTCCATTTCACACTTAGTTAAAAGTATATGTAAAGGTATATGTTCCTTTTAAGATTATATCCTATCAGAGTACGCTTTTTTTTTTTTTTTTGTCAGTGCTCTTTCTAAGCAGGAAATTAGGGTTTGGGAAGCTATTTAGGAATTTTTAAAGGTACATAATGGTTTTTATAGGTTATGTGCTTCACAGCACTATTAGTTGGATATATAGACCTAAGGGTTTTTTTTCAAATAGAATCTGTTTCAAAACTTATAAACATTAGGATAGAGGGTAAGAAATAGATTTTCTTTCCCTGACATTTGCCAGGCGTGTTTATTGAGAGACGTTAATAAGTATTCATGGGGAAAAAAGGGAAGAGAGCACTGTCACGGTTTTAGAAAGATACTTTATAGCCCTCATCATGGTACTTCAATATTTACCTTAGCATATTAAAGGGACTGAGGAGTGGCTGCATAAGTAAATTGTTTAACTTTGTGTAACCAAGTTTTTTTTTTTTTCAAACATTTGAACACAGAATGCTTTTTACACAGAATACCTATTAACAGTCCTTGAAACAAGTGTTCCAAGAGCAGAATTTGGAAAGTTTTGTACTAACCAACAAAACCCATAGGTCAAAATTAATAAATACCCTTTTCAAAATCCTAATTTACAGCAAGGAAATAAGTTAATTATTGGTGATATTTGTTCAAACACCTGAGTTTCATATACCCAGTCATTGTGAGTGCCACTAGATCTGAAATATGTGTGTGTTACAGACATCCATTTAGAAATCCGTTGTGGAAAGAAGGAATGTATTTGGAAACTTAGTCACTCTGCCAATACCTATGATGTTACTTTATGATATATTTTCTTTTTCATGTGTTCTTAGGGACCTTTTGAAACATAACACAAAAAGAGAACAGTACAATGAACATTTTCCAGTTATGTAAAATAATGGTTCAGATGTTTCAAACACTAGATGAAATTCCATTAAAAAAGAAAGGCAGATGTTTTCATTGAACTACCCATTATAATTTCTTAAATGATTTTGACTCATATAGTGGAATTTTCCCCCCAACAATATTGAG
The DNA here is from genome assembly GCF_053574225.1 of Canis aureus. Lineage (NCBI taxonomy): Eukaryota > Metazoa > Chordata > Mammalia > Carnivora > Canidae > Canis > Canis aureus. The sequence continues at coordinate 2,317,500 of NC_135632.1, read as the reverse complement.
ATATTTATGAAGTACTGATTCAGCAGCAGCAGACCAAGTAACAAAATGACAAAAATATTCACATAGCTAAACTTCATAATAATTCAAACTATTTTTCTCTTAATGTTTTGTCAATTTCTCCCCCTCCATCCCTGGGATAAAAGATAGTGTTGATATTGGGTAGAATAGTAATATTGGTCTCGTCTGGGCTTTTTAAAATTGTTTCCTTTTTTCCCCTGTCTTTCATCAGGCAATGTTGTGTATTCTGTATTGGCTTAGGTAAACTGATGCCTCTGAAAAAAAGACAGGGTTCAAGAGCAGTTTCTTTTGTTTGTTTCTCTGCTTGCTTTCTATGTCAACTTCATCTCAAAACTCCCTGATTGGCTGAGACCAGGGTGGAGGATGAAATTACATTGATTGATTTAGGTCTGTGATACTGTGGGATAGCCTCTGTCCTACCATAACTCCATGGCCTGGAACTTTTTGGTCTTGTTAAGAAAAGGCATATAGGAAAAGGGGAAAGAAGCAGTCATGTCCTGTTATTCCAAATAAGACAAATTTTGAAAATTCTACAGCATGTTATACTATATATTTCTAATGTCTGTTGAAATGTTTAGATATTCCTATTTTGCAAATGTATTAACAGTTCTTTTTTGGGGGGGTCTCTTTAGAGGACAAGAATTTTGGGCAGATTTGAATGCCATGAATGTGTATGAAACAACTGAATTTGACCAACTACGAAGGCTGTCCACACCACCCTCTAGCAATGTAAACTCTATTTATCACACAGTCTGGAAGTTCTTCTGTAGGGACCACTTTGGATGGAGAGAATATCCTGAGGTATTTACAGGTTCTTTTTCCAAAAAGTGCATTAAAGCTTTTTTTGTCTTTTACTGTCCTTGCCTTCTTCCTTTACAACAGTAACTGCACAGAACAACAAATCAAAGAGCTTATTGATGTAAAATTGAGTCTTGTTGATTAACATTATTCTCAATTTTTCTGAGGATGTATTTCTTTCCATTAATCTGGAATCCATAAATACACTATTACCAGAGAGGTAAAATGCTTTCCCCAGTATCTTCATACTGTAGAGATCAAGTATTTATGGTGGTAAATACTCAGACTCAGTGCCCCCTTGGAATAATTTTAATGAGATGAGCACTGGTGTAATTCTGGCTATTTCTGGCTCCTGGGCTCATGTTCATTGGATCATGTGTTACACTTAGCATTTCGGAAGTCTAATGGGAAACAAGCACTCTTAAGCTCCTGGAAGAAATACTTGAAAATGTTTATTGAGTTGTGGTCAGGCAAATCAGTCATTTAAAATTCTGCCATATGTATACATGCATCTTTGGTCTGAGATGGTAAGAATAACTCATCAATCCTAAAGCGAGGTTTTAAAATGATGATGGATTTACTTGCCTCTGAAGGAGAATTCTGAGTCAAGTTTAAAAACAATAAAATGGATGTTAGAGATTAATTTCACATTCCAAAGATCTGACTTCTTTAATTTGATTAAATTCATTTCTAGCATTACAGAAAGGGAGAACTGACTTATTTACCCTTAGGTTTTCTTTTAAGGCAATAGCTAAAGAAAACTACTTGTATGTTAATTGCTTAATAATACACAATGGAATTAAGATTTCTGAGACTCTTTTAAGTAATCACCAGTATCTAATACCTTCCAAGGAGAATAAGAGGCTGTTTAAAATGTATTCTCAGAATACTCGGGCTGTCCCTGTGTTTTACCTCTGAAAGATTTGGGTTTGGAACTTAACTAGTTTATTTGAACTGTATATACTACCATCTTTAATCCTCTTCTGAAAATTTCCTTAAGCAATAAAACAAAAAAATTTCTAGGACATTGTTAAGGCCTCCAAATGGAACAGAATAGTTCCCTGGGCTTCACGTGTTTTATAAGGTGGAAATCCATGCTCTTCTGAAGAGGGAACATCTTTCTATTCTGTTTGTCCCCTCACCGTCTCCCCCCCCCACCCCCAAATCCTTTGTGTAAAGGGAATAAATTTGACACTCTGCACTTCGTTGATACTTTTCTGATGTTAACAGGAAGGTTAACTATTTTTGACTTTAGTTACAGTAACATTTTTCATATTTCATAGTGATTGCTTTTTTCTAACTTCTTTTTCCTACTCCAGTCTGTAATTCGATTGATTGAAGAAGCCAACTCTCGAGGTCTGAAAGAGGTCCGATTTATGATGTGGAACAACCACTACATCCTCCACAACTCATTCTTCAGGAGAGAAATAAAAAGGAGACCCCTCTTCCGCTCTTGTTTTACACTGCTTCCATATTTACAGTAAGTGTCTGTGGAAAGCCTTATTTTTACTCTCATTTTCTATAAATGTACAACTGAATGCCAAAGAGTAAAAGGTTTTAAAGGATAGAGTTCAGATAAGCTACAGTTAACCTAACATAAAAGTGATTATCTGGGATGCCTGGGTGGCTCAGTGGTTGAGCATCTGCCTTCGGCTCAGGGCATGATCCTGGAGGCCCAGGATCGAGTCCCAGGTCGGGCTCCCTGCGTGGAGCCTGATTCTCCCTCTTTCTGTGTCTCTGCCTCTCTCTCTCTCTCTCTCTCTCTCTCATAAATAAATAAATAAAACCTTAAAAAACAAAACAAAACAAAACCTGATTATCCAGTTGATTTTTTTTTTAAATGAGAAGCAAACAGAAATAACATTTTTGCACAACAAAAACTAATTATATCTAGAATGAGGTAGTTTGCATTTGCTTCTTTTGTGGAAGATACAGAGTTTCCTAATGATAACCATCCATGTAATGGGACTACCTCCCAGTACAGGTAAACTGCCAGGGCAAGTAGGGAGAGTCCTTCAAGGTGACATTCTCTAATTCTCCTTTCTTGAGTGAATTGTCATGGGAAAAATTCTTTTCAAATAATTTGCCTTCTCATTTGCTATAAGTAAGGCCTACCTTCCTATAAAACTCACTAAAATCACCTGTCATATTTCTAGGTTGATACTGAACTCATTCTTCTGAATTGTAGGTGAGCTCTTCTTCCATTTTTCCCAAGTGCTATTTCTTCTTCCCCACCCTTAGATGCCCATGGGTACATCTCCATGGATGCCAGAAAAATGGAGTGTGTTACCAATAGCATGGCCATTAGTAACCCTAGGGAAATTGTTAATGTACTCTCATCAGATATACCATATTTAGAGCCTGATCTTTATAATGATGCTAAGTTTACTTGGTTTTATGACTGGGGGAGGTCTAGAGTTACTGGTTTTTCTCTTCTCCTAATCGTAGAGATGCTGTTTTTATAATCTGTGTTTTTGGTGGTTTTTTTTTTTTTTTTTTAATTTCAGTCTCAAACTGTTTTCCCTGGATCATTATGACAGAATTTTAATGATTTCTAATTGAGATTGCAAAGGGAACATTAAAAACAAAATACAAATGAATAAAAATCCCTGAAATGCTTGGTATCCAAAAGCAATTTTTAGTAAGGCTGATTTTAGAAATATATGTTGGCTTGGGGTAAATGTGTGCTTTCTTTCTAATCCAAGTGTAAAAAAATTTTACCTTGTAGGTTTCTTTTTATTTTTTTTATTAGAAACTAATAAAAATGCCATTTCTGTGATTTCACTAGCACAGCTGGAGATAGTGTCAGCGTCCAGTAGTTAGGAACATATTGTCCTCCTAGTGAGATGGTGGAACTCATTAGTGAGACCAGCAGCTTGGCATGCTGAGCCAATCAAGCGGGATGTAGCTTCTGAGTGAGAGTAAGAATGCTCATTCGAGTGCTGCATTGTTGGAGAAGTTTTGCAGAATGGTGAACGTTGATTTATTTCAATCCTAAGACAAGTAATTATGGAATAACTCCTCCCTCCTCTTGTTACACTTAGGCTTATTTTGTAAAAGTATGAACTATGAAAATAATATAAGCAGTAGTAGAATCAATGTTGCAAGTTTGGCACCTTACTATTTATAACATAGGCTTACAAGAGAACAAAGTCACTCTATTCTCCCTTCCTTTTTCTTCTTAAAATTTCCTATTTTAGTCTTCTTGTCTGAAATAGTGATAATCAGGTATAAAGTAAGAGCTTAGCAAATCAAAGAGATTATGCAGACACTTAAATGAGAAAAGAGCAAAGACACAGCAAGTTCACCAGGGTGGAATGGGTAAATGCACCCCTTCAGTTCCTATCTGCCCTGGAGTCTGGGGCTGTGGGGCACTCAGACTGGCCTAGTGGGAAGAAAGTAGAGAGGGATTAGTTTCAAAAAGCCAACTGCAAAAATAGACCATGATTTTAATATTAGCCAGGAAGAAAGTTTTGTTTTTAAGTGTTAGTAAATACCGAGAGTCAGATTAAAACATAAATATCAAAAAGGCCACAGTTATCAGGGAATCAGAGATGCCTAAGAATTGGGAATGCCAGAATAAGAGAGGTGGGATGAGGGGGCTGGCTGACTTAATCTCTGAATTTCCTGCAAATTTGACTTCTCATAAATAAATTTCCCTAGTGATTTTAATTCCCTCCAGTTTCATTGAGCTCTAACTATATACAACTCTGTCCACTTAAATTTAAGGTGTACAGCATAATGACTTGTATATTGCAAAATGATTACCACAATCGAGTTTAGTTAACCATCACTCACAGTTACAAAGAAAACATTTTTTCCTTTTGCTTGCTGCTTTTTAATGAGGCTGATAAAAAGGAGCTTATTCTTTAATATTCTTGGAATACTTGAGCTGAGGCTGCATACACAAACAAATCTCAGATTTAGAGATTTAAGAGTTCATTTCAGCTGAAAGGGCATATCCTGTGCAGTCACCCCATGGTCATAGGAAAGCCTGAATCAGTTTGACTTCTCCCCAAAAAGGATAAAATGAATTTTTACTTCATCACTGAAAGTGGGTTAGGAAACATCCTTTGAAATGGCAAGGGGAGGGAAGGAGATTGTAAAAGATGACCTTGAATTCTGAAAATCCATTCTTCAGAAGTCCTTGAGTACAAGTTCCCTACCCTTCAACTTTGCCTCTGTAAAGAAGGCTGGTACAGCACTGTGAAGCACATGATATGTCGTTGGAATACCCATGAGCTGAATACAAACTTAATATCCTCAGAAAATAAAGCCATATTTGTAACTGTGCTTGGAAGATATATTTCTAACCCATGGCAACTGGAGTGTAGAAGTCCATCAGCTGACTGTATGCATTTTTATGTTTTAGCCCAATTAGGACATTGGTTCATTAAAAGTAAGCATCTATAGATAGGAATGGATGAAAATTATATATATGAAATCTAATGTTTTAGGATTGATAGGATTTATTTACACAGGCTCATCTTCAAGTGTGAGTCTTCTTTGGTCAGTGCCAGCATTTCAATATGGCTATGACAGCAGCCTAAAACCTATTTTGGGTAGAATGGTTGGGAGAATCTTAACCTTCTTCCCTCAACTCAGAAACTTCAATCCTTAATAATACTGGAAAACCTCGTAGGCTGGAACTTACTCTCTTTGCAAAGCAGGAATAGAAGGGAACGGCTAAAAATAAAGAGATTATATTGTGTTTCCTGCCATTTCTCGAGAATAGTGATGTCCTTTTAAGAAGTTACAGACCTTTCAGAATCTGATTAAAGCAGTGGGGCCTCTCTTCAGAAAAATGTGCTAGTGAATGAAGGCTTTGGAGGAATTTGTCAAGGCTTTATGAAAATGCTCCAGAGGACAGGAACTATTATGCCTCTGCCATGAAGGTTGTAGAAACCAGTGCCCCTTTTAAATTAGCCCTTGAATTTAAAAGCATGTGGGGGATCCTGTAAGCCCTGGCTCCTCCCATAAACTCCTGTCTGTGTCTCCTAAGGGACCTTTGAGGCTTGCTAAATTGTAGGCACAGCCACTTGAAGGGGGCAGGTGTTAGAGAAGGCAGTTGTGCTTCTATAGCTTTTTAGCTTCTTATCAAACCATCTCTTAAAAGACTGTGTGAGATGGTGGTGGTGGTAGTGGGTATCCGGCAAACCTGAGTTGTAACAATGATATTTATCCATTACTTTCAAACCATGGGAGCCTAGAGGAGTGTGTGTGTGTGTGTGTGTGTGCGCGCGCGCGCGTGTGTGTGATATGATTTACATATTATATAGTAGTGGAAAGGGTATACTGTCTAGAAACTGTAGATAAGCCTAGATTCAAATCCTGTCTCTGTTCTTTGCTACTATATTAGCAGTTTCTTTATTCAAAAAGTACAGATAACCAAGCCGTCTTGGAGGGTTATGACAGTTAGCAGTACTGTGTGTAAAATGCCTGTCCATAGTATGTGCTTACTATAAGGTGGCTATGATTACGAGGGGGGGAGGCTGGTAAGATATGCTCTTGGAGATTAGATGCACGTTCACTCACAGTTGTAACCTCTGTGTCACAAAGGTCTTTTGAAAATGTTAGTTTCCTAATCCATTTGGCAGACTTACTGCTTCCTTGTGACCGCTCTGTGCTGAGGAGTGTTACAGTACCCTGGCCCTGAGTCTGCAACTCAGGGCCAAGATTTCCTATCTCTCTGATTCTTCCCTTTTGCTCTGTTTTGAAAAAGGCCAAGAAATATAATTTAAATGTAAGCATTTAATTGGGCAGGAATAAATAACTATTCAGCTGCTGCTTACCTAAACTTATCCATTAAGATGTAACAGACCTGAATTTAAAGGTTCAAGGTTATACATACTGGTGTCTAGAGCTTAAAGTAATTAGCTCCATCTTCAGCACGTCTAAAGCTGTAAAATTTGAATAAAACTGATGACTTTGTTGTTATGTGATAGTAAAAATGAAGCAAATGTCGGCTTTTAATGCCTATTCCAATGATTTTTGTTTTTTATACAAAAAGTCTAAGCTTTTTAATTTTTTTAAAAGATTTATCTATTTATTTTAGAGAACACTGTGCATGTGATGAGGGTTGGGGGCAGAGAGAGAGAATCTTCAAGCAGATCCCCCCTGAGCATGGAGCCTGGTGCAGGGCTCAATCTCACAACCTGTGAGATCACAACCTGAGCTGAAACCAGGAGTTGACACTTAACCAAATGCGCCACCCAGGAACCCTTAAGCTTTTTTATTTTATTTTTTTTTAAGATTTTATTTATTTATTCATGAGAGACACCGAGGGAGAGAGAGAGGCAGAGACACAGGCAGAGGGAGAAGCAGGCTCCACCCAGGGAGCCCGATGTGGGACTCAATCCCGGGTCTCCAGGATCACACCCTGGGCTGAAGGCAGCGCTAAACCGCTGAGCCACCCAGGGATCCCAGCTTTTTTATTTTTAATATTTTATGTCTTCTTCCTATTAAGCTTCCTCTTTCTGGCCTGCCTTACTTTGTCTCCCCATCAGTCTGCTCCTCCCACACATACATAGTCTTTAGTAATGGTACATTTTCTGCTTAGTACAGCAAAGTTTGAAGAATACATAGAAATTGTCATTGTACTCTTGAAAAAAGTTTAACCATATAGGCAAAAGAGGAGTCTAGGATTCAGAAAGTAAACATAAATTGGCGCTTGCTTGCTTGCTTGCTTGCTTGGCTTGTAGCAGTATATTCCAGAGTTTTCTCCACAAGGAGGAAGTCCGGAAGAAGCTAATAATAGGTTATCTGTGTACAGGCAGTGTTACTTTAAGATGTGTTTTAATACACAGCATTTTCTGTATTGTTTTCTAAATAAGCACTTAAAGTTTTACAAGTGATGATGTTAAATACTGTTATAGAGCACTATAATGTGAGATGTACTTATGTTTTACATTGACATTCCTTCCTCTCCCTTGTAGGACACTTGGTGGTGTTCCCACACAGGCTCCTCCACCTCTTGAAGCAACCTCATCATCACAAATCATCTGCCCCGATGGGGTCACCTCAGCAAACTTTTACCCTGAAACTTGGGTTTATATGCATCCATCTCAGGACTTCATCCAAGTGCCTGTTTCTGTGGAGGACAAAAGCTATCGAATCATTTACAATCTTTTTCATAAGACTGTGCCTGAGTTTAAATATAGAATTTTGCAAATATTGAGAGTCCAAAACCAGTTTCTTTGGGAGAAATATAAAAGGTGAGTCCATAATATGAATAGTTAAAGAGTTCTTAATGTAGTTAATGACAGAGTAGAACATAATAGTAAAGACTTTCAAAAAACTAATATATTTGTATTTTCTCATACGTTAACTCACATATACTCTTTACAACACTCCGTAAGTTCAGTAACTTGCCACACATCATACAGCTGATAAGATATATACTAGAGTTTGAACCCTGGCAGTCTAGCACCAGAAGCTTTGCTCTTAATCACTTTACTATGCTGCATTTCAAGTCAACAAATAAATAAATGTAATACAAAAAGAATACGTGCAGGTTTGGGAAATCTCAGAATTAAGACACTCCAGGTTGGTGGAATTAAGACAAAGCTATCCTGAGAAGGTAAGTTTGTGAACTAGATTTGAAATGGAAGAGAGAGCACGTGAACAGGTGTAGGGGGTGGGGGGAGAGAAAAGAGCCTTTCTTGTCTGTAGTGGAAAATATAAGTTTAAACCTTTAATATGCTCTTTGATGGCATTTTGCCCTTGGAAGCTACTTTAACATTTCCTCCCCATGGAAACGGTAAAGAGAAGTTTATGACTACATCTTGCCTATTAAATTGATCTATATCTACCTTCTTCTGAATTCCCTCTCCACTCTTTGCATTAGGAAAAAGGAATATATGAACAGGAAAATGTTTGGCCGTGACAGAATAATAAATGAGAGACATTTATTTCATGGAACATCACAGGATGTGGTAGATGGAATCTGCAAGCACAACTTTGACCCTCGAGTCTGTGGAAAGCATGCTACCATGTTTGGACAAGGCAGTTATTTTGCAAAGAAGGCAAGCTACTCTCATAACTTTTCTAAGAAGTCCTCCAAAGGAGTCCATTTCATGTTTCTGGCCAAAGTGCTAACTGGCAGATACACGATGGGCAGTCATGGCATGAGAAGGCCCCCTCCGGTCAACCCTGGCAGTGTCACCAGCGACCTGTATGACTCTTGTGTGGATAATTTCTTTGAGCCTCAGATTTTTGTCATTTTTAATGATGATCAGAGTTACCCTTATTTTGTTATCCAGTATGAAGAAGTCAGTAACACTGTTTCCATTTGAAAAATCTTGGTACTGCTAAATTATTTGATATGAACTCGATCCAGCATTTGTAGCAGGTTTTGGATAGGTGGGACAGAATGGGAACAGCATTGGACATTAATAGGGCACTTTTAAGACCCATTTTTTAAGTGCTAGAAAGTGAAATTTTTTTAAAGAAAAACAAGTTTTAAAATGACCACTTATTCTTTAATTATTTACTAATTGTTGTTAGTGTACTCAGTGTGGAAAAGACTACAGGTTGCATACTCTTTTTATTCACACTTGTACATATCGGCAGCAATGGTATTAGAAGCATTTTTTAAAAGAAACTGAACAGCCTAACTAATTAAATGTAGCTTAAGCCTGGTAGAAGTTTGGCCAAATGAAATGGGAGGCTGTGAGCAAAGTGAGGATTCTGTGTATTTATAATGATAAAAACTGACTGGAGCTAATACTACCATACTCATTCCCTGTCCAAAGCATCATTTATGGTGTAAGATAAGTTCATGAAATTCTGGTGGGTGGAAAGCAATTTTTATTTCTATCAGCAGAACTGAAACGTATCACCCAACCAGAGAGCATCAGTGACTTTAATTGTTCTTCAGAGTTTGTCTGAGAACTCAGAGGACACTTTTAAAAAGAAGAAGAAGAAGAAGAAGAACCATTTGAAAAATTTTTGTCACCAGCAAAATTTTTCACTAACCGGTTATATGAAACATGATTCTTGTGTTGTTAAAGTTAGACCTTAGAAAACCCAGTCTCTTCCATTATCATCTACCCCAATCTGAAGGAGTTGGGCAGCTAATTTGGTTAAAGCCAGTCTTGAGGATTAGTAGTATTACTTTTAGAGTTCCAGACTTAGGCCCTGACAAGGTTTTAGAGGAAGGAAGTACATGTATAACTGAGTCGAAAAGGTTTATTACTGTGCTTTGCACAAAGTAGACTCTCAAAAGTATTTGTTGGCTTGGAAATCTTGTTAAGGTGGTTATCCCACCCCCGTGCCTGCTTTGCCAGCTGCAGCTCGATTCCCTGGCTGACTGTATTTTACACTACTTAATAGAAACACAAACTTGGAAATTGTGCCACTGGCCCGGCTGGAGCAATGTTAAGTGTATATGCTAATGCCTCAGTTCAGAGAGGAAGCAGCTAGGTGTACTTTGCCGTAAGCAAAGCAAATACCTGGATTTACAGAAGTGGAAGTGGTTGTTCACAAAAGAATTCCCCATGGAATTCTTTGAGATACCAAGCTCTCCTAGTATGTTTGTGGTTATTTCATTTACACAGAACTTTTCAGGAACTCCTGTGTTGTTTAAAGCAAGATATATCTATACTGATGTCTCAGTGAATCAGTCTGTTTAAGCACTTATCAGGGCTTCCACACAATTATTTATTTTGCCCTAGTTGATCTCGTTGTTTGCTGCCATTGGCATGAAACAGCCAGCTGTGGCTGTTAACAGTTGTTCTTTCATTCAATTATAACTTGTAAACCAGTGATTCCCAATCTTTTTCAAGTTAAGACACCTTACCATTGCTTATTTGATTTTATGAAACTTGTTCCTTTTTTTCTCCTTTAAGGAAAATAAAGCTTTATGACATATTTATTTTTTTAATAAAACTAAGCAAAAATAAAAGTTCTCGTAATTCTTTAAAACTTCTGCTGTTTTGGTTCCATTGAAGATAACTGAATTCAGCACATAGTGGATAATCTGTCTGTAAATGCTGGTTGATTGGTTGAATGAATGTGCGATTGAGTGACTGAACAGACCCAATCAGAACCTGCTGCTTGAGCTTTTGTGCTCTAGGAATCAGCAGAAACTATTAGGTAGCAGTCAACTGTAAGTCACAAGAGAAGAGTGAATGTTTTATTTTGCAGGTAAATATTTGAGGAAAAGGGGCAAGCTGTATATCAGCAAACAGCTATAGTGAAAAATACGAGCAGGTTGTCCCCATCAACAGGTGCTGAAGTAAATATGAAAAAGAATTCTAGAAATCTTGTTGGCTGTCAAGCACCTTCGCTTTCAGCCAACTTAAAGTGATCTGATCTGAGTGCTTTTCCCCCCTGGTGTAATAATTGTTAAATTCCTGTATAGTACTGTAAGTTGTTTTAACTAAGCAAGAGCTGTGGAGTTGGTCTGAATCTTTTAATGGTTCCATGGCTTTAAAACAAACTGAAAAGCATTCAGTAAATCTTTCTCCCTACTGACACAACTGTAATTTACACCATTTCAGAAAGCTGGAACTTACTCTTAATTTAAGCTGTGGTTAAGATTGCCAGGGAGAGGCTGCAGACTCCTTGAGACATTCCAGTGTTGTACAGTTCTATAGATAGGAGAGCTTTTTTTAGATGTGCAAAGTTTATAAATATTGGGTCCTTTGTAATTATAAATTCTAAAATCCAACTCTGTGCCTTTTGTTACAAACCTGTTTATTTTAGTAAATGATTATTTAGATACTAAAGAGAATCATGAGGGCATGAAATATACTGATCTTTAAAGAGGAATTTTTATTATACTAGGTCTGAAAATGACTGAAAAACAACGTATTCACCCAAACAGTGCTATACAGTCAGTTTAAATCAGAGGGGTTTTTCCTCCTTCATTTAAGGAAGGTAAGATGACAACAAAATGTTCCTAGTTTTCCTTAATTGGGATCAAATAATCAAAATGTGTTTAGAAAATTCTGTATGACACTTCCAAAATCTAATCCATATTACTTATTGCTATTGTGTATGTTTTTAAAATAACTTAAGATCTTCCATTATACTATAATCTTGGAAAAATCACTTAACCTTTCATATGGTTACTTTTCTCATATTTGAAATAGAAGTTTGGGTTTTTTGTTTTGTGGATTTTTTTTTTTTTTGAGAGACTACAAATAAGAATGATCCAACTTTGAGATCCTATAATGTGAAAATGTTTTGTAAAGTTCTGTACAGACCAATGGTGTTTATTTACAAATTAAAAGCCAGATACAGGGGCGCCTGGGTGGCCCAGTCGGTTAAATGTCTGCCTTTGGCTCAGGTCATGATCCCAGGGTCCTGGGATTGAGCTCTTAATTTCTCTGCCCAGTGGGTAGTCTGCATCTTCCTCTGCCTCTGCTTTCCTCCTAACTCATTCTCTCTCTCTCTCTTTCAATAAATAAAAATCTTAAAAAGCCAGATATGTTTTTTCTTTTCTAAGATTTTATTTATTTGAGGGACAGCACATGCTGGCAGGATGGGAGGAGGGAGAGGGAGAAGCAGACTCACCACTTGAGCAGGGAGCTCCACTCTAGCGAGGTTAGATCCCAGGATCATGACCTGAGCCCAAGGCAGATGCTTAACTGACTCAGCCACATAGGCACCCCAGATATATATATATATATATTTTTTTTAGAGAAGACAGTGTTGGGTTTTAAAATCTGACATACACTTTATTCATTTAGGTTACTCTTAATACAATAAGAATACTTTTGACCTTTGCTAACTTTTCTCATAAGCTACCATGGTAGAAAAATTTGCTTTTGAAAGATTTCACCGGCATTATTAGTTGCTCTTATTTGATATGTTCTTGCTTAACTCAGCGTATCTTCTGGGAGTCTGTCAGATGGAGCTCTTTTAAAGCTTTAATCTTGCATGAGTGGAAGTGTTTGTGTGTTAGAAGCATTTCATGGACACTTTGCTAAATTTTCTAAGCTAGAGCAGAAGTGTCCAACCACTCTAAGAATATCAGAATTTCATGGACTTAATTGCCCTTAAGAATCTAATGGTTAGTGAAATATGATCAAAAGGTTCTATGAATTCAGTAGTCTTTATTTAAAGATTTTGTTTATTTGTTCATGAGAGATAGAGGCAGAGGGAGAAGCAGGCTTCCCTGCAGGGAGCCTGGTGCGGGACTCGATCCCAGGACCCCGGGGTTACGACCTAAGCCGAAGGCAGACAGTCAACCACTGAGCCACCCAGGTGACCCGAATTCAGTGGTCTTTTTTTTTTTTTTTTAATTTATTTTTTATTGGTGTTCAATTTACTAACATACAGAATAACCCCCAGTGCCCGTCACCCATTCACTCCCACCCCCCGCCCTTCTCCCCTTCTACCACCCTCAGTGGTCTTTTAATGAAAATTTGTGTTACTCATCACAACCATATCTGCATTTGATACGTAGGATATACCTAGTCTACAAACAACATTTGGTGCTCAAATGGATTAATGGGCTCCTTACAATAACTCCCATATGCTGCTAGTTTACAGCCAACAGACTGGAAGCCACTGGGCTAAACTATTTCTATATTCAAGTTTTATAATGGTATATATCTCCTTAACTATATCCAATCTTTAAAAAGCCCTAATCAAATCACACCATTAAGGGGCTCAAACTAGTGTTCAAGTCTCTAACCTGTCTAATATCTAGCAATGTTTTAGGTGCCAAATTGTCATTTGGCAGGTCTTTCTGTTTAGATAAATCAGCTGCCCTTCATAGTGCTTCACAGTACAATAAGGACTGCATCTAATAAATGTGAGCGGCAGGCGTACACTAAACAGATGCTTCTCAACTACATGATAATGAGGGACTCTTCAATGCTCATCAGTTTATAAATCAGTTTTTGAGCAGCAGTAATGGATTTGGGGCATTAACCCACAGTTCTCTGATGAAGGCCCTCCTTGAATATCTGCATTTCACAGTATTTTTGTCAAGAATTTAAGTCATGATTTCTAAGCTGAGTGCAATGAAATGTCCCACTTAGGGGTAGCAACCATAAATCTAATTAGCATTGGTCTCATGGATCTAAGCTAACTCAACCCAGTAACCACAGCTTTAGTTTCAACCACTCATAAATGTAGCTTATTTCTAAATGCAAGTTTCTACCCCACATGACTTACATTTTTCTAAAAATACAAGTTTGTAATCTTATTTTTATAATTGTAGGTATATATAAGTCAGTGCTAGATTGCAGTGGGAATGCAAATTTTGTGAATCATTGTTACTCAATTTTGTGACGGAATTACTGCACTTACCAGAAAGCAATGGCTTAGTCACAAACCTGAGAAAGACAATCTTAGTATGTGGCTTGTGGACTAATTGAGATTTAAAAAAGTAAAGAGTTAGCCCAGTAACTCGCTCATGGTATACAACAAAATGTTAGTAATACTAGAAATAGTAGAGTGGTAGCCTAAATAATGACCCGTAGGGATATGTTAGCATTATATAGCAAAAGAGGATTTGTAGTTGTGATTCAATTAAGGGTTTTGAGATGGGAAGATTGTCCTAGGGAGCCCAATATAATCAGAGGGAAGCAGAGATCAGAGAGAAATTAGAAATAAATTTGCTTTGTTTTAAGCCACCAAGTTTGTGGTAATTTGCAACAGCAATAAGCAGGTAATACAAATAGTAAATATAACAGAAATCCTATTAAAGACTTATCAAGCTCATAGAAATCAGCAATTGAAAGGAGCACTGCAAATAAGGAAACTTCCCATGCTTATTGGAAATTTTAAAAGGTGGTGCGAAATTCCAAGAGAGTAAACCACCAGTGGCTTTCTGAGAGTGGTATATACACGTGCTAAAGACAAACCTTACTTAAAATAAGACTTCTTCTAAGGGGTATTTACTGAAAAAAGACAAGCACTATAGGGAGTCAGCTAGCCTGGCCCTCTTGAAAGCAGGGAGAAAACAAACTGCCTTAAAGAATGGGTGAAAAAGATGTAGGGATGGCAAGTTTTAGTACCAGGATTGTCTAAGAGTGAGTTCTGTAATTTCAAGCCCCCTTTGGGTGATCTTTCTTCTTACATAGGCCAAGAGTTCACAGCTATTTAGAAAACATTTGTTGACTAACTTCTAGAACCCTGGGACTTCCTCCTTGAAAGGGCACCATGCTCCATGATCGAAAATACCTTCCTTTGCTCTAGCAAGGCACAGGGTTTTTTTGAGCCCCTTTTGGTTAAGGAATATCAGAAACCCTTGTCTTTGTAAAGACTTCTTAAAGTCTCAAGTACTAACTCCACTCCTAAGTGCCTTTTTTTCCTGTACTCAGGAACTTCTTAACAAAAGGCTGCATTGAGCTTCGCTTTGAAGGAAGGGACATCTGCTTAGTCAGCTTTGCCTTGCTTTTCTCTGTTGTACCTTCTTCCAAAGAGTCTTGTGGAAAAGGTCAGGGTAATCAGACCATTTTGGTAAAAATGCATACGGGTGTCTTAAATCATAATATAATGAATTCTTTATCATAACAAATACAGAATAGGTTATTCCAACACTGATTGATTCAAAAGTGCAACGTTTCCAAGGATTCTGTGTAATTCACTTGGTTCTCCCCTCATGGTGACAAGAGGACTGCTTAGCCTCAAATACTACATCTCATTTGCAACGTACAAATGTAGGAAGGGATGAGCTTCAACTAGTGCTTTTTCTTTTTTTTTTTTTTAATTTCAAAAGTTAGAAAAACCTTACAAAAGCACCCCAATGGTCTGCCATCTTTGTATTATTGTCCCAGGTTGTATCATGTGTCCGTGCCTAAACCAATCCCTGGCAAGGAAAACAGAGTCCCGTGAATGATTAGGACTAACCAACATTCACATCTTAGGGCAAGCCAGTGATCCGTTAAGCAAGTTGTCACCCAAACCTGAACAAGGTTGGGATTTTGTTAGGAAGAGAGGTGGCTGCTGGGGAGAAAAACCAACAATTACCTGTCACACTGTTTTTCAATGTTAAGTTGAGGTTGCATTAAAGGGTACTCCTTAGAAAGTTTTCCAATCTATTTCACAAAGACCCCTAGGTATCCATTTCCTTAAAGACCAAATGGCTATGGAAGGAAAAACATTGTTTCACAAAGCCTGTAAACTGACTTAAAGCTGGATTTACTACTGTCTGGTCTTTGAAACTTCCAGATTCTAAACGGAGCTATTTTTAATGTGAAACTTTGGCCTCCCTAATGGACTGACATTAAGAAGGCCCATGCAGCATGGAGTGCAGGAACAAAAACCGTTAGGTTACTTAGGTTGAAATCCTAGCATCATTACCTCCACGTGGGGTAACTTGAGCAGGCTAGCATCTCTAAGATTCCATTTCCTTATAATAAATAACCTCATGGTCTCTGTAAGGACTAAAGGAGCACTCATGTAGAACACGTAGCATGATAATAATGCTGACTTCTTTTTACTTGAGTCCAAGGACTCAAAGGAGGCCAAATTGAAGATCTACATTTGGGAGTATGGAATAAACCCCTGCAAAGTTCAAGCATACATTTTCCTTGGTTTTAGATTCACAAACTCCTACTTCCTAGTAAAAAATTTTAAAAGTGTAAGCTACAAAGATAAAATACAAGTAAGCAGAATATAGTGAAAACAAGCTAACCGTCCACCGTATCTCTCAGCATCCAAGCCAACCCCCTAGCTCTGTGGAGCTGCTACGAAAGGCTGGCGTTCTCACTCAGAATTTGGGAGGGGAGGTGGGATTGGCAGCATCAGAAAGGAACTCCTTCAGTTTTGCTGGGACATTGCAGGCTTGAGCTTGTGATGGATGGTGCCATAAGCCTGCTCAGAGATGAGAAATTTAAACCCTTAGCAGCAAGCACGCTCAACTAGCTTTCTCCAGCAATGCAGACAAACGTCTGATGCAATGAAGGCATTACCAGGCAGCATTCTGATAGGAACCCGGGAAAACCCAATTCTGGGTATACCTGGTTCTGCCTTGGATCCGTCACTCACCTTCCCACAGTATCTTGGAGAAGATGTTTGTCCAGAGGTAGCAAAGCAAATAAACTTATTGTGACTTGAGGTCTTGGCTCCAAACTCTAACACAGTAAAGTGGACTGCAGGTTGGAAGGCCACTGAGTCTATTTTCAGAGCTACATGCCCTCAGATCCAGCACGCCACGCAGGAGCCCTGCCTCGACTCTTCCCTACTTCTCATGCCCTAACCGGGGTATCAGGCTCTACTTCTAGGACACAAAACCAGTCCACCTCCCTTCCCTGCCAGCTCCTGGAAAAGAAAATCAATTCGTTATTCAAAGCAAGGGCTGATGAAGCTCTTTGTATAAATATTATAGACTTGGTGGGTCATACAAAATCTCATAGCTGCTCAGTTCTGCCGTTGGGGCACAAAAGCAGCCAGAGACTACGTGTAAGTGAGCGGCATGGCTCTGTTCCAGGAAAACCTTACTTCTAGGCTGCTGCCACCTATGCTATATGCCATTTTCAATCAATCTAAACAATTGAGCCAAAGCTAGTTTGTGTGATTTGTTACTTGGTGTGTCCAGGTACCGTATCAAATACCGGCTTCTAGCTCCTACTGTAATCGTGCTCCTAACCGCAGGGAAAGTCTTACTATTACTTTCTAAAGTCTGATTTCCTTCCCCTCCCTGTCCTATATGAGGCCATATTCAACTCATAAAGAAAACTGAAAGCCTTTAGGAAGCCTGGGCCTTTGTGCCGCTATGATTGGTGAAGGCATGCTGCAATGCTTCTGTTTTCTCTGAGGCAGTGGTAGACCGCGAGGCCGTTATAAAAAGGCTTCCACCGTTGCACTGATACACCCACCGGTTGAAAGGCAATCCTATCCTTGCTGTTCTGGTTTAACAGAAACCCCTCGTCAGACAGTAGAGTGGACAAGAGACCAACTGGCTCCAGGAGTAGGAGATAGTCAGTCTCTTACTGGGATGCCAAGTGGATGAAAACCTTTTCTGACTTTCAGGTTTTCTGTCATAGAATGACCAAAAAAAAGCATAAAGAAGTCCCTGAAGGCAAGGGGGTCACTTATAATTCCCACCCCTCTTTTTTCATGTTAGTGTTGTCAGGACTGTGGTAGCCCCTCAACCCCAGGATCAGGAAATAGAGCAGGGCATGTTTTCTGGAGATGCAGGGAGACAACAGGATGGAAAGGGTAGGAACAATATTAGCGAACTGCAACCATATGCTTGACAAGACTCGGGATCAGCCGCAAGTCTCAAGAGGCCAGTGTGAGAGCCTGCAGTTGGGCTGTAGGGAAGTAAGAGATCAGGACTGGGACATGAGTTTTGCTTTATCCTTCCCATAAATGGGAGGAAAGGGATATTTGATAAGCAGAAAAATTGGGAAGAGATAGTTGGCAGGCATGCCTATAGGCTTCTCAAAAAATAGGAAAAGGGGGAAAAAAAGAAAGCTGTGGCAACTTTTCACAGAGTTACCATAGGGCCTCAGGAAAGCCAATAAGGAAATAGTGATGGCTACAGGGGAGGTGATCATGATCACTGGGGTGACGATGGTGGTCTTTCATGACTGTGATACTGGTGATGCAGAAGAACATGGTGTTGGTGATGGTAGTAATGGTGATTGTGATGGTCATGGTCAAGATGGTCATGTAGATCATGATGGTGGTGGTGGTGGTGGTGGTGGTGGTGATAGTATTGTTGCTCTTTGTACTGATGGTGGTGGAAAGGGAAAGAAATGAAGACCTCTAGGACCTGAACTAAAAAAGAAAGTGGGGATAATACATTTTATTGTCCCAGCTCCACTATAAAAACTCCTAGAAGGGAAGTACACAAATTTTGACCTTGATTCCTGCCTCACATTTCAGTCTGATAACTTCAGAGTTAGGAAAGAAAAAGCAGCAAACTCACATGCTTCTATTGACTGTTTAGCAAAAGATAGAGACCTGCGGTGAATGGTTTTTTATCTCCATGGACTTCTTGATTTTTTTTTTAATTCATGAGAGACAGAGAGAGAGAGAGAGAGAGAGGCAGAGACACAGGCAGAGGGAGAAGCTGGCTACATGTGGGGAGCCTGATGTCCAACTTGATCCCAGGACCCTGGGGTCACACCCTAAGCCAAAGGCAGACACCCAACTGCTGAGCCACCGAGGTGTCCCAGGCTTCTTGATTTTGCAAATAAATTTTTTTTTTTAATTCTCTTCCACTCTTGTGTCAGGCCTGCCTTGTTGTACAACTCCAGGGAGCATTCACTCATCAGCATGACCCGTACTCCTGGAGGAGCTTAATGCCCAGAGTGCAGCTATGTTTAAGGCCTTGGCATAACAGATAGCCTGGGGAGCTGGGGCTGGACCCTGAATTCAAGGAAGAGCTAAGGAGGCAGAAGTTCTCAAAAAGGGGGAAAAAAAAAAAAAAACTAGGCCAACAACAGAGAGATAGGCCGGGCCTAAGGCTAGACAGAATCAATAGGACGTTCCCAGCAGTGGGCAGCAGTCCATGAACTTAGGAAGGGTATAGTGTGATACCTACATTTGCAGTTGTTTCCTGCTCTGAACTATATTTACCTTGTATTCTCCACAAGTCTTAAGTCTTAAAACAGCCCTGAGTCTTAAGGAATGCTCAAAGGAGCTTACGTCTACACCAGGAGGTGTGCTAGGTGATAGAAAACTGAGCCGGGAGAGAGACGTCGGGCAACCACTACTGGTTGTCACTCCCCAAAAAACGAAAGCCCCTTCTGGAGAAATTTCAAGAGCATACACTGGCCTTCCCATAAATAGGTGAGATGGGAAGAATTGAGTTATTTTATCAAGATAAGGGAAGGCTGGAGAACTTGGAGATATTTAGGTACAATAATATTGACTCATGTTTACTGAACATTTACTGATAATTATGGAACATTTACTCTATGTTAGGCTCTGTATTAAGTGCCTGATGGGTCTTATTTCAATTTACAGTTGAGAAAATAAAGCCTATAACAAATTATTTTGATCAAGTGTAGCCAGTGAATGGCAGAGGCTTATTTAAATCTGTCTGCTAAATTCCAATTTACAGTCAAAATCAGTGGTCTCCAAACGTTGTGATGATACATTCCTACCATTAAAAACTTGGGGGGGGGGGGCTGCCCCATGGTACGTGTATTTATTTACTCATAAATTATATATATATACATCTCTTCTTTTCCACTAATAAATTATATATATTATGAAACAGACATGAAAATAGAAATAAAATAAGAAAAAGATGAAGTAAATAATGTAAACAAAAGATAAAATTTTTAAAAACAAGAAATGCAATGTTTTGAGACGTATTAAATGTATACAAGTGTTTTCTGTTCTCACTATAAAAGTGCTAATGATAATAGTTGAAAAAAAGCATATCACAAAGGTACTCATATCCGATAGAAGTTCTTCACTGACTACACTGTAGCTAGTAAATATTCCTAATACCAGATGTCTATCATTTATTCTTGCAAACAAAAATAAAAATACCACATATATATATATATATATATATATATATATATATATATATATATATAAATCATATATATCTTGTATTTTTATATTTTTACCATACAGTTTCAAATTCCATGAAACTTCGTGTGGACGGTGTTTAAACAAGCAAGTTCTGCTTCTGTGTCTGAGAATGCATACGTGAACATTTTTTTAGAGAAACAGAATAGCATAAAATGGAAACACATCAAAATACGCTTTTTCAAAATGCAGCCTTGAAGGTTCTTGTGAAATGCACAAGTATTTCTCTCTCCTTTAAATGTGAAAGACAATTTCACTTGAAAAGACAGTTGAAATGTGTGTGTGGGGTTTTGGTTTGTTTTTTTTTTTTCTTTACAAAATATCTTCTCGGTTGCTAGAATCAGCTACTGGTCATCAGAAGACAAGGCCAGAAACTTTGAAACATTAGTGTTTTCATATACACAGAACTGATCTTTAATTTCAGCTTTCTTTTAAGAACTTTGTCATGAGATAACCAGTGAATCCAAGGGTGATATAGATTTTTATGACCACAACCCTCCCTCTCCCATCGTATGCAGTTTAACAAAAATTGAACTGTTTGGGACAGGTTTTGGCAAGTATTTTCTGTGAAGGGCTTGCTGGCAAATATTCTAGGTTTTTCAGGCCTTGTGGTCTCTGTTGCAACTACTCAACTCTGCCCTTGTCTGAAAGCAGCCGTAGACAATATGTAAACCAATGAGCTTGACTGTATAAATAACACTTTTATTTACAAAAAGAGGCATCAGACTGGATTTGGTTGAGGCCAGAGTTTGCCAGCCTTAGACTTAGGATGATATCATCTTTAAACCCACTCAAACCAGGCCCAGATAACCTGTGATATGTCACAATACCCTGAAAGGGAAAAGAGCACAGGTGCCTCTCTCGGCTCAGGGAACCCCTCACTCTCTCCTGAGGGTACCATGCCTACTGCACGTGACAGGTGCCCACCCAACAGACAGGCCTCGTAGGGTGCCGGTGTCAGAAAAGCGAAAAGTCGGAGATCCCTAACATTTTTCTTTATAATTTTTTAGACAAAAATGAATGTAATTAGTTGTTTCTCAATATTTTTGTCCTTCTTCTCAACTGATCATTGTTTATGTCCCACTTTTGAGATGACTTCAAGCTTCTGCACATCTACCTGAGAAAGTGTCATCGGGATAAGAATGGGAAGTAAAATGAAGGGGAGGGTGTGGGACCTTGACAGTCTCTAACACTAGCCCCCTTTCAGATGGGGGAGGCGTCAATGTCCCCCTTTCCGATGGAGGAGGCATCAATGTGATGGCATGGTTGCCTTTGAGGATGAAAAGTCAAGAAGTACAGAGATGAACTAAGGGAAGAAGAAACAATAGGGCCTGTGGCCTTTGGAGAAACTTCCTAATGACCATCCAGACCAAGCCTGTCATGCCTTTACCACACCATGTTGTTGTTATTTATTTAAAGGTAGACTAGGCTATGAGCTCTTTGAGTGTATCTTCGTGGATCTTTTTTAGAAACCGGGTGTTGTGAACACTCAATAATAATGTTCTGTGAGTGAGTGGATGCAGAGGTGCAGAAGAAGGGCCACAAGATTTTGGGTCCCATTCTTAAGGAATAAGATTAATGTAAGACTAGCTAAGCCACATAAACATATAAGGCAGGATGTGTCCCCAAAGTGTCACTGGTCATTGCAACCCCACCCCAAGTGAGGGAAGGAGGAAATGACTGTGACTCAGCAGAATGGGACATTTCCCCATCACCAGGAGAGGTGTTGCGTGAGGATATGTAAGGTGAGGCACCAGGTTCTTGTTTGGGTTTATTTATTTATTTATTTGTTTATTTATTTATTTATTCATGAGAGGTACAGAGAGAGAGAGAGAGAGGCAGAGACACAGGCAGAGGGAGAAGCAGGCTCCATGCAGGGAGCCCGATGTGGGACTTGATCCCAGGACCCTGGGGTCATGACCTGAGCTGAAGGCAGGCACTCAACCACTCAGCCACCCAGGGGCCCCCGAGGCACCAGGTTTTTAAATGGTCTTTTCACAGATATCCAGAGTGGCAATAATTTCGTTGATTTGATCGATACAAACTGCAGGACTGGAAAATTCTGGTAAAATACAATCTATTTAATGCCAAATTATGTGGTTTGTTCAGACCCACTGAACTGGAAAATGCCAAGTTCCTTTTCCCCTGGTGCCGCATGAATGTCACCTGCAGTGATTAAGCGCAGAATCCCAGAGCAGGGCAAGACGTCAGCCAGCCGATGGTCTAGGCAGTCCTGGCTTCCCCTGAACACACAGCTTCATCTTACCTTCTGTATGTCATATATGTGAGCTGGGGTCCGCTTATGACTAAAGTGTTATTAAATCTGGACATTATTTGTTAATTAATAATGGGTCACATTAAGCTTGGTGGGCCCTTATATAGGTCTGTGTGCTCACTCTTTCTCTCCCCACCCCCCTTGCTCTTCTTCTTTCAGCTCAGCTTTCTGAAATTTTCTACTTAGTCAACATATTCACTTTTCTTTGGGACAGGGAAATGGACCACAGAGTTTGAAAGTGAGTGAACAGAGGTGTGAGCGGAACGTATAAATAGAAGATTACTTTTTAAATAGCCAAGGACTCTGCTTAGAGAAGGATAACGTAAGTTCTAGCCCCAGCTTCCTGGAGAGCTTTACCACATTACTTAACGCTCCCAGGCCTCAGTTTCCTCATCTGTACAGCCAGTGATACTGCCCCTTCCAACTGCATGATTCTTTTTTTTTTTTTTTTAAAGATTTATTTATTTATTTATGAAAGATAGAGAGAGAGAAGCAGAGACACAGGCAGAGGGAGAAGCAGGCTCCATCCCGGGAGCCCGACGTGGGATTCGATCCTGGGTCTCCAGGATCGTGCCCTGGGCCAAAGGCAGGTGCTAAACCGCTGCGCCACCCAGGGATCCCCCAACTGCATGATTCTAAGACAGATTAAGAAATAATAAGTCTATAGCTTCCATCATTAATACTCAGACCTTGACCTTAGAGTCATATATACGTTTCATGAGGAAAGTCCTCTGATTCCAAGTGGAGTGACTCCTCCATAGAAGAATCTCATAGATGGAAGGTGGAAAATCCAAGTGGAAATCCGAGATTGTTCCCACTTGTCACTCTGATCTGCACAGATATATTTGCTGCCCTCGCTGGGGCAAAGCCACTTTCAGCCTTCACGTCTAGGGTCTCGTCTGAATGACTCTCTCTCTCTCTCTCTCTCTCCATCTCCACTTGCCAGTGCTCAAACCACAACCCCCCCTCCTCCCTCCCCCGAGACTACCGGGGAAGGTGTGTCCTCCAGAGCCACCAAGCCTGGCCTGAAACCCGATCCTGAGGACCAGGGACCCTGGCCCACAGTTAGGCAGGCCTCTGCAGTGACCCACTTTTTAATGACTTCCTATCCATAGGGTGGTGCCTCCTGTGGTGATGACTCTGGCTTGCTCTCCGGGGACCTGCACCTGCGGTAGGAAGGCGTCCCCGCACCCGGCCTCGCAGAGGGACAGTCACCCCCCAGGGGAGCCGTTTCTGCCTCGCCACCCCCTTGTCAGGTTGGGCTCTGACTCAGCCTCACATGCAGCCCTTCTCTGGGGCTTACCAGGCCTTTCTTTGTTTCCTCAGGAGCCAGTTCTCGTTTATGCAGCCCCAGCGGGCCCCAAACCCCGGCCACCCCGGCCCGGCCTGCCTGGTTCTCACGGCCTCCGCGCAGCCGATGGAAACTTTGCCCACAAGCGAGTTAATTCCTCGTGATTCTACTAGATGCATATTTAATGCATTTTTAAAATAGATCCTGAATGTCGTTTCCATGGCTATCTCAGATTATTGACAGCACATTTTCTTTTAAATAAAACTTTTATATGTATAAATGATTTATTTGACATGGGGCAGATTTTCATTCCCAGGAGAATGAAAGTTCTAAGTCCCGTTTGCTGTTCTTCCCCGGTGCAGCATCGTAGGAGGCACAGACCCTGTGCTGGGAATACAGACATCTGATTTCCATCATATTTCTTAAAATTTTACTAGTAGCCGAAGACTCTTATCAGCCCATAATCATAAATGGACCAGAACATGAAATAGCTGTGAGAGCTAAGAAAAACATTCTTACTGGAACAAGTTCATAGAAAACAAAGTCTGTTCGAACTTAGAAGGAGGAAAGTTAAAATACTGTATATGCGCTGGGAAGTATTTTTAAAGATAAATCGTTTTTTTTTTTTGTTTTTTTTTTTCGGTTCTCTCTCTGAACACGGGTCAGGTCAGCTGGTCAGACATGTGAATGGCCTAGAAGTGAGTGCACTGTCTTCCCAAAAGGATGCTCGTCGGAAAAGAAAATGCCTTTCCTGAAACATTTCCTAAGCTCACGCTCCCAGAGCCCCAGCCAAGCCCCGGCTGTGGTGTTGAGCCAGCCCACAAACTGATTACATCCCTGACTTAAGGAGCTTTGGCACTTCGAACACTTAAAACTCATCCTGGCTGGACTTGGGACGTTGAAGAACACATGCAAAGAATTTTGTATGGATATTCCTTACCTGTTTATACTGTGAAGCCTTGATTGTCATAACGTGTTTGTTAACTAGCTAAGATGTGCAATACATAAAAAATGCAAATGTCACCAAAGAGTATAGAGAGTCTCCCTAGTTCTCCTCTAACCCCTGCTAAGGTAAAAACTGTTCCCAGTTTCTTATAGCCGCCTCCGGAGGTAACACGTATGTGTGTACAGATGCTTTAAAAGGCAATAGGATATTGAACACACGGCTCATGCACCTTGCTTTTCTTCACTTAGTTCATCCAGGAGCTCAACCTCGTTCTTTTTAATGACTGAAAGCATTCTTTGCTATGGATGTTCTAGAATTTACTGATGAACTTTTGGGTTGTTTGCAGTCTTCTGCTACTACAAACGATGCGGCGAATATCCTTATACCTACACACACACACACACACACACATATTCATGCCTATGTGCCATTATTTCTATAGAAGGAAATCTTAGAAGTAGAGTTGTTGGGCCAAAGGACAGTGTACTTTAAAACTTGGTAGATAGGGCAGCCCGGGTGGCTCAACGGTTTAGCGCCGCATTCAGTCCAGGGTGTGATCCTGGAGACCCAGGATCGAGTCCCACATTGGGCTCCCTTCATGGAGCCTGCTTCTCCCTCTGCCTGTCTCTCTGCCTCTCTCTCTCTCTCTCTCTCTTTCTCTCTGTGTGTGTCTCTCATGAATAAATAAATAAAATCTTTAAAAAAACAAAAAATAAATAAAATTTGGTAGATAATGCAATGTCAACCTCCTTAGAGACAACCAATTTATCATCACTCTCCATACCTTTTCCCACTCAAGAAACAAAAAATATGAGAGGACAATGCCTTCCTAATCACTCTCTTTGCTCTGAGTGTATATCTTTGTGGAATTGCTTTAAAAATAGAGAGATATAGGGGTGCCTAGGTGGCTCAGTCGGCTGGGTGTCTGGCTCTTGATTTTGCTTCAGGCCATGATCTCGGAGTTGTAGGGTCGAGCCCCAAGTTGGGCACCCGGCCTGGTGGGGAGTCTGTTGGAGATTCTCTCCTTCTGCCCTTCCCCCCACTTGTATGCATGCTCTTTCTCTCTCAAGTAAACAAATAAAATCTTTAAAAAGAAATAGAGAAGTCTATCAGACAGAACTGCCATGATTACCGTAATATTATCATTCGGGTCTCAACTAAACTGTTATTCCCTAAGCAGATCTTCCCTGACCACCCCCCCCCCCCCACACACACACACACATCCCCAGTCCCTCTCTGTTATCCTTTGCATTGTCTTCCTACCATTTGTCACTTTCAAAAATGACTTCTTGGTTTACTTTCCCCCCTAGCCTGCCACCCTCCACTAGAAGGTGAAACTTAGGGGAGCATGAAACATGACTGCCTATGTTGTTTATGCAGTACTTTGAACAGGACCTGGCACGGAGTCAGCAGTTCATACACGTGTGTTGAAGGAAACTCCAGGTCCAAAGGTACCCTCAGTACCCAGGGATGTGAGCTCACACTCAAATAACTTTCCAGAGCCTTCCAAGAAAGGCAGGTGGGGGCGGGGCATGGGTGGTGCTGCTCAGAAGAGTTTCTGACCCATTCTGGAAATGTTACAGGGCTTTGGAGAAAAAATAAAGCTCACATCAATTTCAGGAAAAACAAACGGCACTGGTAGAAACTAGTCTTTTGATCAGGGGACTGAAGAAAATGAATCACATTGTCCTTGGTTGTGGGCAAAACATGGGTCAAAGTGGAATAAAAATTAATATTTGCAAAGTGTTTGAAGAGTATCATTGCCATGACTGGAAACATATTCCATGATGAAAAATAAAGCTGAAGTCTTTGATTGTAGTTTATAAAACATTCTGTCCTGAGGAAGTTCTGACAGGTGGTATCGTGCTGTGGAGCTGATTCACTGAATACAGGTCATAATAAATGAGTGTTTGTCCAAGGGGTGTTTCTAAATCCTCTAAGGTTATTCGGCTGGGTCCTGGGTGTGGCCGGCAGGTTTGGCTAGGCCTAATTAATGAGATTCTGCCGTGAGGAACATTTTGGTAATGACTGTCGGTATAAACATTTCTTGTGGCCCATTCACTGGCCCAGCACCAGGAAGACATGAAAATGTCATTGGAGCTTTCCAGACGTTATATATGCTGGGAGCTACAGGGCAGGCATGTGAATTGTCCCACTGGAAAATCTTCCTCCGTCTTGATTAATTAAATACATGAAGTAGGCTCGTGTTAATTGCTGAAGAGTGTGCCTTTCTCAGAATTCTTAGAGGTCGGCTACTCAGTTTCTTATATAAAATTACATCTAGTTTCATACATCAGTGCCATGCCGCGCAGGTGGCTTTGGGGTTTAGACCCCTACGCTCCCCATTACAGTCATCTCCTCAGTTCCTTAAAGGAACAATTAATGTTTTTTCAAGCTTGAAGTACTATGAAAGTGAAGTTCCTAAGACACTGGCGGCAGCTTCCAGCTGGCCCCCACTCCCAATGGGATGGCTGTCTGTGAGCACCTCCATGGGGCAATTTTCCTTCAGATCTGCAGACATTGGAGAAAGCAGCATTGCAGAGCTGTGTGTCCGAAGATAGCCTCATGTGCCAACAGCTCTCTACTGCTTCCTCGTCAGACATACCACCTCCAGGGAATTTATTCTTGGTAGCCTTTCATCGAGCTCCCCGCTCTGATCTCAGCAAGCCCAGGGACCTAGTGAACTTCTGACTCTGTGGAAGAATGTGGCAGGACTGGGTTATCCCGTGTGGGACAGGACCAGCAGCATCAGGTTCAGGAGAATTTTTCCAAGTCGGCCAAGTGGTTTCTTTTCAGGCCCAGGCTCTACTACAAGTGCCAACTTCCAAATATGGGAACACCTAGGAGACCAGCCTGATAGTCACACAGGCCCCTCGAAGGGCTATGCAGAGCCCCTGCTAGGCCGGGCATTTGAACAGGTGCCCTCTCCAAAGCTGGAATAAAGTATTTTGCCAAGTCAGGAGTGACTAGAGACATTCAAAGTTTCTTTGGCACTTTGATTTCTGAGATGTAAGGATCGAAATGGACCTGCAGGGCTCAAGATGCTCCTCCTTTTCAAAGCATGTATTTTCCAGACCGTCTCTAAAATACCCTTCAAAGAAAGATGAACCACATATTTGTGTGTGAAAAACGAAAAACACACACAAAACACCCTTTTTCAAAAAGGTCGTTTAAGATTCTCCATTGTGTGTTCTTTACAGGTATCAGACATCCATCTGCCTACTTTTGATTTTCCGCCCAGGAAATAAGAGTTTTCCCACAAATAACTTCAGTTGCCCAGGGGAAAAGTTAGAGAGAAACATAATTTCTCGTAAGTGGAATGAGGAGTGATGTTATGATTCCCGCTCATAGGATCCACTGAGATCGTTTCTGAAACTAAATGCCCTCTAATAATAGATCTGCCCCTTACGAAGCCTCATTTTGCCAGGCCTGGCTTCGAGTTTTAACAACGTCTGCCCTTAAAATGCATTCCTAACAAGAACCTGTGTATCGACTCAGTTTTCTAGAGCTGAGGCACAATAGTGAGGACATGGCTTTCTCTGGAAATCCCCTACATAACCGCTCTGTCCAGGACCTGTGGCCAGGGCGGCCAGCGTGGCCGTGACGGAGACAGAGCTGGGTCAGAAAAGCCAGCGTGGAGTATTGTCTTGTTAGCTCGGACTTTCATAACAAAGCCCATAGACCGGGTGGCTTAAACAACAGAAATGTATTGCTCGCTGCTCTGGAGACTGGAAGTCTGCGACCCGGCGACCCGGGTGCCAAAATAGCCGGGTCCTGGGGACCATCCTCCTTCTGGTTTGCAGAAAGGGAGGGAAACAGAAGAGAGAACATGAGGGCCCTACCCAAGGGCCCCACTCCAAACACCCTCACACTGTGGGTTGAGGGCTTCAACATATGAATTTGGGTGGAACACAATTCGGTTCACAGCTGGTATTGAAGCAGAGGGAGCTGGACCAAACCATCTTCCTCCCATGCACTTGCGTAGACGAAGACAGTCTGTAGCATAGAGGCCATTCTAGATGCGGTCCTGCGGGATTTCTTCAGAGAAGCTCAACGAACGGCCTGTTTATTTATTTGTTTGTTTTTCTGCTTTTTTCCCCAAAGATATACAGGGAAAAAGATCCGCCCCTAGGAGCGTATATCTGATCCTTATACGCTCTAACACTGAACAAAGAAATATCTTTGAAGGAGAACATCACGCCCAGTTACGGCAGAGGGTTTGAATCCAGGGATCAGTTCTATCTCTCAAAGGACAATTTCGATACTTGGCTCTTTCTTCCTTGATGCCTCTTCTGGGTCCTGTGCAAGAAAGTGTTTCTAAATGGGTGCGAGGGTCAGTTCCAGGCCGGAAAGAACATCGGGCGCGGGCGTCGAATTGCCGAGGGTCAGACACTGAAGGCCCACCTCGTAGGCCTGAGCTCAGGAAACCGAAATCCCCGCGCTCCCCAGAGATCCTGGCAGCCAAGGGGCGAGGAGGACGTGGGTCGGCTGCAGGTTAGGCCTCGGGCCGCACCGGGTCGGGAGGACGGCAGGAAGGATCACACTCGCACCCTCTCTATGAAAGCCACATAATCTCAGGGACTCCTGGCGTCTTGAAAAACGCTTATCCTCTCCAATACCCCGCTGAGCGGGATCCCAAAGGGCCTCTTAATTCGACCTGTGAGAGAAGAAAACACACAGTGGATTCTCCCCCCTCGTTTGCTTGCCAAGGTTAAGAAACCAGCGACGCCAACGGCCCTTCTGTCAACCAGCGGGACCAAGGGGAGGGAGCAAAGGAAAGCAGGAGCCTCCGCGGTTCCCGCATCTGACCTCAGGTCCAGGGACCTTCAGAAGGATTCTCTGAATGTGTCCCGTGTCATCCTGAGACGGGAGGAGGGCAGCTGAGGCCTGTGGACACCCGGGGTAGGAGTAGGCCACGATGCCGCGTGGGCAGGGACACGGAGCTGTAGGAACCAGAGCCACCACGGAGATGTCGGGGCGTCCTTAGCCATCACTCTGAAAAGAGACCGCGTTGTCCTCCACTGTCCCAGGCGTCCCCGTTCTGCGCCCTGGCAGGGAGGCCTGAAGACCTCCCACGGGAGCCCTGGCAGTGCCTACAGACACCCCCCTCAGAATCGTGTATGAAGTTCTTTGACCTTAGAAGCCCAGGCCTTCAACGATACAGAATCTCAGGCCTGGAAGACACCCCAGAGACACCTTATTTTGCCTTATCTGGGAGAGATGGAGCTTGAAAGTGACGTTTCCACTTACCCATCTACGCCCTGAGAAGTGTCCGGTGAGCCATTTTTGAAAAATGAGGCGACCTACTAACCTGTTTTATTCAATAGGTGTCACCAAGCATGCGACCTCTTCTTAATAACTGGATATCACCCTAAGCTTCAGTTTTCCCATCTGCAAAATGGGGCAAAGCCCTGAGCTTATAGGGTTGTCAGGGTCGAATGAGACATGACGTGGAAAGTGCTCAAGTGCTTGGCAGTGTCTTACCCACCACCCATGTTAAAGAAAGAGCAACAAGGGGACCCCTGGGTGTCTCCGCAGCTGAGCAGCTGCCTTCGGCTTGGGTGTGATCCTGGAGTCCCGGGATCGGGTCCCGTATTGGGCTCCCTGCATGGAGCCTGCTTCTCCCTCTGCCTGGGTCTCTGTCTCTCTCTCTGTGTGTGTCTCTCATGAATAAATAAATAAAATCTTAAAAAAAAAAAAAAAAAAGAGCAACAAGAGCCAGGACACCACTACCATCGTAGCCGCTCAGACCACCAGGTATCTTCTCTGCTGGCAGCACAGTGACTCCCTGCCACAGCCCACTCGGTCTGTTGTTTCTTATATGCCATGGACTGGGGAACTAGAAAAATCCACCACGTCCAGAACCACATGTTTATATGCTCAATTAGAATCAATATAGCTTCAAATGGGTGGTTAAATGTACAGCTGTGCGAGGGCTTTATCTGATCTGCGGAAACTTTTCCCCACCCAGGAACACAGCCTGTATTCCAAAGGGTTGGATACATCATAAATCAGCCACCCCAGACGAGTGAGCTGTTACTGGATTTATTATACCCCACTTATGCAAGGTCCTATTTCTCTTCAATAAAGTAATTTTACTCACACATCTTTAAGGTGTTGCTGGGAAGTCACTCTCTTTCCACCTGCTGGCAAAAAGACGCACGAGGGGGCCTTGGAAATGATGTACTGGGATCGGTATAAACCAAAACCGTGGCTCCTTGAAGCACCACCCAGATTTAGAGATACCAGGGATTTATCAGACCAGGAGAAATCCCCAGCCTTGGCTGTGCAAAATAAATCTCACAGAAGAATGTCTACATCTGGTTGTGTAGGAAGGCTAATGGAAAACAGTGATGTGTTTCTGGGTTGGGAGTTTGGCATTGTCAGTCTTCATAAGGGGGCGAGCGTAATATAATTTTCTGTTATGAAAGCAGACAGGGATGTGCTTTTGTTCAGCCCAGCACCCTTCACCATTTTATTTTATTATTATTATTTTTTTGGTTACAGCCAGCTGGTCTAGGGACAAGCAGGTGACCAGCCTGGCCAATCCATCCGTACCATATTCGAAAGATCACAGGGATTGGTTCAGAGATGATGATTCCAGCCAGTGGCAGCCCGCTGGGATTTTTGTTGGCGCTAATGGGAAAGAGGCAGTCTCTCTCTCTGGTAGGCTGGAGATGCGAGGCTGGAGCTCCTGGTGGAGGAGAGTCCAGGAGGAGAGTCGGCCTGAGAATGAGACAGAACCCTGGGGATGTCACTGAAGCCCCCCATCTAGGTACATCAAGACCTTTCCGTCATATATGCTAGTAGACGCATTCGCTCTTATTTGATTTTCCTTGAAATGGTTTAAGGTAGGTTTTGGCTACTTGCAACGGACAGATTTCCAGTCGTACGTTGTGATAATCTGGAGCGTGCAGCCCGCGTGGCTAGGTGGTAGCCAGCCTCCACGAGGGCCCCTATAAACTTTGCCCCCTAGTATTTCCTAGTAGTCATCACGTAGGAGGCCTCCTTCCCACACCGGGGCAGGGCTGGCCTGTGTCACTACAGGCTGCAGCAGAAGTACCGCCTGTGGCTTCACGGGCTTGACGCTCATTCTGGGGCAAGCCAGCCACCGTGTTGTGAGAAGGCTCGGGAAGGCCCTGGGACGGAGCCCACGTTGAGAGCACGCAGGCCTCCTGGGAAGAGCCAGCAGCAGTTCGCCAGATGTGTGAGTCGAGCTACCCTGGAGGTGGGGCAGCCTGGTCACACCTCGGAGTGACCGCCGTCCAGCTGGGGTCTGGACTGCCACCCCACGAGAGACCCCGAGCTCCAGACACCCTTCCGCTGTGGGCCCAGATTCCTGGTGCATGGTGGGAAGCTGTGAGGGATGATAGATGATCACTGCGGTCTTAAGCCAGTGAGTTTTGGAGTAATTAGTCACACAGCGTTAGAGGAGTCCTGGGCGTCGTCTGCTACTTCTCGTGGCCCAGTGAGAAAAACAAAATCCTGTAATGCATACATCCCAGGCTCTTGGCTCTCAAATATCACTCCGTTTTTGAGAGTTTCCAGAACGGAAGTAATTGCCGTAGTGGAACCCCTGCCACCCTATGCTCTCACCTTCCCTGAGTCCCACCATCACCTGTGCTGGGCACCCACTGCCCTTCCCTGGGGATCAGCGGCCTCTGCCAAGCGACCTGGCTGTCCTTGAGAACTAAGGCCCCCCTCAAATTCCTAACGCAGAACTCAGGGACACTTCTGAGCTCAGGGCTCACTGTGTCCTCTGCAGTAATGGGGTTGCTCCTTGTCCTCGCTCTGTGACGTCACTTTAACTTTTGACTTTGCCCATGAAGTTTGGAATTTTAATTTCGAACATACCAGATGATAGCTCCGAGGTCCAGCTTGGCCCTTATTTTCTCTGCCATCATCGGAACAAAAGCTTTTTCTTTGAAGCAGAGCAGCCTAAAAAGAATTTTTTTTTTTTTTTTTTTTTTTTTTTGCAAAATGGCAGCGTCCTTTCATCTTCACTATTCAACACAGGAGCCCCTGGCTGCATGTGGTTACTTAGCGCTTGACATGTGACTAGTGTGACGGAAGAACTGGATCTTTAATTCTATTTAAATAGTCACGTGCGACTAGTGGCTTCTGTCCAGGACATCACAGCTTTAGATGCAGTGGTTGCCGAGCAAACAACTTTTAACCTCGAGCACAGAGTTTGTACCAAGGTAAGCGCGACTGTAGAGCCCCGCTTTCCCTCGAGTCTTACCCAATTCCAGGGCAAGTGGCCCTTTCAAGTTCTCTCAGTGGCTCCTCCCACCTGCCCCCCAGGACTCAGCCGGGACCCCAGGATTGACTCATCGCCGGCCTCCAGCCGCGCCCACACACAGCTGCCCCCCAGCGATGGCTGCGTCTGTCTCAGGGGGATA
This sequence comes from Canis aureus, assembly GCF_053574225.1. Classification (NCBI taxonomy): domain Eukaryota; kingdom Metazoa; phylum Chordata; class Mammalia; order Carnivora; family Canidae; genus Canis; species Canis aureus. The sequence continues at coordinate 2,284,309 of NC_135632.1, read as the reverse complement.
CCCTGCTGCAGTGAAGGCCGGCGTCTGGGGCCGGAGAAGCTTCTAGAAGCTTCTCCGGTCCATGCCTCCAGGGTCCCCTCGCTGCTTAGGATTACACAGCGGCCCAACGGGGGGTCCCAACTCGGGGTAAAACATGAAACGGTTTTCATTTTTCTGATCACTGCCTTCAAGTGTGCTCTGTTTCTGGCCAAACCAAACAAATGAACGCATTAAAAAACGAGAAGCGTGTCCCTGTGCACATCTCGGCAGGTTGCGCTCCTCTCTTGGCACTTGCGGTCCAGTTAGAACCCTCCTTCCTCCTCCTGACTGCAGAACTCTGGGTCAGCCTCCGTCTCTCAACTCAGTTTCCAGGTCCTCCAGGCTGCTGGGGTCCGGAGCGGCGGGGACTGGGCCAGGCCTCTCCTGCTCTCTCCCGGGTCACGGGAGCCCGTGGCCCTGGGTGGATCCGGGCAGCTCCGCTCGGGCGGGCGAGGGGGGCACCTGCAGGCCCCCGGCCTCTGCCCGAGGCTGCCCCGGAGTGAGGGGCCGCGGCCCTCCCTGCACTGCCCCTTGGGGGACAATGGGGCACAGGGAGCGGGGCATCCTCACTGTGCCCCCTGCCAGGCTGTGGACCCAGATGCTCCCTCCTGCCTCCCTGCAAAAAGGGGCGAGGCTGACCCTCGGGGGCTCACACAGGGCCCTGGGGGCTGGAGACTGACACTCGGGTCCTCATATAGGGCCCGGGAGCTGGAGGCTGGAGGCTGACCCTCGGGGGCTCACATAGGGCCCGGGGGCTGGGGGATGGGGACTAGAGGCTGACTCTCAGGGCTTCACATAGGGCCTGGGGGCTGGGGGCTGACCCTCAGGGGCTCACACAGGGCCCTGGGGGCTGGAGACTGACACTTGGGTCCTCATATAGGGCCCAGGAGCTGGAGGCTGGAGGCTGACCCTCGGGGGCTCACATAGGGCCCGGGGGCTGGGGGATGGGGACTGGAGGCTGACTCTCAGGGCTTCACATAGGGCCCGGGAGCTGGGGGCTGGGGGCTGGGGGCTGACCCTCAGGGGCTCACACAGGGCCTGGGGTCCCAGGGGAGCTCCTAACTGGTCTCCGCTGACTGCCGGGTGGGCTTGGGGCACCTATGGGATCCAAGCCCTGGGGAGCAGAGTGCCCATCCCTGGCACAGGGGCTTAGGGACCAGTGGTGGGTGCCCTCCTGCTGAAGCCAACCCCAAAGGGCAGGAGTATGGGGGCCTGGGACAGAGCTGCTGAGTCCCCGGTGGCCCGGGTTGGGTGACGTTCAGAATCCCAGCCCGGTGCCAGGGGCCTGCACACCCCGTCAGGCTGCCCGCCGAGCCCTTCCCGGCCTGGCCTGCACACTCGGGTCTTGCACTGGGACACCTGCGGAGGCCGGGCCTGGGAGCCACGCTCAGGACTGCGCCAGCAGCACGCGGCCTCCCCGCGGCCTCCCCCAGGCCTCCCCCCGGCCTCCCCCGACTCCCCGGCCTCCCTGCGGCCCAAAGCACAGCCGGCCTGGCTGTGAACCGTGTCCTCCTCCCCAGGAAACAGCTCCTGCGCAGTTCCCGCCCGTCCCTCTCCCTGCCCCTGCCCTTCCTTCTTAAGCCCGGAGCACGGGCACCTGGCTCCCGGGGGAGGCTCCCCGCAGTGATGCCGGGGTGGACTTCGGAGCAGCCCGTGTGGACGCCGCTGGCCCCGGCTCCTAGAGACCCTAGAGAAGAGGGGGAGCGCCCACTCGCATGTGCAGGTCGCGGCCCTGCCCCAGGCCCCCACCCCCGCCCCCGGAGCACCCCGTCCTCAACACCATCTGTTCTCACACCTGCGACCTTTGCATAGGCCAAACGTTCCTGCAGCAACAGGTAAGAGGAGCGGTTTCTATGAGCGCAGCCCCTCCGGAGCCTGGAGCCTGGATCCTGGAGCCTGGACCTTATGGTAACCTACGGGGAAAACCTTCCAGGTGGATTCTTAGTAGAAGGCGAAGGACTTGCTTGCCTTGTCTCTTTATTAGAAAGAGGACATGGAGCGCAAAGCTGGGTCAAACTTTTCCTTTTTCCCCTCTCCTCTGAATGGTTTCTTCCTTGTTGTTTGGGTGACTTTGGGAAGACTTTCTTTTTTTCCTAAAAAACAACCAGTCTCTGGGTTCTTCAAGAGGAGAGGGTCTCACTCCAGATCCGAAGGACCATGGTGGCACGTTATTTAGTTGTTATTTAGTTCGCTTGCTCACAACGGAGCCGTGAAGCAGTGACGTGCCATCCTACGGATGAGCCCACCGAGGCACGGAAGTTCCAGAAAGTGTCTCCGAGGTTACGTGGTCACTGACTGACCGGGGCTTCCAGTCATCCACCCTCCCAAGTATTTAAGCACTTAGGCCACTGTTGACTTTCTGACGAGCTGAGATATTTCCCTTTGGTCCTTGATGCCAGCTCTTTGATCCGTGTTATCATTTTATTTCAAGTTCTCTTGGGAAGGTTTAGATTAAGAAGTAAATTAACGGGAAGAATCTTGATTTTCTATTTTCTTAATAGTGACCTAAGGAGATATTTAGGGAAAGTGTGGCCGGAATTTTGCCTCAGTTTTCCAGGTTCTGTTTGAGCGGTTATCTTACTGGCAAATCCTATTTCTAAATGCTTCTGTTTTAAGTGGGAGACCCTCCTAGCTACTGCTGGGAAAGCATCTTAAGTTACTTACCCCATGGAATCCCTTTCTCAGTGTTTATGTCCTATATGACTGGCTTTTCTTTCATGTTGTGTTTTCACGGGCCCGACTAACACTTTGTCCGTGTGTTCTTGGATTCCTTTCCTCTTTGGTTGTCTTTCTCTTCCCTACAGCCGCCCAGATTTTCCCTCTTTTCTCTACAGATGCATAGTCAACAGGCTTGCTCACTGTTTATTTTTCTGACTTCTTTTCTTCTGCTTTAATCTGTGCTGTGTGCCCCACAATAGGAACAGGGGATTTAGGAAACTGCATTTTTGGCCTTGGTCACAGCAGCTCCAAACAACACCTCCAGAAAGTAAATGTTTGTGCTCCCAACTGCTCCAAGTTCTCAAACATTCGGGCCAGCAGTGTAGGTGGGAGCTTGTCGTGCTTCCTACAGGAGTAGGAAGCCAGGCGGGCGCCGGTGTCTGAGGGGGGGCAGCCCTGGGCAGCACTCCGAGGCCATCTGCTCCCTCAGAGAACCGGTAGGAATCTTTTCTTTCCAGAAGCCTCTTTGTGTGGCTCCAGGGATGCGGTACCTGGGCCTCCTGCGGTCCTTTGATCCCACAGGGCTTGCCAGCACCTGACTCCTCGCAGTCCCCCTTTCGCTCTTTTCAATAAAGGAGATACCTTAACAAATCACCCAGTGATTTGTTTCTTCTCTTTCAGGCTGTGGAAGGCCCAGACGGCAGTCTGGAGGGACAGGGAGTGGTCTGAGACCCTGTGGACGACCGGGAAGGCACAGAGGCTTGGCACGTTAAGGACAAGTTAGTGGTGCACGAGCATGGCATTCGGAGAAACGACGAGAAGACATATTTCAGGGCTCGAAAGAACCTAGCACCCATCAAGTCCAGCGGTCCCCAAAGCTGGCCTCAGCCCAGGGAGACACTGCTGTCGTCAAACGGCCCGTAGAGGCAAGGGCTGGACATTGGGGAAGGGTGTGCAAAGAATGTACTTCTGGGCTCCAGGTGTATGAGCCCCTCCCAATTTAGCCCGTTTACAGGTGAGGCCCAGAGCAGGTGTGTGGCTCTTCCAACACCCCTGACCGTTTGGCGACTGCACCAGCACATACGTTCCCCCAAGTTATTAATCCACTTTCCCCTCTAGAACAGCCTGGAAATAACATGCCACAGCGGTGGTGGTGGCGAGGGCGGGGGAGCATCCTGCCAACATCAGAGGAAGAGCTAAATACCAAGCAAAAGCTCAAGGGAAAAAGTAAAAGGGGGGGGGGAGTGGGGGGTGGCTGGTCCCCAGGCAGAGGACCTGGAGCACCGTGCGCAAACCTGAGAGCATGCGGAGGCCGGAATGTCACAGATCAGACTAATTCGATCCAGATCTGGGAAATTATTGCCCTGAGTGTATCCTTGCAGCCCCTGCTTCCTCCTTCCTCCCTCGCAAGGCTGGGGGGCTGGTCCTGACGCCTGAGGTTAGAGAAATTCAGTGGGAAGATTTGGAGACTCAGAGCCAAGCAGATCATTACAACTCTTGTGCTCCCAGCACAGAAGTGAGGGTAGTTGTGTTTTGTATTTAAGGAAGAAAAAAAAAAGCCTGTGTGGCCCTGAAGGAAAGAACATTTTAGGTCAAGTTTAGGAAAAACTTGCTAAAACTCAGAGCCATTCCTCTGATGATCTGGGAACTTCCCTCCCTGCCATGTTCAGATCGTGCCTTTTTTTTTTTTTTTGGTCACGGCAGTGCAGCAGAAAGGACCATTTGCAGAACATATTCAGGTCAATCTTTTGGGTTGTCCGCCTGGCTTCTGTGCTTTACGAGATTTGCTCAGTGACTAGCAGGCCAGCGGTGTGCCAGCCCCTTCCCGGGCGAGTAGCCCCAAGCCTCACTCTAATACTCTAATCAGGAGCCGGAGCCTTCTCTAACCCTGATTCCTCGGTGCTTCAGGAGTGCAGGGCCGGGATCTCGGCCTGGTGACGTCCGGGGGGCTGGAATTTCTGGATGGCTTTTCCCACTGCGGGGATTCAAGCAAACCATTGTCATTCTTCCCTCTCTAACAAGAGAAAGAGAAATCCCAGCCCTGAGAGCATTAGTTCTGGCTCAAGGACATGGGTTTTCTTTCCTGGAAACAGGGACTGGCTCAGCGAGACGCCCCCCGAGCTGTGCTTTGTCCTGCCAGGACGCCCGCGCTGGCCAGCTGCAGAGCAAAGGGGCTGCTCGGGAGGGGGAGTCCTGACGCCCCCCACCCGCCGGACACAAACCCTTCATTATTTAAAAGTTATTCAGCATCAGGGAAGATTTTTTCCCAGGATAACGGCTTAGATAACTTCATTAATAGGAGTATTTGCAGGAATCAGAGCATTGAGCCAAGTATGAGTTATGTAGCCTAATGGAGGAAATAGGGAAACAAGCGGGGTGAGGATCCCCACTGTTGGGAGTCTGCAACCGGCGGTGGGGTGAGCCCCCTTGGCCTCCCTCCCACCCAGGGCCTCACAAGCACCTCAGCACCCAGTCGGCCCAGGGCTCCTCCGGAAAGCCCGGCTGTGACAGCGGTGCCTGGGGCCGGGCTGGGGTGTGACGTGGAACCCCTCTCCCGGGGCCTTGCCACGACCATTCGTCTCCGTGGTTTCTCCTAAGAGCCAGGGTTGGCCGCAGGCACCCCGCGGCGGCAGGTCCCCAAGGGCAGGCTGCAGCCCCCTGGCAGCTCACCCCTATTGCAGGTGGCCCGCGAGGCAAAGCCAGGTGCCCGAGGATGTTGAGATGCTCTCTACCTCTTTTCACCCACTGACATTTGCATCGATGACCTAAAAGCAACAGTGGAGAAAGGCCCCAGTGCCTTAGCACAAATCAAGGCAACGGCAGCAAACCATCCCCAGGGGCACTTCAGGATCCCAGGGTCCTGGGATGGAGCCCCGCGTCGGGCTCCCTGCTCAGCCGGCTTCTCCCTCTGCATCTGCCACCGCCCACCTACTTATGCTCTCGCTCGCTCTGTGTGTCAAATAAACAGGTAAATAAAATCTAAAAAAAAAAAGAGAGAGAGAGAGAGAATGCCCTTGAGGAACCATACAAAATACTCACTTTACTAAATCTCACCTGGAGGTACCGGCCTTCTTAGTGGTCTATGTCATGGAGTGGGAAATACACGTCTAAAGCCCCTGCTGTACCTGCCTCCTTAGCGCAGTAGGCAGCGCGTCAGTCTCATAAAGCCCCTGCTGTCTCCCAGGGTCCCCTGTCTGTCCCAAGGGAAATTGGGACACGTGCACAATTGTCTGAGTTACGAACTAAACTAGCCGCCCGTCGTAGAGCACGACTCCTACCTAAAAGAATGGCTGAGAGGCCAACGACAGGCTCTCAGACTCGGATCTCTGGCAGACTTTTTCGCAAAGTTGGCAAGTGAGCCTGTCACTTCGAAGAAAACAACCGACTGCTTGTTGCCAGTGGTAGAAATGAAGACTTCAGGCAAAAAAAAAAAAAAAAAAAAAAAAAAAACTTTGGAAAACTTGTGCCTTGAAGGTACCATGAGCTCCACAGCTTTACCAGTATTTAAAGACTTTACTGATGATATCGGTGGGGATGCTAACAAATGCGATTTTATTTATTTTTATTTATTTTTTTAACAAATGGAATTTTAGATACTGTATGATTCATATCTCAACATCGGGAAGGTCTGCATAACTCAGCGAATCAACATTTTCCAAATGACCGATGCCTGATATCACACAGTTATGCCTGGGTAAAGATCACTTCAAAGCGTAAGACAGACCAATGGATTCCAACGCAACTGAGATGAAAATGTTATTCATTTGGCTTCAGGTTCCACACTGCAACTAACTTTTAAGAAACTAAAAGTTGTGCAGTTTTGACATGGTAGCAAAGAATCTGCACGATTTTCTGAAAAGGCTCATAAAATACACCTCTCTCTTCCAATGATGTATCTGTGTGAAGTCAGATTTTCTTTGTATGCTTCCACCAAAACAACCCATCACAACAGATTGAATGCAGAAGCAGATAGAATCCAGCTGTCTTGTATTAAGCCAGATGTTAAAGAGATTTGCCAAAATGTAAAGCAATGTCACTCTCCTCACTATTTTGTTTCGTTTGGGAAAAGATGGTCATTTTTCATAAAAACATATTACTAATGTTAGCATGAAATGGGCTATTAATGCTATTTTTAAATTAATTAAACACCTTGAAATTCTCAGTCTTAATTTTTAATGTGTTAAATACCAATAGTTATAACCCAAATACGTAAAAACACTTTATGATCCTCAATCATCTCTAAGAATGTAAAGGGGTCCTGGGGTCTAAAAAGTTGAGAACTGACAATGCACTGAAACTTCACGTGATAAAGCCATTCAAGCTAGAGAGCATGCTAGGGTGGATGGGACGTGTGCTTTAGAGTCAGACCCAGGTTCAAATTCTAACTTTAGCCCTTATTAGCTATTTGACCCTACTGAGCACTGGTGTGTTCCAAGTTTCACCTTCCTCATCTGTGAAATGGGAATAATAATACGTGACCTCCTGATTGCTCGAGGGTTAGGATAGTACTTGTATTTAGCAGAATGCACTCAGATATTGGTTGATGGAATGAACATAGGAAGATGTTTGGTGTATCAATGAGGACTTTTGCTTGCAAAGAACATAAATTGCTTAAACAGTAGAAAACGTACCTTCCACAGCAAGAAGTGCAGAGCTAGAAGAGGTCAACAGCATCAGAAGACCCAGGTCCTTCTCATCCCTGCTCTGAGCCCTCGATGCCGGCTTCCTTCCTTGGTCAGGTAGCAGGTGGCAGCAGTAGTTCCAAGGCAGTTGACACTGAGGCGGAACGAGGTCTTCTTTCTCCCTTGTGGCTCTCTCTTAGGAGAGAGAAAACTTTTTTCTAGATTGTTGACCCCACCCCACCCCCCGGACAGACTTACCCTCCTATTTCATTAACCTGAATTTGGTCATGTGTCCCTTCCCGAACCCATCCCTGGCTGGGGGTAGGTGGGCGTGGGTGGGCGCCAGGGAATGGGTTGTCCCTTTGACCAGTCAGGCCCAGCTCCTGGGCAGGAGGTGAGGTCAAGCTTCCTTGAGGGACAGGCTTGGCGGGTGAAAGGCCGATAGCTGAACAAAATCCGGCCTTTGTTAGGTAGGAAAAAGGGATAACGGAAGAAATCATCAGGCAGTGGCACAGGGTCTACTAGATTCAGTCTTGAGCATTTGGTCTCCGATGCGGCCCCGCAGACTGGTTACATGGGAATCACCTGGGAGCTTGTTGAAAAGCGCCGTTCAAAGTGTCCTATGCATACGAATTTCCCTGGGATCTTGTGAAAATGCAAATCCTATGTTCACAACCAGTTTTCAGATAATGCAGCTGCTACCGGTCGATGATCCCGACTTTGATAAGCAAAGATGTAGATCTGCACCCCCAAATTACTGACTTAGTCTCCTAACTGGCCCTGGCTCGAGAGTTGGGTCCGATGTCGTAGAATGTCAGCTCCGTACAAGTTGGCACATATTCGTTCCTCATTCCTTAATTTACTCATTCAATAAGCATTCGCAGAAACCTATACCCCGCCAAGCCCGTGCAAGTGCAGCCCACGTTTCGTCGGGGAGAAAGGGCAGCAGATCTGTAAGCAGGTGTCTTTAATGTAACGCGAGAAATACTCTTTAATAAGGTGGTGAGGGTGGGGTGACCATCAGGGAAAGTTGCGCAGAGGAGGGCATTTCAGCTGGGCTTTCTTTGGTGCCCAGAGTGAGAGAGTGCGTGTGCACGAGAGCAGGGAAATAGGAATGAGCCGAGTTCACTCAGGGCACAACGACAAGGTCTCTGCGCCTCATGTACCGGCTGAGATGGGGGTGAAGGAAGGGAAGGTCACAAGATTTGTCTGGGACTCGATTATGAGAGGCCTTGAATGGTGCATTAATCACCCCACAGCTGTTCTCAAGTTTGCACCTTAGAGTGAGTTGGAGAGCTTTAAAAAATCCCGATGCCCAGGCCACGCCTTAGGTCACTCTCTTGGGGGTGGCGGTGGGGGTGGGGTGGGGGCAGGCAGGCATCAGCACCTTTTAGAGCAGGTGAGGCAATGTGCAGCCAAGTTGGGAACCATAGCTCCGCAAGAGCCAGCGCCTGCCCAACCTGTTTGCATAGAACATGCTTCTCAGTGTGGAATGGGCCTCTACCTTCCTAAATGCACTTTTCATTTTGATTTGATATTCAAAATCAGGATTATTAAAAGGCTTTTATGCCACAGAGGCCATGTGATGGGCATTGGAATGGAGCCCCCCCTTGCACAGGGGCCTGTGGGGTGCGGGCAGATGAAGCCTGCCCTTTGTTCTCCTGCCTGCATCTGTGAAAGCTGATCCCGGAGAGGCCGCGCCGGCCGAGGGCACCCCTTCCACCCACGGGCCTGCACCGCGGGGATCCCGGGCCAGGCAAGTCCGCAGCCTTGGCCGCGGAGCACACGTCCCCCAGCCCCTTTCGCTGACTGAATACCTATTCGGGGAATCTGGAGTGTGTTTCTCCTCGATAAGATGAAAAGATGAAGCCTCCACATTTCCAGGCTGGCGGAAGAATGTTTTCGCAGGCGCTTCACAATATGGATTTGGAATGCCCGCTCCTGGTTTTGATCTCCGTACTCAGCTGCTAAAATGTTAGAGTTAATAAAAGTCGTCCCTTCTCCCATTTATCACCATTACAGTCCCCGAAATAAAGTCTTTAAAGCGTCCAAATGTTGCTATGAAACTTTTGTAGTTGTTGTTGCCTCAAGTTGCAGAATTTCTGGAGTGTTTTGAATTAAAAGAAAAAATTTAAACTATTCCATGTATAAAGCATAAACACATCAAAAAAATAAATAAATAAGCAGCCCTCCAACCTTGTTCACCGACCAGCCCCGTGCCCTAGTGTTGAGTCAGTGAAGTACTGGGCGCCGCAGTGGCGAGGCCTGACTCCCTGGGCCCCGGGGCAGGCCGTGGAGGGCCGCGGGCCGCCTGGTGGGCTCTGGGCCGCCGCCCCGGCCTTCACCACGGTTTGAGCTGTGTCCTGTTTTAGAAGCCCCCCCAACACGTGGGAGGTGTGCTGCTTTATTGTCAGAGTTAAAGCACCTTCTAGGAAGCCCAGGGTCGCTTTTGCTTCTTCTCGGAGCCTCCCCTGCCCCCCAGGGAGGAGAGGGGTGCGCCCTCTTCTCCAGAGCCATGCACAGGCCTTCCTGCAGGACCTTCAAGTCACTCACTAGGCCTCTTCCCCTCCCGATAGTCTAGGCTCCCCCCGCCCCACCCCCACAGATGCCTAATCACCTTGAAAAGAAATCTAAAACCAACAGTTAGCTGCAGCTCTGACTGCAAGAAGCGGACTCTGTGGAAATCCCAGGCCTCCACTGTGGCTGCAGATGTGACCAGGAATCCGGGCCGTAGCTAATGCAGAGCGAGCTGGCTTCCGTGCGCTCCGACGCGCCAGCGTGTGGGTGGCCCGGCCAGCCCCGGGTAGGCCTCGCTGTGCGGGCGGCGAGGCCCGCGGATGCCCCGCCACTTAGGGCGAGAATCTACGATCAGTAAACAAACCCCAACGGCCCCTCTCCCCGGGCCTGCATTCCCACGGCCCCCGTGGGTCCCCCACTCCTGCGGCTGCGGCCACTTGGCCCGGGTTCCCGGCTCCCCCAGGGCCCCGCCTGGATGCAAACAAGCTGGCCTTTGATGACAGGAAGGGAGTGGACTTTTAATCTTGGTTCTGGGGGACGTCACCTCCCTCTTTGTGGATCTGCAGTTGCTTTCAAAATACTAGGAATCTTGTTTTGTTTTTTTTTTTTTTTTTTTTTTTTTTTACCTACAGGGTTATTGTGTGCCATAATTAATTTAGCCAAGGCTCTGAGAAAGCAGTAAATGCTGAGTGGCCTTATTAGTCCTCGTTTTGAAAAGCACTTTAACATCCCCGGGCAGCAGGTCTGCTGAGAAGTGCTGCTTAGGCCGCCGCTGCCACCTTCCTCCTCCTCGGCAGCTTCTCACGGCTCTGCAGCCCGTCTGATGAATATGCACCAGCTCCAAGTGAATCGCAGAAAAACTGGGCAGGGAGGTGAAGCTTATCTTTAGAGTAGACCAATTCCAGTTTTGAATGAAGGGAAAAGAAGAAATAATTTCCTGGTAAGTAGCAGGGAGGCGCGTAGCCGGCTTTCTGGAGAGGCGCAGGGCAAGGGTCTGGGCTTAAAGTTTATTTAGAAAATGCCTAAAAGGAAACCCATTTTGAAGCTTGTTCACAGCCAGGGGCTCTTGTTTCAAGCCATCTCCTCTCTTCTCTCTCCTTCCCCTTCCTCATTTCCTCTCTACCCACCTACCACCCCCCCCCCCAAAAAAAGAAAAAAACTACCAGAGAGAAACACAGCACAGGCCAAGGGATGAGTCTTCTCGGGCGGTGCAGAAAGGCGGGACTACAAGGACAGGGGATAGGTTGGCAGCAGGACGTGCCTCGCCCCAGCCCCGTGGAGTCCACACTCTTGCCCGGGGGAGCACCCTGGTGGCCCATAGGCCGAGGGGTGGCTGGCAGGCCCGGGGCCAGCAAGTCCTGGGGAGCCCAGGCGTCCTCATGAAGCGTCCAACTGTCCAAGCTGAAGCTGCGTTGCTGAGGACGTCCCAGGATGAGCCAAACTCGTACCCTGTTTGACAGTTTTAAAACCACTCTTCACATGTGCTTTGAATTTTTATTTGACAAAGAGATAAATGCTTCATAACGAGAGGCCCGTCGGCAAGGAGTGTCCCCGCGGAGGGTGCAGGGAGGGCGCGGGGAGGGCGCGGGGAGGGCCCAGGCTCCCCAGCCCGGCGGCCCTGGCCCTCGGCTGCCCCACGCAGCCGCCTCTCACTTTCCCCAGCTCTGCTTTGGTCTCGGAATTCTATCCTGTTTACACAACTGCTCATCCGTTATCCTCCTGTTTTTGATTACCAACTGGTGTTTATTTTAAATGCAGTTACGGGCCAATTAAATAGAAATTAACTACATTGAGAGACAGGGCGCCCGATGCCTGGGCTGGGCGGCTTCTTCGGGAACGTTCCCCTTGTGCAGGCTGCGCGGAGAGCAGAAACCCCAAGGGGGGGCTCCTTGGGGCCGACCTGGGAGCCCCAGGGGTGCAGGAGGGACCGGGGATGCGCTGGTGCCCAGGGGACCTGAGCAAGCCGGGGTGACCAGGGCTGCCTCCTGCTGATTCGCTTAAACCAGTTCTGATTCAGACAGACTCTCCCAGCGGAAGGTCAGGTTCATTCCACTGAAGCAAAGGGAAGACCCCCCCATCTTCTGCTTGTCTTTGTTTTTCAGGACAGCTGGAACGCGTTTCCCTTTGCACCCAAACCCTGAACATTGCTGGCCGGGAGGCCGGGGGGCTCCCTGGGGGCACTGCGGGCACCCCAGGGCTGAAGGCTCCCGACCTCGGGCCTCCCCACTGTGCCCTCACCGACGTCACCTGACACGGGAATCATTTACTCTAAAATGCAGACAAGAAGCACATCTGTGACACACCTCCTTGGCCCCAGCCATTTCCAGGCTCCATGCTCTTCTGCAGCTGGCACAGCTGTGCACAAGCGCTGTCGGTGGGGGCGTCTCCTCACCTGGCCTCCTCAGCAGGAAACCTCTTCTCCTGTCTTGGCCTGACACGAGCTACCCATCCTTCAAGGTTCCGCTCAGGCCCATCTTCCCCTTTTTGAAAACTTTCCCAGAGATACTGAGTCAGGTCCTGGTGGGTCACTTCATAGCCGTGGGGCCCTGGGTTGACTGGTGGAAGTCCTCTAGTTCTCATTTTCCTAACAGGGAAAATGAGGAATTCTTGTTAAATCAAAAGGTTGAATAAATGCGGAGGCACTGTTATTTTTACACGGATGGGCGGTACCATTATTATTCGATTATGACCCTTTATTATGGTTGCACCCTAGAATGCTGCTTGGGCCATTCATGATATCCTACCCTACGTACGTCATTCCTTAACTGTTCCTGATAAGCCTGCCTATTCTCTTTATGTTGTAAACTTTGAGAAAGTAAATAATCAAAGATAATTTACCTATAAGAATCATTCAACCTTGTTTATGATAGTAAAAGATAAAAAATTGCCAAGAGTAAAACAAGGGATTGAGATTGGTTAAATAAAGCATATTACACATTCACTTAATTCACTTAACATAATACACTTTGGCATTAAAATGAAAGGGAAGGGCTTTGCTCTGTGATGTAGAGAGCTAGAAGGAGCATCACTCTCATTTGTGCAAGGAAAGTAACTGGATGAATGTCAAATTTTGTATAGACTGTCAGAGCTGAGGTTGCAGAGCAAGCAACAGGTCCTGAACCTAGGAAGAGATAATGTCTGCAGAGAGAAAGAGAAGGCAAAGTACTCAATTGGGGTGATTACCATTGGACGCCAATAAGAAGAATTTGACTAAAATAGCTGATAAATTGTTAAAGACTGAATATGGGATGACTAGCAATTATGAAATCCCTGGGGGCCAAAGAGTTTGGGGAGTCTGCACTTCATTCAGGCTTTTTCCACAACCCCAACAAGTGCAGAAAAGATTGGAAAGATCTCTTAGGTGGCCCCATCACATTGCAGACCTAGGATAGTGGTAGAGCAGTCTTGTGGGAGGACCAAGAAACACCAGTTGGATCCATCTCCTATCTCCAGAAGGGGAAAAAAGCCTTAATCTGTAGAGGGAGAGCACACCAAGCATGACTGCACTAGGGCTTTGGTGAAAACTCACTGCACTTGGGTGAAAGCAACCAAAGGGAAAAAAAATCAGGGAAGGACAGGAGTATCCACTGGCCCACAATACAGCTGAGGTAGAGACAAGAGAACTGAGAGACATAACCCGTCCCTAATCCAGAGATAAGATACATGCCTAAAACTGAGGCTTATTCAAAACATGGAGAATATACTCCCACACTACCTCTCTCCACTGCCAAACCATCAAGTTTTGAATAACAAATAACAGAATTCTACCAAGAGAGGGATGGAAGAGAAACAAGAACACACAGAGACTCTCTGAGGTACAATGCAAAGAGAAGACTTAAAATTCAGAATCAAACAGCTAGTGCTCTGATAAATTTACTTCCATCCACCTGAAACACAAGGTATCCCTGTAAGAATCTCAAGCCTTGAGGATAAACATAGTAACTCAAACATAGATGAATTCATGCCTCTATTAAAGACCCTAGCAGAAGGAAACGTGCCTCTTTATTAAGGCTAAAGACTATTTCCTCCAGTTTCTACTAGCCTATACAAGATGACTGGCTTTCAACAGAAAATTACAAGGCATATAAAAAGGCAAGAAAAAAATATTCCAAAGAAACAATAATCATCAGAATCAGATACAGATATGATACAGATGTTGGAACTGACATGAGATTTTTTTAAAAGATTTTATTTATTTATTCATAAAAGACACACAGAGAGAGGCAGAGACACAGGCAGAGGGAGGAGCAGGCTCCCTGCGGAGAGCCTGATGTGGAACTCGATCCCAGGACCCTGGGGTCATGACCTGAGCCAGAGACAGACGCTCAACCCCTGAGCCACCCAGGTGCCCCCTGACAGGAGATTTTTAAATAAGTATGATTAATATGTTAATGGCCCTAATAAAAAAGATGGACAACAGGTAAAATCAGATGGTTAATTTAAACAGAGAGACAACTATAAAAAAAGAATTCAATCAAAATGCTGGAAATGAAAATCACAATAATAAAGAATGCCTTGGAGAGTTTCATCAATAGACTCAGAAGGTGAGGCAGAAATAGTGAACTTGAAGGTAGGTCAAAATGAATGACCAAAATTGAATCACAAAGGGAAAAAAGAGTGAGAGGAAAAACAGAATGTAACACCCAAGAGTCTCAGGAAATTATTAAACATTCTAACATATGCATAATTAAAATCCTAGAAGTAGAAGAGAAAGTGAGGGACACAAGAAATATCTGCAAAATAATGACCAAGACTTACTTAAATTTAATGTTAGATCCAGAAGGTCAGAGAACACAAACAGGGATGATCATACACACACACACACACACACACAAACACAAACACACACTCCTAGGCACACTATCATATTCAAAACCAGCTGAAAACCAATGACAAATAGAAAATGTTAGGGCAGCCAGAGAAAAAAGAAATTGCATACTGTGGAACAAAGGGAAGAGTTGCAACAGACTTCTCAGAAATAATATAAGCCAGAAGACAGTGAAGTGACATCTTTAAAGTGCTGAAAAAGAAAAACAAACAAACAAAAACCTGCCAACCCGGAATCCTACACCCAGCAAAAATCTCTTTCAAAAAGAAAAAGAAGTAAAAGACTTTTCCAGACTAACAGAAATTGAGGGAATTTCTTACCAGGAGACACTACAAGAAATGTTAAAAGGAGTTCTTCATGCAGAAAGAATGTATCAGACTGAAACAGTATCTACACAGAAAAATGAAGGCCTTGGAAATAAATAAAGATCAAATAAAATTCCTTTCTTTTCTTATTTATGATTTTTCTAAAAGATAACTTTTCACTGTTGGAAATAATGATAGTGCAATGTTCTCTGTGTTTATAGCACATGTAAAAATGAAAGATATGAAAAATATAGCACAAAGATGGAAGGGAGGAATTGGGAATACACTATTGCTAGGTCCTCATAAAACACTGGAAGAAGTATAATATTTGAAGGCTGACTCATATTAATTAAAGAT
Source organism: Canis aureus (assembly GCF_053574225.1). Classification (NCBI taxonomy): domain Eukaryota; kingdom Metazoa; phylum Chordata; class Mammalia; order Carnivora; family Canidae; genus Canis; species Canis aureus. The sequence continues at coordinate 2,269,004 of NC_135632.1, read as the reverse complement.
GGGTATTGTAAACCCTAGAGAAACTACTAAAAATATTTTTTAAAGAAGAATGAATAATAAGTCAATAGGAAAGGTTAAATGGAATAATAAAGAATTCTCAATGAACACAAGAAATCACAGGAAAAAGAAAAAAGAACGAGGACAGATGGAACAAGTGAGCTCACCTTAATTATAGAGACAGATTGGTTAAAAGTGAAAGGATAAAGAATAATACACCAGGCAAACACTAACAACAACAACAACAACAAAAAGCTGGAGTAGCTATGCTACCAAAGTAAACTTCAAAACAAGAAATATTATTTTAGTGATAAAGAGGTATAATACATAAGGATAAAGGGCTTAGTTTTCTAAGAAAATATAGCCAACTAAGTTGTGAATGCAACTAATAGCAGAGGTTGAATAGACATGAGGCAAAAGAGATAAAACTAAAAGGAAAAATATGCAATTATCTCTCAGTAATTAATAGAAGCAGACAGATAATTATTATGAACATAGAAGCCCTGAACAATGCTATCAACAACTAGACCAAATTGATGTATATAAAACACTCCTCCCAATAGCAGCAGAACACACGTTTTTTTTTTTTTTTTCAAGTATAGATGGGACATTCATCAATATATACCATATTCTGTGAAATAAACTTAAAAGAGTAGAAACCATTCAAAGTATGTTCTCAGGCCACAGAGGAATTAAACTAGAAATCCATAACAGAAAGATATTTGGAAAATCCCCAAATACCAGAAATTAAGCAACCCTCTCCTAATAATCTGTAGACCAAAGAAAAAGTCTCAGGAGAATTAAAAAGATTCTTGACTGAAAGAAATTAAAAATACAACATATCAAAATGCGTGCTATTCAGCTAAAGGAGTGCTTAGAGAGAAATTTAGCATTAAATGCTCAGAAGAGAAAAAGGGTTCCAAATCAATTTTCTAAGCTTCTGCCTTTAGAAACTGGAAAAAGAAGAACAAAGTACACTCAAGTTACACATAAGCTAAAGAAAGAAAATAATAACAGTTACAACAGAAATCAATGAAATTAAAACAGAAAACAATAGAGAAATATTAATAAAACCAAAAGCTGACTCTTTGAGAGACTGATAAAACCGGTAAACCTCTAGCCAGACTGACCAAGACAAAAAAGAGAAAAGACATAAATTACCAGGGTGAGGGACAAAAGAAGGGATAGATCATCACAGATCCCACAAATATTAACAAGATTAGAAGGTATATTATTAACAACTCTGTACCTAGAAAATTGACAATTTATATGAGATGGATCCCTTGAAAGAAACAAATTACCAAAGCTCACTCAAGAAGAAGTAGATAAACTGATAGTCCTATATCTATTAAAGAAATGTAATTGTACTTTAAAAACTTTCCATAAAGAAATCTCCAGGCCCAAAAGTTTTTACTGTTGAATTCCACCAAACCTTTAAGAAAGATTCAGCACAACTTTCTTCAGAAAAGAGGAGGAAACCTCAACTCGCTTTATGATGCTTGCATTCCCTAATACCAAAGCCGGACATGGCCATCATGAGAGAAGAAAACTATAGAACAATATCCCTCGTTAAGATAGATTAAAACCTCCTTAAATTCCTTACCAATATATTAGGAAATTTAACGCAGCATATTTAAAAGATAATCATGATCAAGCGGCATTGGTCTCAGGAATGTAAGACTGATTCAACTTCTGAAAATCAACCAATGTAAGTCACCGAATTAACAGACTAAAGAAGAAAATAGATGCAGAACAAGCATTTAACAAAATTCTACCCTCATTCGTGATAAAAACTTTCAGTAAACTAGTAACAGAAACTTCCTTAACCTAATAAAAGACATCGATGAGAAACCCGCAGCTAACGTCACACTTAACAGGAAAAGACTGAATGCTTTCTCCCAAAGACTGGGAAGAAGGCAAGGATACCAATCCTCTTTCACTATTCTTATTTAACAAAATATTGGAAATCCTAGCCATTACAATAAGACATGGGAATAAAAGACATGTCATCTCTCTTCACGATGACATAATTTTCCATGTAGATATTTCCATGTAGATATTGCTAAAGAATCTACACAAAAGCTCGTACTAGGTCTAATAACGTCTCAGGATACAGAGTCTGTGCATACAAATCAATGATATTTCTACATACCAGCACTGAACAATCGAAATTCAAAGTCAAAATAACAATACTATTTATAATAGTACCAAAACCCCCCTGACTTAGGTATTATTCTAAAAAAAAATTTTTTTTAAAAGAAAGAAAAGAAAAAAAAAGAAAAGAAAATTTAAAAAAGAAAAAGAAAGAAAAGATAAAGATGTGGGGAAGCTGCAAAGAACAAAACACTAAAGAAAAAAGAATTTAAGAAGACCCAAATAAATGGAGAAATAGACTACGTCAATGGATTAGATGATTCAGTATTATCATGATGTGAAGTCTCCCCAATTTATTGCATAGATTCAATGGAATTCCAATCAAAATTTCAGCAGGCTTATATATAGATATCGAACCTCATCCTTTATCTCACCTCTCATACAGAAATTAACTCAAAATGGAATCTTAGACCTAAAATGTTAAACACAAAACCATAAAACTTCTCAAAGAAAACATAGGAGACAGTGACATGCATGACCTTGAGATAGGCCAGTGGTTCTGAACAAAGTCATCTTTAAACACCAGGGAACATCTGGCAATATCTGGAATATTTTTGATTGTCATGAATGGGGGTGGAGGTGGGGCCAGGGGTGGGGAAAGCAATAGGCATCTACTGGGTAGAGGCCAGGGATGCTGCTAAACATCCCACAATACACAGGACAGCCCTTGTGTCCCACAAAGAATCATCCAGTTTAAAATCTCAATAGTGCCACCTTTGAGAAAGCCCAAGTTAGGCAAAGTTTTTAGTGATTTAACAAAATCACAAACCATAAAAGAAAAAAACTGATAAAGTAGACTGTATGAAAATAAAAAATATGGGGGAGGGGTACCTGGCTGGCTCAGTCAGTAGAGCATGAGACTCAATTGCAGGGTTCTAAGTTCAAGACCCAGAATGGGCAAAATGCTTACTTAAAAAAATTTTTTTTTTCTCTGCAAAAACCTGTTGTTTTGATTAAAAGAATGAAAAGCCATAAACTGGGAGAAAATATTTTTAAATCACATCTGACAAAGGACTTGTGTCCAGAATATACAAAGAACTCATAAAACTCAACATTCAGACAACCCAGTTTTCAAACACAAGCAAAAGATCTGAACAGATATTTACCCAAGAGCATATTCAGACACAAAATGTTCAACATCATTAATCATTAGGGAAATATAAATTAAAACCACAGTAAGATACCATAATATGCCAAATTGAATACTTGAAATGTAAAAACCTGGCAAAATACCAAATGCTGGCGAGACTGTGGAACAGCTGGAATTCTCACGCATTGTGGTCCGGATGCAAAATGGTGAAAAATGCAAAATGGTACAGCCACTTTGGGAAACGGCTTGGCCAACTCCCATAAAGTCAAACGTGTACCCACCATAGCAGCCAGTGATCCCACTCTGAGATGCGTAGAAGGAAGCGTGTTCACACAGAACCCTACAAGCAAATACCCACAGCCACTGTAAAAGCTGGAAACGAGCTACAGGGACACAAACTATAGGGCAACCGTAGAACAGACGGCTACCAGCAATACGACAGGATGGATTCTTGATTCACAAGACAACATGCATGAATTTTACCTGCACTTTACAAAGTTGAAAGAAGCCTGACCCAGAATTGTTTGATTCGATTCACATGACACTCTGAAAAGGGCAAAATGATAAAGAGAAAAACAGATGAGTAAGTTGACAGATCAAGGGCTGGGGGGTGGGTCGTCTCATAAGGAGGAGCCGGAGAGCTTCAGGGTGACGGGATTGTTGTGCGCAGGGCTGTGGTTCACAATACCACTCTACGCATTTGTCAGGTTAATACACTTTTGTACACTACAAAAAGTGAATTTCTTACATGCGGAAAAAAAAAAAATCAACCCTACCAGGATGTGGGAGAAAAGATGGAATGCAGATGGTGACAGATACTTATTACAAATGAATCACATAAGTGCACTGAAAGGATGGGGAAGGAAGGAGCTGACCTAAGTAACTTTGGAAAACAGTGTTTTGTTTTGATTTGATCTAAAGCCTAAGTGGCAAATACACACACTGCACTTCGGTGGTTTCTCACAGGGGGATGGGTTAGGATTTCTGACACCACTTAGTTTTGTATACTTGGATTAAACAAAAAAACTCAATCTATTGTAGATCGCGACGGCCAAGTTTGCCACCGTTGCAGGAAGAAGTGCCACGTAGGGAGACAGGGAAAGCAAGAAAGACTCCCGTGGTGCTCAGCTGGATTCAGGGATACCCATAAGGACGTGTGTTTTAAATGCTAAATTAAAAGGAAATTCAGTATATGCGATAAATTGGTACAGAAATACAGATAAGCGTGTATGTATGAGTTAGTTATCTACACGCACACACGTCCTAGCTCCAGGGGTCAGAAACAGTGACAAGGAGAACATCTAACGCCCAATGGTATTGGTTTCTTTCTTTCTTTTTTTTAAAGACTTTATTTATTTATTCATGAGAGACAGAGAGAGAGAGAGAGAGAGAGGCAGAGACCCAGGCAGAGGGAGAAGCAGGCTCCATGCAGGGAGCTCGATGCAGGACTCGACCCAGGACTCCAGGATCAGGCCCTGGGCCGAAGGCAGGTGCTAAACCACCGAGCCCCCCAGGGATCCCCTGGTATTGGTTTCTAAATACCCTCCTCCAATGAACAGAATCACAGATGCTTGCAGAACTGTTTTATTCCAGGGATGGAGCAGTGGAAATAAACATAAGCCCAAACATAAGCATTTTGTGATGTCTGAATGTAAGGAAACGCTTAAAAAAAAAAAAAAAGGAGTATAAAAAACGCATGAGAATCTGAAAGAGCTACCAATAATCAATGCTGGAGAAATTTGAGCAGCAAAATAAAAAGCAATAGTACAATATTAGATTATAACAAAAAGAACAAAATAAGTGCCCATGAGTCCACGTGGATAAAAATAAATGATTAAATAAATACACGGGAGAGAAGGGACAGCTCTTCCTTAGAGAAGAATACCAATTAATAAATGCAGGAGGCAGGAAGGAAGCAGAGAATCCCCAATACGATACTGCAGTCAGACATCCTTGCGGGCAAGACCCGCCGGTGTGCGCTAAAGAGAGGGCGGATGTTTAAGTGGAAACAAGACGTTTGCATCCTCTCCAAGTATCTCTGTACTAGTTTTTGTGATTCTTCTTTAACGCCAAAATTATATCAGAATAAAATTTTTTTGAAACTAAGGGAGAGAAGAATATTTAGGAACATGGAACGATGTTTATAATGTATTAAATTTTAAAAAGCAGAACGATTCCAATTTCGTGTGCCCCAACATACACACACACACACACACACCCCAAAATTTGAGACAAGAGCTATCTCTGGATGGTGGTAAGATAGGTCATTTCAGTTCTATGTTGTTTTTATTAATATTATCGTTACTGGGACGCAGTTGAGCACCTGCCTTTAGCCCAGGGCATGATCCCAGGGTCCCAGGATCGAGTCCCGCGTCGGGCTCCCTGCACGGAGCCTGCTTCTCCCTCTGCCTGTGTCTCTGCCTCTCTCCTTCTCTGCATCTCTCATGAATAAATAAAATCTTAAAAAAAATTATCATTACCATTTACCAGTATTTTCTAAAATTGTCTACAATGACCACGCATTAACGTTAGAATAGAAGATATTTAAGACACTTTCTGAAGACTGTATTACACATCATCTACATCTTGTCCGAGGAATTCTTGAATGGAAGCACCGTCTTGTTATTATTCCCTTTGGCAAAATCGACAATCATCCCCTTAATTTGTATTTATACGCAGCAAGTTAGTGCTTTGCGCAAAATACTCAGTAACAGTTGAATTTTAAATATTAGGTTCTGGAGTATTTAAATGAGTATAAAATGGAGCGAACCTGAAAAATGAAGAACGTCCACATACCTACTACCTGATACGTGGAAGTACCAGAAGCACTTGGAGCTAACTATGCAGTAGCAAACCGTGTGCTCGCGCTATTGTAAACGCTTCCACACGTATTAGCTCCCGGGGTCCTCGCCACAGCCCAGAGGTGGGGGGCAGTGCCTCGTCCCCAGGCCTAGAGGCCAGCGCAGGCCGCGACCTCATGGCCTCCGTGCTCCTAAGGCCGGGCTGGGCCGCTCGCTGGGCCCGGGAGCCTGGGCAGGTGCAGACCTGAGCTAGAGAAGTGATTGCCCGGCTCGCAGGCCCCCGGCTGGGCCCTTGGTCTCAAACTCCTGCTTCTTCAGCAGTAGCCGCCCTCAAGCACTAACGTCGAGGGGGCAGCCCGACCAACCAGGAGATGACCAGAGAGCTGTCAAAGCAACCCTCCAGTGGAGAATTCCAACCCTGGATTAGTTCTTTCTCGAGTCTGCTTAAGTTTCACACCCCCCACCTGCACGGTGCTCTTGTGTTTCCCTTCCCTGCCAGCTGAAAACGGTGACATTTCTCTGGTTCAAATCAGACGGGTTTGAAGGACTAGAAGCCCCAGTGAAGCTACATAGTCGTTCACAGAGATTCTTTCTCTCTCTCCCCCTCTCTCCCCCTCCCTCCCTCTCTCTCTCCTTTAAATTAAAAAGGCAGCAAGTGGTACAACCTTGCGTCTCTTCCTAGGACTCGCGGAAAGGCATCGCGGGCATTCTCTGGCAAAGAGAAAGTAACCTCAGTTTTTGGAAAGTAATGCCCTGTTGACAAGTTGGCAGGACTGCCTTGCTTGGAAAAGAAGGTGTAGAAAACCCGAAGGATAATTAGCGTGCAGGAACCTACCAGCACGCGGCAGGGCCGTGTAGCCAGCCTGACGGAGGCAGATGTGGCCACGCAGCTCATTACAGCTGTAGAGTTTGTTTAATTCCAGTTGGGGAAATTAGAGAAGACTCTAGATCCTGGGCAGGACTCGAAACAGACTGTGATCTCAGCAGCAGCTAGGTGAATCTAGGCTACCACCTTGGGCTCCGGGAGATTAGAATTCCTCAAAAAGCGATTTGCTTTTCTTTGGCAGTTGTCTCTAGATTTCCCTTGGTGATGGAGGAGAGTAAGGACATGGGTGGTCAAAATAAAGGAGAATTTTTAAAAAAGATTTTATTTATTTATTCATGAGAAAGAGAGAGAGAGAGAGAGAGGCAAAGACACAGGCAGAGGGAGAAGCAGGCTCCATGCAGGGAGCCCGATGCGGACTCGATCCTGGGACTCCAGGATCACGCCCTGGGCCGAAGGCAGGCGCTAAACCGCTGAGCCACCCGGGCTGCCCAAGGATTTATTTTTAAGTAACATCTATACCCAACATGGAGCTTGAACTCATGACCTCGAGATCAAGAGTTGCACGCTCCACCAACTGAACCAGCCAGGTGCCCAAAAAGGTGAATTTTTAAGCTTGCTTACATTGTCACTAGACAATGATTCCACCATTGAACTTACCTTTTAACTTATATTTTGCTTAAGTGGCAATTAAAATCACAGGTGTTTCCAATTTTACAGCGTGAATACATTTTAGTAAAATTGTTTATCAGGCGGTTATCCTTTAATGCAATTCTGTTCTGCTGATGATTTAATAAAATTAAAGATGTGTTTCACTGGAGGGAAAAAGTAGCTAAGTTGGACCGATCTTTTTGTATTTTGAAATGCTTTAAACTGTTCATTACTCTCCTGATCTGAGATTTCTCCTATTCCTACTGTCTCTGTTCTCTCTTCCCTTCCTCAGACCATGGAAACCCTTCAAGCAGATCTTTTCTGCCTGTGTATTTACAGTGTCAGACAGAGCTAGGGTGCTCCATCACAGATAGCCAATAGGTGCTGCTCTAAAGTGAGGGGCCCCAACTTATTATATCCATTTACTAATTGTCTTGTGCAGATAGATGCTGCATTCTTTTTATTTTTAATTTTTTGAATTTTTTTATTCATGAGAAACAAAGAGAGAGAGAGAGAGAGAGAGAGAGGCAGAGACACAGGCAGAGGGAGAAGCAGGCTCCACGCAGGGAGCCCGACGTGGGACTCGATCCCAGGTCTCCAGGATCACGCCCTGGGCCAAAGGCAAGTGCTAAACTGCTGAACCACCTGGGCTGCCCGGTGCTGCATTCAATAACCTCACTGACCTTGAAAAATCAGATGAACTTGTTATAAACCAATGCTATACTTGTAGTGTACATTCTCTGATCCTAGCAACTGATGGCAAGGGAAGCAATTGAGCATTATGCTGAGCAAACAGGGAACGCCAAGCTGTTGCTAAATATTTTCCAAAAGTTTTCCTCTATGTGGTTAATCAGCCGACAGATAAGCAAGTGACTTTGAGTCTTTTTTTAAAAAAATTAAATGAGAACAGAGTTGTTTTTTTTTCTAGGTTACGTGTAGAGCCCATCAGAGCAACATGGAACTACTTGCTTAATGCATGTAGCCCCTGTCTTTAGGGGAAAAGAACACGTGAAGATTTTGTTTATGGCTATGGGTCAGTGTGGGGTGCCATGAATCTGATAAATGCCACCACGTGCCTTGGGCAGAACTCGGCCTTCCAGCAAACGATTGCTGTATCTTGCCAGGAATTTGTGTTGAGCCATTATGTACACTTTTCTTTCTACCTGCCTTTTCCTATCAGGATGGAGTAAGCTGGCTTCAACAGCCCCTTTACGCTCCTACATCTACTTTTTTTTGGGGGGGGGCGGGGAAGACCATAGCAAAAAGTCATTTTGAGACCTCTCTCTCCTAGCCTAGCGGAGAAGAAGAGACCAAAATCCCCAGCATCAGGCTTATTGCTGGTTCCCTGCCCAGCATGGCTTCTTGTCCCCAACGAACTCGAGTAGCTCAGAGAGAATGAGACATTACCCAAAGCCAACTCCATTCAGCAAATGGCGTAGGCTTCCTGGCTTCATTTCCTCCGCTCTGGAGCTCATCACGCCATAAACCACAGGGACTTTGTAGGCATGTTATTGTATTAGCACCATATGGAGACTACTCATGGAACTCACATGCAGAACGTGTGATGTCAGACCAGTTTACATGAGTCCAAATTTTGTGCAGCTGTTAGACTCAGATGTTTCATTTCATTTTTTATGTCAGCACCATCCCAATAAATCCACTGATCCTGAGACTGAAAAGTAAAGAGAGTTCTGTGTGCTCACATGTGTTTGGGAGCTGCGGACTCTGCGCCGCACCTGCGTGGACCTGCTCTCGCTACCAGGGGTCACATCAGAGCCTCAGCTCCTGTTCTCCTCACAGAAGGGCAAGTGGGGCTGTGGAAATCAATGGAAAAGCAAATACGAAAGGACAGCAGCCTTCACATAAATGAGAAACTATTACTTTGGATCACATGTGTTCTTAAAAAAAGATTCTTGCAAAAGGAAATTTCAAGAAAGATACCGCACTTTCTTTAGAAGGCACTTGATAAAAACCATGCACCAAAACTAATTAGCTTCTGACAAGGAAAAGTGTTTGCTAACAAGTGTCCCTGACTCTACCTCTTAGAGAATCAGCAAGTCTGTCTGGGGTTTGCCTTAGTCAGAGCAAGATGAATCACTGTCTTTCACCAGTAAAAGAAAACTTTCAAAGGTTACCACCCAAATAATGCTGATCTTCAAAAATAAATAGTTCCCAACACTTCCTTGGAATTAACTATAGAAAGGCTACACATATTTTTTTTTAATTGCTGATTTTGAGATTTATATATGCTATTTATGACTCCTCATACCATGACTACATGTGTCATTTAAAAATAAATGTTGAGAACTGTGTATTTCCTATGATTCATTTTGGATAAGTTGTGGCTCTTCCTGGTTTGGTGAAAAAAAAAGAGAACTTTGGAGATTAAAAAAGAGAGAGCGAGAGAGCAAGAATTCTCTGCTTTTCTGGATTGGTACAGGCATAATTTCTGGGTCTAAGTTAAGAATTGATATAAGGTTCATTTTGCCCCCCCCCCCACCCGCATCAGTCTACTTTCAGGATTTTCGAGGGCTCATCTCTATGCTTTGTGATACAGCAGGAGTAAAGCTTTGCAAAAGCTCAATGGCCTGTGGGAGAATGGCTCTTGCATAAGAAACATTTGTGGAATTGCTTGTTCAACTTGTCCTCCCCTAGCCATCGGGTTCTGTTATATGGATTTTTTAAATTCAGAAAAGACAAATCAAAACAACTCTAGTTTATCTTCTAGAGAAGAGGGAAAACATTCAGCTGCAGCATGCTGTGAACATTTTAGGGCTTGCTTCTCATTCCAGATGCATGGCGTGCCTAGCTACTTAAGACTTCAAATCCCCTGCCGTGTTCCCTAAGCAGGCACACAGAGCAGCTTTCAGGAGCTCCTGGGCACAGTTTAGACTCTAGCTTTTAATGCTCAGTCATTAAAATTGCTCTAGGAGATGTAAGTCTATTGGGTGTTATTTGGGAAGGTCACACTGAGCAGCATCTTCCCAAATATGGTGGGAGAAGGACTGGATCTCACTTTAGCAGCAAGGAAAGGGAGTGAGGCTTAATCCATTTGGTTTGGAAGATGCTGCTCTTTGAGCAGAAAGCTTTGTTCCATTGCACCATCAGCTTCAAAGATTCCCGAAACTGTCAGGACCTGGGGAGAGATGCTAAAGGGTTCACAATCTTTTTTGAATTCAGGGCTGGCGAGATGTTTTATATAAACCAGGCTCAGTAAGTCATGTAGTAGCACATGGTTGACAAGCAATTGCTGGAAATTCTCATCTAGGAAGATCAGAAGATTTGCATGAAGCCCTGGTGGCAATTGTAGAAACTATACAAACTGCTCACGCGTGAAAGTTAAACCTGTGAAAGCTCATCTCTTGGTGAATGAGACCCTTCTGGATTTTCTTGACTCATTCTTTTTTTTTTTTTTTTAAATAACTCATCTCGGTTAAGACTAAGCTGTCATCATTCTCTTAACAGTCATATTGTTTTCCATGTGATAAATATATATTCACTGAATGAGAACATGTAGGAATTTGCAGCATAAAATAAATCTTATAGTAAAAAATATCTGTACTTATGCCTGATTTCTGGAGGTGGTTTTATTCCTGTATTATTCCCTTTTTTCTGTATCTCTTATTCTTAGGCCTTCATGTCCTTAAAAGATTACTCATCTTTGGGTTGAATTAATCCATTAACTCTTTCCTTGCAGAAAACCCTCCAGGCTGTTCCAGCCTAGGAAATGAGAGACTTACTATCTGATATTAAAACATATAATAACACATACAAATTATAGGTGGACTATTTGACCTCCTTCTTAAAGCCACCATTGACTAAATGTGCAGATTATATGTCTGGTAATCTAACTTACAATATTAACTGCAAATATCTAATATATTTTTCTTTAAAATTACATTCAGTTGTCAATGTTATGTATTTGAGAGAGAGCATGAGCAGGAAGGGGGGGCAGAGGGAGAGGGACAAGCAGACTCCATGCTGAGTGCAGAGCCCTAGGCAGGGCTCCATCCCAGGACCCTGGTATCATGACCTGAGCCAAAGTCAGCCACTTAACTGACTGAGCCACCCAGGAGCCCCTCAGTTGTCAATTTTCAGGCACCAATTTTTCGTTTAGAAAATATGGTCACTGAAATCACAGGACCTTCAGATTTTAATTGGTTAAAAACGCACTGCGGAACCAAGAGGGGACACTTAAGTTGGAAAGAGAGTTTGATTCCTTCATTCCAGAAACATAGGAAACCAATGGCCAGATTTGCTAAAATGGGGAACAAGGTTTAGCATCTGAGAAACCAAGCTGGGCGATTTGGGAAGTATCCAAAGGTGAATCCCTAGGCCAGAAAATAGGCTGACTTTTATGAGTTCAGGAAGCAGCACATGAAATAGTTAAAATTATAAATGAAGAGACAGCCCAGGCCCAGGAGGTTTATTGGCAAGTTTTAGCAAGCTTTTAAGATACAGATAATTCTTACATAATTTGATCTAAGAACATAGGAGAAGATGTAAAGACTTTCAAGATGGCTAAGTACTCCACCCAAAATCTCATTGAAATGGCAAAAAAAAAAAAAAAAAAAATATATATATATATATATATATATATATATATATGAAGTAAGAATAACAGACAACAAAGTTTAGAAACCAGAAAGGGTACCATCTCCAGGCTCAACACAGTGAGAAATTCTTGAAAAGCATATGATATAAAACTAGCAGGTAATATCCCCAAACAGAAAAAAAGTGAAAGCTCAGCAAATGTGAATAAGACATTTTGTAAAGGTGAGTTCTCAGCAAATCTTCCAGTAAGGATCAGAAGTAGCAGACGCTCAAAAAAAAAAGAAAAAAAAAAAAAAGGGATGATGAGCAGGGACAGGTAATTATTTAAATGTTCAAATGAGCTGCACCTGAATCTCAGTCTTAATGGAGTTGCCTGGTGTTTGTCACACCAGGATCAAGCCAGTGATACAGCTTTCTAGATGGAAGTGGGGATTGCTTCTCAGCCTTTTGGCTAAGATCAAATCTAGATGGAAGTGGGAGCTTTCTTTCTTTCTTTCTTTCTTTCTTTCTTTCTTTCTTTCTTTCTTTCTTTCTTTCTTTCTTTCTTTCTTTCTTTCTTTTTTGTTGTTGTTGTTGTTGTTGTTGTTTTGTTTTTTTGGAAGTGGGAACTTTCATGTAGAAAATTCTCAGAGGGGGGCAGCCCGGGTAGCTCAGAGGTTTAGCACCGCCTTCAGCCCAGGGCGTGATCCTGGAGATCTGGAATCGAGTCCCACGTTGGGCTCCCTGCATGGAGCCTGCTTGTGTCTCTGCCTCTCTCTCTCTCTCATGAATAAATAAATAAAATCAGAAAGAAAGGAAGGAAGGAAGGAAGGAAGGAAGGAAGAAAGAAAGAAAGAAAGAAAGAGAAAGAAAGAAAGAAAGAAAGAAAGAAAGAAAGAAAGAAAGAAAGAAAGAAAGAAAGAAAGAAAGAAAGAAAGAAAGAAAAGAAAGAAAGAAAAATTCTCAGAGTGGGCCCTGGACCAGAGAAGAGATGAAGGCTCTAGATAATCTAGAGTTAATTAAGATCAGTGAAATGAGGTCCTGCATCTAGATGCCAATTTACTTGTACTCCTTAAATGAAAGTTCACCTGGTCCCACCCCTACTAAGAAGGAGTCACTCTTATAATTAGAATCTGCCTTTCACCTGGTACAAGACGGATGCGACCATCAGATGGAGAACTAATGACCAAAGAAACAGAATTTTTTGAGACCTAGATAATAATTTTAAGGCAAGTTTAGTTAAGATTCTCCAAGAGTTCCAAAAGATATTGAATTCATTAAACAACAACAAAAAAGACTATTATGAAAAAGAATTACTTCTTAAAAGTAAAAATATTTGGTGGCAGAGCCAGGTATTTCAAAAGAAAGATTGAACGTATTTATTTCAATGGATCTAAGGATCTAACAAAGGATCTAAGAAAAATAAAGATAATAAAAATAAGCATTTTGAAAAGCAAAAGAAAATGAGAAATTATACAAAATAAAGGCAGAAATTAATTAAAAGGAAAAACAAGCAAAAACGATGCTAACATGAAAAATCAATAGTATACAAAGCTGATTCCTTGTAATGTAAAATGCAAGATAAACTTTTGAATGAAAAAAATAGCAAGTACAAATAACCAATATTAGGAATGAAAATGGGAGAATTAATTATAGATATAGGAGAGATTTTTAACAAGTCAAAATATATTGGAGAAATAAAATACTTAAAACTATAGTTATAATACTATAACCATTTACCTAAGAATGCTAGAACGGCTTAATAAGTGTTAGGAAATCTCAGGGGGCACCTGGGTGGTTCGGTCGGTTTAAGCATCTGCGTTCAGCTCAGGTCCTGCTCCCAGGGTCCTGGGATGGAGCCTGGTGGTATTGGACTCCCTGCTCAGCGGGAAGTCTGCTTCTCCCTCTCACTCTCCCTCTGTGTTCACACACTCTCTCTCCCTCTCAAATAAATAAATAAATCATCTTAAAAAAAAAAAAGGGAACTCTGTTAAACATTTATAAGATAAAAGAGAAAATCCATATGACTTCTTAATAGATGCTGTAAAAGCATATTAAAAATGAATGGCTGTATTTTTTGAAAAGTGTTAGCAAGTTAAGACTAGAAGGAAAAATTTTTTACTTGATAATCAGAAACTATAGCAAATATCATCCAAATTGATAAGACATTAGAAGCAATCTCATTAAATTCAAATTAAAAAAAAAACAACACAAGGATATCTATAATTCTCACTACTATTTAAGAATGTATAGAGTCAATATAGTAAGGCAAGGAAAAGATGTTAGATGTATATGGTAAAAAGAAAAAGAAAAATCATCATTATTCGTAGTTATAAAAATCTACTTAGGAAATCCAAGATAATTAATTGGAGAAAAATTAGAACTAGTGAGTAAAAATTTACTAAAGTGGCCACATATTACATCAACATACAAAAAACAAAACTCTTTCCTATAATTGGTCACCGATGATCCATTAGAAAATGTAATGGAAATAAATGCAACTACAAGAGCAATAAAACACTGTATAGATGACAAGCCATAGACGAGAATAAACCTAACAAGAACTAGACAGGCCCCATATTAAGAAAAATATAGGGTCACCTGGGCGGCTCAGTCTGTTGAGTGTCTGACTCTTGGGTTCAGCTCAGGTCATGATCTCAGGGTTGTGAGATCAAGCCCTGCATCTGGCACTGTGCTGGACGTAGAGCCTCCTTAGGATTCTCTCTCCCTCGCCCTCTGCCCCTCCACCCTGCTTGACCTCACCCTTGCATGTGCACTCTCTCTGTAACCCCCCAAACCCCCAAAAGAAAGAAAACTATAAAATTTAACTCAAGAGAACATATGAATAATGGCAGCAATGCCTGTGTTCATGGGTGGACAGGCTCAAGATCATAAAGCTGTTGATTTTTTTCCTAAATCAGTATCTAAATTTGATAAACTCTGATAAAGACCCCATCCGTACTTTTAAAAATGAAATTTGACATGTCCAAAGAAAACTTAGAAGGGCCAATGGTAGGAATACCTAAGATGGAGCTGAAAAAGAACAAGGAAAGATAACTTTATCTCACCAAACAGAGCATCCAAACACTGGGTAAATAGAACACTTTAGTAAATATAGAAGGTGGTTTTAGCACAGAAATAAATCAATAATTCACTAAAATGGAATCAAAGGTCCAAAAACAATTTGTCATAAATAGGTAGATGAAGGACAGGTTTTTCAAAATATACCTAGTGTAATAACAAAGATGGCATTTTAATGGAAAGAAAAGTAGATTATTTGCTAATTGGTAGTAGCACATTGCTATTCAATTCTAAAAAAGTAAAGTATATCTTTACCTCAGATAATAATGAATCCCATATTTATTGCATCGAATATGAAAAGCATTCAAAGTAAAAAAAAGAATCTTTCTATAATTTGCTATAGAAAGAATCTTTCTATAATTATGCTTTCTATATAATTTCTATATAAAGAATTTTCTATAATTTGAAAGATATCTCTAAATGACATACAAAAACTAAAAATCAAGGACAAAGATTGATAAAATGGATAACAAACATTTTTAATATTTCTGTAAAAGACTCCACAGACATAGTTATGGGAGAAAACACCTGCCATGTATATAACGGAGAAGGATTACTACATATATGAAATATTCCTGTAAAATGGTAAGAAAAACAAAGACTATGAACAGATAATTTAGAGAAGAAAATACAAATTGCCAAGATTCCAAGCTTCACTAGTAATGAAAGAGAAGTAAAGTAACACGCCTAGGTTTGGGGCTGTTTTGTTTTGTTTTTTGTATTTATCTTGCTTGGTGTTCTCTGAGCCTCCTGGATCAGTGGGGGCTACTGTCTGTAATTCATTTGGGAAATTCTTAGGCTTTATTTTTTCAGATATTTCTTCTGTCCTAATCTCAGCTCCTTTCTGTATTCTCATCACACACGCACTAGCCCTCTTGATATTGTCTCACAGCTACCAAATGTTCTGGATTTTTTTTTTTTTTTAATTCTCGTTTCTTTTTGAGTTTCTGCTTGGGAAGTTCCTACTGAGCTACCTTCAAATTCACCAATTCTGTCCTCACTGTGCCCAGTGGATGACCCACCCATTCTTCATTTCCCTTGCAACTTTACATTTTTAGTATTTCCCTTTGATTCCTGTAGTTTCCACCTCTTTGCTGACGTTGCCCCTTTGGTCTTTGGTGCTGTCTGTCTTTCTATTAGGGTTTTTAACATTTTGATCGTAGTTCTTTTACATTCCTTGTCAGATAATTTCCTCATCTGTGTCAATATCTAAATTGATTCTGATGGTTGCTCTGTCTCCTCAGACCGTGTTTTTATTCTTGTCTTTTAAGATGCCCTGTAATTTTTTGCTGAATCCAGATCTGTTGTATTGGGAATAGGTACCAAGGTAAACAGGCCTTAAAATGAGGATTTCTGTTCATGTTTGTTGTAGTTATAAGTTCCAGAGGCTTCAAATTCCTCTAGTGTCCATATTCTTGTCTCCTCTCTTGGCTTTGGGGCTTCCCTTCATACTCAGAGGGTCCAGGTCTTGCAATCCTTTCAGCTGCAATCCGCTGGAGGCTTATGGGTCTGGTCGTGAAGTATGCGGGAGGGGAAGTGTTCTGTAGTCTTCTGGTTGAGTCTCAGTCCTCTGGTGAGCCTGTGTCTTGGAAGTGTGGCCTTCACAGGTGTTTCTGTCTCTCCTCTCCTAGTATGGGATCTTCTTCCCTTATAGTCCGTTCCTCGTGTCTGGTTAACTACGTTGTGGGGGTTTGTGGAAGGTGAGACAGAAAGGCTAGGTGCTGGAGCAGGGTAGAAATCTCTGCCTCCAGATTGGACAGGCCCTCACTGTGTCCCAGAAGAGCGAGCAGACCTTTGTTATGGAGAAGGATCCAGGAAGGTTATACACCCTTGCTACTTGCCCATCCTCCTGCCAGGGTCAAGAGGGGATTTTCTTCAGGTCCTCACCAGGAGAACCTGGGGTTCCCAGGGAGGAAAGACCTCAAATTGTGGGCCCCCTTATGACTGAGACCCCTGGTGTTTCTCACTGTCACACTAGTCCACACTCAGCCTCCAGCAACTCATCACAACACCTAGTGAAGTTAAGTGGGCCCACCCTTATCACTCTAGTGGCTTCCCGGTATCTCCCCGATGCCCTCGTCTCTCCAGGCTTCAGAGGTGGTTTGAGTTGAAACTTCAATTGTCTCATGGATCTGAGAAAAGTCACTGACTTTCAGTTTGTCCAGTTTTTCCTCATTGGGAGGATGGGAAGGGTGACTTCTAAACCTTTTATGAGTCAGAGTGAAAAGCAGCCGTCTGCAAACTAGTATGTATGCAATCCCATGGTTTGGCAAATTTAAGAATGATAATTAGTGGAGATATTCATATGGTGCCGATGGGAATCTAAACTGGGTGTCGTCTTTTCTTTTTCTTTCTTTTTTTTTTCAGAGAGTGAGCAAGTGTGCATGTGAGCAGGGAGAGGGGCAGAGGGAAAGGGAGAGAGAGAATCCCAAGCAGGTTCGAGCCTGATGTGGGTGTTCAATCTCACCACCCTGAGATCATGACCTGAGCCGAAACCAACAGTTGGCCACCTAACCCACTGAGCCCCCCAGGTGCCCCATGGGTGTCATCTTTCCTAAAGGCAATTTCATGTAATCAAAGTTTAAGATGCACAACCCCTCTGACCTAGCAATTCTACCTCTAGGACACTATTCTGTAGATAAGCACACATAAACGTGAAAACATGTATGTACAAGAACATTTACTAAATAACCGTCCTTCCCAGGTGGCTCAGCCGTTTAGCGCCGCCTTCAGCCCAGGGCGTGATCCTGGAGACCCAGGATGGAGTCCCACATAGGGCTCCCTGCAGGGAGCCTGCTTCTCCCTCTGCCTGTGTCTCTGCCTCTCTCTGTGTGTCTCTCATGAATATATAAATAAATAAAATATTAATAAATAAATAAACAAGTAAATAAATAACTGCCCTTAATAGCAATAAACTGGACCCAACCTAAAGTGCTGTCAATAGGAGGATGGCTCGTGACACTGAAATAATAGCGAGTCCGTCACATATGGCTACATGAAGAAAATCAAGTAGCAGAACAATAGGTGGAGGTGATATCATCTTTGTGAAAACAAAACAAGCAAAACATTGTGTGTGCGCAGTGCGCCTTGGGGTGGATTTACATGGACATGTACTTGTATCTGCTTCGAAAAGAGTCTGGAAGTGTAGACACCAAATTCCAGGGTTTTAATAGCTTCTCTTCCGACAAGGAGGAGGGGCTTCCCATTTTAGGTTAGGTTAACACAATTTAAAGCAAGCATGTGTTGTTTGGGATAATTAGAAATGCAAACACAGGGACGCCTGGGTGGCTCTGGCAGTTGAGCACCGCCTTCTGCCCAGGGCGTGACCCCGGGGTGCCGGGATCGAGTCCCACGTCGGGCTCCCCGCAGGGGGCCTGCTTCTCCCTCTGCCTGTGTCTTTGGCTCTCTCTGGGTCTCTCATGAATAAATACATAAAATCTTAAAAAAAAAAAAGAAAGAAAGACACGCAAACGCAGAGCAAGAAGATCCTATGCCGCATTGAAAGAGAAAGGTGCCTGGGAAAAAAGGCAACAACCTTCAGCTCCCATTTCTACACCATTCTAGGAATCTCGGACAAGTTGCATCTTTGTCCCCGTGGAAGCCGTCTGGGGAACGCGGCCGGGAGGAAGGCGGCCTCCTGCCCTGGGCCTCTGGCTGCCGGGCCCCGCGCCTGTCCCCGCGCCTGTCCCCGCGCCTCGGCTGTGCCGGCGGAGGAATCCATCAGTGAAAACGAGGCGGTGGCTCGGGGCCCAGTGACCACCGGCTGCACCAGGGCAGCACCAGGGCGACCAGGCAAGCGCTGGAGCAGGGCGTCCCTGTCGCGCCACCACCACGGGGCTCACACAGGGACCCGGAGCCCGCGGTGGCCGCGGTGGCCGCGTGGGGGCCCCTGCGGGAGGAACCCTGAGAAGCTGTGGAAAGAGGCGCTCGGCTCCTCCGCTGCCGCCGCGCCCGCCACCAGAAGCGACCTGCACGTCCAGCATTTCGGGTTTAATTTGGAAATTAAAACACGACAGCAGCAGGTGTGGCGAGGACAGGGTGACCCCGGGCGCTGGGTTGGGGGTCGTCACCCCGCCCCGGGCCCTGAGCCCGCGAGACCTGCCACGTGGCCCCTGCCGCTGCGGAAGGGCTGTCAGCATCTTAAAGGGGAGCGCGGGGGACGCTGGCCCGTCTTGGGGGTCGCGGGCCCGTCTCGGG
Organism: Canis aureus; assembly: GCF_053574225.1. Classification (NCBI taxonomy): domain Eukaryota; kingdom Metazoa; phylum Chordata; class Mammalia; order Carnivora; family Canidae; genus Canis; species Canis aureus. Next base: position 2,249,677 of record NC_135632.1, on the reverse strand, counting down.
GTTCGCGGGCCCATCTCAGGGGTCGCTTGCCCGTCTCGGGGGTCACGGGCCGGTCTCGGGGGTCGCTGGCCCGTCTCGGGGGACGCGGGCCCATCTCGGGGGACGCGGGCCGTCTCTGGGGTCGCTGGCCCGCCTCGGGGGACGCTTGCCCGTCTCGGGGGTCGCAGGCCCGTCTTGGGGGTCGCTGGCCCGTCTCGGGGGACGCGGGCCGTCTCGGGGGTCACGGCCCGTCTTGGGGGTCTCGGGCGGCCCATTGGGGCTTCCAGCGCAGAGGCCGGGTCCGGAGGCCGCGGTCCCCGCAGACGCTGCCGCCTTGTTCTGCTGCTGCCGAGCAGGGGCCCGAGGGCTCCCGAGGCCTGGGCCTCGGCCCCACGAGCTCGCAGCGGCCCCGTGACCCACTAACCCAGGATGTTAGGGACCTGCTAAGAACCCCCCCACCAGCCCATCTTTACGTTCTAGAAGCTGAGGGGAAGGGACTCGGGAGCACAGGCCTCTCCACACCGTGAGCAAACACAGCGCTGCTGTGCATCCCCCGACGTGTCCCGCACCCAGAGCCACCCCCGAGGAGACCAATCCCAGCTCCCAAAGCCGGCTGCCCCCCCGGGGTCGGCCAGGCGCAGCCACTTGTTACAAAGACCCTCACAGAATAAAGCTCCGCGGTGCTTTTCCACAACAGGTGAAACAGTCCGGTGACCCGCTGCTCGTCCTTATTGTCGCCACAGCACAAAGTGGACCCGCGGGGATGCTGTGGCCCTGGCCCAAGGTCCTTGCTCTTTCTCTGCTGCACACGAGCTGGGCATTTGGCCTCCTGCAGGCCGCACGCCGCGCTCCCTGCCCGCCCCTGCCCTCCAACCCCAGGGGGCCCCCGCCTCCCCACCACCCTCCTCCCGGCCTTCACCCTGGACACAGTTTCCCTGTGTCCATCTAGTTCTGAAGCACCATCATCTCTGTGCTTCAGACCTACAATCTTCCTGGTTGTCGACCCTCCTCCCCCAATAGTTCTCCAGCAAGTTTGGAGGGTCTCCTCTAAAACATCTCAGATCCATCCACCTCTTTCATGTGCTGCCAGTATCCGCCACCATGCTCCTGCCTCAACTACCCTAAGCTGATTTTCCCGCTTTCATCCGTAAAGCAGCAGGAGTCATAGCTTTGAAACATAAATAATATTGGAATCTTGAAATGTTTTCCGGCTTTATTGTATCCTGGTCTATGGGGCTGGGATTCTCAGCCTCTACCTACCTACTTGTAGGACTTCGTCTCTGTATCTCTTTTATTGTTTTTTTTTTAAAGATTTTATTTATTCATGAGAGACAGAGAGAGAGAGAGGCAGAGACACAGGCAGAGGGAGAAGCAGGCCCCCAGCACCCCCCCAACAGGATCCCCATGTGGGACTCGATCCTGGGATCCCGGGGTCATGGCCTGAGCCAAAGGCAGGCGCTCCACCGCTGAGCCACAGCGCTGCCATCACGTTACCCTTCTTCCTATTGTTTGAACGTGCCAAGCTTTTCCCTTGGGTTTCCCCGGATGCTCCCCAGATTCTTCCCCCAGGCTTTCTGTGGACGGGCCCCCCTCATGATGCAGGTCTAAGCTCACGTGGTACCTCCGGAATGGGTCTTCCACAACCCCCTTAAAGCACTTATCCTTTACTTTTCTGGTCATTCTTTATCACGCCTCCTATTTTTGTTCATTTTAAGAGAGATTATAATTACCTAAAATGATTTTTTCGGTTACGTACCTGTTGATTGTCTGCTTCCCCCTGTAAAGACCCCTCCCCATGAGCAGGGCTGGTTTCTTGTCCAGGGCTGTACCTCTTGGGCTAAGACTCTTTCTCTTACTGAAATAGTAGAACGTGTCGGGGCCATTTTCTCTTCCTCCAGCCTACAAAATAATAGATCACTGACTCAGGACATGACTTAATAATATTTTAGTTTTAATGTTTGCATGAAAAAATAATGTGATAGAGATGCCTCAGTGGCCCAGCGGTTGAGCATCTGCTTTGGGCTCAGGCCGTGACCCGGGGTCCTGGGATCAAGTCCCGCATCGGGCTCCCTGCAGGGAGCCTGCTTCTCCCTCTGCCTGTGTCTCTGCCTCTCTCTCTCTCTCTCTCTCATGAGTAAATAAATAAAATCTAAAAAGAAAAAAATTTTAAAAGCAATGTAACAAATGGGGCCTGAATTAAGGTTTTAAACTCAGAATGAGACTAGCACATAGCAGATGTTCAAAACACTGCGTTGGCTATTGAAGGCACGATTGCTGGACCGTGATTACCAAGAGGTGAAGTGCGCCCTCACTAATCTGAGGCGGACATGATGACAGAGGAACATTGTATTCATTTTTACAGCCTTCTAATTACGTAAAGAATCCTGACTTATATCTAAGCATACAGAGCATCATGTTATCATAACTTACTGGATCATTTGTCACATCAGTTGAACATTGCAAAACACTGACCACTTGAACTCATCCAAAGAAGATTATGGGGGAGATTTGCTCCTCTAATTATGACCAACTGCCCTTGCTGAACAGTCCTGCTTGATTCTCATCGCTTTGAACGTCCAGCATCACTTCTAAGAGCTGAGATGGCCAACTAGGGGCTGCCCTAATGAGCGACCCCCCCTCACCTTGAAGACACTGCTTGCCCGTAGCTACACTGTACTGCGGCTCCTGGCTCCTCGCCAGCGTGTAGGCAGCAAAGAGGGTCGGTTGCCTTTTGAACACCTTTCCTAAGCAGAGGCCCACGGAGGACTCATCCCTCTTGGGAGGGGTGGAGGCATTGGTTTTGCTCTTTTATTCCCCCTCACAAACAGGAATATGTTATTTATTCTTGTCCCTCGCTTGTTACCACTTGTTATCTAAAAGCAAAGATGCAAAATGCCGAAACACGATAGAAGCCTGAGGTTTCCTTTTGCCTCCTAAGGAGGAGTCCTAAATAGAGGCATTTTATAAACAGCTGCGTGTTCTTTTGGAGAGGAAATTGGAGGAACTCGCTGGCTGAAAAAAAAAAATGAAACCCAGAGCTGTAATGGGGCCTTTTCTTCTGATAAATCTGGGTAAACCTGAAGGACAGAGGAGATAAGTGGTCCTTTTATTATCTGCAAATGAAGCCCAGGGCGTGTGGTATGGCCTAGAGCAACTTCTCCAAGTTGAAGTGGATTTCTTAAGGTAATAATATATATATATATATTATATATAAAATTTATATATTATTTTATATATATATAAAATTAGAAACGGTCTGGATAAGTTGTAAGGAGCCATTCATTTCTGTTAGGTTTCTCCTGATTAGGTCTGTGGATCAGCTAAATTGGGTAAAGTCGTCTTTTGCAGGTTGTAAGAGATTTATTTCAGGATTCTATGTCAACAGAGAGTGCAAAGTGAGTTCAAGTCAGATTCCACATAGATTTGGAGGAGGAATGTACAAATCATAATGGATGAAACAGAGAAAGATTTCCTGAGGAGTCACAGCAGTTAAATTCTTTGTGCTATTTTTTGTTTGTTTGTTTGTTTGTTTGTTCTGTTTTAAATATGGATAGGAGGATGCAAGATGAGTTGCACCTGCAAGGGAATTAGGCTCCGCTGTTTGTTCTTGAGACTCAGGAAAGCCAAAAACTAATTGGGGCTTTTGTTGAGGTTTCTGCCCATGATCAGGACTAAAACACCCAAGGTCACAGACATTCAGAGTTCGAGAGGACTTTGAGGATCTTCTACCCAATTTATAAATGAGGACGCAGGTCCAGAAAGGCCGCCCTCCCACAGCTAGAAGTCAGGTCACTTTTAGGTTCACACCTCTTCCCCCTTAATTTCTTCTCTGTCTACCTTCTCTCTTCTTTAAGTTGGAAATTCTCAACTTATTTGAAAGCACAGTGGTCTGAGGCGGCCTAGGCAGGGATCTGGTTGGACTTCGTGTTGCAGTTGGAGACGCAGCCACAATTACAAAATGAAAACCACTTCAGGAAACAAAAGTTCAATAGAGGGGACTCGTACTTAGATTTCCATGAGTGTTTGTTTTGCATATCAAGGGATTTCTTTATTTCTGGGACATTTCCAGATGAAGAGAGTGAAAAAAAACTTTGGTATGATTCAATGATGGTGGCTTCAGTTGATTCTAATTTCTATTGACAAGCTGATTATATATTATCCTGTTCCTCAAACCTCAATCACCCCATCCCTGGAGTCAAATGCCACCTACTTACTTCCTCCCTCTTTGTACTCAAAGAGAAGACGGAGACAATGACGTTTCAGGCCTACGGGTATACAGGGTCTGGAATACTTGGACACTGACATCTTGATTTGCGAGTCTTTAGGGAAATATTTAGAATTATTGCGAGTAAAATTATTTCATTGGCCTTCTGAAGACATAATGACCCCAAAAGCATCCCCTAGAACTTAGGCCCACTATCACTGATGCCAACTGAGAAAAATGAGAACTCCTTTTTTTTTTTTTAATAACTCATATGCTACCCTCCTCTAAGAAAAAGAAAAAAATAACTCTCCTTACAAGAAAATAAGCTCTTTGCAGAAAAAAGTGTTCTACTGCATTAATTGTAATAACGAACATTGGACACTATCTTAAATATCCAGTAATAAAGCAGTGGTTAAGTAAATCCAGTAATAAAGCAGTGGTTAAGTAAATCATGGCATATGACCTACCCAAAGTAGTGTGCAAGAATCCAAGTTGATAATTATGGAAGCTACAGCAATACGGAAACACATTTAATAATTAGGCACTGAGTATCCACTGCATCCTAGGACTCTCCTGGGCAGTGGAAATAAAGAAGTTCCTCAAATGGCTTACGCTGTAGTAGAGGAATCAGGCATGGACAAGCATCCCAAGAAAGAAGGACTGACTGCAGAGACAGACGGCTAGACTAGACGTGTGTGCTGGGAGCAGCTGTAAGCGTTCAGAAGGGCTGGGAAGACAGGGATGGGACAGACGGAACCGAGAGGAAGACGGGGGCCGGATTAAAGGGGCCAGAGGATTTGTTCCGCGGATAAAGAGGGGTGGTTGTAAGTTTTAGCAGGACAAAATACGTGACTCCTACAGTCATGTGTTCATTTATCCACTTGGTTATTTGTCCACTCAAGGATCACTTATTGAGCATATATTCATTGTGACTGACACAGGAATGGTAAAGATGAATAAAAGTTGATCCCAACTTTTAGAGGCTAACCCCCCTCGTGGTGGGACACTGTCAGATAAGAAAGTCGATGTAATACTGTGACAATCAGCCCTTCTAAGGAGCCATCTACAAGGGGCTATGGAAGCACAAAAACAAATGCTTTGACCGGGAGGGAGTGGATGAACCGGTCCAGAGAGTCCTCTACAGGGAAGGAAACCCTGTCTTCCCTCTACCCACCTTAGGGTTGTTGGCTGATGCTCTGCAAATAAGACTAAGAGAACAGTCAGTACGTGCATTGGCCATGTCCACGCGAGTACTTTGGTGAGTAACTCAAAGGACACGCAAGTTAGAATTTGGGCTTCACAGAGTTTTAGCAAACCCACAATAAATTTTTAAGAAAGTGACAAGACAAAGGAAAAGGACTGAGTTCCCGGGGTGGCAAACTGTGGGAAGGTAAATATATGGGGAACTAATGGATGATAAGGGCTAGGTAGTCAAGTTTGCTCTGCAGATTCCCTGGGGTGGTTAACTTCTGGGCTTCCTGGTGGGGGGCGGTGGGAGGACACCTTAGCAAATTTATATCTTGCTTTCAGGCAAACAGGAGGGGGTGGGGAGCTTTGTCCCCATCTGTTTCTTCATCCGTTGCCTTCAGCTCAAAATAATCCTGGGGAGGCTGAAGTGGCACGTTTTGGGGCGGCGTTTTCTTCCACCCACCACTTCGCGGAGGATAAATCAGTCAGGAAAACAAAACAAACTAAGAATTTCAATTGAGAAAATTTAATGCAGGGAATTAGTTCATCGGCTCTTAGAGAGAACCGAAAATACAAAAAGGGAACACTGAGGTTTCATGGAGACAGTAGCTTCAAGAAGCAAAAACCACCTCCTGGGTCTGAGCAAACAAGGAAGACGTTGGGGTCGTCAGAATCCGGGAGCTTGGAGCCGGCGACACACAGAGGGGACCCAGGCCTCAGAGGGGACAGTGGCCAGGCGCCGGGGTTGGGTTTGGGAGGAAGGTGGGGTGAAGGCGGCTCTGGAAGTGCCCCGAGCAACTGGAGCCCGGAAACAACTGCTGTTGTCGGGACAAAGGGTCACTGCTGGGTGACATTACAGGAAAAGCCAGCAAATAGGAAAGCCCGGGCCTTCGACTTCCTCAGGCCTTGGGGCTCCGGGAGCACCCCCTCTTGACAAGGAATCCTGCGGACAAAGGAGAAAGGTTTGCATAGTGTCAACCCCAACATCCCAAAAGAGGGAAGGGAAGGTGGGTGTGGAGCCAACAGCAAATAGGTTAACCTCCAGGTGAAGAACATGAACCTTACAAAGTGAGGAAGCCAGCTTCAGGGGAGGCACCGCGGGGGGAAAGACCCCACGAGCCCTGAGCTCGACCGTCGCGGGGCCTGGTGCTCCCGGGACCCCCAGGACGGAGCCCTGGACAGCCCTTGCGGACGTGCGGCCTGGGACCCTGTGCCCCCGGGCAGGGCCTCCCGGGCTAAAGAGCACAGCGAGATAATATTTTTAAAATACCTCTTGTTATATTTTTCCCTCTTGGTAACTCAGAGTTTTGTTTTGTTTTGTTTTTTTACCCTCATAGTCATTAAGAATAACCTTGGATTTGAGGCTTTTTTGTCCTAGGGAAGGGGAGTATTTGATATAGCACAGAACAAATAGGTCATTGCCTACATTTTTGAATTTCAAAATAGTGTTTTCACCTCCCTCGGGAAACAAGATAGCCTGAGGACAAGCCCTTTTGATTTGCAGAAGTATGGCTTTTTGAAACAGAAAAAGATGGACTCAAAACTCCGAGAGCTTTATCAGGAGTCCAGAAACCAGAGTTGGTTCCGAGGAGCAGGAATCCACAGGGTAGAGTCGCTGTTCCTCGGGGCAAAAGAAAAACCTTCACCAGCAGAGAGGAGGAACCAACTGCACGTCGGATTCCAGTGCTCTTGCTTGCTCATTCCTCACCCCCCACGTCTGGGTCAGACCTGGGCAGGGCTGGGAGAGTGTGTGTGTGTGCACGCGTGTGTGTGTGCACCTCCTGAGACTTCTAACTAAGTCCTAGAATGAAAAATCTAGTCCTCAATTCTCCAGCTATGGCCTGTTCAAACTCCTCCAAGGAGAAGCCTAGTGGTTGCCTGGGGCCACTATGGTACCTTGGGATGGGTCTGGAATGCTATAGCCCCAAACAGTATAATGAATGGTTTTCTTGTTTTTGAGGTTCACAAACTGGTATACTCTGTGTGCGGAACTCCAGTTTTCCATAGTATTTCAGGTAGCTGCAGGTCATCCACCCACATTTAAATATAGTGAATTGTGAGAATATTCTCTAATTTATTAACGCATTTTGTGGTCAACGGATATTTGTGTTGTTTCTTGTTCTTACGAGTCCCAACAGTGACACAATGAACATGGCATCCGACTCGTTAGGGTTTACACTGGGGTGGAACCTCCGGGCTGTAGGCTATATGACTGTTCAATTTTATAAGATAACACTAAGTTTCCCAAGTTAGTTAAACTCATTTGAATTCTCAGCAGTATTTTTAAGAGTTTCTGTTGACTACATTCTTTCCACCTCCTGGTATTGCCCGACTTCTTGATTTTGCCAGTCTAGTGAATATAAAATGTTATCCTATTATCATCTTAATTTCCATTTTCTTAAGGATTAAAAAGGTTGAACATCTTTTCATGTGTCTTATTTGCCATGAGGGAATTCTCTTCTGTGAAAATGCCTTTGTGCATCGTTTGCCTTTGCTATCAAGTCCCTTGTCTTTTGATATTGATTGGTGGGAGATGTGTAGGTATTCTGGATTCTAATCCTTTGTTAGTTATAGTTCTTACACACATTCCTTCCTATCTTAGTCTGTGGTATGAGTTATCACTTTCTTAATGCTGTCTTTTGGGAAACAGATGTTCTTAATTTTTATTGATCAGACTTCTCTTTAATGGTTAAAACTTTATGTCTCCTATTTAAGAAATTCTTCTCTACTCTGAGGTCATAAAATTTTCTCCTGCAAGTTTTAAAACTGTGTCATCTATTTTACATTCTCAAGCCACCTACAAATTGGTATTTCAGAATAGTATGACATTGAATCGAATTTTATTATTTTCATATGGATAATCAATGATTCCATTTATTGACTAATCTGCCATGCACTGCCCTGCGTGTCCATATATGTCAATGTCCCATAACTACTTTAGATTTTTAACAAGTCCTAATATCTGAAATGAAAAAAACTCCATTGGCCTTTGAAAGTAATTTGGCCATTCTTGGCCCTTTGATTTTTCTACATGCTTTTTAGAATCAGTTTGTCAATTTTTAAGAAATATTCTATTTGGATTTTTACTGGAATTGCATTAAATCCATTCAATCTCAACCCACTCCATTCTGGCTTCAATCTCTAGGACGCCACTGCAGTGATCTTGCCAAAATCACCAGAACTCTCCATATTGCCAAATTGAGCGGGTTTTTCTTCATTCTCACTTTACTTGACCTATTAACAGTATTCAACACAGATAAGAACTCTCTCCTTTTTTGAATCAATTTATGCTCTGGGTTTCAGAAACATTACACTGTCCTGATTTCCTTCCCAAATTAATGAACTCTTCTCAGTTTTTATAGCTGGCTTTTGGCCTCGACCTGACATCCAAAAGTTGGAGTGTCACGGGGCCTGGTTTTCAATTCTTTCTCCTTACTTCCCTTCTGGTCCGATGGCTTTAAATGTGACAATGTGCTGATATACAACTGACCTGAGCTTCTGACTCATGGATCCAATTGCATAACTGACATTTCCAATTTAACTCCAAATAGGTATTGTAAACTAAATGTCCACAAAAAAGGACTCCTAAATATGATCCTATCCCAATTGAAGTAAATACCTCCATCATACACCCAATTGCTTAACCCCCCAAAATAAGGATCCCAATCATTCTAGAGTCTTCTTTCCCTTGTCCTCTGTATCTAATCTCAGCCTGTGTAGGTGTTGCTTCTAGGATGTATTTTGAATCCAGCTACTTTACTCTATCATCCCAGTCTAAGTCACCATCCTCTCTTGCTTTCACGACTACAATGGGTCTCTTTCTTTCTGTTCTTGTCTCACCATAATTCACTCTTCACTAAGCAATGAGAGTAACCTAAGAGCACAGAACATGCTGCCTCTGCTTAAAATCTTCCAAAGTCTTCTTGCTGCACTTTAAATAAAATCCAAACTCCTCACCATGGCCTACAAGGTCCTATGAAGCGGTTCCTGCCTTTCTCTTAGGTCCCTGCTGGCCAATTTTATTCCCATTGGCCTCCCTCCACTTCCTCAAATATGCAAAGCTCTTTCCCCATGTCAGGGTTTTTGCGTGTGCTGTACGTGATGCCTTCAGCTCATTGCATGGCTTTTACCACCTCATCTTTCTTCTATCAGCTTAAATATCCTCAGAGGAGCCTCCTCTGACCCTAGAAAGTCTGGAATTTATTTATTTATGTATTGGTTTACATATTTATTCCGAACTAGAATTAAGTTCTTTGAGGACGGGGGCCTTGTCTGTCTTGGTCATCATTATATCCCCAGCACCTGTAACAGTGGTTGGCATGTGAATGGTATTCAATAAATATTTACTGAATGGATAAAAGCTTCTCCCAGAGGGAGTGTGTGGTGTGATAAGGGAAGAGGACAGATGACTGAGGCTTACAGAGCATTTTACTTTTTTTTTTCAACCACTATGTAAAAAAAGGCAGGCAATTGGACTTGGTAGAGAAAGGAGCAATGAAAAATGAAAACAATTGATGTGTTAGGGTGTAAGTGTTAATGGTATTTCCTTCCTTCTATTATTGTTGTTACGCTCTTTGTGTAATAAATCCAAATTCGAAGAGAAAATTAACTTCTTTGAGTTCATATATTCTTATAATGAAATGGACTGCAGTCAGCTTATGTAATCAGTTTATATTTATGATTTTGGAAGAAGAAATAAAACCTATAAGAAAGTGTTCATTTGGATGTTCTCTTTCACCTTGTCTGACAATCTAATTTATGTTCCAAATACTGAACTTACACATTTGTTTTAAAGTCCAAAATACTACCTTGTGTTAAGCATGCAGTTCTTTAACTCAGATGTTTCATGTCTAATCTATTTTGCAGAAGGAGAGGTTTAAACAATTATCAATATGTTACTTTTGTCTCGGTTTAATTATTGTCTTAGTAATGTTTTAGTTGGATGCATAATTGAAAATGTATCGTGGCTAATACAACATTCTGCCCAGCAGTTAGAAGATGCTGGAATGGTCATAAATGGTAATAAATACCTACTTGTATTTTTTTCCTTATTTATTTAACAAATCCACACATAGAGCTTGCTATGCGCCAGGCACTGTTCTAAGTTCTTTAAATATGAAACACTTAATTCAATTCTCATAAAAACCTTATGATATATGTATTATTATTAACCCCGTTTTATATATGAGGAAACCGATACACAGAGAGATTAAGTAGCATTTCCTAAGCTTCCATAGCTAGCAGTAGATGCCAAAGCTGAGATTAAAATCCAGGCAGTTTCTGGCTACTGGATGTTCACATAATAACTGGATGTTACAGTGATTGAAAGTTGGTTATGTAAATGAAAATGTTTTCTTTGTCCAATTGCAATAATTTCCACATGCTTGCCATATGCCTGTTCTTTTGAATAGTCGCTTGTTCTGAAATATCATGAGAAGAGCTAGTACTATGGGCAGCTCCCAAAGCACCCTTTAACAACATGGGATTTGAAGGATATCACTAGCCCTCCCATGGTCGGAGCCGCTGAGGGCCATTTTGCAGCCTGTGCAGTGAACCATTCCCAGGCCATGACCCACATAGACTCGATGCGATTGGTACATCCTAGAGTTGTTTAGGGTCTGACTATCTGCAGTGACCCCACAAGTGGCCTAAAGATTTATTAGCCTTCTCAGAGTAAGACTTCCAACTGGGAGACCCTTCTCTCTACATGATCCACTTTTAGTTTCCATCCATCAAAATTTATTACTAAGAGAATGTATTAAAATGCCACTCTGTGTACTGGATACTTGTCATGTCTTTTCCATTTTCAGTTCACAGAAAGAAAAAAATGCTTATGTGTTTAAATATGTCTCCATATATGGTGCACTGTAGAGAGAGGGGGTTTTGTAGTTTTTTTTTTTTTTTTCTGTGTGAAATGTTATGATTTTTAAATGCCTTTCTGAGTATTTTCAGAGATGGCAAGTCTAAGCCAAGATTCTATGAAAGGACACATTCATCCCTTTGTCCACTTGCCTTTAGATAATTTTGAGAACAACTTATTAAACTCTCAATGTATGGAGCACCTGGGTGGCTCAGTGGTTGAGTATCTGCCTTCGGCTTAGGTCATGACCCCGGAGTCCTGGGATCGAGTCCTGCATCAGGCTCCCCGCAGGGAGCCTGCTTCTCCCTCTGCCTGTGTCTCTGCCTCTTTCTGTGTGTTTCATGAATAAATACATAAAATCGTTAAAAAAAAATTATCAATGTAGTTGACTGGCAATTAGCTGGTTTAGTACTCCTGGTCCTCTGAGCTCCCCCTCAAAAAGTAGGTGCTATCATCCCTAGAATGATCAGAACTGGAGGAGTCAGGGGTACATGGTCTAAGTGGTCCTCTGGTCTGACTTTCCCTTAGCCGTTAAAGAGCCTGAAGCTCAGAGAGTTGATAGTGGTTCATGCGCACACAGCTGCCTGGTGGCAGGAATGACACTTGAATCTCACATTCTAAAGTGTTTTTTTTTTTCCCCTGTTACATCTCATTCTATCCTGTGCTCCTGTAGAAAACACGGACCTTATCGTGTGTGAATACCTTCAACCACTATGTCCCAACTTTGTTATTTGCCCTTGTTCCCATTCACCCGGACAATCAGTAGAGCCCTTGGAGCATTAAATGTGATCTAGCCCATCTTTAGGAAGAAAAATTCACTACTAGCTCAGAAATATAGACCAGTGGTTTATTGGTCATGACTCAGGAGTCAGGGCTCCACCACTAATTGTGTGGATTAATTAACTGGTCAATTAACTTTTATGGGCTTTCCCCAATTATGAAATAAGAGAGTTGGACAAGTGACTTGCCATGAACTCTCCAGCTCTTGTGTCCCATGTTTCTGTGAACTGTATTTGTGAATCCCCATTATCTTGTCCTTAAGGTGTGTTTGGAACATATAAAACTCCTTTTAGGTCTTGATTAAATGAGATCCTGTTTTTTAGTAGCCTAGTCAATTTTGCTGCCTTATTTTTCTCATGTTGCTTTCAGTACTTAGTACCCTAACCCCCTAATATTCTGTTTTTTTCTTCCAAATTACCACTAAACATGCAGTGACCTGTCATTCTGCCCTGGCTAGTATAGCCTCACTGTTTGTTTTTGTTTTTGTTGGGAAAGGATTGTTGCTAAAGTAAGCAGAGAAGGAAATTTCTCAGGTGGATTCTTCAGAGTCCCAGGGACCTGGCGAAGGTTGCTGTGGTTAGGACTTCAGGACTGATTTAACTAACCAGAGGTCGGCGTCTGGTCCATAGGGATCCCATGGGGTACCTGGTTTGAGAGCTGAACCCAAAATAGATGCTTAGAACTAGACACTTCCCAACAGACTCAAACGGACTGCCTCTCTCGGAGCCTTAGAATCAGAACCAATGAGGTAGTAGAAGCTATGAAGTGCAGGAAGAGCTGGTCAGAGAGGAAGGAAAATGAATGAAGATAGATAGTAGCTAAGTCACAATAATAGTGGACTCACCAGAGCAAGAATAAATAAACAGGCCTGAGGCGATGACCAGATGACCTGATGACCAGAGCTCTTGTATCCCGAGGGCATTCAGAAGCTCTTGCCGCATGCATGCTGTCCCGTGTTCTAATTCTCTGTGAGACCTGGCCAGCTAAAAGCTGCTTCTCATAACTCCAGAGCGCCCCCACTATCTTTCCAGTAATTTCCATCTCCTACAGTTTCCTGTACCTTGTCATTTGAAAGAGCCTAAAGAACATGGCGTCTTTGTCAAAGTGGCTGCAAGCTGCATAGGGCATCCTACGGTAATCGCTCAGCAGTGTTTGCTGAACACCGTGTTGAGATGTCAGGAATTACTTTGCAAGTGACGGCGCCCACGTTAGGCTGGTGAAGGGTAGCTCCGTACGAGGATCAAGGTGTATCCAGAGCTCTCCGAACACTGTGGGCTGAAGCACAGTGCGGCCTTGTGAGTCGGTGAAGGGAGAAGTGGTTTCTGTAGCAAGACGACCAGGAAGGACCCCTACCCAAAGTATTTGTGCCTCCACCTTGGATGGAGCCCACATTGTCTGAAACTCATACTGGGAGATTACCCTCTTCAGGAGAAGTCACTCCGTCTGCAAGCGCCCGCTCACAAAGTACTTCTGTTCAGAGGGAGGATCAATACCCCCACGTGTTACCAGTATTTCCCACCTCGGTGTGCATTGATTCAGAAAAACCCCTCCTTGAAATCTGCTGTCTTCTGGGACTGAGGGAATGGGAGTTTTGATGGTCCCAAGAGGTAGAAAGGGGATACTTTCAGAGCATGGAGCGCTGCTGAAAGAAATTATGGTGACCGCGTGGACAAAATAAACTCTCATTACTCTTGGTGAAAGGAACAGTAAGGATGAAGGCAGGTGTCAAATCCCTGTAGGCCTTGCTCTGGATGACCCCAATTACCACATATAATACAGAAAGACAATCTTCAAGGAGGTATGTTGTAGGGCAATGATTATAGGCTTTAGAATAAGGCGATCTGACACCTGAGCCTGTTCTCTATTGCTTGTTTATCATACATATAACTTAAGGTTTCTGGGCCTTAGTTTCCCCATCCATGAAATGGGACATAATAATAATATATAATTCTTCAGAGGGAGGTGGCAAAGACCAGTGGGGAGGATGGAGGTCAATGACTGCTAAGTGCAGACTGCATGTGTTGCTGAGGAGTTCAACAGTAGTAGCTGAAGGAGAGGAAGTGAGTTAAGAACGGCTTTGGCTGAGGGTAGACCCTTCTTGCTGCTAAGTCCCCACTCTGCTTGGGCCTTGGAAGAAGTCCATGGATTGGCTTTTCCCCTGCCCCACACTGCTGTGGTGGTTACTCATCACTTGGAAAGTAGCAATCACTTCTTTATTCCTTACTGGTCTTGCTTTTCTGTAATCAGTTCTAAAATTAACCTTAATAGTAGCCCATTAGCTTATCTCCTTGTCCGCTTACTTTTCTTTCATAAATGTCTTCCAACAGGTAGGTATGGCAGTTAGAAAGCGTTGGTTGCGAACTACAAAAAACTTGAATCAAACTAGTTTAAACAATACCGGGGATTTGATGGTTTATATTACTAAATGGTCCAGAGATAGATCTTTAGGCAAAACTTGATCTAGCAGTAAAACGATGACATCTGGGACCTTTTTTTTTTTTTTTTTTTTTTTTTTTTTTTCAGCTTCTCTATTTTGCCCTCTGTGGTATTTGCTTTTTTTAGGCAAATGGATTAGGTCCCCATTATGACCCTAAGGTGGCTGCCAACTGCTTCAGTGGTCTTGTCCATCAGGAAAAAGTGACTAATGTTTTCCCAGCAAAAACCTCAAGATTCACTTTGATTGGATAAACTTAGGTCACATGCCTCTGAACAAATCTCTGTGGCTAGGAGAGATAACGCATTGAATAACTTAACCTAAGTCACATCCTCTATTCCTGGGGCTGGAAGTAGATTACGTTCTTCCAGAGTCTCATGGATCCCAAAATAGTTTCTGGCCTGATAAGAAAGTGAAAAGGGAAAAGCAGATGCTGAGGAGGACATTAACCAAAGACCACGGTAACAGGTTAGACGGAGAGGCCATCCTTATATGAAAAGCTACAACGGCCATATGCTTAACGATTTTTCCATTTGAGAACCAGACAACATGCTGTTTAGGCCGAATTTGTTGCGTCCAGTGTAATACGAATTTACTTTCATCAATAGGCATGAAAAACAATCATTAACCTTTGAATTATGTGATTTTATAAAGCGCTGAATTCTATACTTCGGTGCTCTCATGAGAGAAGCTTTTTGTTTATGCATTTTAGCCATTTTCAACATGCCCTAAATTGAAACAGAGAATGCATTTTTTTTTCCTTCTAGTGTAAAATCGAATAAGCTACAGCACCCTGCAGGAAGTCAGTCTAGCCACAGCAAATCTGTACTTGTTTTTGTGAGAGGGGATGGGAAGAATGAATATTTGCCCCGTGGCATCAATTTCCTGTTTAATGTTCTCCAAAAGGCATTTGGAAAATGCCCAGCAACACAGATGTACATAAATACCATACATAACTTGTTTTCATGAGTGGAAAGAGGAGTCTGTAAAATTATGATGAGGCTGGCTTACCCTCACCTGCTGGTAGCTGGTGAATCACTCCACCTTTGACTTAGTGATTTGGAGAATGGACGATTCCATTGAGTGCAGCATTGGAAGGACAAGTGGTGTAGAAATAGCATGGCATTTAGCTTCTTAGCCCAAGTTCTTACTCATTTAAGGCTACTTTCATCCCAAAGTTCGCTTGTGCCTGCTGGAGGTGGCCTTCAGGTTGCCCGTAAGAAGTATATACATACCAGGACAGTTTTCTAAATAAATGAGCAAGCAAACAAAAAGCAACCCCCCAAAACAGAAACTCATCTGTAAGATTTGCAGAGACAGAAATTTGTTTTCAAACCACAGAAAAACATATGCACATACCACAGAGCATCGCTCAAGGTGTGGGCAGATGTGTTCTCATTTCTGTAGATCACATTACCCCAGACTACTCACACACCATTTTTGGACATCTTATTTCAAAGGTCATGGCTTGGTTGGAGAACCAAGCTCTTTTATTTTTTCAGCAACTAACGCTTAGGGCTACTACATGAATCAAGAACTTGACATAGAAAAGAAGATTCAGACTAAAGAATCCATTCTCTAACTCACCTTTCTTCTGGGCCACTTCCCTGCCTAACACAAGATGAGAAATAATAGTTACCATCTGTTACACCTACGGAGGTGCTTAGGGAGGAATGTGTAACAGAGGCCTTTAAATATCTCAGAGCTGATCCTTGTTGCCCCCACAATTTGTCCCTACCTTGTAGATGAAGAAACCGGACTTAGAGAAGATAAATACAGCCCAGGGCTACCCCAGAGCTGCTGGAGCCGGCATTTGAACCCATATCTGGCTGGCCCTAAGGTCCATGTTTTTTTTTTTTTTCAGATTTAGAAATTATTAATTTAGGATTCATGATGAACTTCAGAAGATTCACAGAGCCAAAAATGGAATGCAAGTATGTAAGTGTGTTTATATATGCTTTTTTTTTTTTCCCCCTGGGGAGAGGGTCTAAAACTTTCATCAGGTTTATCAGCTGTATTTCCAGAGCCTGGCACAGTCTGGAATACAGTAGATAAATCATAAATACTGGTTCAATGAATAATATGGGCCCATGACACAAAAAGAGGTCAGTACCGCTGCTTTTATTACATGCCTTTGTATTACTGTAGTTTGTTCTAGCATCTGTCCTATGGTTTAATGGATTTGAATTTCCAGTACAACTGGCTTTGTTGTGGATACATAAATGCATTCTTTTAAAAAGTAAAAAATACATAATTTAGTTGATAATTCATTTGAAACTATTTGATAATTACATTAAAATATTAAACATCTTTAGATGGTATTGTCTAAGGAGATGCTTTTTCTTGAATAAAGCATATTAACACAAAGGACTGGAAACTATTTAGTCCACTAATGAACCGAAATATAATGTGAGCTACAAATGTGAGCCACATTTGTAATTTTAAACTTTCTAATAGCCACATTAAAAAAGAATTTTTTTAAAAAGCAGGTAAAATTCATTTTATTTTTTAAAATTTATTTATCCATGAGAGACACACAGAGAGAGGCAGAGACACAGGCAGAGGGAGAAGCAGGCTCCCTGTGGGGAGAGCCCAAAGTGGGACTCCATCCCAGGACCCCGGGGTCACGCCCTGGGCTGAGTGGAAGGCAGACATCTGCTCAACCACTGAGCCACCCAGGCATCCCTATTTTTTTATTTTTTAAAAATATTTTATTTATTATTTATTAGAGCGAGAGAATGAGAGCATGCACGCTGGAGAGAGCACAAGAGGAGGAGCTGCAGAGGCAGAGGGAGAAGCAGGCTCCCCACTGAGCAGGGAGCCCGACATGGGTCTGGATCCCAGGACCCTGAGATCATGACCCAAGCTGCAGGCCAATGCTTAACTGACTGAGCCACCCAGGCGCCCTAAAATTAATATTACTCATATCTTTTATTTAACACAATATGTCCAAAATACTCTCATTTTGCTCCGCAAGCAATATTGAAAGTTGCGAATGAGATATTTTACATTCTTTTTTTATTTTCCACACGAGGTCTTGGAAGTCCAGGGTGTGTTTCACACTCTCTTCCCTCTGGCCTTGCTCGGCGCAGGGGCCGTGGGGCCTGTACCGGGTGGTTGACCGAGGGCCGCGGGGGTGGACCCACAGGAGGGAGGGAGCACGGGGGGCACGGGCGTGGGGGCAGGCACCCCGAGATCCAAGACTCCGTGACCTGGCTTAGGTGGCCAAAATTGTAGCTTTGTAGGTGATTATTAGGACAGGCTCTAGGAAACGGTGTGGAAGTCAGCATTTCAGCAGAACTGCCGGCCCCGCAGTCACCTTCTTTTCTTGGTAACAGACGTGCAAATGTGGGGCACACACTTAGGGGTAGATGTGATGCAGCGACTAGAGTTACGCCCAGTAATTATAATAATTTTGTTCTTGTAACCACACCTAGAGCAAAGGATCTGCGTTAGGCCGGCTCGGGCCCGGGCCTGGGGCGGGGGGTGGGAGAGGAGCAGTGCAGAGGTCCTGGGGTTGCATTCCTCCCTTTCGCGGGTCCGGGAAGGAGGCCTCCACGGGCCTGAGGTCACGGGCTGCAAGACTAGACAAGGCCCTAAGAGCCCGGGAGCCTGCTCTGCACCCTGCCCAGGCTTCAGTCAGCCGCGAGCTTCTGGAGGCCGCACCGGGCCTTTGCACAGGGCGTGGCCCTCCCCTGGGTCTGGCCTGCCTCCCTGGGCCCAGCCGAGCACACCTACAACACCTCTCGCTTCTAGGCAGAGCAGCACCGAGCTCCACAAACACAACCTGACCTATCTTTGTCGGTGTAACGTATCTTGCAAAATTCCATTTCTTCCTCT
Source organism: Canis aureus (assembly GCF_053574225.1). Taxonomy (NCBI): domain Eukaryota; kingdom Metazoa; phylum Chordata; class Mammalia; order Carnivora; family Canidae; genus Canis; species Canis aureus. The sequence continues at coordinate 2,231,392 of NC_135632.1, read as the reverse complement.
ATTTTTTTTTTTTTTTTTTAGTTATTCAACACGACAAACATACATTTGTCATTCTCCATAAGATACTGCTAATCCACTCGGGAGCTTACAGTTTGGTTAGCAGGGTGCCACGCCGAGATTCCCAGGAATCGGGTTATTTGAATTCATATGGCATGGTTTCCTTTGACCCTGGGTCTTAAGTTAAAAGCATTTGCTTTAAGGGAATGGTAGAGGATGTTTTAAATTTTAAAGGAGAAAGAAAATACCACACATGTGAAGACTATACCCCGGGAAAAGGGAGATACTGTTTATTTAGGAAGCTCAGTGGTTCCTAAAGATTATAAAACATTGACCAAGTAAGTTCAGATTGTCAGGATAGAATGAAATCCTACACTCATACCAGTATTTTCCAGGGGAGGTGCCAACGTGGTTGAGCAAAGTCTTTCCACCACCATGTTGTCACCACTGCTCTTAACAACCACCACCACCGCTGTCCCCGCCACCGTCAGCATGCTCCTTCCATTAACCTTCAGGTAGTCAGGGAAAGGCCCCAGGGAAACAATGTTTTATGAGGAATTTCCTCTGCACTCAGGGCCGTGTCCTCCCACAGTTCCTGGGTCATGGGATGGTATATACTGGGAAATGCAGCATTTGTAAACTACTCCACAATCCAAACAATCTCTCGCTCCTCTCTAATGATGTGCAGTTATTTGCTGAGGTGGCCATCGACCAGCCTCGTGGAAGAGTCCAGAAAGCTATTAACTAGGGGGTGAAATTCAAGTCAGAGATGGCTGTGAACACCTCTGGGGAGTGATGAGACAGGAATTCTTAGGACTTAATTCATAAAGGAGAGCATTAGAGTGTGGAGGAGTGGACGGGTAGGCGATGACTCACGTCCCTGCACAGGGTGCAACCTCAAAATAGTGACGTTGATCCTACAAAGTGTGTAGGAAGACCAGTCTCGGAACTGCAGTCACTACTCATGGATGATCCTTGACTCTAATTTCTAAGATGAATTCCTGAGATTGCTTTTGTAGAAGAATAGTGCTCTGCTCACAGCTTATGAGCAGAAACAGTAAGGAGGTTCATTCCTCGACATGTGTGATCTAGAGCAAGTTTCTTAATTCCCTGAGCCTCAGTAGCTTCCTCTGCAAAATGGGGATAATGCAGTATGAATTAGAAAATGCATAATTCGCTACATAGGACCTTGGACACCTATTGGGAGAGACGTTAATGTAGATTTTGTTTACTAAGAGAATGCTTGTCTTATCTCTATTAATCTCGCCTTTGTCCCCAGGAAATAGGTACTATTTTCACCCCCATTTTATAAATGAGGAAACTGAGGTTTAGTGAGGTTAAGGTCACACAGCTTGCAGAAAGACTGCTGCTTCATGTTTCATTGTTGTGCACAACTAGATTTCTTTACCATGTAAACCGTATATTTGCAATGGCTTAGACACCAATGGAAAATGAAGATCATTCAAACCCAATATAAATACATATAGATACATACAGAAAACATAAATACATACAGAAAATTCACTAATCTGAAAACTGGGCCATTTCAAAGGACATGCAGCTTTATTACTTTCAAGTACATACAGCAACCAGAAAAATGCTAATAAGGGCTGGCAGTTCAGGCCCAGATTCAGTAAATAGATAAAAATGATTAGCATATCTAAGAAGTTCTGGTCTTGCCTACATTTTGAATAGAGCGTTTTATAAATAAAAGAAATCTCAAGTGTTAGAAAACAAGTTATTTTCTTTGGTAAGTAAATGCTTCTTTTCAAATATTATTTATACTATTCATTTACTTACTAAGCCACTTTTTTCGTAGATAGTACAAAAGTACCCTTCAGCTCAGTCCCTGCACACATTATAAAAAAAAACCAGAGATTAAAACTGTCTAAATTAAATGTTAAAATATTTTAATCAGATTAATGTATTTGCCCTTTAATTCTTTAGAATATCATGATCTGAATAAACGTAAATTGCTAAATGTTTTTCAAGTATTACGGCTATCCAAACTTCATAAAAAAGATTTATTTTAGTATTAATATGAATGGCATAATATCTGCTATGTCCTCTGTTAATGTAGAAAAATTTTGAGGAATGTAATCTTTTCTCACATGAAATGTTTATGTCATTTATGAGTACTCTTTATACTAGGAAATGGAAAAATGGAGAAGAAAGTGTTCAGACGGTAGTCTTTGACAACAGGGTACTAAATCTGCCCTGGGCAATAGACTTGTGACTTCTATCCACTTTGGTTTACCAAGCAAAGCCCAACCTGGGTGTGGAATCTTTTGTGTGTGTGTGTGTGTGTGTGTGTGTGTGTGTGGAATCTTTTAGCTATTGCTGTTAATCCATGGAAAATATTTTAGTGTGATGTATTCTCCTTAAAAGTTAATAAATTGTTGCAAAAAGAATAATGGGATTTATTAAATATGGTGGTCCTGAACCATGCCAATTAGTTTGTGGTTTTGTGGGAATAAAGCAAACGTAGTTATCGGTATTGTAATAAGTGAGGGTCCCAGCAAGTTCCAGCTGTTGAACACGTGATTATTACTTAGGAGGACAAATAGCAATATTTTTCCATCTCTAGAGTACATTCTGCTCCTGATACGCCTGCATAACTGCAACGAACCATTAGTGGGAGTTACACACAGAGGGAAGAGACCGAGGAACCACGTTTCTTTTCTGCTGCCCAACTGAAATTTCAGTTGGTTGATATCTGTCCAGAGTTAAATTTTCCATAGCACACTATAGTGACACCCTAGGGTTACTATTTGAATTCCATTTTGATAGAAGTCTTTCTTTATAAAAGCCAACCAAATAGTATGGCTCTACACTCAACCGGGAGTCTGCTGGAAGATTCTCTTCCTCTTGCCCCTCGCCCTACTCATGCATGCACATGCTCTCTCTCTCTCCCTTGAATAAATAAATAAATCTTAAGAAAAAAAACATAATTGCTTTCCTCCTCAATGGATTTGTCACCATGCAAAAATGTAGGTCTCAGGGCGCCTGGGTGGCTCAGTCAGTTAAGTATCTACCTTCGGCTCAGGTCATGATCCCAGGGTCCTGGGATGGAGCCCTGTATCGTGCTCCCCACTGAGTGGGGAGTCTGTGTCTCACCCTCACCCCTGCTCATGCTCTCTCTCCCTCTCACTCTTTCTCTCCCAAATAAATAAATAAATAAAATCTTTTAAAAATAAGAAATGTAGGTCTCTTGTTTCCTGATCTATAATTCCAAGATTTCCAAAAATTTCCCGATTTTTAAACATTGCTAACTAATTTGAGTTTCACTAAGGCCCAATGAAACACATCTGTGGGCCTTATTCAACCTGAGGGCAGGCATTTTGCAACCTGTGATCTAGACCAACTCTTCCATTTTGCAGATGCGGGAAACGGGCTCTCTGCAGTTTAGCATCGTTCTCCAGGACTTCCAGTCCAAAGCTTTTGTCACTTAACTACAACTTCTCTCAATAAGAAAACAATTAGATGACTCAGAAGGAACAAACAAAATGTAGTTATAAAGCAATATGTTAGAGGTTTTTTTTTAAAAGCACAAGATGATATCGTGAAAGCAAATGTTATAGGGAGAAGAAATAAAAGAGGGCTCATGGTAGGAAGAATTCAAAAAGACTTTACAAGTGGCATTTGAGCTAGATTTTGAACGAAGTGACTAATACAAATCGATAAAAGATAACAACAAAGGGGATTTAGGTAGAGGAGAACAGAATGAAGAAAACACATAACCAAGAATTTGCAAATGGACATGTAAGACAATGCCCAGAACGGCTCGGCTTAATCAGGGAGTAGAAATCCTATCACCATAATTCATTCGGCAAATATTTCCTGGGCTCTCCTGTGTGCCAGGCGCTATTGTAGGCCCTGTAGATAAAGCAGTGAACAAGAGAGCCACCTGGGTTCTTGGGAACTTTTTTTCCCTAGTGGCACAGGTGAAAAATAATATAAAGTACTATGAATAAAATAAAATTGAAAGATGTGAAAGTAGCATCTGTAAATGCACATTAGACAGGACAGTCAGGGAAGACTCCTCTGCGGGGATAGCATGATGAGAGGAAGCCATCAGGCAATGATCTGAGCTAAGAATGTTCAAGACAGAGAAGAAGGCTAGTGCAATGGGCCTAGGGTGGAAAGAACAGAAAGAAATGTGAGTTGTGGCAAGGATGATAGGAAAAAAGGTTAGAAGGACACTCCCTCCCAGAGGGAGTCTGGAGTGATGAGGTTTCCCACAGGGAAGCTGCATAATTTGATCATATATAGATCATTTCTGATAAGAAAGTAGCATAAATTCAAAAGAAAAGGAAGTGGATAATGGAAGTTCTTGAATGGAAGCTGATGGAATACATTTAATTTGGGGGGAATGCTGTAGCTTTTAGCGGGCAGAAGAACAGCAGCAAAAATGGTGAATCTGTGGATGAGCATCTATTCTGACTGCTGAGTGCCCATGGGTTGGGATCAGGAGCTCTGGCTTTTGTACAAGTCCAGGTATAAGGGAGGATTGGGATTCCGTCAGGAATGATGGAAACGAAGAGGGGAAAATGAGAATCATAAACACTAAACACAATGAACTGATGTAAGTCAAAACAACCAGAAAAAAAAAATCAAAACAAAAAAAAATTTGGAAGTAGTTTTAAAATAATTGAAAGAAATACTTTCAAATTTTCCTGAATGGCCTAAGTCTCTCAGAATTTCCTTGAAGAAGGAATTTGAATTTTTCGTGATGAGCATTGAGGTACATGTGTAATGCTTACAAAAGTAATAGTGATTTTCCTCAAAATCAAAACAAAACAGAAAAAAAAAAAAAAAAAAACCAACCAGAAGAGGAAAACTGTTGTGAGGATCTCTTAAGTTTCAGAATTGGAAGCCATTTTGGAAGCAGCCTTGATAACTAAAATAGGAGAGAATTTATCAAGATCTTGACCCGTACTGCATTGTAAGATATCTATTATAAGCAATAAGAAATTCAAAATTAGAGAGGCCTTGGAGGTGATAGTTGAGGGCAGGAGGGAGGTTTCGAGCTATTCTTTGTATCAACAGGGACCACGTTTGCTATTCAAAATGCCAAATTGTACCTTCAAATAATCTACACCGTGTAACACGAACATGAAAAAAGCAGTCTTATTCCCACGGCTTCATAATGATATTAGCATTATTAAGAGTAGAAAACAATATCTGGATGCTTTCTCTGCCTCTATACATCGAATGATAGAATGGTAAAAAAAAAAAAAAGAGCAGGAAATAGAGAAATACCTTTATAAAAGTCAAATTCTGTGTTGCTGTTTTTAATAAAATACATTACATTCAGCTGTATCTGAATTTCAATAGAAAAGGGAAAAGACAAAAATAGAAGGGAAAAAGATGGATTAAAGTGTCAGAAAACACTTCAAGCCATTGGACTTCGGCTTCTAATGTTATGCTACCGTATACTAGGCGTTCTAATTTTCATGATTTAGGAGATGTTGATCAGCTTTATTTAGGTTACGTTAAGATAAACGTTTAACACCTCATTTGACGTGTTACTCTTGTCAACCTTCCTTGTTTAATCCCATTCATTTACAACAGATGAAATAGCTCTCTATCGCGGGGACATGTTTTTCTATCGATGTATGCTAAGAACTAACAAAGATAACGTAGGACAGGCGGTCGGCCGCAGCACCCTGGTATGCATGAATTTCAATTACTACATTGAAGTTAAGGAACACAAGTGCCCCAATAACAGTTCAGATTTTAGTCACCGCGCTGTATGGCGTCTTCACTGTATTTGCATGAAGTACAAACTTTGCTCCTAGCACTTCGGCACACAAATCACTATGTAAATAACAGATGTGAATCATGATCCATGACCAATCACTTCCTTGAAGGTCTGTATGGTCACCTTGCATCTGTTATTTATTCAGTTCACCCACAGAGAGCAAAGTGTGCGGTTGTCTCCTGGTTTCCCAGTGATAACCCTCTGTGACATTTCACAGGAATAGTTCATCAAAGGAGTGAATGAATTGACCAACAAAGATGGAAGTGAGGCAAATAAATGAAAAGTAAAATCTGAATGCGATGGAAATGGAGTTCTAGAAGAAATCGCTGGCCGTGGCGGTGTTGACACCAGGGCGGTGTGAGCCTCTGGACGTGCAGCCAGGCACTCGGCGAAGCCAACTTACTGACATCAGTGGAGAAAGTGGCTGTGATGAAGGGATGCTGATGTCCCAGAGGAAGTGACTCCAGGAAAATACTTACGTTAAAGAAACTCTTGGAGGTATTTCAGGGCACCGAACGTGTGCAAAGGATAAAGTGTCGGAAGCGAATCTAGATTTAGAAAGGAATGTGACAATTTTGCCAGGGCATCGAAAAGATGTGTAGCGAGTTAGATGATGAGAAGAAAGCAAGTGCTGCTGAAATGCTTCTTGATGCTGTTTCACAAGGAAGTAAAATACTTTAATTCTCAATGTTTTTAAGGTTTTGACTTCTTGTTTACTGAATTTTAGTTTTTACTTCTTTTTTTTTCATTTCCCAATACATTTATAACTGACCTTGAACGAGTGTTTAATGTTTTCACAGAAGTTTTTAAAGATCTTGGAATAATTGTAATTTTCCCTATTGATTATTAAGATTACTTTGCGCAGCTTTAGCTTACAGAGGTCATTTTTATTTTTTTATTTTTTATTTTTTTTTATTTTTTTAAATTTTTTTATTTATTTATTTGTGATAGTCACAGAGAGAGAAAGAGAGAGAGGCAGAGACACAGGCAGAGGGAGAAGCAGGCTCCATGCACCGGGAGCCCCATGTGGGATTTGATCCAGGGTCTCCAGGATCGCGCCCTGGGCCAAAGGCAGGCGCCAAACTGCTGCGCCACCCAGGGATCCCCAGAGGTCATTTTTATAGGCTCACATTGCCGTGGCCTATAAAGTGAGGTCTGCCTATACTTAATTATATTATATGCAGGTCAGCATTTACATATATTTTGTATATTTTGACTCCAACTGGATTTTAAGTCGCTCAATTATAGAAATAAGGCAAAGCAAACCCTTCACTTCCACATTGCCTACTCCGCCTGGCATAGCACTGAATGTCTGGTAAAGGTTTAAATAGTACTTACTGGTTCACTGTGTATGTGGAATAATAGGGTTTTCATAAAGTGTCAAGTCATAATAATAAATGTTATTCCTTTCATTAGAATGTAAGCTTTCCCCATTTTACTTTCCACTGTTAGGGCAACTAAATATGAGTCCCAGGTTGTATCCTACTGTTTTCAGGGTATATTGTTCCATTGAAGGAAGATGCAGATGATGGCTTGTGGATTTGCTTTGTGCACAGCCTGTACAATCCTACAGGCAGCCCTAATGCCCACCCCTAGCACCTAAAACCATGCCAAAGGTACATGATAAATATTTATTGAATTCATGTAATTCATAATAATTACTAGGACTGTGCACTATATGTTATTTTGTACCAGATGTTCTATGGCTCCCATTTTGTAGGTGACAAAAACTTGACTTGGAGATTGATTCAGCCAGCAAGGGCACTCTAGAGCCAGAATTTGAATCCAAGGCTGTCCGACTCTAGCGTGCCTTGGTCACCACAATGATAATCAACTGACACCAGTGACGCCAAGTGATGTGCAAATGAATTAGAGACAAAAAGGTAAAGTAATTTAAAAAAAATCTCTTCCAATTCATGTCCTATCACAGGCCTACTTGGACAAGGGGAGTACCTCGCATCAAATTTATTTTTGCATTACTTTACATTTATAATTTCCCTCATGATATTCCTTTTTTTAAACACCGATTTTTAAAAAGAATCCCCAAAAAGCATTTCCCATGATAGTAGCTTAGGGCAGAAATGGCCAAAAATCATATTATTACGATTATTATTTAAAACAATCTAAATTTACAAGCCACTTCAGGAAGCGGTATATTAAAGAATGTGTGTGTGTGTGTGTGTGTGTGTCTGTGCGCGTAACACCTCTTACATTTTAAGAAGTTTATGTCTAAAAAAAAAAAATCATTTGGTTTTCGGCTTGGGCACTTCCCTACAGTAGGGCTTTATCCGTCCTTCTGGGCTGGTAAACTATTGATTGCGGGGCCAGAGCATCGGCGTCTTGCTCTGGTGGCCGCGTCAGACCTGGCCCAGCGGACCCCCAGGGGAAGGCCCACTCCCCGGGGACCTGAGGAGGCCCTGCGCCGGGTCCCTCGGCAGAGGCCTCCACTTCACCCTTGTGTTCCTTCTCTTTGTATAGAATAAAATACTCCTTTGACTACTCTTCTCCTCGGTGGAGTGACGTGTGTGGTATTTGGTGGGAAGGGTTGGTTCGAATCCACCACAGAGCGGAGCATGGCTTGCGGTGGCTGCGTCCCCTCGCCTCCTCCCCGTGGGCCCCACGCCCTATCCACACCGCCTCCCCGGGGGCTGCGCTTCCAGGCCTTCAGGCTTGGCATCTGCTCTGCACTTGGACGTCTTGCCGGCCGCTCGCTGGGCCCTTTGCCCGCAGGTCACCCTCCCTTTCTTCCTATCCTCACACTCTTCTTCCTTTCTCTCGAAGCTGGAAGACCTGGTACCTTCGATCCCGTTTAGTGCCTGCTCAGGTGACAGATTGTGAAGAAGCGACTAGACAAAGGGCAGAGGTTTGGGCCTCCAGGGGCGATGCGTCGTGGGAAAGTGACCAGGAAACGTTGGAGGGAAGCTAATCGAAGACAAAGATGCCCTAAATAAGATTCGTTTGTGCAGGCTCATCTTGGCATCAACTCCCCATCTCCAGCGATAAGAACTTTCGAGGCTTCCTGGGACCAGCAGGGCATTTTTCTCACGGGAAGTTTATGCCCTGCTTTTTCGAAAGGGAGAAGGGAGAGGGCCCTTCCTGCAGCTGCTGTTTTGCAATTGCCTTTGGCTCTAAATAATCAGTATGCAAACCAGCACATTTGGGGGCGCATGTTCTGATCCCCTCACGATGAAGGCAGCACATGGGGACCAGGACGGGGCAGATACATGCTAGCTTGGAAGACGTGGTTGTGGGGGGTGTTTGGGGGGCACAGTTGGTGAAGCATGTACCTCCTGGTTCCAGCTCAGATCGTGAGCTCCGGGGGGTTGTGAGATCAAGTCCCGCATTGGGCTCCATGTTCGGCGTGGAGTCTGCTGGGGATGCTTTCTCCCTCTGCCTCTCCCCCTATAAAATAAAGAAATCTTAAAAAAGAAAAAAAGAAGGAGTAGTTAGGAAAAATCTTTCTTAGGAAATGCCTTTGCTCTGAGAACTGACAGATGATATCTTGGACAGTTCAAGATTCCCAAGAAAGAAGTTGGGGGTGGAGGGAAGAGCAAAGCTACCCTACAGCAGCAGTGAGCCAGCTGGTCCTGCTAGAGAAGAGAAAGAAGGCCAGAGGGAGCAGAGAAGGGTGCGCCGGGGTGAGCGGAGGAAGTGAGGCCAGGGACTAGTCAGAGTCGGGATCCTCTGGGGCCTCTGGGGCCCCTGGGAAGGAATTTGGATCTTACTGTAAATGTAATGGGGAACCACTGGAGGACTTAAACAGGAGAGTGGCACAGCCACTGTATTGTTTGTTTATATTTATTTTTTGCTTTCCCTGAGGTAGTTTATGTTCTACTTAGGATTTAGAAGTAAACGTAAGAGAACAAATGCAGTAACTGCAAACGGGACAATTTATAAGAGAAAACAACCCCCTAAGTTGAATAATCAATTGACAGATAGCTGGTGTGTTCTAAAAAGGTCATTCAGAATACATGTGCAGAATAGATTTTAGGAGGTGACATGGTAGGTGCAAGAGGTCGGGGTGGGAGGTGAACACCGTAGTCTGTGAGAGGGGATGGTGGCTTGGCCCCGATGGTAGCCGTAGAGGTGGGAAGACACACAGACTCGGAATATGGTTCAGAAGTAGAACTACCAGGACTTGCGGAAGTCAAGTAGATAAATACAGGAGAAAGGGGAAAGGAAGGAATAAGAAATGGCTCTTAAGATTTTGGCTTGGCCCCCGTCGTGTGTTCACTGAGCTAGGGAAGGGCAGGGGCTGGAATGAAGAGTCCTACGGGCGCAGGCTCAGCGTGAGATGCTGTGAGCTACCCCAGCGGAGGTGTATAGGGCTTGGACATCAAGTCACAACTCTTGCCCCTATATTTGGAGAAAAACCTAAATGGCCAATAGCTTTTTTTTTTTTTTTTTATTGGTGTTCAATTTGCCAACATATAGAATAACACCCAGTGCTCATCCCATCAAGTGCCCCCCCTCAGTGAAGGGCCAATAGCTTAAGAGAAATAACAATACATCTGTTTGGAATTAGAATTACACCTTTATTTACTAAGGTTCGGGTCAACTGCCTCAGCCTGGAAAGCAAATGACTGGGGACAGCCGGTTGACAGGAGGGGACCCTTTGGCCATGTGCTTCAGGTAGATCAACTCAAGTGTTTCTGAGCAGGATTCTCAAAGTCTGTGTCCGGGAATGTTGCAAACAATCTCCCGGTGGTTTCTGACATTAGACCAACGGGATTTAAATCCCAGCTCCAACACGTGCTAATTTTATGATTGTGACAAGTTATTTAAATCTCTTGTCGGGTTTCTTGGGTGTGAAAGGGAGATAATACCCACCTTACAGGGAGGATTTCATCAGCAGCCTCTTTTGTCTTATGTGGATCTCATGTGGAAGGAGATGTGAGAGCAGTGAAGGTTTGTCTGTGGCTCCCAAATCTGGCCTAGACCTGAGCTGGATTGGCCCAAGGGGCCCTGGAGAAGGTGCTCAGTGTAGCACCACAGGAAGGCCTGAGCCCTTCTCATCACCCTTTCCACTCTGAGATGTGCTATGAAGATTGGGAGACCCACCCAGCTGGCAACCGGAGTGGAGATCATTTAATAAGCTCAGAGGAGGGTGTGGAGTTGATCCTATCTTTGCCTGGGGCCATTAAGACATGCCTTGAGAAAGAGATGCGGATTTGTTGTTCACAGATGCCCCTAATGCAGTGATTCTCAAATTAGTGTGCATTGGAATCCCCTGGAGGACTTGTTGAAGCAGATTGCTGGGCCCCACTCCCAGAATTTTAAATTCAGTAGGTGTTGGGTGAGGCCCAAGAATTTGCCTTCTAACAAATTTCCAGGTGATGCTGATGCTTGAAGGACCACACTTCAAAGGAACCACTGCCCTCCTGCATCCCAGAGACCTGGGCAGGACGTGCGAGCTGGTGTGGACAGGAGTTAACCAGGTCTGCAGCAGTGTAACAGTGAAAACAACGTTCTCATCGGTGGGGAAACCCTACCTCTAAATACAATTTCTCTCCGCTCTGGAGAGATTATAATCCGACATCAATTGGATCCAAAGCACAGATAAAACAAAGAATCTAGGAAAATAGGAAATTGCCCTAAAAGCACCTCCCCGGGAGCTCAATGCCAGTCCTGGACCCAGCTTCCCTAGCTGGAACCCATGCATCCCCCCTAGATTGAGTCTGACCATAGGAATCGGCCCAGGCAGTAGGCAGGGCCTGAATTACCACAACTCCCACGTGCCCTCTAAAACAGTTCCTTCCTCATGGAGATGTGTGTGGGGTGCCTTAGGAATTCCATCTGGGCCTTCGATCATACTGCAAGCAGTCATACTTGGCCCAGAGGAGAGAAAAGCATTGGCTTTACTCTTAGTCCTAGCCCTCAAATACTGCTTCATTTCTAGTCTATGGACAATGAAGAATAAGGTACTTTATTTTTTTTTTTTAAGATTTATTTATTCATGAGAGACACAGAGAGAGAGAGGCAGAGACACAGGCAGAGGGAGAAGCAGGCTCTCTGCGGGGGCCCTGATGGGGGACTCGATCCCAGGACTCCGGGATCATGACCTGGGCCGAAGGCAGACGCTCAACCGCTGAGCCTCCCAGGTGCCCCAGAATAAGGTACTTTAGTTCACTCTGCATTGTGTCCCCTTTTCCCCCTCCTACTTCCTGAAGGAATCCTTGTGTAGGTCTCCCCTGACACTGGCTCCTCTGGTCAGAGCCCCGGATTGTTCCCGTCCGAAATCTTCCTGATGTTTGAATGGTTCCAAAATCTCCTGTGTCATGGTGCAGCAATACCCTCAACACCCCCTTACCCCTTGCCCCCCTCGCCAAACATTTCTACTGCTGCTCTCTCTTTCTCCGCTTTCTGGAATTAATGGTTTTATCCATCGGGTCAAGCTACCTTATGCTGCAATAACAAATGAACCTTTTACTTTAGTGGCTTACAACAACAAAAGTTGTTTTCTGATTTCTCACTCAGGTCGATAACAGATCAGCTTTTGTTCCGTGTCATCTTTATTTTGAGCCTTGGGCTGAAGGAGCAATGCCCACCTGCGACACATTGATCATTTTAGGAGAGAAAAGCAATGGGAGAACCATGCAATGCTTTTTTTTTTTTTATAAAATATTTTATTTATTTATTCATGAGAGACAGAGTGAGGCAGAGACACAGGCGGAGGGAGAAGCAGGCTCCAAGCTGGGAGCCCCGGGACCCCGGGGTCATGCCCTCGTCGAAGGCAGCCGCTCCACCGCTGAGCCCCCCAGGCGCCCCTAAGCACTGGTTTTTAAAGCTTCTGCTAGGAGTGTCACATGCCTTTTCTACTCAAATTTCATTTGTCAAAGCAAGTCGGAAAGTCAAAGATAATACTGGGGTGTGGGAAGTGTAATCTCTTAGTCCCTCCTACAAAATCATCCTCCCTTGTTGGGAGGGGCTGGTAGAGAGGAGCTGGACTTGGATTTGTTTTTACAAACTGATAACAAATTAAACTCTAACTTAATGGGCACCTAAAAAATCCAAGTTAGTAGTGATCTGCTCCACTCTTCCCTTTTGACTTTTGCAGCCTCCCTGGATTTCCTGGCCACTCCACCCACTTTCTTCCTGCCATTCAAGTCATAGTCACCTTCTCTGGACTCTACAGTCTTAAACTTTGATTGAAAGGTTGAGAAAAGGAAAAAAAAAAAAAGGCAGTGAAACAGGGAGAATGAGGAAAATAAGTTACTTTATTTAAGAACTTTAAAACAAGATACTGCCATAGACTTGAGCAAAACCGTACCCCAGAGGAAGGGGTCATCTGTCCTGTCTGGCGTCGATTAGGGATATGTCACCAGTTGCTGGTGGCCTTCTGTCGGCACCGGCCATGTGTGCTGCGATTGCGCACGGATTTGGGGGTACTTTACGGACACTCTCAACTGCTTTGTGTCCAGAAAGTTCTAAGGCTGTGAGACTGTTGGGAGAGCTCGTAAGAAGACACATATGGCTACGATGGAAACAAAAGTGGGGGGAAGACACAGTCTCAGTGAGGAGAACAGGATGAGAGTTGCATGTGTGCAAGGGCTGAATCGTCCCCCAGAAGGAATAGTTCTGAAGGACGAAGAGAATCAGGCAGCGATCGGAGAGCGAGGCTTTTGCAATCAAGAGTAATCAGCAAGAGATGAGGCAAAGTGATTAACAAAATGGAAAGCATGGCCCACGGGGGCAGAGGATCACAATCAACACAGATGTCCTTTGGCCCGGGTTAGTTCAGGAGAAGGCCAAGAGCTTGTTTGAGAACTTAAGGCTCAAATCTGTTTGTGGTAGACCAAGGCCAGGCCTGCCTGCAAAATAAGTGGGAAACCCCTACACCCTGCCGCCCAGGTGGAGATAAGGAGAGACCGCCCCGGGCTGGGCACAGCAGCCACTTCAAGGTCTGGAATCTGGACAGGAGCCCGAAGGGAGGCGCCTGCTGCATACCTCCAGTTGTGCCTTGTATGGCAGCACCACTTGTTTGGGGTTGCCGACGTGGAGGGGGGCTCCCCTGACCCCCCAGGCGGCTCACTCTGCAGGCTGCCGGGACCACCAAGTTTCTGTGTCTCTGTGAAGCATAAAGGAGGCATCGGGCAGCCGCGGGCGCCTTACTTCGTGTCCAGCCTTGGCCCTGCTTACGTGCTGCTTTGGAAATGAGTCAAAGTGCAGCGTCTTTGAACTGAACTCAAAATGTCATTCTTGCCCATTCTCTCACCTAGGCCAGGTTCCACGTTCTGACCCTCGTGGGCTCCAAGCGCATTTGGGGGAAGCTCCTGTTAACAGCCACAGGGCGTCCACCAGTGCAAGGCCTGGCCCCCCATCTGCGCTGTCAAATGAGCGGTAAATTCGGATGCTGTGTCTGCTGAGGTCGAGCGATTACTGCCTCGAGAGGTTTTCAGTGATCTATTTTGGTGGAGAAAACGGCTGACAGTACTTCCGTGTCACCAGAGAGGAGACAAGTCCACCTGACTTAAAGGTTCCGAGAAACATCTAACTCCTATTAGGGAGAAATGTGTTCGTTGTTAGAGGCTTTAGCTCCTCTTGGTCGCAGTAGACGGTGGCAATGGGGTGCAAAGGCCGCCTGCTTAGCCTCTTCCTTTCCCTCCGAGAGCCTCTCCTCAGGCACCTTTACAAGGCCAAGGGCGCCCTACAACCCAGTACATCAGCACCGCCCCTCCCTCGGGCAACGTGAGTAAGTTAGAGGCCAAACTGGGTCACTCTGAGCACGAAAGGGAGCACTCTTGCTAATTATGCCCGACAGCAGACCTAACCCGGGGTCATCCTAGGAAAACTGAGATTCTAGTCACCCTATAGATGGACTAATCCCAGCGTTTGCCTGCCAAGGCTCCTGAAGGATCCTGTTCCGTGCGTGGCCCCCGCTGGAGAGGCAGCCCCAGGCTCTTCAAGCTGACCCTGAGCCACTGGCCTGCATTCTAGTGGAGCATGTGATCCAAGGCCGGTAAACAACCCTAGGCTAGTGACTCGGGACACCAGGCTGAGGCTTGGCTGCACAGGATCAACCCAGTTAAGCAGATTCTGCTGTGAATTGGAAATTCTGACCGAAAGAAGCCAGGGGGCAACGATCCTAATTTTTCCGCCTCCGCACAGTTCACATGTTGAGTGCACGCTGCCATTGTCAGTAAGTAGCATCTGTCATTACTCTATGGTTCTCCTGTGCTAGCGACTGGGGAGGGGGAGCAGGAATCTAAAAATCTCCAGCAACGTCTGCTGGAACCTCTGATGTACACACCCTTGACCAAGAAATCCCAGGTCTGGAAATGCAGGAGACAGATAGGCTGGCACACTTGCAAAATGCTATATGAAGGGCTGTTCATTGCAGTCGTGTTTCACTAGCAAAAGACAGGCCCCCTAAAATCACCGAACGATCAACAGGGAACTTATTAGTAAATTATATGCATCCGTAAAATGTAAAATATGAGCGTACTAAATGGAATGACCTTCAATATAGAAGTGAAAAAAGCAAAGTACCAAAGAGAGGAAACAGTAAACTGCAATTTGTGTGAAGGGTGGGGCAGAGGGAATGTGCGCGTGAGTGTGAGTTTTTACTTGTATATGCATAAAATAATAAGGGTAATACAGATTCCCTCCAGGGAGAGAAATTGGGTGACCAGGGGGAGTGAATTGGAGCATTTTCATTATACATACTCTTTTCTGCTGGTTGAATTTTGAACCATACGAGTTTATGACCTATTTTGAAAATGAGTAAATAAAATTAAAGATCTGGGATCTATGATAGCTCTTAGGTAGGCGCTTAGAAATACTAACTCTGTCTTTGCCCAAAGGGCACCTAGGATCTCTGTGGGCACGGTGCATGGGATTTGAGGACTGGAAGTTTTGGAAACCGGGGGGCAAAGTCCTGATGATTCAGCAAATGTGCTAGACACCAGAGGAATTACAGACATGAATTAAATATGTATTTACAGTTGCATAAAACGTGAATATACTTAATATGACTGAACAGTATGCTTAAAATGGTTAAGATGGTAAATTTTGTTATGTGTTTTTTTCACCACAATTTAAAAAGCAAGGAAATCATAAATAAGAACAAAACAAAATTTAAAAACATTATAGTCTACTTAGAGCCTGAATATAATCTAGGGTTCTATCCACACATGATGCTCAACAAATGTTTAATAAATGGAATAGAATTGTCAGAAGAGAGAATGAAAGTAACAAATTAAAACAAAATGGACCGAGGGGTGCCTGGCGGGCTCTGTCTATAAAGCATGCGACTCCTGATTTCAGGGTTGTGAATTCAAGCCCCGTGTTGGGTATAGAGATTACTTAAAATAATTAAAACCTTTCAAACAAAAACAAAAACAAAAACCAGGGGCCCTGAGTGGCTCAGTGGGTTAAGCAGTGGGGTCATGGCCTCAGGGTCATGGGATGGAGTCCCTGTCAGGCCCCCCATGCAGCTGGAAGTCTGCTCGGGGTTCTCCAGCCCTCTGCCCCTCTTCACCCCCATTCCCACCGCCCCCCCTAATTCTGACAGAGAGGGTCAGGGTTATATGCATTATGATACAAAGGAACAGAATGAAGGCTTTGGGACCCTACAGCCCCGGGATCCATTCCTGGCTCGTCCCTTTTTCTGGCTCCTTGCCTTGGTTCCTCGTTGCCTCCTGGCATAGATATCCCCCCTCAGGACTACTCCCCGTTGTGGGTGAGGCGGCTCAAACAAAGCGCCTAGCACGATGCTAGGCACGTAGGCCAGACTATGTGCCTTACGTTTGTTGGTCCTCCCGTGAGATTCAGCGAGAGCCTTAAAGGTGAGTAGAAATACGATAGTCTGGAAAAGGTCTAAGAAAAAGTTATTTCAACTCAAAGGACTCTTAGAATTGGGTGAGTCAAGCGAGTAAGGCTTGGGATTTTCATGAAAACCACTCAGGGGACTTAGTTAACTTTTTTCTTTTAAGATTTATTTATTTATTTATTTGAGAGAGAGAGAGAAAGGGAGAGGGAAGGGTGGGGGGAAGGGACAAGAGGGAGAGAATCTCAAGCATACGCCCCACTGAGCTCGGATCCCGTTGGAGGGCTCATGGGTGGTTTGATCCCTTGACCCCGAGATCATGAACTGAGGTGAAACAGAGAGGCAGACGCACAACCCACTGAGCCACCCAGGCGCCCCATAAGTAAGTCTTCAATATGGATGAAGTTCAGCACAAAGACCTAGGTCTCCTCTTTCCTTTTTCTTTTTGTTTCTGCTGATTTTCTTCTTTTGACACATCTTACATTTTTCTTTAATCCTTCTCCTTTCCTTCTTCCTCTTCCTTTTCTCCCCTCCCCTCACCCTTTTTTACGTCTGAAGATAGATTGTATTCTGAAAACCATCATTATTTTCCCAGGTCATCTTGGGAATATTACGTGACTTTTCTGAAACAGCATGGTTTCGTAGGAGTTAAGGCCTGGAAGGAGCATGATTTCAAATTTAAATCAGGAAGAAGAGCCTATTTGCCCCACTGAGACATTATTTAACAAAGAAATGAATGATAACTCCTACTGTGTACTGAGTGCCTGTTAGGTACTTCACAAGCAGTATCATGATTTTTCGCAACTGTAAGGCAGAAAACTGCCCTATTTTTGAGATGAGAAAAATCGAATAAATCCTAGATTTAGCAGAACTAGGATTTAAGCCCAAGTCTCGGTTCCAAGACTGTGGTCCTTCCTGGATACTATCCTCCTTCTCTAAACTTCTTGAATTTTTCTGGTCTCCCATCTTTAGCCTCGTACTAATTTAGCTTGCAGCCTTCAGTTCTGGAAGCAGTAGTTATGTTTAGTAAGAAGAGTAATTAGGTCATCTATATAAACAAGAAACATGACAATAGTACTCCTATCTCTTTGTTGGATCTGAGAGTAGAATTTTATTTAATAGATGCCAACGTTATTAATAGCTTATTAAGTACATGAAAGACATGGGAATACCTTTGATTCCACCAGATTCTCAGAATGATTAATACTGAATCAATGAATCCCTCTCCCTAAATTAGTCTATTTTTAATGCCCGAGGTCATATACTTGACCTCTTTCTGTTATTCCTTTTGTTTCATCCTGCTTATGCAGTGAACAGAATTATCACCATACAGAAAAACACGGAGAATCCGTGCTCCACACTTGGGAGAAAAATGCATCATTTTGAGAATTTAACAACTATTGTAGATATTTTATTCATCTGTTCTCTTAGTGACTTAGAGCAATTGTCAAAAAGCCTGTATGCTTTTAGGCTGGTGCCTGCTTTAAATGCCAGTATGTATTCTTTAATCTTTAATCTTTCAAGTGTGATTTGTAAGGCTCAACAGTTTTTTTCTTTTCTTTTCTTTCTTTCTTTTTTTTTTTTTTAAAATGAACTGTGAATGTGTCTGAATACAACCAAAATTGGAACAACTCCTTGGGAAGTTTCTTTGCTTAGAAGAGAAACGGCTCAAATAAGATAGCATACCATGCCTAATTTCTGTTTTAATTTTCATGAAATGCTTCTCTCTGGCCTGTGATGTTCTCACTTTACCACTGGTGTCCACACACACACATGCAAGACATACACATACACACGCACACACACACACACCTAGTTCTTTGAATATTTCTAAAATACATTTTTCCCCCCCTGGAAGAAGGTTAAGTCTTAAATGTTGAAAGAGGAGGAGATTCCTGGGCCCTTTGCTAGAATGACAAGATATTTTTTGTGGAAATGACTTTAGAGAATATGTATCCAAAGTTTTCATTTTACAGATAAGGAGAATGAGACCCAGGGAGGCAAAGTTACATATCCAAGGTCACACAGCTGGATGGTAGGAGGGACAGGGTTGGAATCCTGTTTTTTTTTTTTTTTTTTTTTTTTGACTTTCAGACTGAGATAGGGTAGACTGATCAGAGGAGGAGCAAGACTTAACACAACTTAGGGAAAAGGTGCCACTTTGCAACAATGTTCCCTTGCTCCTGGCCACCTTGTGCTCCCTCCTTAGTGTCTTTTATCAGAACTTTTGGTTGCAACTTACAGCCCACACTCTTCATGCCTGCTACCTGCCTTCTCAGCCTATCATCCTCCCCAACCTGACCCCACTCCTCACGGGTGCTGCTGCTGCTGCTTCCCAGTGGAAACGTATTTTATAAACCTGCTCAGAGTTTATGGGAGGTCACTGAGAGTGGTATTGCCTAATGCCAAGGATTAAGGGCAAAAATGTAGACAGCGATAGGAGAGAGGTTTCTATTTTTTAACTACACTAAGTAAGTGATGCTGGTTGGGAGAGGGAAGAGCTTAGTTGGTGGAGTGGCTCTTAGCCACCTAGGCCGCTATCAACCTCCTAGCCATACAAACATCTTTGTATAAAGTCAAGCTTAAAATGCATGGTAAACATCAGAACTGCTATCTAGAGCTCGTATCTTAAAGCCTGCAAAACAACTAACCTTTTTATAGTTCTTTACAATTTACAGAGCACTTGCACATACATTTTCCTCTTTGAGTCTCAAACAACTATGTGAGCTCACGAAGCCCATCTATGTTGTTATTTAGAGGGAAGACAGAGGTTCCAAGTTAGAGAGACTTACTCAGGGTGGACTCAGATCGGGGTCTTCTGATTCTATAACTCCCAAGAGCTTTACATTTCAGCACTTTGTCTCCTAAAAAGCCCAGCAGCAAACACAGTAGTAGCCATTTGGGAAATTGGGCCACATTGTTTAGAAGGTATGATGGTTAGTTTTATGCGCCGTCTGCAACAGGTCCAGGCTGCTGTGCAAGCTGCCCTGCTGCTTGGTCATACGATCCTAGAAGGTTATGTTGAGCTTATTTAAAATACTATTTCCTCAGCGCTGTGGCAGGTGGGGTCAGAATGTGAGGCACAGACATGCACACCGGATAGAATTTGGCTGGTTTTGGATGATTCAAATATGATAGTACACACTTGCTTATTTGCTCATTTGTTTTTGTGAAATGCTTCCCTCTTGCATACGTACACGGAGATTTTCTTGGATGAGAAAGCTGCTATCTATGGGAAAGTGGGCTTCCCAATGTCGAACCCCACTATGAAGCTTGTCTCCCCACTCACAAGACCTGAAGCGGCCTCCTCCGTCGGCCCTGTTCATCTTTGGGCCTAGAAGAGCTAAGAACAAATGTTCCCTTCAGGCATCTCTGTCCTGAGAGCAGGGATGGGACTGGGCTACTCATACACACAGTCACTCTTTCCAAACGCAGATGTCACTTTATCTCCCCTTGGGCAGAGTAAATAAGGCAGGGAGAAAAGCCAGGACTGTTCCATTAATGGATCTCCCGTCACAGGGAAGGAGTCGTCAGGAGTGGGAAGACATGCTCCACCCTATTGTACATTAGTGAAGCTTCTGTGACTTAATGTAGGTAAAACACTTAGGGCCTGGTCTAAAGTCAGTACTTGATTAATGGAAGCCTTTTTAATTAGAAATCCACAGACTCGTTTCTGGTGCTAGCTCCTCCATTAACTGAACGTTTCAGGGCAAGAGACCACATCTGTCTTGTTCACTGCTGGATCCCCAGAACAGACACGGGGGCCTTGCATAGCACCTGTAAAGAGGATGATAATCCAACAATAACCTTGTTTTTAAAGAAGTTAATTTTTTCTCTCTGAATTTGCTTCCTCATCCATAAAATGAGGAATTTGATCTTGACATTTAAATTTCTTCCTTGCTCTAATGATCTAATTCCATAATAAGGAATCTCAGTAAATGTGATACACCTCTGCATTTTTTAGGTTTAAAAGTAACAACAACAAAAGGATTTGCTGCCAGCATTCTCATTTAGTCTTCATATTTTGAATGCCAATATTCACAAAAGGCAATTCACTGAGAATAGCAACATATGGGGGCACCTGGGTGGCTCACCCCGTAGAGCTGAGTGTCTGCCTTCAGCTCGGGTCAAGATCCCAGACTCCTGGAATCGAGCCCCACGTCAGGCTCCCTGCTTAGCAGGGAGCCTGCTTCTCCTTCTGCTCCTCACCCTGCTCGTGCTCTCTCTCTCCCTCTCTCTCTCAAATAAAATCTTAAAAAAAAAAAAAAAAAAAAAGAGAATAGCAACATATGTATAATTCTCTAATAATGTTAGGGTCAATTAATTTCTCTCGATCCCCCAAACATCTTGGTCAATTTTAGTAATAGTGCCAGCATTTTCTTCCATTCCTTATAATGTTTTAAAAACTTTCATTTTGTATTGATGAAAAGCTGAAAAGCTGATCGGTATTAGTCAAGAGTCCACAGCCATGCTACTCTAAGTTCTGCTCAATTTAAAAGTTTAGGATTTTATGGAACAAATCCAATTCTGTCAAGAATTCAGATCACTGTTTTAGGAAATCTCTTCTATGCCCACTGAACCAAAAAAACAAAACCATTCTTCAGTTGTTACATATCAGAGACGAGGAAACAGGCTCAGGTAGTAATACGACCAGGGCGAAAAATAAATGGTGAGCACCATTCTGAGCACTTTTTAAGGTGCCTTCGTATTTTATTAGTATCTTATTTTTTTTTTAAATCTTTATTTATTTATGATAGTCACAGAGAGAGAGAGAGAGAGGCAGAGACACAGGCAGAGGGAGAAGCAGGCTCCATGCACGGGGAGCCCGATGTGGGATTCGATCCCGGGTCTCCAGGATCGCGCCCTGGGCCAAAGGCAGGCGCCAGACTGCTGCGCCATCCAGGGATCCCTTATTAGTATCTTAGTAAGCAATTGGTACTTATGCTCAATGCTCTCCATCATCTGTGCAGCTAGACAGCTCAAGTGTTCTGGAAGAGGGCATGCACAGAACATAACAGAATTTGGCACTTTTTCATCAAAAAGTCTAAAATATCTTATTTACATTTGAACAGATTAGCTAACAAAGGCAAATATCATAAATCTAGTGAACAGCCTCTAAAGGCACAGTGGAAAATATCACAGTAGGTGAATGAATTCAGCAACTCTAAAAACAAAGGTTTTTTTTTTTTTTTTTTTCAAGACTCAGATCTTCTTTATGCACTGCTATTTCAGTTTGGAGTCTACAAGACTATCTATCTACTTTGTGTCTGACTTATTTTCCTGTCAGGCAGGAACTGGAATTTGAACTTTGCTCTCTAAAAGCCAAAGGCCAACTAATTTAGAAGGAGACTCTCAAAATCAATGATGGTTTCTTCTAGTTTCATTAGCTCTGTCTAAAGTGATGAAAGGATGTGATTCCCAGATAACTATGATCCTTATTGCTATTTTTACAAATCACATTAATTTCTATACTTAGTTCTGATCACTTGTGGCATTCCTGAGGCAAGTCTGGATTCATGCAGCATTCCAATCCCGAGTGCCTTTTCAAGTTTCCAACAGAACTCTATGCTGGTGAGTGATGATACCTTTATTGTAGTAGCCCCAAGGTGTGGAAGTTGTTTCCTGTGGCCTAGACTCAGCCCATCCCCTCCACTTGTTGAAACATCTGCAAATACTTTGTTCATTTCAGAGGCATCTGACCACAGCTAGCCTCCCATCTGGATTGCTTCCTTTTTCCTGATTGCTCACGTAAGGCATCAATAATCTGGGAAGGAACTGAGCAAGAGAGAAACTGGGAGGGCCTAGGGATTAGAATGGAGGGCTCAGAGGTTAGCTCTTAGGGGTTTTCTCCCATACGCATTCATTAATTGGCTCATTGAATCATCATGACTGATTGCATGGTACCAGCAATGCAAATGTCAGTATGCAGCAGTGTCTGTCCTCAAACAGAAAATCGATCGCATGCAACATTTACTGTCTCAGGTGGGGAATTACAGTAACTGGTTTATACTAGACAACTATTTCTACCAGGTGTGTTCTGCGTGTAAAGTTCCACAGTTGCTTGCTTGCTTTATTATTTATTTATTTATTTATTTATTTATTTATTTATTTATTTATCTACCTATTTATTTATTTATTTATTTTTAAAGATTTAAAAAAAAAAGATTTTATTTATCATGAGAAACACACACACACACACAGAGAGAGAGAGAGAGAGAGAGAGGCGCAGAAACACAGGCAGAGGAAGAAGCAGGCTCCATGCAGGGAGCCCGACGCGGGACTCGATCCCGGGTCTCCAGGATCACGCCCTGGGCCGAAGGCAGACACTCAACTGCTGAGCCACCCAGGGGTCCCCCCACAGTTGCTTTAATTCTTATCTTTGGTAGATGCACGATTCATGGCGTATTTTACTTCATTTGTTTCCCCACCTTGAAAACTGAAAAGCAAATACTCTCAATTTCAACAAAATGGAAAGCAACACTCTCCAAAGGCTTTTGTAGATAATAATTATTAATTAATTTAATAAATACCATCGGAATCGTTACTTGATAAGTACGGTGATAACTTCTGTAGCGCAGAGTAATCCTAGGTCTTCATCTGTTTCATTTGCTTTGGTCCTACATGTTAAGCCATGAATCTGACTGCTTGACTAAGAAAGAGACTATATTTCAGAAGGTGTTAACACAGTTGGATCATTTTCATGCTCTTACAAGATATTAATTCCAAGTTTTAAAATATATTATGCCCGCATTTGCACATTTTAATAAGTTACATTTAAACTCTCATTTTATTGTAATCAAGTCATACAAAGAACTAATTAACTCCATCCCGGGAGTTATTGAGCAATGATTATACCTTCAAAGCACCAAGTGATTTAAGGTGTATACAGGGCGTGGCCCATCCACCCAGAATTTCAAAATGACATGGTTCTTCGGGTCCTGTTGGGGCTCATCTATCTGCACGTCTCCCCTGCAGGAGTTTGCACTAATCAGGTCACTACATCCTGACACTGCAGTCTCTACCACTCATTGTTTGCAACATGACGTAATGTCAACAGACCATAGAGAAGTTAGCAACGGGAAGAGGAAAACACTTTAATACCCAAGGCCATCCCTAGGGTTCAGCAGGACATATATCCTATATCAAATCACCTGATATCAAATCCTACAAATGAGCTCGGCCAAAAGGTTGAGCCATGTGGTCTGACTGTATCATGTTCTTCAGTTGCAAGGCAATCCTGAGGCAACCGGCGGTGAGTTGACATTTCTTCCAGTTTGCTAAAATTGAAAAGGCAGTTTTGTTGCTCTGTCATTGCTTCCTCTTTGCTGCAGAACATTTCACACAGCATCGTGCCTCAGCTAGTTTTCACTTATCTAGATATTAGTCGAAATTGTGGAAGCTGATACGGGTTGCTGGTTCACTTCTTCAGCCTCGACTTCTCCCCCTCCCCCGGTGTTCTCTGGCTTGCTACTCCGAGCAGTGCTATTCAATATAACATGAAAATACATGTCAAGGGCAGATGGCAGCTAGTTGCCTGAGAACTCTGAAGAACAGAGAGCCACTGCGGCCCTACAGGGCTATGTTCAAATTAGAAAAAGATACCCCTTCCTCAGGTGGATGCAAAGCACATATCTTACTTAGCAGGTGAAGGTAGGCGCTGGGATTCAGTGTCTACCCACCTCCTCTGCATGGCACCATTATACAGTCAACAACCTGCACGAGGGTGTGGTGTCCTGGCAAAAAGGGCACATGTGGCCTCAAAATGATGGCAGAGGGCGTTAAGAAAGATGAGGGCAACTCGGATGCGGAGAATGATGGAAAACAGCAGTATTGTTTGGTTTTGACTTTTCCTTTCCCCTCTAGAGATCTCTCCTAAAAGCCGAGGCCGGGAACAGGTTTTACATTTACCAAAAAATACACATCATGTATTGCTATTTCTAAGGTGATCTGCGCTTAAATAGAGACCAAAAAATTAAATATTACATGATCCATTAGTTTTTGTGTTTACTGCTGTATCTCCAACACCCAGAACAATGCTTGACACACAGTAGGTCCCTTAATATGTTGAGTAAATCTCTAATCCAAGGCTTTCAGTCATTGAGCAAAGGAAATAATTATTTTTTTAAGATTGTGTTTGTTTGGCAGAGTAAGAGATGGAGAAGGCACAAACGGGGGAGTGGCAGGCAGAGGGAGAGGGAGAAGCGGGCTCCCTGCTGAGTAGAGAGCCTGATGTGGGGCTTGATCCCAGGACCCTGAGATCATGACCTGAGCCCAAGGCAGCCGCTTAACTGACTGAGGCACCCAGGCGCCCAGAGCAATAGGGAATTAAACCGAGAAATTCCCTCATCTTCAAGACTGCACAGATCCAATTAGGAAGGGTCATCAAAAGTTAGTTTTCTCCGAGGCACCTCATAGGTCAGAGGTCTCGGCTTTCATATAAAAAATCATCACCACAAATGCCACTCAATACCGATTATTTAGAACTTCTAACGCACTTCGTATTTGTCGACTCACAGTGAAGGGTAAGTCAGATATTTTATATAAGGATACAGCCTCCAACACTGTATTTCAGTACTTGGTGGGCTAGGAACCAAAAAAAAATGGTGACACAGTTGTATTTAACCATTATTTTATTCTATTATTTTTTAAAGATCTCATTTGTTTGAGAGACAGTGAGTGTGGGCATGAGTGGGAGGAGAGGCAGAGGGAGAGGGTGAAGCAGACTCTCCGTGGGGTTCAGTCCCGGGACTCCAGGATCATGACCTGAGCTGGAGGGAGACGCTGAACCGACTGAGCCACCCAGGCGCCCCTAAACATTATTTTATACTCTTGTAATTTTATGTATGGGTTGCCATAACAGCAGTGTATTATTTGTAATCCAATATATCGCCTTGCTCCAAAGATCTCAAAGCACCTTTTGTGAGCAAGGAATATTCCTCCCCACACCGCTGGTGAGGTAGGTACGCTGTAAGCATTATTTCCATCACATTAGGATCACACATGAGTCATAAGGCAGTGGCAGCAGTGCAATGACTCACTCATGACTCCTGAGTTCACAGCTGAACTATCAGAGAGCACTGCCTACACGTTCATTCACTCATCCCTCCCTTCACTGAAAATACTTTGATGCAGCTGGCTAAACCAGTAGGGTCAAGCCCCCACTTCCTTACTGAACTCACACTGCATAAGTATCACAATCTTAAAAAAAAAGTAAAAATCTGCTAACAAATATTTAAAATTCGGAGCAGAGACTTTACGGCACATTGTGATTAATCCTAATTGTTTCACAGTGACATACCTACCACTGACTCACTAAGGAAATGACTGAAATTTAAAAAAAAAAAAAAGTAAAGCTGCACCTCTCCGTGTTAGGGATGTTCCTCACGTGTCTATAACACAAGGCTCTTAAAAAGAAAACGTTTGCCTGGTGCAGCTAAATACTTGCATTTTCTGTGTCTAATTAAAAGTTTCCGCCGTGCATTACAGTTGAGTCGGTACAAGATGTTCGAGACCATGAAAAGGGGACCGTAATGGCTTCCTCGTGTCCTGGTCTGCATTTTTTTTTTTTTTTTTTTTTCAGTTCATTTGTCCTTTTAAGTCCTCCTCCTGTTTGTACCCGAACTGAACCCGCAATGGTTCCTCGCGCCAAACCGAGCCCGGCCTGGACCGTGCAAATCGCGGTTCACGCAGGCGCGGGCAGAAGCACCTCGAGGCCCGTTTAAGGGCCCGAGCTCCGCGTGCCGGGGCCGCGCCCACCGCGTGGGGCGGACGCGCGCGGGGGGCGCAGGGGGGCGCGGGGTGCAGGGGCGCGCGGGGATGCGGGGGCCGCGCGGGGATGCGGGGGGCGCACGGGGATGCGGGGGGCGCGCGGGGATGCGGGGGGCGCGCGGGGGGGGCGCAGGGAGCGCGGGGGGCGCACGGGGCCTGGCTCGCGGCTGCATCCGCGCGGCTCCGGGGGGCGCCCCACCCCGCCGCGTCCGGGAACCGCTGCCCCCGCCGCCGCCTGGAAGGGGCCGGGCCTGCAGGGCTGCGTGACAGGCCGCGCTCCCCGGGCCGCCGCCGGGCTCCCTCCAGCTGATCTCATCGCCCGTCGTCACGCCAGCGCTTCCTCGCGTGCGCCCCGCGGCCGCTCGCCCCGGACCCCGCGCGCCACCGCCCCGCCCCGCCCCCAAACAAAACCCCGAAGGGCTCCCCGGGCGCCCCCTCCCGCGCGCCCCCGCCCGGGGGTCCCTGCTCGGGATCCCTGCACGGGGGTCTCTGCCCCGGGTCCCTGCACGGGGTCCCTGCCCAGGTGTCCCTGCCCAGGTGTCCCTGCCCGGGGCTCCCCGTCCGGGGGTCCCCGTCCCGGTGTCTCTGCCCGGGGGTCCCTGCCCCGGGGTCCCCGTCCGGGGTCCCTGCCCCGCGCGCCCCTGCCTCGGGGGTCCCAGCCCCGGGGGTCCCCGTCCGGGTGTCCCTGCCCCGGGGTCCCCGCCCGGTGTCCCCGCCGCGGCCGGGCGGCCGCATCCCTCGGCGCCTAGCGGGCGGGGCGCGGGGCCCCCACGACGGAGCGGCGGGGCCTGGAGGGCGCGGGGGCTGAACTATCAGCCCTGTTGCGCCCCTGGGGTCGGCGCCCCGCGGCGGGGAGGGCCCCCGGGGGGGCAGGAGCCGGGCGGAACCCGAGACTCCGCGGCGGACTCCCCGGCCGGGGCCGCACGCGAGGCTGCTGGGTGCCCGCGGGGAAGCGGCGAGCGAGCACGGAAGCGCCGGCGGCGCCGGGGCGGGGCGCGGGGTTGCGTGACCTGCCGGGCGGCGGCCGCACGCACTTCGTGCCGGGGAGGCCCTGTGCAGCCTGGCGGGGCGGGGGGGGGGGAGCGCCAGGTGCTGGAGGGCGGGGGTCAGGTGCTGCAGGGCGGGGGGGGGCGCAGGTGCTGGCGGGGGGCTCCAGGTGTAGAGGGCGGGGGGGGGGCCCGCAGGTGCTGGAGGGCGGGAGGGCGTTGCTCCAGGTGTAGAGGGCGCGGGGGGGCGGGGGGGGGGGGGAAGGCAGCCCGGGTGGCTCAGCAGGTTTAGCACCGCCTTCAGCCCAGGGTGTGATCCTGGAGACCCGGGATCAAGTCTCACGTCGGGCTCCCTGCATGGAGCCTGCTTCTCCCTCTGCCTGGGTCTCTGCCCCTCTCTCTCATTCTCTCTCTCTCATGAATAAATAAATAAAATCTTAAAAAAAAAAAAAAGAGGGCGGGGGGCCGCAGGTGCCGGCAAGGGGGTCAGGTGCTGGAGGGCGGGGGGGGCGCCAGGTGCAAGAGGGCGGGCGGGGGAGGGGGAACAGGTGCTGGAGGGCGGGGGGCGCCAGGTGCAAGAGGGCGGGCGGGGGAGGGGGAACAGGTGCTGGAGGGCGGGGGGCGCCAGGTGCAAGAGGGCGGGCGGGGGAGGGGGAACAGGTGCTGGAGGGCGGGGGGGCGCCAGGTGCAAGAGGGCGGGCGGGGGGGGAACAGGTGCTGGAGGGCGGGGGCGCCAGGTGCAAGAGGGCGGGCGGGCGGGGAACAGGTGCTGGAGGGCGGGAGGTGCTCCAGGTGTACAGGGCGGGGGAGGGGGACGCAGGTGCTGGAGGGAGGGTCAGGTGCTGGAGGGCCGGAGGGGGCAGGTGCTGTAGGTGCTGGGGGGAGGGTCAGGTGCTGGAGGGCAGGGGGGCGCAGGTGCTGGCTGGAGGTGCCGCAGGTGCTGGAGGGCGGGAGGGGGCAGGTGCTGTAGGTGCTGGGGGGAAGCAGGTACTGGAGGCCGGGGTGGAGGGTGGGGGGCGGCGTCTCGACGGCCGGGCGGGAGCCGAGCCAAGCCGAGTTTCTGGGAAGGGGCGTGAGCCGGCCGGGAGGACACGGCCCTGCTTGTGACCGCGACGCGGGTAACGCCGGCTGGTGAAAGCCGCTCGCAGGGGTCGCCGCGGTCACCCCGGGAAGGCGGCTGCGGTCGTCGGGGCGGGCCCAGGGCGCCCCTGGACGCCTCCGGGAGAGGAGCGGGGCGAGGGGCCGGGGCGCGAACGCGGGGGGGCACAGTCCGGGGCGGTGCGGAGCAGGCCTCGGCCCCGCGAAGCTTCTCTGCGGGGGGTGGGGGGGGTGTCTAGTTGAGAGTCACCCGGAAGGCCCCGTCCCCTGGCCGCTGACGGCCCCGCGCCTCAAGAGTCCCCAACACATTCAAAGGCGAAAAAGCCCGAGTGTGGGTTCCTCGTCGAGGTCCTGGGTCCCGAGCAGAAGTGGTTCTCGCTCACTTACTGTGCACCCAGCTCGTAGGTTTGTAGATTTCGAGGTGAATCAAGTCTGGAAGGCGGAACAAAACTATTAACCACAAGGTAGTTTGACCCAAAACCCCGCCAGGGGACCAAGAGCTTTCCAAATTCCACATGAGCTTATTTACTCTTTATCTATGAACTTTGATGTGCTGCGTCGAAGCTCTTACTTCCCTCTGTTCTCCTTACACCTCTGGTGCCCCTTGGGCGCGCAGTGCTGTGCAAGGGGGCTTCTCCCGGGTGGGCTGCCCCACCGCGACCCCGGGACTGCCGAAGTGCACCCCTCCCTGCCACCGCAGCACAGGTAGAAAGAGCAAGACCTATGTTCTCATGCCCCTTTACTCTCCTCGGCCCAGGGTGTGGAAGGGAAGATGCTGGGGGGTCGGGCTGGCACGGGCCGCGGGTGCTGCATCACTTCAGGTGGGCCCAACAGCATTTCCTGGCATTTTTCTAACTGGAGGCTGGGAACAGAAGCCTCCTCTTGTCCACTTGGTGGCAAATCTGGGCTCTGGGCCACCACTGTCCTCCCATGTGCAGAGACTGTAAGAGAATGGAACCAACCTTCATTAACTGGTAAACTCAGAGCGCTGAAACTCCCTATAATTCTTTAGAGGTCAAGAATCCATATCCGAAGTTCTCAAGGCCGTCCTGTTGCCTGCCTTCTTGAAGCTTGGTTATTCAGATTGATTCTGTGAGGTGCTCTGGTATCCTCAGAAAATATACATTTATAGAAATAAATACATGTTTAGAATGCTGTTTGGAATTTTTTTTGGATTTATAATATTTTTTTTTAAGATTTTATTTATTCATTCATGAGAGACACACAGACAGAGAGGCAGAGACAGAGGCAGAGGGAGAAGCAGGCTCCATGCAGGGAGCCCAACGTAGGATTCGATCCCAGGACTTCAGAATCATGCCCTGGGCCAAAGGCAGGTGCTAAACTGCTGAGCCACCCAGGGATCCTCCATAATATTATTTTTAACTTGCTTTTTTTTTTTTTTCACAGAACAATCCACTGGGACACTGATTACCAAAGAACTATATCAGCATTTCTAACAGACGCACAATCTTGATTATTTGATATATCAATTTATTTCACATTTTGGTATAAACAAGACTTTGATGAACACTAAATATATGTACTAATAAGAAAGAATCTTCCCAGAAGCTCTGGCAGCCTTTTCTTGGAGCCTGTTTGATCAGAATTGGATCGTAGGCCTGTTTCTTTTTTTTTTTTTTAAATTTTTTTTTTTAAAGATGTATTTATTTGAGATTTAGAGAGAGCACAAGACGGAGGCAGGGCAGAGAGAGAATCTCAAACAGACTCCCCACCAAGCCAGGAGTCCAACCTGAGGCCCTGTCCCACAACCCTGAGATCTCCCTCTGAGCTGAAACCAAGAATCAGAGGCCAACCGCCCGAGCCACCCATGTGCCCCAATAGGTCCATTTCTGATTTACATCACTGGTAAAGGGGCAGGGGCTTGCAGAAGTGACCTAATCTGAGCTGATTCCTGGAGTTGGGCTGATTCACATATGCTTGGGGGGAGGAGGAGGAGGGGAGAGTGAAGCGGTCTGGATTCCTGAACAAAAGGAAGAAGGGGGCTCAGATGTCCCCTACAATAGTTTTGAACATTTCAAGGTGTTTACAGCATAATAAATGTATTAATTTTTGACCCTAAAAGCAATACTTAAGAGCGCTATTGCTCTAAATCCTTGCAAACCAGGGCTACTGTATCTTATTTTTTTCATCTGTTTAATAGATCTTATAGTACTATTTGATGTTTTTTTTTATCAATAATTCCTAAGAAAATATCTTTAAGATGATCCACAACTCCTTATTTAATGGAGTTAAATCATTCTATTAATAGATATAACAAAGTGACAGGAAAATTGCTATAATTTGATTCTTATAAATTCCATAGTTACCTAAAATTATAGATATGGAAACATGAACTTCATCTCTACAAAGGTAAAATGAAATCACTTCTGTCAATCACTTATCAAAACACATGTGAGACTCTTAGATGCTTCATGAGAATCCAATGGAAATCTCAGAGATAAGTTATAATTTCATTAAACAGGCAAATTCCACAAAAGCTGTTTTTTAAATATATGAGGCAGTTATCAATTTTCAGTCTTTGAATTCATTAACATTTATTATAGGCTATATATTATTGGATGCTAAGAGTTTAAAGAACTACCAGTGGCATATACTTATTTGAACATCAAATTCAATACAAGAGTTTGTAGTCAGTGCCATGAGAGCTTTATTTTTTTGTTTTTAAATATGTTCATGAAAGTTAATATATCCTGGTGATATAACGTGCAGCATACTGACTATAGTTACTAATGCTGCATTATGTATTTGAAACATTGCTAAGATGATAGATCTTAAAAGCTCTCACCACAAGAAAAGAAATTTGTGATTATGTATGATGAGGGATGTTAACTAGACTTACTGTGGTGATGATTTCACAATATATACAAATATGTTGTATACCTGGAACTAGTGTAAGGTGCTATGTCAATTAGATCTCAATAAAAATAAATATGCTCATGTAACAAATATTAAACTATATTTGGCACATAGCACGCTTTTGGATAAAGCTTTTATCGGTAGTGGGGGATCCCTGGGTGGCTTGGCGGTTTAGCGCCTGCCTGCCTTTGGTCCAGGGTGTTATCCTGGAATCTTGGGATCGAGTCCCACATTGGGCTCTCTGCATGGAGCCTGCTGCTCCCTCTGCCTGTGTCTCTGTCTCGCTCATGAATAAATAAATAAAATCTTTTTTTTTTTTTTTTTAAAAAAAGCTCTTATCAGAAGTGAACAGGCCACAAGAGAATATATTTATAATTCTTAAAGGTTTTGCTGTATGGGCACCTGGGCAGCTCAGCGGTTGAGCGTCTGCCTTTGGCTCAGGTCATGACCCTGGGGTCCTGGGATCGAGTCCTGCATTAGACTCTCTGCATGGAGCCTGCTTCTCCCTCTGCCTGTGTCTCTGCCTCTCATTCTGTGTCTCTCATGAATAATTAAGATCTTTAAAACAAAACAAAAAAACAAAGGTTTCACTGTAGTACCTACTTTTAATATTTCGGAGTAGACATTTATCACTTAAAGGCTTGACATCTCATTGGAAATTTCATTCAATAATCATATTCTCAGGGCTAAAAAGAATTCAGTATAGAATTTATTACTGCACAGATCACCACACATTTGAACTCCTAGAGAGAGATGCTATTTAAACATTGTGACCTTTATTTTATTATGTACTCAAGTTTATAGTGCACATAGGATGGATTCAAAATATACAGAACAAAACCCCACAAATAGTATTTTGTGGCCAAAGCCACCTCTAGACCAGTTATTTGGAATTCAAAATATACAAAACAGCTTTATAAAGAGTCTACAACTTTAAATGCTGATTAGCGGTTAAAAAAAAACAGTATTAGTAAAAAATCTAATCCACGTCTTGGTGGGAATAGAGTGTATTGGGGCAAGTACAACAAAGCAAGTAATCACTTGTAGCTGACCTCCTTTTTTGAAAACTGGAAGCTGTCTCAGAAAAGTTATGAAAAA
The DNA here is from genome assembly GCF_053574225.1 of Canis aureus. Classification (NCBI taxonomy): domain Eukaryota; kingdom Metazoa; phylum Chordata; class Mammalia; order Carnivora; family Canidae; genus Canis; species Canis aureus. The sequence goes on along the minus strand of NC_135632.1, from coordinate 2,199,036 downwards.
AGTAAGTCTAAGACAGAGTTATGTTTCTAGAATTCAGTACTTTTTGAGCATTTACGTATGTTACTAATCGGCAGTAGGCTGATGCCTCCTGGTTACGGGCTGGCCCGCGGAGTCAACTAACGCAACACGCGAGGCCCAGGTGCGCCTGCTGACACTTTCAGTCCAAGGACACTTCGGCGCTCATGGCGTTGGGCCATGGCCTTGGCCACTTCCATCATTTGGGTAAAAATAAACAATAAGTAGGATCGACTGAGTTGTGTTTGGAAGGGTTCTCAATAAATGAGACATTGTGTATGAAGTGCCTGGCAAACAGAAAGAGCCCAATAAATGTGAGCTTTTAAAAAATTCTGCAATTGCATTGGATAGAACCCAGAAATAGCAGTGAAGGCTGTGGTTGCTTCCAACCTGGGAGGCCTGTCTGCAACCATTTTATTCAAACTTTTGAGGGAAAATAGTGTGGTACCGTGTTCTGGTTCACAGGATAAAAATAAAGTTGGGCTAACTATAATTTTGCCATGCTCCCTTGGTACAGTTCTGAACTCACTTTGAAATTAGCAATCTTGGGTGGACTTCCTGATATTTTTATCAGACTTGCTGACAAAGTACCTATTCTCCCACATGCTTTTTATGGAGGGAGGGGGAAATAGTATTCCCTGCCAAAATGAATGGGGTGAGTGACAGTGCCCTGCTGGGTCAATATCTTAGGTACGTTCTTAATAGAAATAAAAGAACAGACAACACAAAGGTCTAGAGACATCGCAGAAAGCCTCTTTTAGTCACTTCACAGAGACTCTTCTCCCAAAACTAGGGACTGTATTTTTTCCTTCAAGGGTCACTGACCCACAGGGGAAAATGATTAATAAAGGGTCGTACAGGAGGTGAAAAGGAACTTTATCACTGGATCACTTTATGAAGTCACAGTAAAAAGAGAAATTTAGCTAATTTAAAATTCAAGAGCAGAATGACACAAAACTTTATTCAATATGTTCAATGATAGGAATTCTACTTCGGTTCCAGTATGGCCAATAATGGGGTGAGAAAAAGCAGTGGAAAAACAAAAGAGACAAGGAATGAAACTCAGAGGAAGAGATCAACACAGAGCCAAGAATAAACACACAAGACACTGGGGAGAGGCTTAGGGGATTACTTTTTTTGAAAAGTAACACCCCGTCACAAATCTTCATCTGTGCTGTGGTCTTCAGGAATAACACTCTTCACTACCACTTTTTAACAAAAGCTATTCTTCACAATTTATTAACTCTCTTTATCCTTGAAATTCTTACTGGGCCTACTGCTGTTCAGTAGAACTTTCTCTGATGATGATAATGTTCTAGATATGGGCTGTCTGATGCCATGGCAACAGGTGACTCCTGAGCCCTTGTACTGTGGCTAGTGCAATAAATGGAATTTAAAAAAAAATCTCATTTTAACTAAATAGTCACATGTGGCTATCGTATTGGACAGGAAGTTCTAAGAAACATTTACGGTGTGGACGTTGATGGTGGGAGGAATACTAGTCTCAAGGCCGTGTAGAGATGACTGAGGACGGATGACATTAAATCTCAGAATGAATTACAGCCTTTTAGCCGTATCTTCTCCCATCCTTAAGGCGTTTCCTCTGCTTATCATGCGTGAAGCACTCAATAAATATTATTGCTCATAATCACACTAGTGGCCCAACTAGCCTCAGCAGACTCACTTGGGAGTGCAGCTTCTGTTCTAGATGAAGCGCTCAGTGGATCTAGATGAACTGCTTTGGGTCCCATGTATGAACCCCATTATTGAGAACGGGCGCACCTCCACCGTCCCTCAGAAACACGCTGAACATGAGCAGCTGTCCACGTTCTTTGCCCGTCTCCCTGACCACTTGGTTGTCTCCTCTACTCCCTTTAATTCTCTCTCCAATACTCTTCTTGCTCGTGTTCCCTAGATTACCAACAATGCTCTTTGAGGGGGTGAAGACTCTAAGTCAGTAGTTGGCATTGGGGCAAACACGCAGGCCGGGGTCCCCCTAGCTCCACTCTGCGTGCCTGGAGCAGCAAGGCCTTTGGGAGAGTGGGGCACTGCATGCTCTCATTTTCATCGGTGGGCAGCTACCAAGGCCACTTGGGCTGAGCACCCCCAAACCTGCAGGCTGTGGTTTTCTTTGTGTTTAGACTCAACCTCCCTTCATTTGATGGTAGCAAGTGTCTTTCTCTGCCCCTGAGCCACCGGTGATTTCTCTTGTGACAGCTGCATTTTCGACCTCATGGAATCCTCACAAAGGAGAGATGGGGACGGTTCAGGAGTCATGACAATCACCCCAAGAGCTGCCCCCTCCCCCCCCGTGAGTCACTGAGCGTCACCCCACCGAGGGGCCGAGGGGCCGGTGCCTGCCTCTCGGGAGGAGCTCATCCCTCAGCACTGTCTTAGGGAGGAAGGAAGGACGTCCCGTCCCGCAGCTGAGCAGCCTCTGCCATCACTCGCCAACTAGGGTTTTCAAGAGAGCTTTCGGGCCAGGCTCCTGCGTCTTGACTCCTTGGGGTCGGGGTGAGCGTCCCCACGGCCTCCCCGCGCCCTCGCGGCCACGCCAAGGGGCAGAACCGCCCCGCACCCCTTCGGGCTCAGCACCTCCAGCGGCCGCGCCTGTGCCTGCCAGGAGGGCTGGGGCCCGGGCCAGGGGCCCGTGGGCGGGGGCACCCGCAGGGGGGTCTCCCCCCCTCCGTGCAGGAGGGTCTCTTCATCCCCCCTTAGGAGGGTCTCCCCCCCCCGCCCCCGTGCAGGAGGGTCCCTCCCCACCCCTTAGGAGGGTCTCTCCATCCCCCCTTAGGAGGCTCTCTCCATCCCCACCTTAGAAGGGTCCCTCCCCACCCCTTAGGAGGGTCTCTTCATCCCCCCTTAGGAGGGTCTCCCCCCCCCCCCCCCCCCGTGCAGGAGGGTCCCTCCCCACCCCTTAGGAGGGTCTCCCCCCCTCCGTGCAGGAGGGTCTCTTCATCCCCCCTTAGGAGGGTCTCCCCCCCCCCCCCCGTGCAGGAGGGTCCCTCCCCACCCCTTAGGAGGGTCTCTCCATCACCCCCTTAGGAGGGTCTCCCCCCCTCCGTGCAGGAGGGTCTCTCCATCCCCACCTTAGGAGGGTCCCTCTCCACCCCTTAGGAGGGTCTCTCCATCCCCCCTTAGGAGGGTCTCCCCCCCTCCGTGCAGGAGGGTCTCTCCATCCCCCCTTAGGAGGATCTCTCCCTACCCCTTAGGAGGGTTTCTTCCCACCCCTTAGGAGGGTCGTCTCCCCCCCCCCCCCGCCTCCCCCTCGTGCAGGAGGGTCTCTCCATCTCCCCGCAGGAGGGTCTCTCTGCCTCCCCACCCCCGCAGAAGGGTCTTTCCCCCCCCCATGCAGGAGGGTCTCTCCCCCCCCATGCAGGAGGGTCTCTGCCCCGCAGGAGGGTCTCCATCCCCCCGCAGGAGGGTCTCTCCCCCCCCATGCAGGAGGGTCTCTCTGCCCCGCAGGAGGGTCTCCCCCCCACTCGGTGCAGGAGGGTCTCCCCGCCCCCCCCCGGAAGGCCTCCCCGGGTCCCCCTCGGCCTGGGGACGCTCCGGTCCTCCTCCGCAGCCCCCGCACGCCCCGCCCCCAAGCCCCCCCCTCCCGCTTCCGCCGGCGCTCGGGCCGGGGGCGTGGCCAGGGAGCCCCGCTCTGCGTCAGCGGGCGGCGTGGGCCGTGACGTCACCGCGCCCTGACGTCCGGCCGACGTGCGGCGCGGTCTCCCGGGAGACCGGGGAAGCCGTGCGCGCCGCGGGTGGAGCCGGAGGTGAGCGCCCCGCCTGCCCAGCCCGGGACGCCCCTCGCAGCCGAGGCGCCCCGCCCGGCCTCCGCCCCGCGCCCCCCCCCCCCCCCCCCCGCCGCGGCGGCCCGGGGGCACCGGCTGGGAAGGCCCGCGCTTCCGGAGGCCTGCGGCGGTGTGGGCCGGAGCGCCCGCCGCTTCGGGGACGCCTCGGGGCGTGAGCCCGCCGCCCGGGCCCTGACCTCGCTTGGGTGGTTCCCACGGGGCGGGGGGGGTGGGGAGCCCGCGACCCGAGGGCCGAGAGCCGGGCGCGAGCTGCGGCGAGCCAGGGGCTGGGCAGCGGGCGGTCCGGGGCGTCCCCGTGTTCCCGGCACCTCCTGCTCCTGCTCAGGCGGCGGGTCCCCAAGCGCTTAGGCAGGTGCGCCCGGGGCGAGGGTCACCTGTAGGAACGGGAAGGCCTGACCGTGACCTGCTGCAACGCGCAGACTAGTGCAAGCCTGCCTGCCCCGGGCATGCGCCCTCTGCCCCTCGGGTACGCAGGGAAATCTTTTTAATGACCCAGGAGGGGTTTCTAGACGTGAGAGCCCCCTTTTTTTTTTTGGAAATGCAGCCATCCGGGAAGCGCTATCCCTGTGCCTTGGGATTGCACCTGGGGGGCCGGGGGCTCCGTGCTGCAGGTGGGTAGGCCGTAGAGCCGTCGCCCTCAGCTCGACCTCATCGCAGACCGCCCCTTCCAGGACCCGTGAATTGACAACCAGCCACGGCCCCGTGTGTAGCAGGCTGCATCGAGGACGAGTTGGCCATTTCTCCCGAGAGCGTGTATGCAATGGGTTGTGTCTCCACAGCTGTGCAAAACAAAACAAAACAAAACAAAACAAAATAAACTTGGGATTTCTGTCTGTCCTTCTAGTCTCTTTAGCAGACCCGCTCTGATGTGCATCACAGTCTAATGAAACTGCTCACTCAACATCAACAAAAACAATGCAATTCTTTCTGCATCGTGGAGACATTTTCTGGGTTGGCAGTATTTCAATTTTTAGATTTTTTTTCTTTCTTTCTTAAATGTTCAGAACGTACCAGATTTCCCCACCTGCTATATAGTGAGGACATCAAGAAGGCGCCAAACAAAAACTGTTCCGCTGGTCCCTTGTTTATACGGTCTCTAGATCCACGCTCTCATAAAATAGTTTTATGGGTGGAATTTAAAAAGGAGATTTAAAATAAATAAATAAATAAATAAATAAATAAATAAATAAATAAATAAATAAATAAAAAAAAAAAAAAGGAGATTTAGTTGGTGGTTTTAGGGAACATTCTACTCCCACTAGAGCTTAATTAAAGTGATGCTGTATTATTTTACTGATGGTGAGTCCATTGTGAAATGACAGACGAGGGAATAATGAGCCTTCTGCGGATAATGAGCTCTTGCCACATCAGAGACAGTCTGCCAAACCTTAGGTTATTATGTCATTGGCCATATGGACCTTCGTTGGGTATGTCAGTTAACTTTACCCCCATAGTTAACTCCACATTAAACACACATCATGTTTATATGGGAAGTCAGCTCATTAGTTATTTGTTTTAAACAGCACCTCACTAAAATGACAGCTTTGTGCTAACGCGGGATGGAGAACTTACTTTCCACCAGTGGCTGCACAATTAAAAAAAAAAAAAAATACTGCCACTACAAGAATTTTTGTCCACTACAGTTTCCCTAACAACTTGCTGTGGCTGGGGTTGCTGTCTCTGATAGAGTACTAGGCCTCTCCGGTCTGTCTATCTTTGTGTCAAAATCTGATGGAAAGCAAACAGCCTCGGGAAGCCTTCCCTAGTTCCCCATTCCCACCAGAAAGATAAGACAGTTTCCTTTCCTGAACTCCCAGGTTGCTCCTTGTCAACTACCCCTGGCCCTCAGACTTTCTTCTTTGCTTTGGGATTGTGCCTGTGTCATCTTACTCTGCTGCTCCCTTTCTGTTCCTCACTCCTCAGATGTATATATAAACATTTCTCATGAAACCGGGCTGTGTTTTCTTTCTCCGTATTTGGGAAAGATTAAAAAAAAAAGAACCGAAAGTACTTCCTCCATTCACCTTGTATAGTTATATGAAAGTAGTGATAGAATTTTGTGTTGAATTCTTTTATTAGAAGTGAAAATATACTAAAATAGCAGCATAAAATTATGTATATGTTCATCTTAAGTGAGCACTTCTCATGCTTTGATCAGTCTTTAGTGCCTGCATAAGATATTTAATTTGATAACTATTTTTTTCATACTCATCCTTTATTTATTTATTTTTTTGTTTTGTTTTTTTGTTTTTTTTTTCATACTCATCCTTTAAACCAGCATTTATGTCACAATTGTTTTTCTTATCTGCAGGACTAAAATGCTATCTTTAGATATTTTTCTGTTAGCTTTTTAGATTCCGCACCCCTTTTATTAAAGAAAGCAGAAATAAATGGGCCTGCTTGAAATTTTAAGTGACACTTATTCTTTATTTGCAAAACAAATAATTAGTAGAAAAGCCCCACAGAAATTACAATTAGACTCTAATGTTCTAAAGAAAGAAAAGTTTTCTAATTCAGTTGTCTATTTTCTTTCCTGTTCTATTGGCCTAATACCTGAGAAAAGTTTTAGTTGTACCTTCTAACATTGAGTTGATAAAATAACTGTTAAAAGTTATCAGCATTCATCTCTGACTACTCCCAAGAATTTATGACTTTTAATTTGAATTCTATTCACATTACTTTAATTCTGACTATTGCCATCAATGTTTTTAGATTATTTTACTTCAGAACTCCCTCACTGTATTTTGGGAAATTATGGATCGTCACATCCCCATGCATGCATTACCTGAAGAAATCCAAAAGGTATGATATTAGATGGGGTTGTCACAGTGTAACATTAAGAACGTTTTAAGGTAGATAGCTCTAAAACCTGGGGGAATGATTTCAGAGGTTTTACACACATTTTGGTTGGGGGATCTGCAATGAATTGATGGAGTAGTAAGGGGAATAACCATAATGGCCAGATTGTAGAGTTCAGTTCAGTGCAAAGAATGTTGAACCTGTGAAGGAAGACACCTGTAATTCCAGCACAGTATTTGACAAGTTTGTGGAGCTTTTGTGAAAAGAGGGCCTCTGGAATGTCCACGTATTATATTTTAATATTTGTCTAGCAGCTTTTCAGAAGAAGAAAAAAAGAAACCTTATTTTAAAAAAAATGGAAATAGGGGCCCCTGGGTGGGCTCAGGTCATGATCCCAGAGTCCTGGGATTGAGCCCCACATCAGGGTCCCTGCTCAGCAGTCTCCCTCTCCCTCTTGCCTTCCCCTTGCTTGTGCTCTCTGTCTCAAATAAATTAAATCTTAAAAAAATGGAAATACAGGGGCCTGTTTTAAAATTTTAAGTGAACCTTAGTCTGTATTTACAAAACAGATAATTCGTGGTAAACCGTTATAGAAACTACAATTAGTTCGTGACTTTTTGTGATGCTAAATGTTTGTCTCTCCATATAAAGGTCTATTTCAGTTTCACCTCGATTCTTGCCTCTTATCATGTACCTGGCAGGGCACTGTTTTAAAACCTTTCATATGTATCAACTACTCATTGAATTTGGCTAACAATCAATTTTAATTTAAAAGTTTCTATCCTGCTCTCCTCCCTGTGAGTTCATTTCTGCCCTCAGGCTGAAGCATTTATCCTGTATTTTGTTTGGCAATGCCTGCATTAAGAGTTTAATTTTTAAAATACCTCTTTGAAACTGATTGACAAATTGTGTATTGAAACCTCAAACATTAACTATCATTAATCATTGAGGTTTTTCAGTAAACCTACAGTCAACTCTTAATTAACCACCAATCCGTTACTTTTTAATTAAAAATTGCAGTCATCCCTCAGATATGCTTTTATCCTTTGTGCATGTTGCTTTGGGCTGCCTATTAGCATTAATCATTCCATTGATTTAACTTGATGCTTAATGTTGCTGCATGTCCTTCAGATTTATGTAAAATGCAATCTAGCAGGAACTGGAAGAAAAAAACCCAGAAAAAGACTTTTTAAACCATTGCATTTAATTTGCTTTACCTTTTAAGTTACATATAAGAGCCATTAAGCATAGAGAGAGCTTAGCTATGCTATACTATCTGAGAAATGGTGCTTATATATGTTTGAAGACATGGTATATCCTTCCTCTCTCTCTCAGCTGAGTTCATTCCAGGTATTAGGCCAGTATAGTAGAAATTAAAAGAAACAGAACAAAACAGTCTGAAAGAAACAATACCCATACTACAAATCCCAAGGAAAAGGATATATAATCGCATGAGAAAATAACTCTAAAAGACAGTGTATAATTTAAATGTCATATTAAGGGGGGGCGCCTGGGTGGCTTAATGGTTGAGCGTCTGCCTTCGGCTCCAGTCATGATTCCGGGGTCCTGGGATCGAGTCCTGCATCAGGCTCCCCAGAGGGAGCCTGCCTCTCCTGCTGCCTATGTCTCTCATGAATAAATAAAGTCTTTTTAAAAAGTGTCATTTGCGATAGTATTTTCTTTGATAATGGAGAGTTGGGGGGAGCAATCCATGATTTTGGGATGGTTGAGGGAGGGAGGAGCTTTATGTGGGAGATAGAACTGGAATTGGCCCTTGAAGGCTGAGTATTTCTATAGACAGATGGGGAATAGGGCATCCTAGGCCAAAGTAACAGAAACCTACTGGTGAGAAAAAGCTGGCCAAGTCAGAGAATGTTTAACAATGTAAATGTTTTGAATACATGAAAGAGTGTATTAGTTTGACAATATTTTTTATGAGAGTTGTAGAATGCTCTTTTTTTCATGTTTAAGGTACTGTATAATTGTTTAAAAATGATAAAACCCAACCTTTCATAAGTCTACAGTTATATTCTCAAGGCAGGAATGGCAGGCAGCTGTCCATACAGTGCAGAGAAGGGACACCGGGAGAAACTCAGCTGCCTGAGTCCCTGGATAATTACGCTGATTGTCTGATTGTCGCCCTTGTCTTGCTGAATGTTTAGAATGTAAAGTGCAACTCTGTACTTTTTCAGACCTAAGTTAGATACATTTATACCACAAATATTTATCAAGTGTCTATTATGTGCTAGACACTATTCTTGGATACTTGATTATAAAGCGAAGAAAGAAAATACATACATGTAGCCACAGCCTATTGAAGCACAGTCTAAGAATAAGTCAATTATTTGTTTTCCACAACTTCTTACCTTCCTGTGATTCATCTAGATTGTCCATAATGTAACTTGTTAAATTGCTTACTGATCAGCAGTATGTCTATGTAGTCAGCTTCCCTGCGTCATTCCATACAGAACCATGTTGAACAAATAAATAGCTTATAATGGTAATAGGAATACTTCAGATTAGAGCCATTTCATTATTTTTTTTTCAGTTTTTTATATTAAGCTTTTATTTTAATTCCAATGCAGTTAACATATGGTGTTATATTAGTTTTAGGTGTACGTTTTAGTGATTCAACAATTCCAGGACTATTTCATTATTAAGGTGAAGAAAACGAATCATTTTTTCCACCGTGGCTTTGAAATTGTGCTCATTTCTTTATTAGATAAATAAGTGGGTGAGGTGTGTGGATCAGTATGTGGTGACAGGTTCTTCAAAGGTTTTTTCTTTTTTAATTTTTCTTTTTAGCTTTTCATGTAAGTTTTTATGCAGGCTTTTCTTTCTGCTGTGTTTCCTTCTGTGTGTGTGTGTGTGTGTGTTGTATATATAGGCAAGGTAGGTTAGTGTAGAAATTAGGGAAGAAAAGGTGAGCCTTTCCTATTTTTTTTTTGTACTTTTGCTATATAATCTGTAAATGGATGATGCATGATAAAGAATGAAAATGTACCATACTGTACTATTAATAGCAAAATAAATAGTAATTGAAAGAGCTGCAAGAAAACATAAAGGTGGTGGGGGCGGTGTGGAGAATGCTGATGACAACCAGCTAGAGTTACAGAATCCATTTCCTGATTAGAAGCCTACAGTTGTTAAAATAACTACCCTGGTCTCATCTTCTTAGGAAATCTTAGAAAAGAAAGAGTAAGATAATCTTTTGACTTGTATTCCCTAAATCTTTCTGCTTTTACTCACAATTTCTGAGCATGAAATGCACCTCCGACATCCATATCCCTAAGTGGCAGAAAACGTAAAATAGGTCCGTGGGCTGAAGAGCAGGACCACACTTGCCCCCCTCGCCTGCTGCTAGACTCTACGGTTCACTCCTGCGAGTGCTTAGACCATATCTCTAAATCTTCTCTCTAGGCTGAGTTAACCCCCACCTGTCTCTGACCTCCAGTATGGAACAGCTTTGCTAGAATTTTCATCCAGCATCCTGAAAGCAGAATGCACTTGTTCTAATTGAGGATTTTACTGCCCTAGTTTAAACGGAAACAATACTTCGAGATCTGCAAAGTAACAATTCTTTATTCCCCTTCTGAATGTCAACTGATGTTAGAGATGTGTGGACTTTTCTTTTCAGAAAAAAAAGCAATGGACACCCTTTTAAAAAAGATTTTCTTTATTTATTCATGAGAGAGAGAGAGAGAGAGAGAGAGGCAGAGACACAGGCAGAGGGAGAAGCAGGCTCCATGCAGGGAGCCCGATGTGGGACTGGATCCCAGGACCCCGGAGTCACACCCTGAGCTAAAGGCATACGCTCAACCACTGAGCCACCCAGGCGTTCTGGACACCTTTCCTTTTGCTGTTTCTGCGAGAGGACATATGCAGAAGTCAAAATAACTCCAATAAACTAATGGAAAAATCAGTTATTTGCAAAAGTAAAACTGAGCTCTTGTTTTTTCAGACGGTGACAACATGAACACTTGTAATAGGATTTTAGCTTCAGGAGATATTTATTCCCACAGAACACAAAGTAAAATAAAGAGACTAGAGTTGTTTGTTTTACCAAACAGAAGTGGTGGTGCAAGGGCTGGAGAGCACACTGTTCTTTCTGGGCTAACAATCCCTTTCCCCAGCAGCAACAGCTCATTTTGTCCTGTTTCAGTAAAGTAATTTTAGTACTTTGGAACTTTGAAATTTATTCAGAATAACAGTTTTATATTTCCAAGCACAGGTTGTCATTGCCAGAAAAAATAAACGTAATTTTCCAGGTCATTTTGGGCCACTGTGGCTAGGGTCAGATTTTGTGTTGAGTTAAAGTAGAGGAAAAAGGAGGAGGAGGATACAGTCACAGAAATGTTAGCACTAGCATCCTGGGAAAAGTAGTGATATTTGTACGTGTTCGTATGTGGTTGTGACTATGGGTGTTGTGATTTTAAGCAATTATAGTTTTAAAACCTCATGGCAAAAGAAACAGGAAGCAATGTTAATTTTTGGAGAAACCATTCAGTTAATGTTGTGACCCCAGATAGTTCATTAGGAAAAATGATTTAAAAAATATTATAAGGAACCTTGAAAAGTCTGCATTTGTCAATTGGTAGTCATATATATATATATTTTAATTTTTATTTGTTTTTATTTATTTATTTATTTATTTATTTATTTATTTATTTATTTAGTCAAAAATACTTTTGTTGGCAGCCCAGGTGGCTCAGCGGTTTAGCACTGCCTTCAGCCCAGGGCCTGATTCTGGAGTCCGGGGATCGAGTCCTGTGTCGGGCTTCCTGCGTGGAGCCTGCTTCTCCCTCTGCCTGTGTCTCTGCCTCTCTCTCTGTGTGTGTGTTTCTCATGAATAAATAAATAAAATCTAAAAAAAAAAAATACTTTTGTTGACTGGCTGCAGGGGTCATAGAGTGTAAGGTGAGGTTTCCCCGTAGAAAAATAGGTATTAAAAAAAAAAAAAAAAGAAAAGTATTAGAGGACATACACTTTGGAAGAATATTTATATAAAATGAGTGTGCTATGTGTAATTTATATATGAAGCCAACATTTCTTAAAACCGCTCAGTTAAATTTCTTATGGATTAATCTCTGTATTTTAGTCTCAGATTGATTTATTTTTACTTTTACTATTTTAAAAGTTAAGCTTCTTAGTTTGAGATCATTGTAAATTCACATGCAGTTGCAAGAAACGATACCAAGAGATGCCAGCCTCTTCTTTCCCAGCTTCCCCTTCTCTCCCCAGGTTCCCCCAGTGGTAACATCGGCAAAACTGTGCTGCAGTGTCACGGTCAGGATGTGGACGTGGATACAGTCAGGATGTGCACCAGTTCCATCGCATTGCCCTTTCATAGGCACGTTCACGTCACCCTGCCTCTTCACACACCTCCACCACCCAACCTCCCAACCCTAATTCATGGCCCCTGGGAACCATTGATTTCTAATAATTATGTCATTCCAAGAGTGTTGTCTAAATGGCATGATGCAATATGTAACCTTTTGGGATTAGTTTGTTCACTCAGTGTAATTCTCTGGAGCTTTATTCAGGTTGTTGCCTGTATCAGTAGTTTATACTTTTCTGTTGCTGAGAGATATTCCAGAGTATGAAGGTTTACAGTTTAACCTGTCGAAGGACATCTGGATTTCCCCCCAGTTTTTAGCTATTATGTATAAAACTGTAAATATTCATGTATATATGAATATGTGAACATATGTTTTCATTTTCTTGGGATAAATGCCCAAGAGTGCAATTGCTGGGTTGTACAGTAGTAGTAGTAGCAGCATTGCATGCTTAGTTTTTTTCAGACACTGTCAAAGTTTTCCAGAGTCCTCTCCCATTTTACATTCTTGCCAGCAGTGTATAAGTGAGCCACCTTTTCTGCATTTTTATCAGAAACTGATGTTGTCATTAGTGTTTAGGTTAGCTTTTCTGATAGGTACAGAGGAATAATCTCATTGTGGTTTTAACTTGCATTTTCCTAATGGCTAATGATGAATATATTTTCATGTACTTATTTGGCATCCGTGTATCTTGTTAGGTGAAATTTCTCTTCATGTCTTTTGGCCATGTGTTTTTTTTTTTTCTTTTTTAAGGTTTTTTTATGAGAGACACAGAGAGAGAGAGAGACAGGCAGAGACACAGGCAGAGAGAGAAGTAGGCTCTATGCAGGGAGCCCGATGTGGGACTCTCAGATTTCTTTGTGTAATCTAGATAATAGTCCTTTGTCAGATATGTGATTTGTAAATATTTTTTTTCCCCAGTCTGTAGCTTGTCTTTTCATCTCCTTCACAGGGTCTTTTGCAGAGCAGAAGCTTCAAATTTTGATGAAATCCCAACTTACCAATTTTTCCAGTTATGGATCAAGCTTTTAGTATCAAGTATAAGAATTCTTTGACTAGAAAATCCTAAAGATTTTCCCCTAGGTGTTTTTTTGCTTTTAAAATCATATTTTTGTTTTACATTTAAGTCCATAGTCATTTTCTGTTAATTTTTGTATAGGGTATGAGTTTAGTATAAGATCCTTTCTTCCTTCCTTCCCTTTTTCCTTCCTTCTCTCCTTCCTTTTAAGCCGTGGGTATCTGACTGTTCCAGCACCATTTGTTGAAAAGGCTGTCTTTCCTTCACTGAGTTGCTCTTGGACCATTGCAAAAAATCAGTTTGGCATATTTATGCGGACCTATTTCTGGGTTCATTATTGTATTCCATGATCTATGTTTGCTATTCTATTCCACTGATCTAATACCATAGTCTTGTGGTATTAGCAATATAATATGCCTTGAAATCAGGTAAAATGCTTCTTTCCACTTTAGTTTTTTCAAGATTGTTTTAGCTCTCCTGTTCATTTGACTTTCCATATAAGCTTGAGAACAATCTTGTCTATATCTTAAAAAATATCTTGCTAAAATTTTGATAAGAATTACATTAAGCCTACACACTTACACACACACACACACACACATATATACATGTATATATAAGCATATAAATTTGGGGATAACTGCTATCTTTAACACTTTGAATCTTCAGTATGTTTCTCTATGTATATCTTTGATTTTTTAAGCAGTATTTTATAGTTTTTAGCATAAAAGTGTACTGTACATGTTTTGTTACATTTATGCCTTAGTTTCATTTTTTTGAGCAATCATAATTGGTATTTTTAATTTCATTCTATGTGTTCACTGGCGGTCTATACAAATATAATTAGTTTTTGTATATTTATCTTCAGTCATTGACCTTGCTGAATTGTTTATTCTAGGACTTCTATTGTAGATTCTTTGGGATTTTCTATGTAGACAATCATGTCCTCTCAAATAGGGACAATTTTCTTCCTCTCTTTACTGATATGTATACCGTTTACTTCTTCTTGCTTTCTTGCTCTGGCTAGAACCTCCACCATTATGTTGGATAAGAGTAGAGAGAATGCATATCCTTGCCTTGTTCCTAATATTAGGAGAAAAAACACTCAATTTTTCACTATTAAATGTAATGTTGGTATAAGGGTTTTTGGCAGATGTTCCATACGGGTTGACCTTTAAATTGGTGGTGTAACAAATTGACTTACCGATAAGGAAGGATCCTATGGCCTTATGAAATAGTCAGATGGCCTGTATAATTAATGATTCAAAAAGTACAGTGTCCGGTCTCAAAATGTTTCTTCCAATCTTTTTTTTTTTTTTTAAAGACTTTATTTATTTATTCATGAAAGGCAGAGAGAGAGGCAGAGACACAGGCAGAGGGAGAAGCAGGCTCCATGCAGGGAGCCCGACGTGGGACTCGATCCCTGGCCTCCAGGATCACACCCAGCACTAAACAGCTGAGCCACCGAGGCTGCCCACGTTTTTCCCAATCTTAATGAAATTCACTAGCTAGACATTCTTTGCCTCTTTTTAAATGGCAAACCTCTTAGATTAGCATTTTGTACTGCTGTCACTCTTACCTTTGTGGAATAACTTATCTGTTTGTTTCTTCCTTATCCAAGTACAGAAAGCATGGGATGGGTGGGGGAAGAAAGGAAGAACAGCTCTGGAGCAGAGAATGCCTCAGCGGGGCAGCAGGAGGAGGTTACTGGAGTTCCTTCTCTAGTTGAAGCAGAGACAGGAACTTTGAAAAGGATCTGAAGCCTAATTTCACCTTTAAAATTTTTTGCATCATTTTCATATTAAATAATTATAATTTTAAAAGTACAAACACGGCACGTGAGAAGTTTATTTATAATTTATTTTTAATCTGTACATTTAATATACTGCATTTGTTGATACCTCCTCCAAAATGCGTCTTGTAGAAAGCAGAAATATCCTGCTAATGAGAGCTCTTTTGTCAAGAATGACAGCATGTCATTATTTTACTTACAAAATGAGGACATGACATAGCACCAAGTTATAAGAATGAAACACAGATTATATTTCACAAAAAACCAAATACCTTTTACTTACTTCATTTGGGAACATAATTACAGTATTTCATATTTTCTCAAGTTTCACAGAAATGTCCTAAGTAATTAGCCCATACAAACACAAAGAATTTGAAAGAGCTATTGCGTTTTGTTCTGTTGCAGTTTTACTTACAGAAGATTATTTACATATAATAACATTGAAAACTTTTGTTCCATATACTTATTTAATATAGATCAATCAGGGCAGCCCTGGTGGCTCAGTGGTTTAGTGCTGCGTGTAGCCCAGGGTGTGATCCTGGAGATCCAGGATCGAGTCCCACATCAGGCTCCCTGCATGGAGCCTGCTTCTCCCTCTGCCTGTGTCTCTGCTTCTCTTTCTCCTCTCTGTGTATTCTCATGAATAAATAAATAAAATCTTTAAAAAATATATAGATCAATCAGCGATTCAGATTGTACTAGGCCAGGTCTGGAGCCTCTTCTTATGGATTTATTATTTTATAATTTGATAGTCTTGTTTCCTAGATCATAGTATCGTGTTTGGATTCTCTTTGCTGAACTTCTAGAAGGCTCGGTCTATAAAATGTATTATTCACGTATTTCAGCTTTGTCCACCCCTTCCTTGGTGGCTATTGTAGAATAACTTCTAATAGCTTTTGTAACTGTGACATGTATACTCGTCCTGTTTTGTACATCGGGCTGCAAATAAGCTCCACCTAGCAAGATAGCAAGAGTTTTCTTTCGGATGAAGATAAGATGTTTCGCCAAAATCTGGCCAAGAACTGTGATTAATAGGCATAAGGTTAAGAATGAAAGTGCCTTCAAATAAGCGATATAATTTTCAAATTGATGAGTAGGAACCCAAACTCACAAGGAGCAAAGGAATTATAAGAAAATACCCATCTGCTCTGAATTAGTTCAGGTCTCTTGCCCTGGATAAATTATATTCCCAGGAACTGATAGTATCTTTGAATGGGATTGTGGAGCTACTCTTGGTGATCTCTGAGAACACGTAGAGAGTGGGAGGATAATGTACAAATGCATCCCATGTGTAAAATGACCATAAATGACAACCAGTGAACTCAATTTCAAAACCAGACAAAATACTGGGATATATTTATTAAAAGGTGATTTGTGGGGGCATCTGAGGGGCTCAGTTAGTTAAGTGTATGTGTTCAGCTCAGGTCATGGTCTTGGGGTCCTGGGATCAAGCCCCATGTTGGGATCTCTGCTTAGCAGGGAGTCTGCTTCTCCTTTTCCCTCTGCCCCCACCACCCTCTTTCTCTCTCAAATAAATAAATAAGATCTTAATTTTTTTTTAATTTGTGAGGATATACCAGAGAAAACAATAACCTTTGAGCCAGTTTTATGTTCATTAAGAGAACTGGCATGTAGGTCGTGCCATTCCATTTTGTGTACTATTACTAGATCCTGAACCGTAGTAGCTGTAGAATATATGGACTTTATGAAGACATTTGACAAAGTTTGTCATAATATTCCTGAAGACCATATGAGTAAGTATAGGCTGGTTATAAAGATAGTTGGGTAGTTTAAAAAAGAAAAGTTGTACCTTCAGCTCTTCAAGTGTGCTGAATAATAGATTGGTATCAACCAAGTATTTATGACATGCTGTGGAGTTCTTTCCCCAATTTTGTCATATTCAACATTTTTAATCAACGAATTGGATGGATAAAACAATTTACAAGGATCAATTTTGAAAAAACACAAAACGTAAAATTTCTTGGATACCAAAGTCAAAAAATAAAGGCTGAGTCTAAGACATACCTATCTTTAGGATGTATATATATCTAAGATATGCATGTATAAATATATATCTTATTTATTTGCTTACATTTATAATTATATTTATTTTTCTGAACTTTGATGTGAAAAGCCAAATACACAATAGAATGAAGATTATTGGTTGCAGGAAATAATAGTATAAAAGGGGAAAGATAATAGTGCAGGAAGATTGGGCATGGATCCCAAAGGGCAAGTAGGGCAGCTAGGTTTCAAGAAGAACTAAAGTGAGGTATTTGGAGGTCATTGGTTATTTTTTCGCTCTCATACTCTGGATCCAGATTATCTTTGTCTCATCCTGTCTCTGTGTGTGCACTCATCTGTCTCCCTCATCCTCTTTCAATGTGGCTAACTCTGTGCCTTGCATATGATCCTTCTCCTTTGAGACTGCCCTAAAGGTGTCCCAAATACCTGGGTCTTCAACACTCACAAGTCTGGTAGGCTCATCCTAGCTTATGGCTTGTTTCTTCTGGGTCTAATGTCTAATCCTCCCAATCAGCCATGGCTAGGGTGGATGGATGGAGGGAGTTTTAGTCATATTACCAAACCGAGCAGCCAGGACTGTGGAAGGTGGAAGGTAGATTCTCTAAGAAAGTTGTGGGAAGTTGGACAGCCCGGGTGGCTCAGCGGTTTAGCGCCGCCTTCGGCCCAGGGTGTGATCCTGGAGACCCAGCATCGAGTCCCATGTCGGGGTCCCTGCATGGAGCCTGCTTCTCCCTATGCCTGTGTCTCTGCCTCTCTCTCTCTCTCTGTGTCTCTCATGAAAAAATAAATAAAATCTTTAAAAAAAAAAAGTTGTGGGAAGGAATAGATTAGTATATTTAATATAATGAAAGATGGTTTTGTACTGCAGTATTTTTTTAAAATAGGGGCTTTATTTAACACAAAAACCTGATATGGTATATAGTATCAACATATAATTGCTAAAAATACAAAGACAATTGCAATCTAAGGTCGCATTAGAAGATACTACCACTGGCAGA